>NC_136519.1:33128189-33163189 GCF_053919585.1 Euprymna scolopes
CGAGAGAAAATCGAAAAAAAAAAAAAAAAAAAAAACACATCAGAGGAAATTGAACGAAAAAAAGTAAGTAGATTAAAAACATGCTGGACGAAATTGTTTCATTTGTTGAGGAAAATTGAGTGACAAAACAAATAGCAAGTCAGACAATCGTCGCCGTATGAAATGAATTCGGAAAAAAATCCTTCACTCTAATAAAAAAAAAAGTCAAAGATTGGTCTGCAATTATATTTGATATTTTCCTTAATCGGCATACGCCACACGAGTATTACCTAGGAGGTCCACCCTCCCAGGCCTTACAACCCAGTTTTTGAGTAGGCAAGTTTATTGCTTGTTGCCTGACGCATCTCTGTCGGGTAATGCCGATGGGGATGCCTGGCCAATTTTTGCTAGGTCACAGTACCCCTCCTTTAGGGGCGTTGGCTGGACATCCCAAATTTCTGAACTTGTGTCACATCTTGCTGAGGTGGGAAGCACGTAATTGTCTACCGCACAATAAAAATAACGCAATGTTTACACTTTCCAGTTTAATCTTGAAATTATTAAAATAATCGTATTCGTATTCCAAACCATGATGTCTACACCCACCCTAGGCCTACATCGCTTTTTTATTGGGTTATCAGAAATAATAATATTTTACGATGATTTTTCAGAATAGCCAACAAAGCAATATATATATACAGTGATGATCATATTTATTGGCACGGTAAAATAAAAGTTAAATTTTGTCTAATAAATTCTAAAAAAAGGGATTAAATTAAAGAAAATAACAAAGTATATTATGTATTTTTAACTGGCCTTTCCGATGCAGCAATCGGATTTTAGAAAAAATAAATAACAAAGGAACAACAAACATAATTGCAAAAAACCCTTGTTCAAAATTATTGGCACGGCTTTGTTTTTCTTTTAGTATCAGTATAATATCAATCAATTTCCGGTTTACGTGCTTTCTGAACTTTTTTATAGCCATATTATGCTTGTTTAACGCTAATTCAGTGAATAATTTTTTCAGATAATTTTTAGATAGCGATTTATTTAAACTATTATAAGTGACTAAATTATAATTTTCAATCGCCGTGGTTAAAACTAAGGAACACAGCGAAGACGTCAGGAAGCTTGTTGTAGCATGCCATACCAATGGGGAGGGCTATGATAAGATTTCAAAGAAGCTAAACCTTCCCAAATCCACTGTTAGAGCCATAATAAACAAGTTCAAATCGCAAGGCCACGTTATGAGTTTAGAGGGTAGAGGGAGAAAAAGGATTCTTTCCCCAAGAGATGAACTGAAAATTGTTCGACAAGTAAAACAAAACCCAAGGATCTCTGTTGGGGAGATTGTTGATGAACAGAGCACCTCTGGGGTGAATGTATCTCGACATACAGTTGGTAGAGTTTTGAAGAGAGCTGGTTTAAAAGCATGTCGTCCGAGAAAGACTCCCTTATTGAAACCTATGCACCTGAAAGCAAGGCTAGCCTTTGCAAAACGTCATATTGATAAAGATGTTGCATTCTGGAAACGTGTTCTATGGACTGACGAAACGAAAATAGAGTTGTTTGGCCATAATAAAGTGTCTTATATTTACAGAAAATCTGGCGAAGCTTTCCTGCCTAAGAACACCATACCCACAGTGAAGCACGGTGGAGGCAGTTTGATGTTTTGGGGATCCTTTGCTGCCTCTGGACCAGGGCGACTTGTTAAGGTCACAGGTAGCATAAAAAAGGAAGATTATGTTAAAATATTGGATGAAAACCTGAAAGACTCTGCTAAAGAGCTCTCACTTGGTCGTCGTTGGTGGTTCATGCAAGATAATGACCCAAAGCATTCGGCTAAACTGACTAAGCAATGGCTTGAGGACAATCATATTAATGTTTTGGAGTGGCCATCACAAAGCCCAGACCTTAATCCAATTGAAAATTTATGGAGAACATTAAAATTGAGGGTAATGCAAAGGAAGCCTAAGAATCTTATTCAATTGGAGGATTATTGTCAGGAAGAGTGGGCTAAAATTACTACTGAAGAGTGCAACAACTTGGTTGTAAACTATGAAAAGCGACTGAGGAAGGTAATCAAGGCCAAAGGCTATACAATTGATTATTAAATAAATCGTGCCAATAATTTTGAACAAGGGTTTTTTGCAATTATGTTTGTTGTTCCTTTGTTATTTATTTTTTCTAAAATCCGATTGCTGCATCGGAAAGGCCAGTTAAAAATACATAATATACTTTGTTATTTTCTTTAATTTAATCCCTTTTTTAGAATTTATTAGACAAAATTTAACTTTTATTTTACCGTGCCAATAAATATGATCATCACTGTATATATATATATATATATATATATATATATATATATATATATATATATATATATATATATATATATACACACACACACACACAAAACAAAAGAACAAACAAACAAATAAATGTTGCCAAAGGCAATATAACTTATCCTTCTATCTACCTGGATGAGTTTTTGATGTGTGTTTTAACTTATTTTAAAGTGTTTTATGTAAATAAAAATAAAGGTATTGTCGAGTTAGGACGTAAACCCAAAATGGTGGTCTCATTCGAACCATAGTTAAGTCTCGATAATCGCTCCAAAATCGAGAATAAAACAAAATACCGGTAGAACATTACATTTTCGCACGATTTGTGATATTTATAGAACACGTTTCTATCAGAATTTTTGATTTTTGAGCAACTATCGAGGCTCGAATATGACTCTAATGATGTCAGCATTTTGAAAAGCGCAAAAAAAAAAAAACTTATCCAGGTAGGTAGAAGAGTAACTCAGCTTGTGCCTGGTAACAATTATGTGTTGTGTATTTATATTCTCACCTCTTTTTGTTTTGTAGAAAATTACTTAGTTTAAATATAAGAATTTAAATTACAGATGCAATTTTACGATTTTATATTGACGTTAATGAAGACACTTGCGAAAGATTTATTTTTTCTGGTGAAACGTGTACACTAGATGAGAATGCTAGTTTTCATCACAAACAGATACTGTGCCTCTTTTATAATAAGAATTAATTGCGTTCCTCTACAGCTATCTATTGTTCCATTCACTCTGTCCTACCTTTTATTTTAATAGAGAAACATAGAGAAGCTCGTGCTGTAGGAGAACAAAGGGACTTTGTTTGGACCAACCTTAATGAATTTCTTTTTATTATTATTATTATTATTATTATTATTATTATTATTATTATTATTATTATTATTATTATTATTATTATTATTGCCCGCGATTTCATTAAAACGCGCGCGAAAAGGGTATAAATGGACAATAGACAGAGACATTGCTCTCAAAGAGAACCCCAATGTCAAAGACCGACTTATTCCACGAACTGGACTTTTTGATTGACAAGCGAGACCGATAGAAAGACCTTCAGGTTAGAGACTTCCTTCCTTCTTGCTTTCACATCGTCTAAACAACGATATTTGGGTCAGTATTTAAATAAAAATATAGTTTTTATGATTGTAAAAAGCAAAACAACAAAACAAAACAGAGACCAATATATTCTTTCAAATCGGATAATAATGATAACAATATAAATAATAAGAATAAATATAACGATGATGATAATGATGGTGATAATTATGTCACTACTACTACTACTACTACTACTACTACTACTACTACTACTACTAATAATAATAATAATAATAATAATAATAATATGGTATCCAAAGAGGTAGAGTACAAGAAATCTGGGGAGACTTTTTGTCACTCAAACTCCAGGGAACACCACAAGTTGTTCTCAAAGAGTATTCTTTGATGATAGCCTGTTTGAAAACTCAAAGTGAGTGAATAATAATAATAATAATAATAATAATAATAATAATAATAATAATAATAATAATAATAATTCGGACCTATAGTTGCCATATTTCCGGGGAGGGGGTTGACGAGCTCCCACTCTTCTATAAAGTACTCCGAAGGCATGATCAAATCTCTAGCCTCTGACAATCTAGCCCTACTCTTAACCTTCTCGTGTGGATTAGTCCGGCGAACCTGTTACTGATAGGATGGGGTACACCAAGCGGACACCTAGGGCCTTAAAACCAGTCCGATCCTATAGGAGAAGGAACACTCCGATTTTAAACCACTAGAGACGGTGTCTCAAAAAAAAAACAACAACAAAAGAACAAAACAAAAAACAAATACCAGTGGTTGTATAACCTAAAATTCACAAAACGTTTTACGAATGAAATATCAAATCAAAATAATAAGAATAACGACGTAAATGGGTTCGGAACTCAAAGTGAAGTGCCCACGCCCGGCAGGTGTATCTTTAAACAACAGGGAGAACCTAGTCGTCATCCTGCAACTACTAGAATAAAGTGGAATAAAGAGATTAGCAAGATACTCATGGAGTGATTCTTAAGAAGTAATCCTCATGATGAAAATGAAAAGTCTATCAGGGGGTACAGAAAAAGTATGTTTAGAGACTGTTTGAATCAACAGAACAGCGCATATGTGATCAGACAAAAGCAATACGGAAGAATGGATGGTTATCAGGGCTGGAATTGGAGGTCATAGAAACAAGTGTACGCAGAAGTGATGGAGGATGACACGGCAAACGAAGGAGATGTGAAAATTGGTGAGGAAAGGATAGATAATGAAGTGGAAGATGTGGATGAAGTGGCAGGAAATGGAGAGGCAACAAAGCACCCCTAGGGGGACAACCGGAGCTTTCCTGGAAAATCCGTTCTGTTACTTTTTTTTTTAACTCATATCATGTTTAATGTTTGTGCAAAATTAAAAAAAAAAAAAAAACTCCAAGGCGTAGGTATTGAGAAAGTGCGGACGGACGAACGAACAAGGGTTAATTTACAGATCCGCCCTCCTTTTGTTGAAATAAAAATAAGAACGGATGTGAAGTGCTTGAAAAAGGATTGAGAGGATGATTGGTTTTGCGGAAGACATATAAATTCAAACAACTGAATGAAAAGTACATGGAGTAAAAAGAAAGAAAATTAAAGTTATCCTAGAGGAAATCAAAGAATGCTATCACAAAAGTGCAAACGTAGTGATATTAAGAAGGAAGTAAACAGTTCAGAGAGAATAGGTTGTTTGTTCTGAACCAGAAGTTCACACATTGATTAACAACCATATTTTAGTTCCCTTTGTGTATGTTGATGCAAAACTTTCTATAACTTTGTTCTGCTGATAAACTTATTTCCTCTTTATTTTTGTTATATTTCTTTCTCTTTTAAAATCCCTACCACTTTTGTGGATTACGTCGATAATATCACATGATCTCCCTTATTTTGCCCTTTAAATCTGAAAGAGCCTGGGGATTGTCACCAAAGCCCCCCTTCCTTGAGGCACCTCCAGAGGAAGTAATCAAATGGGTTCAGATCAGGGGAGTATGCTGGCCAAGGTAAATCAGTGCAACGTGAAATGAGTCTATCACGAGGAAAATACTGCCGGAGGAATTCCAAAGTCTGTCTGAACAATGTAACATTGTTCCATCTTGTTGGAAAATAAGTCTCTGTGACCCGATGGGGGAAGAATAAACTTTGTATGACTGCAATCTAACAGACTATGTCCATCATCACCCGATTCTCGTGATCTTTCTCAAAGATGAATGGCATGACGATGCCATTTCGTCCAGTCGCACACCATATACTAACTTTTCGTTTATTAAGGCGATGAGTATTTTCTTTCAGATATAAAAAGGCGTGAGTCAGATAAAGAAACCTTGATCACCGCGATCAAAATCTGAATCATTATTATTGGATTATATATATATATATATATATATATATATATATATATATATATATATATATATATATATATATAAAGCTGAATGCGTGTGTGTGTGTGTGCGTGTGTGTGCGTGCGTGTGTGGTCACGAATAGGCTCCTATATGGTTGACTATTTAAAAAAAAACTAATTACATATAATAATAGAAGATGTATCGAGACACAGGAATGGGTATGTTTAATCTGGCAGAACGGTGGTTCAGTAAAATTGTGGAGTTTGCGTTCGCGCCTGGTCCACAAAATATGGAAATAAAAAATTAAAAAATAAAAAAAAAAAACGTTTGCAAGTGTTTTTGATATAGATGTACATAAGAATACTTTGATAAGTATGTTTTAACTTAAATAGGGATGGTATAATAAAATTGTGGGGTCTGCGTTCGCGCCTGGCCTCCATAGAATGAAAATAGGCACAAACTTTAATAAAGACTTTTCATATCTATCTGAGTAAGTATACTTTAATAATTATGTTTCTGTTTGAAGAAATATGGTATAATAAAATTATGGGGTTTCGTTCGCACCTGACCTCCATAGAATGGAAATATGTCACAAAGTTTAACAAGTTTTTTTTTAATATAGATCAACAGAATATTTTGTTAAGTGTTTTAGTCTGAACAGGTATGGTATAATAAATTATGGGGTTTATCTATTTTATTTTTACTTTCATCATATTTTGCTTTGGAATTGAAATGTGATTTGACATGGTAAAAATCCGAAAATTGGAAGAAAAGCTACAGTTACCTTTATATTTTACCATTGCGCCATATTGAATTTTTATGGTTGGTTTGGTTGTTTTTGTTTTACGGCATATCAACCCTTTTCAGGTTATTTAATGCCGAATCCAAAGATTTTGAAGAAAATTTTTTAATAGAATATACTTGTTGTTTTCAAGTCGGTTTCTATTTAACCCATAGTTGGGACCCTAACAGGCACTATCACTCCGGGTCAGAGTGGACATGGGAGCAATGGCAATTAAAGGGTGGCTCCACACTCTCCAAAGCCCGCAAGCTGGATACAGTTTAAGGTCATATCCAGGACCTGCATTTGTATCAAAAACCTATATATATATACAGTGATGATCATATTTATTGGCACGGTAAAATAAAAGTTAAATTTTGTCTAATAAATTCTAAAAAAGGGATTAAATTAAAGAAAATAACAAAGTATATTATGTATTTTTAACTGGCCTTTCCGATGCAGCAATCGGATTTTAGAAAAAATAAATAACAAAGGAACAACAAACATAATTGCAAAAAACCCTTGTTCAAAATTATTGGCACGATTTATTTAATAATCAATTGTATAGCCTTTGGCCTTGATTACCTTCCTCAGTCGCTTTTCATAGTTTACAACCAAGTTGTTGCCCTCTTCAGTAGTAATTTTAGCCCACTCTTCCTGACAATAATCCTCCAATTGAATAAGATTCTTAGGCTTCCTTTGCATTACCCTCAATTTTAATGTTCTCCATAAATTTTCAATTGGATTAAGGTCTGGGCTTTGTGATGGCCACTCCAAAACATTAATATGATTGTCCTCAAGCCATTTCTTAGTCAGTTTAGCCGAATGCTTTGGGTCATTATCTTGCATGAACCACCAACGACGACCAAGTGAGAGCTCTTTAGCAGAGTCTTTCAGGTTTTCATCCAATATTTTAACATAATCTTCCTTTTTTATGCTACCTGTGACCTTAACAAGTCGCCCTGGCCCAGAGGCAGCAAAGGATCCCCAAAACATCAAACTGCCTCCACCGTGCTTCACTGTGGGTATGGTGTTCTTAGGCAGGAAAGCTTCGCCAGATTTTCTGTAAATATAAGACACTTTATTATGGCCAAATAACTCTATTTTCGTTTCGTCAGTCCATAGAACACGTTTCCAGAATGCAACATCTTTATCAATATGACGTTTTGCAAAGGCTAGCCTTGCTTTCAGGTGCATAGGCTTCAATAAGGGAGTCTTTCTCGGACGACATGCTTTTAAACCAGCTCTCTTCAAAACTCTACCAACTGTATGTCGAGATACATTCACTCCAGAGGTGCTCTGTTCATTAACAATCTCCCCAACAGAGATCCTTGGGTTTTGTTTTACTTGTCGAACAATTTTCCGTTCATCTCTTGGGGAAAGAATCCTTTTTCTCCCTCTACCCTCTAAACTCATAACGTGGCCTTGCGCTTTGAACTTGTTTATTATGGCTCTAACAGTGGATTTGGGAAGGTTTAGCTTCTTTGAAATCTTATCATAGCCCTCCCCATTGGTATGGCATGCTACAACAAGCTTCCTGACGTCTTCGCTGTGTTCCTTAGTTTTAACCATGGCGATTGAAAATTATAATTTAGTCACTTATAATAGTTTAAATAAATCGCTATCTAAAAATTATCTGAAAAAAATTATTCACTGAATTAGCGTTAAACAAGCATAATATGGCTATAAAAAAGTTCAGAAAGCACGTAAACCGGAAATTGATTGATATTATACTGATACTAAAAGAAAAACAAAGCCGTGCCAATAATTTTGAACAAGGGTTTTTTGCAATTATGTTTGTTGTTCCTTTGTTATTTATTTTTTCTAAAATCCGATTGCTGCATCGGAAAGGCCAGTTAAAAATACATAATATACTTTGTTATTTTCTTTAATTTAATCCCTTTTTTAGAATTTATTAGACAAAATTTAACTTTTATTTTACCGTGCCAATAAATATGATCATCACTGTATATATATATATATATATATATATATATATATATATATATATAAGACATCAGGTTTTTTTGCCCGTTCTTTTCCTCCTTTGCGGTACTGCCTTCATTTTTTTTTACTGAACACACACCTCCAAACACCCGGGAAACGCCGGGCACCCATGCTAGTATATATATATAATCAATAGAAGAAGAAGAAGAAGAAGAAGAAGAATACAACGACAACAACAAAGAAGAATGACAAAGAAGAAGACAATAGCAGCAACAAGTTGATGAAAAACCACAAGAAAATTGAAGGTATGAATACGTTACAGTGGCGTAACTCTTCATATCTATGAATCTGCGCATGCTTACAGATAATCCCTACCTACCTATTTGTCTATCTAACTATATATATATATATATATATATATATGTTTTCTTAAATCTCTCTCTCTCTCTCTCTCTCTCTCTCTCTCTCTCTCTCAATATGTGTGTGTGTGTGCGCGCTCGCGCGTGTGTTTCATTTTACTTCAGTCAAAGTTCTCAGAAATTAAAGGGACCCCCTTCCTGGGACTTACACTTGATCTCTATATCAGCCACACAGATATCTGAATGCTTTATTAAAGCTCTCCTGTATCTCTCAAATGCGCATATCTTCGGTTCTATGGGACGAAACCACATCAAAATTCGCTGTTTATTTTAAGATTACAATACTATTCTTTGGTTAAAATTTTATGACAATTGGTAAAAAAAGAACCTATATGTTTAAACCAATAAAATATGCCAAAATTTGCCTACATTTGTATATATAATGTCCTGGCAAACCAGTTTCAGTTTTGCTGCATTGAGATGAATTTTGCTTGTTTTTTTTTGTTTTTTTTTGTTTTTTTTTTTGCTTTGTTGTCTCCTTGAGAGAGATATTTAAGAGAGAAGTATATATAGAGCTGTATAGATGAATAGGTAAATAGGTAGGTAGGAATATAGTTTGAGAAATCATAAATAAATATATAAATACATATGTATAATGAATTTAGTCGAGAATGTCCTTGAAGGTTTGTAAAGAGCCCTGTATTGTTAAATTCAAGTCAGGGTTCGTGGGATATTTTGTTTCAATTGACCTTTAAAGTCCCTTTGTCTATGGCTATTTTTTTTATTTATTGATGATAATTTTTGCTGTAAACGCTGCTACACACGCACACACACATGCACACACTCACACTCTCTCTCTCTCTCTCACACACACACTCACACACATACATACACCCTCTCTCTTTCACACATACACTCACACACACGCACACACATGCATACAAACACAGTCTCTCTCTCTTACACACACTCACACACACAATCACACACACACACAATCACACACACACACTCTCACACACACGCACACACTCACACACACGTACATACACTCACACACATGCATGCACCCTCACACACACGCACACGCACTCACACGTACGCACACTCACACACACGCACACTCACACACACACACTCACACACATGCACACATTCACACACATGCCCAGTCAAACACACACATTTACACACACGCACACTCACACACATGCACCCACCCTCATACACATGCACACACTCACACGTAGCACACACCCACACTCACACACACGCACACTCACACACATGCACCCACCCTCACACACATACACATTCACACACGCACAGTCACACACACACACACACACACACACACACATATATATATAAATCTCCAAGTAAAGAAAATAGTTGTCAATTACAAGTTTACCATCTCTTAAAAAACATATTTACGCAAATATTGAATACCTACTGGAGAGAACGTGGATACCTACTAGACAACCTGGTATTAGGATACTTTTTCCTACAAGTAAACACTGTAAAATGTATTCGCACGGCTAACACACAATGGCTTACACAAGGAATTGTACACCTTCTCCAAGTGATGTTGTCTCAAGTAGCAAAATACACAGCTGGATACTCAACCAGACTAGAAGAATTCTTGTCCTGGAATCCATTAAGACAAAGAGACCACAAGAAGAATTTACTATAATACATTTAACTGGTCATTTGGGGGTGAAGAAAATTATTTATTAATTTATTTATTTCGGACTATTATCCTCATCTTTATTTTATTTTTTTTTAGTTGTTGTTTCACGATGTTTCGGCTAACTATTCCCCTGGCCTTCGTAAGGTGGTAAGCGTGACAGGATAGGAACTCTGAATCTCCTAACTGCATCCTCAGCAATCACTGCTTTCCGTAGTTGATTAGGAGATTCCTATCCCGTCGCGGTTACCACCTGACGAAGGCCAGAGGAATAGTTGGCCAAAACGTCGTGAAACAACAACTATAAAAGATGAAGATAATAGTCCGCAATAAATAGATTAATAAACAATACTCATCTCAATAATGAATTCCAATTAAATAAGAAAATATTCTAATTTCTTTAATACCTCGTTGTTTGAAAGGTAAAGAATACTTAATAGAATATACGAAAATATCTATGTATCTCAATATAGAAATCAAGCGCTGGAAAAATGATAGGATCCTTCTACCGCTCAGGTAGATATCTCACTCCTGATGCAATTTTCTACCTATATAAAAGCCATATACGTCCAAGGATGGAGTACTGTTGCCACATCTGGGCAGGAGCTAGTAGAAGCAGCTTATCCTGCCTTGACAGAGTTCAAAATAGACTTCATAGCTTAATGGGGATGCCCTTTTCTCTTCTTTGCAACCTTTTCCCACAGAAGAGACGTTGCGAGCCTGTCTCCGCTTTATCGTTATTTTCATGGCAAGTGACCATATGAGCTTAAATCTATGGTCCCCCCTCACCAAACATTTACGAAAAACACTCGTCTAGCCAAAACCACTATAAATAATTTCGCAACTCTTTATCTGTGCCTAAACCTAAACGTAGATTACATGAACAAAGCTTCTTTCTTAGAACTGCACGTCTGTGGAACTCTGTTCCATTTGCCTGCTTTCCAACTGACTACAATTTGGTCTTCTTCAAGTCCAACATAAACAAGTTCTTGTTCTTGAGATGAATTGCCCCCCCCCCCTAAGTAATCCAATCCACAAAATTTCCACTACTTATGATTACTACGCTGTAATCACATTGACTAATGTATACCTATTAATACTTATCCTCGAGTGGCCTCTGGGCCTTGATAAGTGGTGACTCCTTTGTAAAAAAAAAAAAAAAAAGTGTTAACCCCTTTCTGAGAACTTCGACTGCAGTAAAATGAAACCAGAAACAACAGTTTTTCATGGCAAACTTCCGACGATCCATACAATGATATTAGAACTATTATTAATTCCTAGAAACAAACTAATGCAGATATTGCAAGCAATGCAAATTTACAACGAAGGAAATAAGCCTGAAAGATTTTTTTCCTATAATTCCCAAGATTGAACCATTTCTAAGATGATATATATATATATATATATATATATATATATATATATATATATATATATATATATATATATATATATATAATTTGAGGTTGCTATTTTTCAAAAGTAAAGTAACCAACGAGGTTAATATGAGAGTGCTCAATACGGAAGTAGAGCAAGCTACATTTTCAATTTGTCTTTACATAACAGTATTTTGTTGCTACACAGTTATGATCCTGTTTCGGTCTTCTAGTGTTTAGCAACTAGAGACCTCTTCAGGTAACAGGTAGCAGACGTTGAATCTCTACGGTTCCAGATGGACATTGTCTGAAGATAATGGTTTCAATCCTACCCAAAGCGTGCCAGAGTTTTACTTGGCCAAAATGTGGTGAGACGACAACAACTACGGATGGCAGTGATTGCTGAGAATGTAGTTAGAAGATTGGAATGTTCCTATCCGTCGCGGTTACCACCTGACGAAGGCCAGAGGAATAGTTGGCCGAAACGTCGTGATCGACAACAACCAATAAAGATGAAAACAACAACTAATAAAGATGAGAAAAATAGTCCGAAATAAAAATAAATTAATATAACAAAGGTCTGTTCAAAATTTCAGCCAGACCATTTTAGTAGTTTCTGAGTAAGTGTGACATAGTTGCAATTAATCCATATAAAGCCTTATTAATCCCTAACTATCCATCGAACGGATACCATGCGTTTCAGTTCGTTGCACATTATCATAACAAAGATCGATGCAAAATCTCAGCCAGATCGGCACAGTAGTTTCCGAGAAAACTTCTAGAGTAAATGCGGTATTGTTGTGACTAATTACTATTAATACCTATTATTCCCTGACTGCATAGAACGGGCGTCATAATACTTCGCCCGCTGCACTTAATCACGGCAAAGGCCTGTACAACATTTTAGTCAGATCGGACCAGGAGTTTTTGAGAAAAAAGTGAAACGGACGGACAGACAGACTAATTGAAATAGATAAGATTCTCTAAAAAAAATGAAAGTTTGTTAAAATATTTTTTCTTTGGTTCAGAATGTTTATTTTTCGCAATTGTAAGGGGGGGGCGTTTCTACAGTTTTTGAACAGGCAGATCTGGGGCGACTGCCCTTCTTCTTTCTTCATCTGCACTCTATTTACATTTCGTCTATATCCTATGCATTTGCCGACACTGATCGCAGCACATTGCTGCAAATCAAAGGTTGTGGCTTACCATAGAAGACCGAGAAGAGTTAATAAACAAACAACGCTACGTAACGTTGAAATAGAACCAACACGTTATAGACTCCGTCGCCAGCAACAAAGGTCAAGGAATAACTCCGCTCATCTTTTTCTATTGAAACAACATACATTCATTTCCAACTTTCTAACATCATCGTGATTCTCGGTCTTCGCACACGCAGTCTTTTTATATTTTTTATTCTTTTCTTCGCCGTGACGTCACTTCGCACACGGCTCGGCATTTGCATACGCGTATTTGCACTCTGTTACAGCTTTGTTTTCATTATAAATACATGGCAATTTATATTATAAATCTACATATTAAAATGTTTTTCTAGTAAATTTTTAATAGTGTCTTCTAATATATCTTTTTAACAGATATAATTTTGAAAGAAATTTTGTATTCCTACAAATCAACAAATAAATTAAATAATGAATTAATTAATTTTATAAATTAATACATATTAACATTTACATATTTTTATTAAAAAATATAAGCATTTATATATTTGTGATATTACTAATTATATATATATATATATATATATATATATATATATATATATATAAATAATTATAAAACTAAAATGACCTTGTAACGGGCGTTATAACCCACATCCGGTTTACGACTTCCGGTTGCGCATGCGTACATGAACATAAACCCATAACAGCGTAAACAAATAAACACAAATCGCTACTTTTGCAGAATTTGACCTATTTTAAAAAACATTCATACATTTTCTTCTACACTACCAACATAAATAAATAACCCCGAAAATATTTTTTTAATTTGCGTTACAAATAAATAATCAACGCGACAATAAAACGTATTGTTTTACTGTGTACGTTTTCAGCGTCACAATTGGTTTTTACCACGTTTAAATTAAAAAATATAACAAAATTTGAATTTAACTTTAAGTATTATGGTATCTGTTCAGTGCACATTTACCTGTAAGTATGGCGAACCACTTATAATTCAATGACTGTAAGTTTTTTTTTTCAAGCATAAACAATTATAAACAGAACGACTCATAGAAATCTATCTATATTCTTTCTTCATTTTAATATACTTTCATAGAAATGTTTTAGTTATGTCACAAAAAACTATTTTCTTTACGTCACAAGTGTCACGCTCATACATTAATTCCATAGTTAAAATAAAATACTGACCCAACAGGTCACGGGTAGTCTAGTAAATAAATATAATATATATATAAATGTCACTTTATATGTGAGTGAGTTCCTTCCTCATAGGTTCCAAAACAGCTGAGACTATCTTTTGCAAATTTCACAGAAAACTAATTTATATGTCTGGCAGTGTTCTTAGACATGTTTTGTACAGAAAATCATCCGATAAGTAGCGAAAATCGAAAAAATGTGATCTTAAAAATAGTTTTTTTTTTCTCTCATGAATAAAAAAAGAAGAATTTTTTTCATGGGAATATTTTACGTTATGTTACTTTACACCGGCCAAGGGTGATAATAAAATTTTTAGCAAATTATTTCTTTTTAAAAAACAAATTGATTCTTATCTGGAGATATGTTCAAACCCAAGTATACCACACCATCTTATTGATATTTTTTTTTCTTATTAATGAGTTCAATTTTCGATTAAAAGAAGAGGTACCATTTAAAATCGCCGCAAATCATTTCTTCGTTTGCATATTTTAAAATGAAGCATTAATCAGAAGTGACTTTTCCAAGGCATTCATCGTCAAGCCCAAATATCAGCTGATGTAATATTGTAAACAAACACAGACGGAATTTGATGAACGACATTATCATTTTTATTTTTATTTATTTATTTATTTATTTATTTTTTTTTTTCGAATTAGCCCACCGGGCAAATTGTTCCTCATAATATATAATAATCAATAGAGGGTTGATTCTCACACGCAACCTGCATAAATTAAAATTTCATGTTTTAGTGTATTGTATGACCGGGCAGCTAGTACACACACACACACACACACACACACACACACACATATATATATATATATATATATATATATATATATATATATATATATATATATACATTCTTTGGTGTTTACTTTCAAGCCGACTTCGAGATGTGAGGTGGCATGATGTAGCCCTCACTTGAAATTTCACCAAAGATCATAACCGTGGCCGGAAACGTTGTTGTCATCACCCAGGGCATATTCCTGTTATTCGTGGCATCCAACGATGTATGTTGAGGATGCTGGTCCTGTTGTCATAACAGTAGAGAGCATGGGTTGTACAGCGACGCATCTCAGATCTCGCTCATCGAAAATCGTGTCACTTTCAGACATGATAGAAAGCTCCTACCGCTATTAGGATTTGTGCGTAACTGACCAAGTAGTAGATGGCCTACAACAACAAAATTTAGACAACAACTATTTAGGCTCCAATCTTAGTAGATGTTTGGCCGACTATCGGCGCGCAAAAATACTTATAATGACCAGGTGCTCCAAGAGTTGGAGAAGGCGCTTTACCATAGGGTTTGCTGAGGCGCTTAACTGTGGGGGTTTTCTAAGATTATTGAAAATTATACTAATCGGATTATTTGCCGTTTGGTGTTTTCAGCTTTAGTCACTTCCGGCAGAAAATCCGCCAAAGAATATCACAGAAAAGGAATTAAACGAAGCAGAATTAATCTCCGGTTATTCTAAGAAAATATGCATTGAGTCTTTAACACCTACCAACACCCACACACACATGCGCACACATACAAAAAAATACACACAAATACACATATATAGTATTCATAGAGACAATAGGTGATCAATAAGTGATACACCTAAACCACTTCTCATAGCAGTAGAGAAACGAAACTTGTCACAGTTATTAGTCTTTCTCTACAGAGAGTTACGCAATTTTCTCATTGTTTAATGCAACTCTGAAGACTGATTATGTTGAACAGTCTGGTTGGTTCTACGACCATGACATGACTTCGGAAATCAAGCTTCATCATCTGAGAAACGCTTTCTTTTGTAAACAACTTCATTGCTGGGAATAAGTGAAACTCAATGGATGCAAGTTCAGGAGAGTAGGCGGGTGAGGAAATATTTCATAGCTACTCACCCGTGCTTCTGATCTGGCGATGTGCGACCGGAGCATTGTCTTACAAGACGAGATCTGGCACCGCATTTTGATTTTGATAGCTTCTCTCAACTTCCTCAAAAATTAAATATGATAGGCTCCTATAATTCTGGTACCCTTTACCAGGAAATCTGCCATCACTACTCCGTTCTGGTCCTAGAAGACTGTGCACATGCATTGCCAGCGGAGAGCTGCACTCTTGCCTTCTTTGGAGGCGGTGAGTCCAAGTGCTTACACTGCATTAACTGAGCTTTGTTCTCTGGATCATAATGATAGATCTAGATTTCATCTTGTATAATCAGTAGGGCTAGAACAACAGCATACTCTTTTTATTGTTTTGACTCTCGAGTGTGTATCCGTTGATATCGTATATGCTTTTATATAGAGTGATGTGTCATTCGGTTGATTAACTGTGTCTAACTGTGTCAGATATATATTTGAGAGTCAAAACAATGAAAAGAATATGCTGTTGTCATAGCCCTAATAATCAGTATTTTGAAAAACTTTAACTTACCTTCGTGGCACATCTCCAAATTCATCCACGAGCACTCAACATGTTCTCGCTTCTGGAAAAGTTTTGAGCTTCTGGAAAAGTTTTGAGCAACCTGGAAATCCATCTGGCAGTAACCTTATCTATATGCAGACACTGTACTAATTTTGATGTCTTCTGCTTCGAATAGTTACTTATTGTGTCGGTGGTGGGGAAGGAAATTAACACAAAATGTTGAAATTATGATGAAGCAAGAGTTGCCTAATCATTAACCGTATCAATGAATTTATGTATTAATTTGGAAAACCTGCAGAGTCATCTCCCAGAAATGACCTCATTTATTGTACACAATGATAGTCTCGGTGGTGGTTGTGGTGGGAGAAGAAACAAAGTAATGATGAATTTTGTGGTGAATCAAGGGTTGCCTAATCACTAACCAAGACAATGTATTTATGTATTCATTTGGAAATCTTAAAAAATGGAAGTTTTAACTGCACTGACAGATGCCTCATAAATGAGGGGCGACTGGACCTGTCAGATGTTTCAACAGATTTGAGGCTATGTTTGAATTTAGGATGACAGCGTTTTACAAGGTGATATGATGGAACATCATTATCACGTGTTTCTTTTCATTTCGTCTAAAGTCTCCCGTGGTGTGCGTTCTAATACAAAAACCGGATAACTGCGTGATACTAAAAAGGCGCCATTTCACACATGACTTTGTCCAAACATCCGTAAATCAGAAAACTACAATTAGTTCAGAGCTGTAATTTGCCACATAACCCATAGATATAATTTGAACACGATAACTTTAAAAATTTGAAATTTATGGAAGTGAACAGTATTAAATCAAAAATAAAAGTGACAAAGGATGATTAAGGAAAGGTAGCTTCTTGAAACCAAATTCCATTTTTTGGGGAGGGGGACAGTATTTCCACAACTTGTCATAGCCGTGATGACACCACTCATCAACATACATTTTATGTATAAAAAAGCCAACTTATCTAAAGTTACTATGTAGGAAAAAAGTGTGAAATTGAAAACATGTGTACTTGTAACATGGTCATTACATGTTAACTTGTAACATGGTCGTTACATGTTATTTTGTAGCATAATTATTACATGTTAACTCGTAACATGCTAATTACATGTAAACTTGTAACATGCTCATTACATGTAAACTTGTTACATGGTCGTTACAGATTAATTTGTAACATGCTCGTTAGATGTTAACTTGTAACATGGTCGTTACATGTTAACTTGTAACCTACTCATTACACGTTAGCTCGTAACATGGTCGTTACATGTTAACTTGTAACATGGTCGTCACATATTAACTTGTAGCATGGTCGTTGCATGTTAACTTTAACATGCTCATTACATGTTAACTTGTAACGTGGTCGTCACATGTTAACTTGTAACATGCTCATTACATGTTAACTTGTAACATGGTCGTACATGTTTACTTGTAGCATAGTTAATGCATGCTTACTTGTAACATGCTCATTACATGTTAACTTTTAACATGGTCGTCACATGTTAACTTGTAGCATGGTCGTTACATGTTAACTTGTAACATGGTCGTTACATGTTAACTTGTAGCATGGTCGTTACATGTTAACTTTAACATGCTCATTACATGTTAACTTTTAACATGGTCTTTAACTGTTAACTTGTAACATGCTCATTACATGTTAACTTGTAACATGGTCGTTATATGTTAACTTTAACATGGTTATTACATGTTAACTTGTAGCA
Organism: Euprymna scolopes; assembly: GCF_053919585.1. Lineage (NCBI taxonomy): Eukaryota > Metazoa > Mollusca > Cephalopoda > Sepiida > Sepiolidae > Euprymna > Euprymna scolopes. The sequence continues at coordinate 33,146,618 of NC_136519.1, forward strand.
TGTTCATTACATGTTAACTTTAACATGGTCGTTACATGTTAACTTATAACATGGTTATTACATGTTAACTTTACCATGCTCATTACATGTTTACTTGTATCATGGTCGTTACATGTTAACTTGTAACATGTTGATTACATGTTAACTTGTAACATGGTCGTTACATGTAATCTTGTAACATGCTCGTTACATGTTTACTTTTCACATGGTCGTTACATGTTAACTTGTAACATAGTTATTACTTGTTCACTTGTAGCATGCTCATTCATTCTATTTTGAGAACAATTCACAGTTATCTTTCCGTCGATTAAATAATAGGTTCCGTTCGAAATTACGTACAAGGTCAAGAGAAATGATTCTCGAGTTGGTCAAGACGCCCATGGAAGCGGTCGAATGTTATAGCGACCGGCACGTTGTGAGAATAAAATCAAGGATGAGAATAGTATTCCGAATGATTCAAACGATGCAAATAATCACACATCCACGTACATGTAACATCATTGAAGTAGCCCAAAACGATTCCAAAAAGATGTCTGACAGTTTAATTGATTTTATTCCGTAGGCGAGAAGAGATCTGACCCACTTTTATATTGATATCTAGGCCAGGGATCCCAGTTATATATATATATATATATATATATATATATATATATATATATATATATATATATCACTGGGATATATATATTTTTTTTTAATTTTATGTTTGTTTATATATATATATATATATATATATATATATATATATATATATATATATATCCCAGTGATATATGTATATATATATATATATATCCCAGGGATTCCAGTGATATATATATATATATATATATATATATATATATATATATATATATATATCCCAGTGATATATATATATATATATATATATATATATATATATACCAGTGATATATATATATATATATACATCCCAGTGATATATATATATATATATATATATATATATATATACCAGTGATATATATATATATATATATATATATACATCCCAGTGATATATGTATATATATATATATATATACATCCCAGTGATATATATATATATATATATATATATATATATATATATATCCCAGTGATATATATATATATATATATATATATATATATATATATATATATATATATATATATCCCAGGGATCCCAGTTATATATATATATATATATATATATATATATATATATATATATATATATATATATCCCAGTGATATATATATATATATATATATATATCCCAGTGATATATATATATATATATATATATATATATATCCCAGTGATATATATATATATGTATATATATATATATATATATATATATATATATATATATATATATATAAAATATGTTAAAAACACTTTGAAAAGAGTTAAAAACATATTTAATCTGAAAAGGAAACACTAGATAAATGGATAGTCCTTAATCCGCGGAGTTTCGAAGAAATACTCTCCTTCTCATCAGAGGGTAGGAATTAGCAAAATGCGGGATCGGATTTTGCATGCAGAAGTATTTGATGAAACAACAAGTAAGTCAAAGATCTTACTTGAAAACAAAATAAGTTAAGCAGAGGGGATATGGTAAAGAAAAAGGTGATTACACATGAATGGATAGTCTGGTGGAAGATAAAAAATCCAGTGACGGTAAAATCCAAATGTAAAACTTCAATAAAGTTAAAAGAATTTCCATTTGTACAAGTAAAATCCAAGGAAATCCCGCAATTGGAAGAAGATGGTCCATAATAATCCAAAGGCAGAAATCCGTGGAATAATTCACAAACATGTGTACAAAGAAAAAAAAATAATATTAATAAAAGAAAAATAAGATGTGCTTTTCACTCTACTTCCGAGACATAACATATATATATATGTATATATATATATATATATATATATATATATATATATTTGATTTCCTGAGAATTGAACATGAAAAATCAAAAGAAAACAGAAAATTCCCTAAGATTATAAAACAAGTGAAACATGCTTGATCCCCCGTGAGTGCACAGTGAACGAGGCATAAAATTGACTAAGTTCAGCATTTGTCCCCCTCCTCATTTAGCCCCCAAATTCCCCAGGGTACGTCAAATTCTGGTTAAAATAAAGAAACTGCGCAGTTTTAGACTTTAACATATGTAAATTTGAGTTCTGCACCATGCAAAAAAAAAAAAAAAATGACTAAGTCCATCATTTCCCCCCTCCCATTTAGCCCCAAAAGTCCCCAAGGCCTTAACGTATTTAAATTTGAGTTCAGTATCATGCAAAACTTTTAATAAATAGACACACAGAGAAAATGTTGGACAAATGTGGTAAAATAGCCCCCAAAATGGAGTGTTTTTATTAGCCCTAAAAGAGTCCCTGGGGTACACCCAAGAGTTATTGCGAAGTATAGACAAACAAAATTAGTTACAACTTTTCAGAAAGTTTTATAAAATTTCAAAGCACCGATTTTTTTTAATAAGCACAAAAGTGTCAATTTTAGCCATTTTAACCCGAAAGGTACCCCTAGAGGAGCAACCGGAGTTTTCCCGGAAAATCCATTCTGTTACATTTTTACTCATATCATGTTTAATGTTTGTGCAAATTTTCAAAAAATTCCAAGGCGTAGTTATTGGGAAAAGTGCGGACAGACTAACGGACGAATGGACGAAGAGACGAACGGACGAACGGACAAGGGTGAATTTAAAGGTCGACCCTTCTTCTGTCGGGGCACAAATAACCTAAATACTAACTTAATTAAAGTATATTTTTCTTTTAAACTTTTTATTTATAGTTCTTTTTATTGAAAAAAAAAAATGATGGCTCAAAATACATTTTTCAGGTAGTAATGAACATTAAAATCGCCAGTGAAATAAACTTTAATCCGTTTCTGGAACCGTTAAAAAGTGCCCATCATATAATTAGTTTTAGCTAGGTGAAGATATAAAATCATACGGGCCATGTTCAATGATTGTGTGTATGTGTGTGTGCGTGTGCGTGTGCGTGTGTGTATGCGTGTGTGTGTTGTACACACTGAAATAAAACATTACATTGACACAAAAATTCAACACAAATTCAAAACAGTGGAAGAAGAATTGACCACGTGGCACAACGGCACAATAGCACAGCAACATCTCAAGCACAACTGAACCATACTGGACACCGCTGAAGCAACGCGCTTCCACTAGTTGACAGAAACGTAATGAGAATCATGCGTGTTGTTACTTGTTTTATTTTGTGAACAACATACAACAATTGACGGTAGTTCATAACGGAAACTCTGATCCCCATCTGGCATCAATTGAAATGTATAGCTCTCGTCTTGGGGAGGCTCCATGTTTTGACAAGCTTCTGGGTTTGACCTTTACTCCTGATCTGAAATGGAACACGGACATCAAATCTGTTGCCAGGGACGCTGGGAAAATGGTGGTATCCTTCTACCGCCCCAGAAGATATCTCATTACTAATGCAATTCTCTATCTGTATAAAAGCCAAGTACGTCCAAGGATGGAGTACTGCTGCCACATCTGGACAGGAGCTGCTAAAAACAGCCTATCCTGCCTTGACAGAGTACAAAATAGACTTCATGGTTTAGTGGGGGATGCCCTTTTCTCTTCCCTGCAACCTCTCTCCCACAGAAGAGACGTTGCGAGCCTGTCTTTGTTTTATCGTTATTTTCATGGCAGGTGCTCGTCTGAGCTCCAATCCCTTGTCCCCCCTCGCCAATCTTTCACGAGAAACACCCGTCTGGCTGAAACTACTAATTTTCCCCACTCTTTATCTGTGCCTAAATCCAAACGTAGATTCCATTAGCAAAGCTTCTTTCTTAGAACTGCACGCCAGTGGAACTCTCTGCCGCTTGCCTGTTTCCCACCTGGCTACAACTTGGACGTCTTCAAGTCCAACATAAACAAACTCCTGACAAACCGCCCCCTTAAGTAAGACACTCTATCAAAACCCCCAATACTAATGATTACTACAATACTATCTCATTGATTACTGTACACGCAATAACCCTTATCCCTGAGTGGCCTTCGGGCCTTGATAAGTAGTGACCCCCATGTAAAAAATAAACAAGGAAAAACAACCAGTTAAGCATCGTTCATGTGTATCACATAAGCAAAGAAATCTTTCAAAACGAAGCAAACGATATTCAAACCATCTTTATTTTGCCAACTATAATTTATATTAACTTATACACGATTTTACTCGAATTCACAAAATTTCGATTGTTGATCCTAGGGTGAAATCCCAAGCTCTTAGAAATCATCCCAAGCACTGAGTTCCCTGCAAAGCCATCATACATAGCTGGCAGAAGTATATTGAGGATGGTGTCGACAATGCGGAAAAATAAATTCTGGAGCACAAACTTTCATGCTTTCTTTCGTTGTCCTTTTCTTATATCCTAGTCGTCCTTCATCCAGTTCTTTTCTCTATCTTCATCCTCACCCTTGTCACCTTTTTTGTTTTTACTAAGGTGTCACGAATTATCAAGGCCTAAAAACACTCGAGGATAAAACTCCACGAGATGGATAGATAAACAGTTGAATGGTGATGGCAAGATTGAAAATAATAGGCAGAATAAAGAAGAAAAATTGCTCCACTAATGTCCACAGTAAGAACTCGTCTTCCTATGACCTATGCAAAAAAAAAATCCCTTTCTTCCATTTGTTTCTAATATCAAATGGAATTGCCATCAACATGGTTTCTTTTTAACAACTTCACACCTGTTAAACACATTGCTACACTATTGGTTCCCTGAGAACTGCAACATGGCCATCTTAAAAACTAATGTTAGAAAACACTTGTCATAAATTGGACTCATGAGGCATCACCCTCTTGAGTACAATTTACGACAATTTTTCTTCACTTCCTTTTTCGTTCTTTATTTATTTTAGATCACGTACGTATCTTCATTTTTTATCTTTTTTTGTCCATCTTTTTTATTTAAAATTTTTTAATCTCTTTATCGTGCCATCTTTAACGTATATTTATTGTTTTCCCCTTACCCTTCCTCCTCCTCTTTTTTCTTCTCCTTCTTCTCGTTTTTTTTTTCTGCTCGTTTTCCTTTCTTCTTTTTCTTCTTCTTCTTCTTCTTCTTCTTCTTCTTCTTCTTCTCATTATTTTCTCCTCTTCTTCTCCTTCTTTTCTACCTCTTCGTCTTTTCTTCTTTAAGCTTCTTCTTTTTCTACTTCTGTCTTCATTTTCTTCTTTTCCTTCTTCTCCTTCTCCGCATTCTTCTTCTCCACATTCTTCTTCTTCTTCTTCTTCTTCTTCTTCTTCTTCTTCTTCCCTCCATTTTCTCCTCCTTATTTCCGCTCTTCTACTCCTCTTCTTTCCCATTCTTATTCTTAAGATTCTTCTCGTTTTTCTTTTTTGTCTTAGTGTTCTCACTTCCCATTTTCTTGTTCTTCCTCTCCTTCTCCTCATTCTTATTTTTTCTTGTTCTTGTTCTTGTTCTTGTTCTTGTTCTTGTTCTTCTTCTTCTTCTTCTTCTTCTTCTTCTTCTTCTTCTTCAACAACAACAACAACAACAACAACAACAACAACAGCCCCCACCGCTTATAACGACGCTTCTTCATCAAATTCTGTCTAATATTTTATTTTCTTAATTCCATTTCCCATCTTTGATCTTGGCAGCGCTAACACCACGAACCTGAACGAAGCCATTTATCTTTATCTTTCTCCGAAGATTTCAGCTAATCGCTTTGAAACGAACAATTCCCAACGTCTTCAATTCAATCTTTTCTTATACGAGTTACACCTGCCCTCACCAAGATACTCTTACCAAGGCCAAGCTGCCCCACCTAACCCCCATCGCTTAAATCCTGCTGACACAAATCCTCTTCGTTCCAGCGAAATTATTGAATTACACATATACATTCCGAGAAAAACATTTTCCCAGCATATTATCCGAGCAGGTTTTCTTTGTGTGTGTGTTGGTATTTTTAGTCTCAGCTAATGTGAAGGGAAGAAAGAGGGGATACACACAAAAAAAATGTAGGTGCCTTGCCCTCGCATTCCTTAAAAATCAACGTTCGATTGAAGTTCTTACTCATCATTTGGATCTTTGGGGTGGAACTGTTGGCGCCGGATTGAAATATGAACTCAGGTAAAAAAAAAAAGAAAAGAGAGTGCGATTAGATAGGAAAGCAACTCAAACAAAACCAGAAAACGAAGAGAGAACTTTGGGTTGCTGAAAAAATTCCGGTTATTGTCCAGAATTCCCGTTATATATAAAACACGCACACGCACACAAAATAAAGTAAAAAATATGCATGATATACGTACCTGTGAGGATATCATATTCCAAAAATTACGTAAATTGAGCAAGTAGTTTCATTTTTATAAAGAAAATCATTTTAAAGCGATTAATGGGAATTCGTAGACATTATAACACGAGGAGAGTGAAAAATGAATCTTGGGTTTACTTTCTGTACCATCGTTATTCTCGCTTTCCTTATTTTGCTCTTTAGTCCTCAAATTCTGTGAGCGATGTTTAAACCAAGAGGGAAGAATTGCCGTTTTCTAGGCAAGAACCTATTCCTTCTAACATCATTGGCATTTTTTTTCATCGTGAAGTAGTATTTTTTAGCTTCTTATATCAAGTGGCTTCATGCATTGTTTGGGCGATTTTCATGAAAAATATCTAGTTAGTAGGAATTATTGTTATTTCCTTTTTTTTTTTTTTCAAAATGGCATGCGACATCTCTCTTTGGATACACATAAAATTTGATTTTCTTTTTACATAAAATTACTGCATTTACCCGGAGGAGAAATGTGTGTGTGTATCCAGAGAGAGAAATGGGTTTGGCGGAAGAGAGAGAGAGAGAGAGAGAGAGAGAGAGAGAGAGAGAGAGAGAGAGAGAGAGAGAGAGAGAGAGAAAGATTCAAATGGATAAAGAGAGGGAAGTTTTAATAGACATATGTTGCACTTTTATCCTGGGAAATATAAGATTATATAAGATCGAACTCCTTAAAAATCAGCATCAGATTAAAGTTCGTAATCATCAGATGGGTCTTTACAGCTGAACTACTGACGTCGGATTTAAATATGAATCCAGGTGAAGTGTGACTAGATAGTTAGGCAACACAAACAAGACTACCAAACGAATAGAACTCTCTTGGCTGCTAGAATGTGGAATTTTCATCAAATATGCTCGACTGGGTTTTAATATTTGTTTCTTACTCTTAAGACATTCGAAGCAAGGGCGCATCTTGCTAAAACGGCAAAATAACTTATCTCTTCTTGTGCCGGGTGGAATTTCAATTAATGGAACTTCTTTGCAAGGGCTTACCGCCCAGGTAACACATTAGCGCAAGATTGCTTCCGTGATGATAACAACTTGGTCGTTTTCAAATCCATTCTAAACAAATTTGTTCCATCAGTAAAAATCAGTTTATATCATTGATCAATAGTAGTACTTCCATAGTGTACCTCATCTTTTCGCTGACAATTATCTTCGATTCGTTAATCCTTAAAACTCGTTAAAAAGCACACACACACACACACACACACACACACACACACACAAGGGAACATATTTCGCCGTATGTATGGTTAATAGCACGACTGACTCTTCAGAGTTCGATTCTTCAACCATAGAGCCTGTGGTCAGGTGCGTTACTGCTATGCTATAAAGCCGAGACTGGAATTACAATAAAAATAGTTCAATATAGTCGTATCAGGCGAGATGCTATCTGAGTGACAACAAGTCTCCCCAGATTTCCAGTATTTTCCAACTCTTTCGATAACATTTGCAAATTTTTTTTTTGCGTTATCGCAATAATCGCTTTCTATTATCTTGGTATTTACATGGATTTGGGTGGCAACACGCATCTCCAAGTTCACAATCTTCCCCGCATTCATCCAGTGGAGGCTTGGTTAGTGCTTTCTCTTCTCGCTTTTATCATCCTCCATGATCCCTCACACCTATTTGGTGTGACGTCAGTTCATGCTAACAATAACATAATATCATTTAGGGAGGGGAGTAATTAATTCACAATTTCGCAGTTTCCTATTATTATTATTATTATTATTATTATTATTATTATTAATAATAATAATAATAATATTATTATTATTATTATTATCATCAATATTATTATTAACATTATTATTATTTATTTATTTATTTATTTATTTATTTCGTTATTATTATTATTAATAATATTAATATTATTATTCATATTCATATTATTATTCTTAATCATATTATTAATATTATTAATATTATTATTTATTTATTTTTATTATTATTATTAATAATATTATTAATATTATTATTCATATTATTATTATTATTATTATTATTATTATTATTATTATTATTATTATTCACTTACTAAAAGTAGTTACACAAGCAATAATCAAATATTTCTCTTTGAGAGCAACTTGTGCTGTTCTCTGAAGTATGAGTGACAAAAAATCTCCCAAGATTTTCGGCACTCTCCACCTCTTTCGATAACCTTCACAGATGAATTTACGTTATCGAAACAGCTGTTCACCAGTGATTTCTCATTGGCAACGATCATTGACCTCTACTGGAATTTGGGTTGCGATTAGCGTCCCCAAGGTCCCAGTCCTCTTTGCACTTAACCAGTGGAGTTTGGCTAGTGCTTTCACTCCTCGGTCTTTTTCTATTCTCCTTGAAACCTATTTGCCTTCGCCAAATTTAAATGTGATATTCGTTTTCAACATACCTGGAAACATATTGACGCGCCATTTTAAAGGTTGAGGTGGAAAGAAAGTAAAAAATATACCTTATTATTATTATTATTATTATTATTAATAATAATAATTATTACTAATAATAATTAGTAGTAGTAGTAGTAGTAGTAGTGGTGGTGGTAGTAGTAGTAGTAGTAGTAGTAGTAGTAGTAGCAGCAGCAGCAGCAGCAGCAGCAGCAGTAGTAGTAGTAGTAGTAGTAGTAGTAGTAGTAGTAGTAGTAGTTAGTTCAAATTTAAGATAAACTGGTGATATTTTGGCCGTTCATCAACTCTTTTGTGAGGCGAACGTGTTGCTCGGTCACCTAAGTACGCACTCTCTTCCTTGCACATTTAACGAGTTGTAAGAAAAAAGGGGTCATAGGTGTTTAAAAGAAGCAAACGGCAAGAAAAGAAAAAGAAGGAAAAACGGAAATATGACTTTGAAATGTGTTTGTTGGCCGACAAAAGCTTGAGGAGGAGATGAGCTGGAAGAGGCACAAACGTCAAACCCGATTTTTTTGTTTCTTTTATTTTTTATTGACGTGGGCACTTCCTGGTTTAGCCCCAATTTTCTCTTATATATATATATATATATATATGGTCCTGGATATGACCTAAAACTATATCCGATGGTGAGGCCCCACCTTGCGGGCCTTGGGGAGTGTGGAGCCACCCTTTAATTACCATTGCTCCCAGGTCCACTCTGATCCGGAGTGGTAGTACCTGTTAGGGTCCCAACTATGGGTTAAATAGAATCTGATTTAAAAAAAAATATATACTTCATTAAAAATCGTTCCTCGAAATAACTAGATTCGCATTAAATAACCTGAAAAAGGTTGATATGCCGTAAAACAAAAACAACCAACTAACCAACCATATATATATATATATATATATATATATATATATATATATATATATATATATGTGTGTGTGTGTGTGTGTGTGTGTGTGTGTGTGTCTGGCATTACTGGTTATTCTTTGATAATGACTTGCATTTAAGTTTAAAATGAAAAAGTCAAGTATCAAAACGTTCATTTCGAACGCGCCTCTGTCATAACAAAGGCCTTACTATTGAATTTATATGTGGGGCTTTTCGACTCATGTGGTAATAAAACTTTTAAAATGTACTTGTGATATTAGGCTGTGTAAGATGTTAACTTTGGTCAAAATCGCTGATTTCTTCTTTCATCGGATTATTTCGAACATCGATATTAATCGAAGACATTCTAACACACAACCTAAGAACACTATCAGGTACATAAAGTACCGTCCTGTAAAATTTCATAAAAATTGACTCAGCCGTTTTCCAGTCCATATGAAACGAACTCGCAGACACCCAGAAAAAAACTTTATATATATATATATATATATATATATATATATATATATATATATATATATATATATATATATATATATATATATATATATATATAAGTCTAGCATTATAGCTTAATAGTGCTGTTATTTTCTTATTAAATGTAAAATTTGTAATCTTGACGCATCATTTAGTTTCTGTTTTTACATAAACCCGTGTCAGGCGGCAATTTTTCTCACTACCTTTGTGTGTCAAAGTTACCAAAAGTTGTCACACATCATACTTGCTATTACACACACACACACACACACACACACACACACACACACACACACACACACACACACATATATATATATATAACTACTTAATTTACTCACATAAAATTAATATACGAAAGTATAGATTTATGCGTAAACTTTAAGTATTTACTTCAAAAGTGCTCAATACGTAGGTAGAGCTAGTTAGTAATTTATAAAATATATATGGCGATTAAGCTACACAGGAGTGTAGCTTAATCGCCATATATATTTTATAAATTACTATATATATATATATATATATATATATATATATATATATATATATATATATATATACAGGGTGGCCGAAAAGTCCCAGGACACTGGCCGAAAGGTCCCAGTCATATATTTCTGGGCTGTGTTTTATTAAAAATACATGTATAGTGTCCTGGGACTTTTCGGCCACCCTGTATATATATATATATATATATATATATATATATATATATATATATATATATATATATATATATATTTGAGTTATTTAGTGGGGTAGAGAACAGGGCGCTGCAAGAAGAGAACAACACATTGTGGGTAGAAGACAAAAACATACCCTCATATCCGACCTAACTATGACTCATATACGACACCCACACCCACACACATATGAACACGTGTGTGTGTGTGTGTGTGTGTGTGTGTGTGTGTGTGTGTGTGTGTGTGTGTGTGTGTGTGTGTGTGATTTTCCAGCACTAGCTAAGTGGTAGGGCTTAAGGCTTCGGACTATGGATGAAGTAATTTCAAATTTTGTTAAATTTAACTACGCTGATTGCTCATAAACGTCAGCGGGTGATAAAAATATGCTCGTGTAAATATTTATGAAAGAAAATGTCCAATTCAAAAGTGAACTTAGTTATATCCTAATCTTAGCTGTTTATATGTTGTAGATATTATATGTTAATATGCTGTATATATTATATGTTTCTATGTTGTATATATTATATGTTTATTTGGTTTATATATTATATGTTTATATGTTGCATGTTTTATATGTTTACATGTTGTATATATTATGTGTTTATATGTTGCATATATTATATGTATATACGTTGTATATATTATATGTTTATTTGTTGTATATATTATATATTTATTTTTGTATATATTATATATTTATTTGTTGTATATATATTATATGTTTATATGATGTACATATTATATGTTCATATGTTACATATATTATTTGTTTATATGTTGTGTATATTATATGTTTATATGTTGTATATATTATATGTTTATATGTTGTATATATTATATGCTTATATGTTGTATATATTATATGTTTATATGTTGTATATATTATATGTTTATATGTTGTATATATTATATGTTTATATGTTGTATATATTACATGTTTATATGTTGTGTATATTATATGTTTATGTGTTGTATATATTATATGTTTATATGTTGTATATATTACATGTTTATATGTTGTATATATTACATGTTTATATGTTGTATATATTATATGTTTCTATGTTGTATATATTATATGTTTATATGTTGTATATATTACATGTTTATATGTTGTATATATTATATGTTTATATGTTGTATATATTATATGTTTATATGTTGTATATATTATATGTTTATATGTTGTATATATTATATATTTATATGTTGTATATATTACATGTTTATATGTTGTATATATTACATGTTTATATGTTGTATGTATTATATGATTATATGTTGTATATATTATATGTTTATATGTTGTGTATATTATATGTTTATATGTTGTATATATTACATGTTTATATGTTGTGTATATTATATCTTTATATGTGTATATATTATATGTTTATATGTTGTATATATTATATGTTCATATGTTACATATATTATTTGTTTATACATTGTGTATATTATATGTTTATATGTTGTATATATTACATGTTTCTATGTTGTATATATTATATGTTTCTATGTTGTATATATTATATGTTTCTATGTTGTATATATTATATGTTTATATGTTGTATAAATTATATCTTTATATGTTGCATATCCCATATGCTTTATTTTTCATTTTTGTTTACATGGTAGTCACCGCTTATCAAGACCCGCAAGCCACTCGGTGATAAGGGTTATTGCGTGTACACTAATCAATGACATAATATCGTAGTAATCGTTAGTTATGTAAATTTGATAAAGTGTCTTACTTAAGGTGGCGGTTTATCAGGAATTCGTTTATGTTGAACTTGAAGACTTCCAAGTTGTAGTCAGGTGGGAAACAGGGAAACGGAAGAGAGGTCCACAGGGGTGCACTTCTAAGAAAGAAGCTTTGTTCATGGAATCTACGTTTTGATTTAGGCACAGATAAAGAGTGGAGGAAAATTATTTACCGTGGTTTCAACTAGACGGGTGTTTTTCGTGAAAGGTTGGCGACGGGGGACCCGAGATTTGCGCTCAGGCGAGCACCTGCCATGGAAATAACAATAAAACAAAGACAGGCTCGCAACGTCGCTTCTGTGGGAGAGAGGTTGCTGGAAAAAAGAAAAGGGCATCCCCATTAAACCACGAAGTCTATTTTGTACTGGGTCAAGGCAGGATAGGCTGTTTTTAACAGCTCCTGTCCAGATATGGCAGCAGTACTCCATCCTTGGACGTGCTTGGCTTTTATATAGATAGAGATTTGCATCAGCAGTGAAATATCTTCTGGAGCGGTAGAAGGATCCTACCATTTTCCCAGCTACCTTCGCAGCAGACTTGATGTACGTGTTCCATTTCAGATTAGGAGTAAAGGTCAATTCCAGAAGCTTGTCAAAACATAGAGCCTCCCAAGGACGAGAGCTATCCATTCCAATTGATGCCAGATGGGGATCAAAGCGTTGATAATGTAAAGATAGGAGCTTGGTTTTAGATGCATTAAAAGTTACCAACCACCTCTTCCCCTACTGTACCACGCGTTCAAGATCAGAGTGAACTTTGTCATTTACGGCCTTTGATGTGTTGCCATAGATGGTCGTGTCATCAGCATAGGTGTCAGCGAATTATTTATGTATGTGTTTTTGGAGATCATTGATGTAGATTAGGAAGAGAGTTGGGCCCAGGATTGACCCCTGAGGGACTCCAGCATTAATACTGTGGGCCTCTGATTTCTGCCCATCAACCACTACACTTATGAGCCTATCAGAGAGAAATGATCTAATAATTTAGAAAACATTTCCAGTTATACCGTAGCTGGAAATCTTGTGAAGTAGGTCTTTATGCCATACCTTACCGAAGGCCTTTGATATGTCAAGAGCAACTGACCTAGAAAGGTTGCCTTTGTCGAGAGATTCACTAATCCTATGAGATATAACCGTTAGCACATCTGCTGTAGATCTAGCAGAACGGAAACCATATTGCATATCACTAAGAAGGTTTCTGCTGAGGTGGTTGACTACTTCTTTATTTTATATGGATTCCAGCAGCTTACTCATGACACACAGGAGACTTATTGGTCTGTACTGAGAGGGAGATGACTTGTCACCTGAATTCTTAAATACAGGGCATACTGATGATTTTTTCCAGGATGTTGGGATACACTACTCATTAATGCAACGCTTAAACAGTTTTGTAAGTATGTGGGCAAGTTCTGGTTGGAGCTTTTTCAACACTATAATTGGAATGCGGTCAGGGCCAGTTGCTTTACTGGAATCAAGGTTCTTGATTAGCTTGCCAACCTCACACACAGATATTTGTATGTTGTATAGCGTGTTATCTGTTATAGGAGGAAATACGGGGAGTTGATGGCCTTCGTCCCATAGAGTAGAATTAGCTGCAAAGTTTTGGCAAATAGTATGGCCTTGTCTGATGCTGACAAGATGACCTCAGGTCCATTGATGATGGTTGGGATAGAACGCACGCCTCTGTTCAGGATCTTGTTTACTATTTGCCAAAACTGGTGGGAACCAAGTTGCTGCTCAGCTACTTTGGATTTAACAGACTGAGCATATCGCTCTCTTGCATGTTTATTACTCTTTTACAGTGGTTGCTTGCAGTCCTAAAAGCAGCTTAAGTCTCAGTACATCTATTACGTTGGTAGCTATGGAAAAGGTGATTTCTGTGCGTGGTGGCAGCAGCACATTCTGGGGAGAACCATGGCTGGCTGTTAAATTTTTGTTGGAATTTTTTTGGATGGTATGAATCGGTCTATGCCTACAATTAACCATTCGGTCAGGTCTGATACTATAGCGGACACATACTTTTTAAACATGGAATGCAGAGGTAGATCGGATATAAATGTACGGAAGCTATCCCAGTCAGCCATAGGGTATCAATATACAGTACGGTGGAGAGATACGTCTGAAGAATTATTACATTTCATTTTATCTTAACTAATACAACTGAGTGGTCGGAAGATCCCAGAGGAGATAGAACGCAACATGAACATAGCTCAGGGGAAGTTGTGAGAAATCGATTGATAAATGTATTTTAAAGAACTGCAAAAAGGAAAAAACACAAACTTGAATGTAGCCTGGATAGATTACAAGAAAGTATATGATATGGTGCCGCATTCGTGAGTATTCAGGACGTTGAAAATTGTAGGGGTTGCTGAAAATATAATTAGGTTCATATGGAAAAGTATGAGTAGTTGAAATACCAACTTTTTTTTTCAGATTAGAAACTCTTAGCGACAGTCAACGTCAGACGCAGTATCTTCCAAGGAGATTCCTTTTCGCCACTTCTATTCATAAGAACACTCATAGCATTGACACATGTACTAAGCGAGACAAAGATGGGATACCAACTGGCTAAGAATGGATTGAAGTACTCATGGACCGTGGTTACTCAAGACGTTGAAAATAGTAGGAGTGGCTGAAAATATAATTGAGTTCATCGGGAAAAGGATGAGCAGTTGGAATACCAACTTTTTTTCTACTAAGAGAGACAAAGATGGGATACCAACTGGAGAAGAATGGACCGAAGATCAGCTACATGTGGTTTATGGACGATCTGAAATTGTTTGGCAAAACAGAAAAGGAAATTGACTCTCTGGTTCAAACTGTACAGTAGTGGAGTGAGGACATAAACATGGAGTTTGGAATTTCAAAATGTGCAGGAGTTACACTGAAATGAGGGAAAAGAGCACCCAGGAAAGGTGACATTTTGCTAAATATTGAAAGATTAGAGATCCTGACGCAGAAGGCTGCAAATACATGATGATGCTTGAACTTGACACGATGCTCTACAAGGAAATAAAAAAAGAAGACGAAAAAAGTGTATACGAAGAAATTCAAACTGCTTCCGAAATATTAATTTATTTTTATTTCGGACTATTATTCTCATCTTTATTAGTTGTTGTTTTTCAACTTTTATTGGTTTGTTTATTCACAACGTTTCCGCCAACTATTCAACTATAAAAATAAATTAATATATATAATGCTTATCTCAAAAATGAATTCCAATTGAGGAATAATAATATATATGCTTCTGAAATCTCGACTGAACTGTAGGAACTTGTTCACGGCCATCAATTCATGGGCGGTTGCTGTAATTCGATACAGTTCAGCTTTGTATGATGGATACAGGAAGAAATGAAAAAGCTAAATAGAGGCACATACGGTTATTGTTCCTATTTATTTTGCCTCCCCACGAGGGCAGAGTTAGAAACCAGAGTCGTTTTTTTTTTTAATGTGGAGAAAAGGAACAAAAATAATTAAAAAAAAATGTCTCAGTCGTGATTGTTTTCTCCTCCACCAACCGAGAACAAAAAATTGAAGTACAGCATTAGGACAGATACTACACTTTGATCTTGGCCCGGTTATTGTTAGTCAAGTGTGGAGCACTTCACCCGAATCTTAATGTGCTCAGACTGTACATCACAAGGAAGAAAGGAGGAAGAGGGCTGACTGGGATTGAAGAATGTGCCAGCGGAGAACTTTGAAATGTTCATCGCTACTTGGCTAATAGTCATGAAGTGTTACTCGCAGCAGTAACGAAAGAGGAAGAGCTAGATAAAGATCCATTAGAAGATAAGCCGAAGTACAAGAAAAGAATCGAAGCAGAAAAGTTGACTGAATTGATAAGAATGAAACTTCATGGTCAGTTTGAACGAGATACTAAGACACAAAAACGTCAGAACACATGGAAGTTTCTGTCTAAAGGTGACTTGGGAAGAGAGATAGAAAATCTTATATTTGCTGCTCAAGAGCAGGCACTAAATATAAATACAATCAAAGAAATATCTCTGGGAAGGACTGTTCTGATAAGTGTAGTCTGTGTGGTGTAACTCTTGAAA
>NC_136519.1:33168189-33183189 GCF_053919585.1 Euprymna scolopes
ATTTGACTCAATATATAGTAGTGGTATGAAAAGTTGTTAAAATATGATTTCGGTGCCATCAGTTAGAATCGAAACCAAAACATATTGCGTTCCAGCCTTAGTCGTTACCGTTTGATCTATGGCGACGTGTATAAGAAGCAGTAAAAAATGAATCGACTTGAACGTATAAATGTATATTTGCGCATGCGTACAAATGACGCGGTTACTTGACTTACGTCTGCCAAGTTCCAATTTTTATTTTTCAATTTTGATCTATTAGCAGCTATTTTTACCGGCTAAAAACCCACAAAAGTGTGGTCCACAAAAAAAAAATGCAATCATTTGACTCGCCTCGCGCCGCACTACAACCGTGCGTCTCGGAGGAGATGCACTTTGCAAAAAAAAAAAAAAATGAACACACACAAATAGACATACAAATATTTATGAGTTTTATATATATAGATTATTCGGCTTTCTAAATTTTCTACTTATATGAAAGTCAATGAGCACTTGTGTTATATATATATATATATATATATATATATATATATATATATATATATATATATATATATATAAAGTCAGTGTTTGTTTGCTTGTGTGTTATAGAAATCAATATTAGATTAATTAATGTTAGACCGCTCAAATAACGTTAAATAGGATTTAAAGTTTTCAATGAATTTTTCATATATAAATTATTACGTAGCACTAAGCATGGGGTATGTTTATTGCTTACTGCCTACAGCGCCCTGACTAGGGAATACTGATGGGGCTTCCCAGGCAATTTGAAATAGGCCAGTGTGTCTTTACTTTAGGGACGTTAGCTTGATTCTCTCTAACTTTCCAAAAAATTGAATAAATAAGTATATAAATACGGCCACCATGTTGTCTTATTTATTGTCGGACCTTCAGAATCACAACAACAACGACAACAACAACAATAGTAAGCACAACAACATCAATAACGACAGCAGCAATAACAACAATAACCATAATAACAACAACATAAACAACAACAATAACAACAACAATAATAACAATAATAGCAACAACAATAATAACAATAATAACAACGACAATAACAACAACAATAACAACAACAATAACAACAACAATAATATTAATAATAACAACAATAATAATAATAACAGCAACAATAACAATATTAGTAACAACAACAATAATAACAACAATAATAACAACAACAATAATAGCAACAGCAACAACAACAATAGTTACAACAACAAGCACGAAAACAACACCAACAAAAATAATAACAACATCAATAACAACGACAACAATAAAAACATGATTAATCTATTTCCTTTTCCATATTTTTGGTTGACTTTTATTTATTATAATATTTACAGAGTTTAGTATCTTTTGCAAGATGTCTACTATCTCACGCCTTTTGCGCACAAAGTGGATATCATCTCTCAACCTACCAGTAATTCCATTGAACCCAATTTTTAAAAGTACAACAACAACAACAACAACAACAACAACAACAACAACAACAAAATTGCACTCGACTCCCTGTCCACAGATTGAGCAAAGAAACTTTTCTTTTAGGTGAGAGCTTATCAACGCTACAACTATTGTCACTTTTTGTTAAATTAATTCTAACACATTGACTTTCATTTAAATATTTAACTAAACAAACACGTTGTTTCACAAACTGCACATAAAAATTATGAAGTTTGCCAGAAAGATGTTCAAGTTCAGCAAGATACACATGAAGAAAGTCGGGTGTTACATCGGCCAAAATGTGAAAATAAGACTCAAGATGAGAACAGTAGTTCGAATAATCCAAATAACCCACATTTTTAGTTACTTTACTAAATTTATAATTGTAATTTGTCAAAAAATTTGTCAAAAAAACAATAAATAAAGAGTTTAGAAATGAGAGAAAAAGATAATTGACTGATAATTTAGTTTAAAACTAAAGCCAAACATATTGAATCAAACCTGTTTATATGAGGCCTTCAGAAAAAAAGCGTCAAAAAACGCATTCAAAGTTTCGCGATTTTGTAACTTGTGTATCATTTTTTTTTTTGCAAAGGAGTCACCACTTATCAAGGCCCGGAGGCCATTCGAGGATAAGGGTTAATGGGAAATATCGTAGTAATTGCTAGCAGTGGAAATTTGGTAAATTGGATTACTTAAGGATAGCTTATCAAGGACTTGTTCACGTTGGACTTTAAAAAAATCATTGAAAATTTCATATCTATATCAGTAATTGCTAGATGAAAGATAATGTTTTTAAATTGCAACAAAATGTACATTACATAAAATAAATCCAAGGTAATTTTTTGATTCAATTTAAATTAATTTTTTATACCTTACTTTATAAAATTTATAAAGTGCACTTTGAAGATAAATAAATTTCAAATTGAATCCTGTACCTTTATTTTTAAAGCCTATAGTAAAAACATTTTGTTTAACAATTTTCATGCCTTGGATGAAATGCTTATCTTTTTAAGATTATATTTTAAAACTATCCTTCTGTTTATTTCAGTTTGTATTTCTCCTCACACCACAACTCATTTTTGCAACCCCTCTTTGTATTATTACAGGTTGGAATATTTCCTCTGTTTCAGTTTGTATTTCTCCTCACACCACAACTCATTTTTTGCACATCCTCTTTGTAATACAGGTCTGAATAATGAGAAAATCTTAATTTTTTTAACAAAAACTTTAAAGTAACTTTTTTAGATTAAATTTTTCTAAACTTCTTTCAGAATAGAAAATCTTTAAAATTTAATAAAGAACATATTTTATATAGGTTTCATTAACAAATATTCAGTACATAACGAGAAAAATAGAGATGAAAATTTCAAAAGGACTGTATAACTGGTTGCGGTCAATAGTAGTCCTCGCCAGCGAAAGCCTTTGTTATTGTTATTCTATTATTATTATTATTATTATTATTATTATTATTATTATTATTATTATTATTTAAAACATTTTGTGTCCTGCTCTTTTTTTTTTACACAGTGGTCACCACTTATCAAGGCCCGCGTGAGGACTAATATATATATATATATATATATATATATATATATATATATATATATATTATATATTGGTGTAGTTGTGGTAAAAATTGAGTTGCACATACAATGTTATTCCATATGATTTATAAACGTAAAAAAGCTGTATAAAATGAACATTAGCAATATTATATATTAATAGTTCCGCTGTACTTGAACTAATTTGAATCTAATGATAATTACACCTGATTAAACCAGGTTAATCTTAATTTCTGCCTATTAATGTCTAGTGTTTAAATCTGAAAATAAGATTACTTGTATGCTGGTTAATCTAATCAAATAACAATATTTACATTAGAATAATTAATACTAATATTGGCTACTTGAAATTTAATTATGAAAATTACTGCGAACCTTAATTTCGCTCCTGTACTTTGATGGGAGAATGTCAGGTTATCGAAAAACTGTAAACATTGACTGAAGGTATAAAATATTTGGTTTTAAATCTGGAAATAATAACATATGTGTTTGAAATAATGAATTAAATAATAATTTCAAAAACTAATGAAAAGAAAATAATAAATTGAATTATTAAAAAAAAATCATTGCTGCGAAGAATTTAACTTAAGAGAAGAAAAGAAATTAGTAAAAAAAAAAGTACACCATTTCGTACTTTAACGTCACAAAAAAGACAAAAAAACATCAATTTTACAGCCCTAAGTGACCAGATGGAAGCACCAACTGGAGTCCTCGGCTTTTGTTAAGAAAAAAATTACTAGCGCGGACGAAAACGTGTGCATCATCTGGACATGGAAAGGTAACCGATGGCTATGCCTGGAGGTGCCAGTCTACCACATGCCGGACCTTTACATCATCCGGATTGGATTTTTTTTTTTTTTTTTTTTTGCCAAGTCTTGGCCTACAATTGCCATTTTGGGAGTTTGAGCGAGCAACACAGAAAGACATCCAGCGTGAATGCGGAATACGATTTACGCACACACACCATTAATAAACTCTGGAAAACTGAACCACGTGCAATAGAAAGAACTACTACAGACATCGAGAGATTATTGTATTACAAGGAGAGCGTGTTTAATTTAAAATACAAAACAAAGCTATCTTGATACTTTATATATGTTTTGGATAAAAAGGAACACCTGCTGTGTTAATAAGAAAGGTCCTATTCGTAGGGTATGAAAAGTTTTGGAAAATTCTTTTTTTTTCTACGCGCTGATGAAGAAGCCCAGTTGTGTACAATTATAATTGATGAACTGTTATATACTTGTATGCCTACAATGGGGACCGAAACACTTGTTCGCAAGATGTTACTAATAAAAAGAAACACTTTGAAAATGAGTAAGTACTATCTATCTATTCTTTTAACGTGGTATCTTTAAGAAAAATATTTATAGCTATAATATCGCAGCATTGATTTATCTAAACAGGAACTTCATATCATTTATTCATATGCCATTATTCCCCAAGTGGTTAAATTACATATAAATATATAAGTTTATATTTGTATATTTTGGCAGCAAGTAATTATTCAAGCACATCTGATTGAACACGACAGAATTATTCTTTTTGTCGATTTTTTTTTATATCTTTTCAATTCGCCGAGTGGTCTTTTTTTAAATTTCAGCTGGCATACTATATATTATGGCGCCCAAACGTTGTTGTTCAGCCATATAAAAAATATTTTTAAAATCGGAAAAAAGAATATCTTTGTGGTGTTCAATCAGACGTGCTTGAATATATATATATATATATATATATATATATATATATATATATATATATACATATTAAAAGGCTGAAATACAAAACTCTCCCGACTTTGTCCTGATTTAATGATACAGAAATATTTTCGTGTCTGTTAAAAGTAAATTATTTCCGTTCTTCATCATTATTATTATTATCAGATATTATTAAAATTAAGCCTCTACTTCTTTGCCCATAACGTGATCATTGAAGCGAGCCGATCACTTTTATTATATAAATGAGCAAATAAGATTCTTCCCTGTTCGTTCGAAAATTATTATCGTCTGATTAAAAAAAAAAAAGAAATCTTTATAGACAACGGAGAAAAACGCACAACTAAAATCTGATCTCTTAAATTCTTTAAGATCAGCACTTTGAAAAAAGAAACAGAAAAAAAAAAATTCTCCCTTTCCGGGTGCCAATCCTTATCAAGTTGGTCACTGACTTTTTTTTTTTTTTTCGAAATTCAAAACCTTAACAAGCAAATAAATGGCACACTAACCAAGAAAACCAGAAAAGAAAAACGTTATTATTGCACCCAATTTTTCATTCAAAAACCACTACTACTACTACTACTACTACTACTACTACTACTACTACTACTACTACTACTACTACTAATGATAATAATGATAATAATAATAATAATAATAATAATAATAATAATGTTCTTTCGTTGGAACGAAAAAGACTATTTTGTCATTCCAGAGCTAATGGATAACACGCTCTGTGAGTTTGTTTTAAGCGAAGCTAGTTCCTATTTACAATGCCTCCCCACGGGACAGAGTTAGACACCAGGGTCGTTTGTTTTTTTTTAACGTGGAGAAAAGGAACAAAAAATAAAAATTGTCTCAGTCGTGAAGGATTTCTCCTCCACTGACAGAGAACAAGAAATTGAAGTGCAGCATCTGGAGAACAGTGTGCAGAGCCAGCCTCAATCTCTGATCACAACCATCCTGATCCAGCGGCAAGACAGGTTTGAGAAAGCTGGAGGCTAGATGAAATTCAGGAACCTGTCGGAAGTGTCGACATTTTCCTACATACAGCGCCTGGTGTTCCAAAATGTTCACAGATCTGGCACTGCCCAGGCCCAACGTTTCTTAACTTCCGGTGATCTAACGAGAACCAGTGTTTCAATGTGATTAAGCCTTTGCTGCTGCTGCTGCTGCTGTTGCTCCTACTACTAATACTACTACTACTGCTACTACTAAGGCTGTACACTGGGAATTATATAAACAACTACATCACGAACGTCCAGACAAATATTTCAAACACTATACTTCTTGTCTGATGGGATGTCTCCTAGCGGCCTCGGCTGCATGGAGACAGGGTAGTACATGTCAAGGATTCGTCACTTGACACTCAGCCCAACAGGTGAAGGGCCGGGAACCGGCCCAGCACGTGTTGGACTGAGGTATACCGCCTGGGTAATACCTAGGAGGTCCACCCTCCCAGGCCTTGCCACCGGGCTTTCCGGTGGGGCAAGTTTATTGCTTGCTGCCTGAGGCGCCCCGACCGGGGAATGCCGACGGGGTTACTTTTTAGAATTGCAGGAGTGCCCCTCCTTTAGGGGAGCCTGCGGGTATCCCACTTTCCAGGCCTTGTGCCAAATAATGCTGATGTGGGTAGCATTTAAATAAATATTTCAAACACAAACCGGTAGCAGTACTTGAAAACAAAAATCATAAAATCCTCTGGAATATGGAAGTACAAACGGATAAATTTACCCAAGTAAGTGGACCCGACGTGATAATAGTAAACAAAAAATAAAAAATCCTTCCAAAATCGTAGATTTCGCCGTCCCCGCAAACCATAGGGTGAATATCAAGGGGGGACAGAGAAGCGAAGCAAATACATGGGACTGGCCAGAAAACTGAAAGGAATTTGAACATGAAGAAAATCATGATAATGACAATAATCTTAAGAGCACTAGGAACAATAAACGTCTGAAAAACAGATTGGGAGAAATTGAAAGCGGAGGGAAAGATGAAAAGAAGATACAACGGATAGCAATAATGAAAAAACTGACATTTGAAGGCAATCATAGAATACAGAAACAAGCCCACATAAATTACGAACACTAATCACTAACATGGATGTTATAATAGAAAAAACAAAAACAAAAACAGACAGAACACGACCACAGCCGAGATAATTGAAATCTAAAAATGGTAAATTAACTCCACCCTTTCCCTCACAAGAATGATAATGTAAGCATCTGTTTGCGTCAAATTAAAGAATAGTGAAGGATTAGGAAGGATGGAAAGACGAAAAGGAGACAGCATTAACAAAACCTTAATATATATATATGTATATATGTATATATATATATATATATATATATATATATGTGTGTGTGTGTGTGTGTGTGTGTGTGTCTGTGTCTGTGTCTGTGTCTGTGTGTGTCTGTGTCTGTGTGTGTGTGTGTGTGTGTGTGTGTCTGTGTGTGTGCGTGTGTGTGTGAATATGCCTGCTTGATTGCTTTAACCTTGTCTTCAGCGATCGGGCGATTCCATCTCTAAAAAAGAAACTATAGGTGAATTTCATATATGTATATATATATATATATATATATATATATATATATATATATATATATATATATATATAATTATTATATATATAATTATTATATATATATATATATATATATATATATATATATATATATATAAATAATTATTTATATATATATATTATAATTGTGGGGTCTGCGTTCACGCCTGGCCTCCATAGAATGGAAATAGGCACAAACTTTAATAAAGACTTTTCATATCTATCTGCGTAAGTATACTTTGATAATTATGTTTCAGTTTGAAGAAATATGGTATAATAAAATTATGGGGTGTTCGTTCGCGCCTGACCTCCATGGGATGGAAATATATCACAAAGTTTAACAAGGTTTTTTTAATATAGATCCACAGAATATTGTGATAAGTGTTTCAGTGTTAACAGGTATGGTATCATAAATTATGGGGGTTATCTATTTTATTTTTACTTTCATCATATTTTGCTTGGATTTTGATACCCCCAAATTCGAAGCTATCTCTTTACAACCCTTCCTTTTCATAACCTATCATACTTTCATAAATCAGAGTCCATTTTCTGTAGGCTGTTTTCTAACCCAGTCAACGACGGGCACTTTTGCTAGTATATATATATATATATATATATATATATATATATATATATATATATATATATATATATATATATATATATATGTCCCACCGCAATAGAGACAGACTCCAAAATCTTTAAATGGTTTCCTAAGTCTGCTCTACGTAGCACCTCGAACCATTCTATTTTATATCTATCGGCACAGCACGGGTTGTCACCCAAATGCTGGTTAATAGCAACAAATGCTAGTGCGATGCTTGTTATGTTGGGCGAACATCCATTTTGTTTAAAGAAATTGTTATTGAAGTTAAAATAAGTCATGTTAGTTATACGTTTAATGATTTTTATAAGAGTGTCGGGAGGAAAAGGTAAGCTAATGTTAGATTTTTTTAAAGTGTTTAAGGAGTAAATTCAAGCATTGTTTTAATGGGGACATTAGTATATAATGATGTTATATCTAAGCTGTGTATAGTTTTGTTTTGTACATTAATGTTTTTTTTATTTTGTTGAGTTTCAATATTTCTCATCATTCTGTTAAAATGGAACACCAAACTTTAAGCAAACATTGCGGCAATACAAAAAGACATTAATCGCTGCCAACTCTCATAACAACAAGAGAACTTTTTTGCTTAAATGTGCACAAGAAAAAATTATACCCAAAAGCACATTAAAATATTTGAAATATTCGCACCATATTTTCCCTGATTACATTGAAAAATGTTAAGTTGCTTCAGCGGATCTTTTAAAACAACAAAGCTCTCATTTATTGCATGAAGCCCGAACATTAGCTAGCGACCTACTACAGAACTACACTATGATCAACAAAGAATGTTAGAACATAAGACAAAACGACGTAACGAGATAACTTAAAAATACACGTATCAGTTCGTCAAGAGTTGGGAGTCAGAGAGATCAGACGCAGTCGGTAGTCAGAGGGAGAAAGTCGGTCCGTAGACCATAACGGCGCTGAGTGGGACAAAATGTCGTCAGTAAAGACCTAGGACCAGCGTTGCAGCTTTCTAATGGGTGGCGGGAAACATCTGAAATAAAGCTGCTGTAAATACGATTAAGTCTTCGAGCCGTACGAATCATCGTTTGCAACTTTTCCGGGGGATCCGTCAAAATCAAGATCAACTCTGATGGATAAGGTATGGTTCTCTATTAGCCGATGTAAAACCCTAGAGCTGTCCATTTTATTAAATTGTTATATGTCATGTTTAGACAATCACTATACGATCAGATATATCGACGCGTAAATACACATCATGTATACAACCATCCAAAGTTATACATAACCCCACTATATGAAAGATGCAAACGGATATACGTATAGTTCCATCATACTCCCTCTAATGTGCTGCGCACCACACTTGACTTGTTTCTCATTTGTAACACTTTGGTAACCTTCCCCCTATTCTGGTCGACTGCACATGGTCTTATTACGCGATCGCTATTTTCTAACAAAGTAAGCTTTCCGCAAGGATTTCCCATATTACCACGTTACTGCTTCTTTATTGACTACAACGTGATCATCTTCAAAATCCAATGTCTACACACTCCCCCCTTTTTTTTTTTTACTCATGTTCACCTCTAACAAGGTATATCGCCACTTGGACGTAAAAGGGCTACTATTTGGGACCATGACTATGAAATAGTAACGAGATGTTTGTTTACGTTACATTTAAACTTCTGCATATTATTACAGTCAAGGAAGCAGGTAAGCAAAAAACGGAATTCAAAAGTCTAGCTGTCCGAGGAAAGCAACTATTTCAGTAGAAAGCTTCCTGGCATTTAGGGACCTCAACAGTGAAGGGGGGTAATTTTGTTGCTAAGCGAGTTTGTCGGGGATATGTACGTCGAGGGGGCACAAGTTCTTGTTATGAATCTAGTCCATTCCATTAGTCATTTTCAATCGTTCTATAAACTTCTTCACCACATAACTGATATTTATTCTATCTCATAAACTCTTGTCCTCGAATAGATTTTGGCTTTGGTAAGTGGTGAGGATAAAAAAAAAAAGATTGTGTTTATGATCTGCCGTAGATTTTTAGTACAATTGACACAGAGTTGCTTCATACTCAAATCTAAGTACCTTGTGCCAGACGTTAAATAAACTTATTATGCAAACAAGAGTGTCCCCAAACATAGGCCAAACGGTGGTAACACACAGCTACCCGTCCCCTCTTTCTCTGACAATCTCTTCCTGACGACATATACGTACACATTATTATCTCTCTCGCTCTTTCTCTCTCTCTCTCTCTCTCTCTCTCTTTCTCTTTCTCTTTCTTTTTTTCTTTTTCTTTTTTGTGTGATCTTCGCTTCATGTTTACTTATAAGAGATGGCCGCGAGTGGTATGCCTGGACAATACAAAAATGCCCCGCGCATAACCCATTCCATCACATAAAAAAAAAAAAATTAAGAGACAGCCATCATGAGTCATAGTTTCACTGAGTTAAACTTGATTCACAATGGGAAGGGCTCGGGGCATCAGTTGGATCGAAAAAGTCATGAAATACTAGCTTAGAAGCCAAGTGCTATGTTTATGAAATATTTTAGCTAAAGATTAATTATTCTTATTATATGAATTCTTCGGACTACCGTTCTCATTATAAGTGTTATTTTCACAACATTTCGGCCGATGTAATCTTCGACCTTCTCTGGATGTGTCTTATCAAACTCTGGAAACTTTCTGTCGAACTAGTGGATGGAACGATAAAATTGTCACCATAGAAAGGATTACATGATTCCATTTCCGTTTGATGAAAACCGTTTTCTTTTTTTCTTTTTTTTTTTTTTTTGCAGACCATCTACTAGTTGGTCAGTTGTGTACAAATCCCAAAAGCGATAGGAGCGTTTCTGACATGTCTGCAAGTGAAACAATATTCAATGAGTGATATCAGAGATACGCCGCTGTACAACTCATGCTCTCTACCGATACAAATTATGATAACAGGACCATGGCCAGCACCCTCAAAATGCATCTCTGGATTGCCATGAATAACAGAGAAGTTTACAGCCACGGTTATGGTCTTTGGTGTGGTTTAAAGTGAGGGCCACATTATGCTACGTCACATCTTCAATGTGCTGCAGAGTGTGATGATCCCCTGGTGCAATCAGGTGGCCGCTGGCAGACATGGGTGTGGCAGAAGGACTCGGCGCTGGCCCACAAGTCCAAAGAGACACATGCTTAGCTTCAAAAGGAGTGCTACGACGTCGAAAACATCTACAATATGACCGCCCACAACACCCAAGCGAGCCTGATCGCCGCCATCCGCCGAGTATTCGCCATCCTCCCGCCAGCGCTTGTGGAAAAGGCACGTTCCCAGTTCCGGACCCGTATCGAGGCGATGATTGAGGCTGAAAGTGGCTATATTGAATAGATGTCAGCTCTACTACATAATCAAGTTACCTGAATTGAAAATTTCAATAAAAGTTTTAAAATAAAGCTGTAGTGTAGTTTTCTTTAGGGCGACAATTTTATCGTTCCACTTTGTAGAAAATGTTTCTGTCAAACTCCGGAATCAGCAAGAAATTTCGAACGTAACCCTTTATTTAATTCAGGGCGGTGGCATGCTCCCGTGTCATTAACCAAAAGTATTAAGTAATCTGCAATTGTATTCTTAATATCGCTTGCATTGAAGATTGAACCTTTAACATCCAGAAGGTTACTTCTAAATTTGACCTAGTACATTATCCGTTATGCCACGGGTTAATATAAAAATAGTACTCCAAATCATAAAAAAAAAAAAAATGCAAAAGTTATTATTAAAAACTAGCGTTGGGACGATTAATCAGAATTGAGAATCGGAAAACTCGACACTTTCGGCAGTATCGGAACCAGTATCAGAATCGGAAAGATTTGACCCCATTTTTTGACGCCAAAAACGATTCTTTTAATTGTCTTTATTTAAAAGCAAAATCTTCAACAGCTGATACGAATTATAAAAAAATATATACAGCATTGCCCACTTAAAAGTAGCCCGATCTCTCTAATCTTTCTCTTACCGACCAACTAACACCACAAGACAAAATGCAATTCTTTTTTCCACCAGGATAGCGCTACCTGCCACACGTCACACAGATCACTGACACAAGTTCATGACATGTTTAGGGAAGAGAGAACAATAAGCAAAGTGTTATGGCCACCATGTTCCCCGGACTTATCATCATGTGATTTTTATCTTTGGGGGACTTTAAAACAAAAAGTTTATGCAAATGATCCTCACAATCTAGACCAACTAAAGAAGAACATTACCAACGCAATCAAGAGAATCACCAGAGAATAACTACAGGCAGTATCTGCAAACGTTGTTAAACATGCCCAGAAATGCATGGATGTCAACGGGGAGCACTTCCAGCATCTTTTATAACACTATGGGTAATTTAAACAATAAAAGAATGTTCTTCTCTACTAAATTTTCTGGGCTACTTCTAAGTGGGTCACCCTGTATTTATTGATTTTAAAATATCAGTAAAGCTAAAATCTATAGATCATCTGCCATAAGTATATATTTTTACGTTTGAGAAAATATTTGAATATTTAACATGCGTTTTTACTGTAATCTGGAAAAAATAACCACTCAACATTTAGAGAATGAAGAATCAGAATCGAAATCGGTAATTGTATCGGAATCGAGAATTTAGTACGGAATTTGTAATTGTGTCGGAATCGAGAAAAATACTGGAATCATTATTTAAAACTGCAAAGTTTATGCGATTGTTGTATCACGTACTAGCAGGTAGGTCCGGGGTTGTCTGAAAATGAAATGATAAACTGCATACCGTTTTAATTGGAATCGTTGGCCCTTGTTAAGAATTACACTTATTAAAAAAATAAATACAGAAAAATCTTTATGATGTATGTACTCATCACTGTATAAAGATGTCATATTCCAAAAATCCTGTAAATTGATCAAGTATTATTTTTTGTATAGAAAACATATTTTTTACGATTTTTAGCGGTTTTAATAGTAAATTGTATTCCATACAAAACTGATTTTAATCTCAATAGTTAGAATGAAGTTGTTTCCCCTTATTCAGAGTCAATGACTGCCAAAAAATATTAATCGCTAAAAATCGTAAACTTTAATTTTATTAATTTAAAAATAAAAAAATACTTGATGAAAATTCGTGATTTTTGGAATATGAAACCTTCGTTCCTTGAGATGTACAGAGAAAATAAAGATTTGTCTGTATTTTCTCTGTACATCTCAAAAATTAATTGTAATTTTAAATATGTACAGAACCTTTAAATTATTGGTATCGTTAGAAAAATCGATCTCTCGGATGACAAATATCTAAAAATTGGCTAAAACATTAATTCTGTGCTCGTCAACTGCGTCGTTTTTTTTTTCTTGCAAGGAACGGTCAGTTTTTGCGTCAGCATTTTTGCAAGTCATTCACGCTTAGCGATCTCAACGTACGTTTAAAATACGTTATTTCGAAGCTCTATGACGTTACAAGTGCGCCGTGGGCGAGATAGCTAACGCGTTTACTTTTTTTTCACCCTCTTTTCCTCTTTCCCGTTACAGGTTTGAATCTGGTTACTGCGGCTAATTTATGTGTGTGTGTGTGTGTGTGTGTGTGTGTGTGTGTGTGTGTGTGTGTGTGTGTGTATGTGTGTGTGTGTGTGTGTGCTTGCATGGATACTCACAGGTATTTATTTTTTTTTTTAGGGTGTTGGTTGCTCATCGGACTTACTATAGCACCTTTCTTCACCCGGGCAATGCCGGGTACCCATGCTAGTTGTAAATAGAATAATTAAGGAAATGAAGGAAAACGACTTCCTTGTTCAAATCTTCCTTATTTAACATAGTGCGTATGGTGCGTGTGTGAGGAAATCAGCAGCAATCTTAGGATAGTTGACAAGCGAAAATATTAGCAGTAGCAGTTGATTTAGCGATATGACGTCACGGGAAGAAAGGAGAAAAATCGGCAGAAAAAAAAAGGACGGCACGTGTTCGAGGAAAGGAAGCGATTGGACGCGTTTTTCACTCGTGTGAGTGTCTCGACGGACATGTTCGGCGCGTGAGTCACATTTTGAAACACGTTGTCGAAAATTACTGGAATAAATGTTTTTTTTTGTATATACCTAAAAAAAAAATGCTGAGTCGTATTTTTTATGTCCTATCTGGTTTATTTGTTCTTGCGATGGTGCCAGACAACGTGTGGATTCGAGTGGTTGAAATGTAACAAGATGGTTGAAGTGTAACGGCCGCGTTACACTAATAAAAAATTTGGAACGCTGGATTAGGAGCAGCAACCATATGCAAATGACCAAGCCGGCTCGATGATGTGACGTCACAACAGAGGCTAGAAGGACACACCTATTCGAGGCGTATTGAGACGTGTCTGAAACCTAGTCGGTGGTCGGAAAAGCATGTGTTCGAGACACATAGTGACGTCACGCGGCTGGAGAAAGAGGAATAAGCTGTTTAAATATTTGGAAAATATGCGTTGTTGGAAATGCGTTTTTGTTAAAAAAAGAAAAAGTGATTTGAGTTTTTGTACTTTTTCTGTTTCTTTGCGACGGAGATACGCGAGTGACGTCTCAGTGAGTAGTCACACGTGACCGGAGAAAGAGGAATAAACTGTTTAAATATTTGGGAAAAATGCGTTGTTGGAAATACCAGATATAAAGGTTTTTATTAACTGAAGTAAAAGTGCGGCCAGTCTTTTTTTTACCCTGTTTCTGTTTCTTTGTGACAGAGTCTACAACGTGTTGGGTCGGTTAAAATGTAACGACGCTGTTAAAAAATGCGTACAACATTACACACACAGACAAAAATAGACAACGACACACTATATATATATATATATATACATATATATGTATATATATACATATATATATATATGTATATATATATATATATATGTATATATATATATATATATGTATATATATATATATATATATATATATATATATATATATATATATACAGGGTGTCCCAAAGGAAGCTGACGGATTTGAATTTTAAATTCAACTGAAAGTACCTTTCTACAATAAATATCGACTCCTTGATGCTGACATAGAAGAGTTGAGTTGGAGTGAGATCAATTCCTGGAAGTGTTTTTTCGTAACCATGCTCTTCAATCCATAATAAATATGCCAGAAAAAACATACCAAGCGAATATTTAAAT
>NC_136519.1:33190689-33195689 GCF_053919585.1 Euprymna scolopes
CCAAACGCCTTTGATGTCAAAAGCAATTACTCTAGAAATGAATCTCCCGTCAGAGATTCACTAATCCTGTGCGATATTACATGTAGCACACCAGTTGTAGATCTCGCAGAACGGAAACCATATTGCATGTCACTGAGTAAGCTGTTTTTGCTGAGGTTGTTGACTACTTCTTCATTTATCACATATTCAAGCATCTTACTCTCATGATGCACAGGAGACTGATTGGTCTGAAATGGGAGACAAATAAATACAAGACAAACTGACAAGGTTTTCCCAAGTTTTGGGAAGTATTTTTCCTTAATCCTTAAAGCAAAATTTAAACAGCCTTGTAAAAAGTGGATATAGTCCGGCTGGAGCACTATGGATTGTTATTAGGATCAGTTGCTTTACTGGAATCAAGGTTTTTGATAAGTTTGGCAACATAACGCACAGATATACGGATGTTGCATGTTTCCATGTTTAAGCTTAACCATATTACTTTTCATGCTCGCATTTTTCTATTGTAATCCATGATTTTTCCAGGCTTCCGATAAATTCACTTGTTCTTTGTTTAATTTCAGTGTCTTTTTTTTTTTTGCCCCCGTAAACACATATGCAATAATAATGTACGGCACTCGTCTGCTTTCAATAAAATCCCTCTAATTCCATGTTTTCATTCTCCGTGTTTTACGTATTACTTCTCTTTTCGCGACAGCAGTGAATTAGTATACACAGTAGTCGCTGAAGCGACATGGTTACTATGGGAACCAGTCATAAAAACCGTCGCTCACCTCCTGACATATTTTACGATGTTGAACATCACTAAATCCAGCATAGCTTTTGTTTTATCTAACCAAAATCGAATTTTTTTGACAATATAGCGTCGAAGGTGATCTATAAGCTGCAATAATTGATTGAAATTTGGTCGCAAAAAATGAGTGGGGGGAGGAAGCCTTAAAGCAATTCTAAATGACTAAAACTGACACTTATAATTCTAAATGACTAAAACTGACACTTATAACCATAGTGGTATATATATATATATATATATATATATATATATATATATATATATATATATATATATATTGTAAAACTATATATATATATAAACTGTATATATATATATATATATATATATATATATATATATATATATATAATTCAAACACAGTAGTGCTTTAATATATGGTTAAGTGACAGTTTTAGTTATTTGGGACAGCTTTATATATATATAATGTTATTAAAGAGTAAATCTTTAACAAAGTAAAACTTATCAAGATAAGAAAAGCTTAACACTATTAAGAGACACAAACAATGATATTAAATGAAAAATAAGGAATAAAAGTTTTATATAACTTTATTATATCATCAGAATAATAAGGAAAAGTTAAGGGGAACATTAAGAAAAACAATCTTTTTAACCCATGGCATTTCAAAGCTAAATACTTCTCATCAGAAGAGGAGGTGCTGGTAGAAGGCGGGAAAACAAAGGCCCGCTACAGGTAAATGTTGACGTAATAAAATATGAAGAAAAAAAAACAAAAAAACACGCAAACATTTGTACGAGACCCGGTATTTGCATATCAATCTCATTCGGAAACAATAAATAAATAAAAATAAAACTATTCACGGTCGTTCAAACAACCTGTACAAACATTAAAAAGAAGAGATACTCTTTTATAAAAAGCTTAACAAATATTGAATTTAACCAACGAGAGTTTTATAAATTCCCATCCCATTTACAAGAACACAAAACCATTCATTCTTCATTCATAGAGTAAAGTTCATTCAAGCACTTGTCATGAAGATAATAATAGAGCAAAGTTAGGATCGCAACGCACCCCCACTAGATTTCGAAGCCAGGTTTTAATCAATCTTAAAGGAAGGAAAGGGTGTTCTGAACAACTCCTCCACAGATGTGACAGCAATAAAGGGTGGAACGATAAAATTGCCTCCCTAGAAAAGACAACATGATTCAATTTCCGTTTGATTAACTCCGGTTTTCTTTTTTTTATTATTGCATACCATCTACTAGTTGGCCAGTTGTATACAAATACCAAGAGCGATAGGAGCCTTCTATCATGTCCGTGAATGACTCAATGTCCAACGATCGAGATCGAAGTTGCGCCACTGTACTACTCATGCTTTCTACCGATCCAAGTTATGACAACAGGACCATTGCCAGCACCCTCAAAATGAAAATCTGGGGGGGGGTCAAAGCTTGAAGGCACAGTTAACGTATCATACGACCCACGGTTATGGTCTTTGGTGTGGTTTCGAGTAAGGACCACATCATGCCACCTCACATCTTTGAAGTCGGCTTGTAAGTCAACACCAAAGTGTACCCGGATGTGGTGATCCCCTGGTGCAATTAGGTGGCTGCATAATCAAGTTACTTTAATTAATTTTTAAAGAAAAGTTTTACAATGAAGCTGTAGTAATTTAGTTTACTATTATCTTCATCTTTTTAGTTGTGGTTGTTTCACGACGGTGCAACCAACTATTCCTCTAGCCTTCGTAAGGTGGTAACTGCGACGGATAGGAACTCCGAATCTCCTAATTGCATCCTCAGCAATTACGGCCTTCCATAGTTGTTGTCGTTTCACCACGTTTCCGGCCAAGAGAATGCAGTTAGGAGATTCGTAGTTTCTATCCCGCCGCGGTTACCACCCGACGAAGGCCAGAGGAATAGTTGGCCTAATTTTATCGTTCTACCCTGTACTCCATTTTAAGACGTATTTGGCTATTATATAGGCAGGGGATTGTGTCGGGAATTAGATACCTTCCGGCGCGTGATATCGAATTATAATGCACAAGCACCCTTGTATTGTTATTCTGTGCGAATATGTTGCAGTTTGGATATGTATTTATAAAATACTTTGTTTAAATCGTATCACAAAAAGATCTGATAGTGTCTTACTTTTCAAATGCTTCAATGAATTACGAGAACGACGAGGAGATCGGGTTTCAAAAATCCGTGCAGGCGGAAGGACCTACTTTTGTCTCGCGCTAAATAATCGTTAGAACTTTTGTTCGGCACCTTCCGTAAACAGCCCGGACGATTCCGACGTTAGCACGGTCCTTAGACTACATAAGTAGCGAAATTTAGAGGAACTAAATCTTTATTTTGTTTTTATTTTGCTGTAGGAAAATGTTGAACTATAAATCTAAATAATGAAATACTTTGTTAAATCATATCACGCACTTATCTCCCTTGTTTTCAGTTAACTCTCGCGATTGCAATTAGAAAATGGCGGATCGAGAATATGCAATAATAACGATTTGTGTGTATGTGTGCATATGTGTGTGAGCGTTTGTGTGTGTGTGTGTGTGTGCATGTATATGCGTGTATGTGTGCAATTATCTGCGTGTATGTGTGTTTATGTGTGTGTACGTGTGTGCATGTATATGTGTGTATGTGTGTGTGCTTATATCTGTGTGTATGTGTGTATGTGTGTGTACGCGTGGGTGTGTGTGTGAAATAGTTCTAGCAGACTTTTCACTGGATCTGTTTTCGTAATTTGGGTATTTTAAAATTAATTTTAACATTCCACATCATTAATGTTTTCATTATTATTATTATTATTATTATTATTATTATTATTATTATTATTATTATTATTATTATCAAATTATAATGCACAAGTTTTTTTAATTTTGATGTACAAAAATGTTGCAGTTTGAATATGAATCTATAAAAACAATTTGTTTAAATCGTATCACAAAAAAAGGTCTGATAGGATCTTGTTTTTCAAATGCTCTACGCGCGATGCCAATGAATTACGAGGCCAGCGATGAGATCGGGTTTCAATAAAAATCGAGCAGAGAGAAGGACCTACTTTTGCCTCGCGCCAGATAACCGTTAAAGATAAATGATTTCGTCGTCACTGTTTTATATTAATCTGACAACTAATTTTGATGTTTACAGCCATCTTCAATAAACCTCTTCTTTTTTTTTTTTTTAGCTACACCTGTCATTCGACGAATAAAAATGTGATTCGTATCAAATTTCATAAAAAACGTTTGAATTATTCTATTTCGGTTCATTTTCGTGCTTCTTTGTACTCTGCGGACTTGTGCTCAGATTAACGCAATCGTTGCAGCGCCATGTTGCGTAATTCCCTTTCATGGTATCCTTCACGGCAACACGAATTACATGCCCTTGATTCTACAAATAAACTACAGCAGGTTTACTGGATTATGTTTTTATCAGTACTACACCCCCTCATCCCTCTCTCTTACACACACACACACACACACACACACACTATCTCTCTCTCTCTCTCTCTCTCTCTCTCTCTCTCACTCTCTTTCCCGCCATACCTTTCTCACTTATCTATCTATCTTTACACCTATATAGTTGAATTTTATTGTCGCACTGGCATTGATATTAAAAAAAAAAAAAAACCCTACTTTTTCTATTTAAAAATTATTAAAACGAACTTCTTAATATACTCAGCCATGGATATGCGTGGAACTTTACTGATTTGCATATTCCCTAAGAAAACGTGCGTTCATTAATTAACAATTCATTTCTTATGGTTGATTTATTGGACGATTGGTTTCATTTACTTATTACGTTCAGTTCTATTTATGCATAGTTTTTATATTGTGCATAATTGCGTAGAATTTAAGATGAAAATATTTTAACACAGGCATATATATATATATATATATATATATATATATATATATATATATATAATATAACACGGAAATTACATAATTGTTGATGCAATAATTTATTTCAACCTTATGGTATTTTCAAGCACCTAAACTAAACAATTACATTTTTGATACTGAAATAAAGAAAAAAAAAGAAAAAGAATCGGGCCTTGACCGTCAAAAAACCAGAGGGGGTGGTAGTAGCAATCCACTTAATACATTTTATAGAGAGGGTGGGAGGGATTTAAAAAAAAAAACAAAAAAAAACAACAAGAACATTTTGATACTTATAACGGCTGTCCGGTAGCTCGACGTAACAACAGACACACGCACACACACACACACACACACAC
>NC_136519.1:33198189-33213189 GCF_053919585.1 Euprymna scolopes
TTATTCTAGTGATCTTTCCCCGTTGATCTGATTCAACTAATGACAGTGCATAAACAAGTAAGCACAATAACTAACATCTATGACAACAGAATCGTTATTCATTTGCAATGTTTTTATATGTGATCG
Source organism: Euprymna scolopes (assembly GCF_053919585.1). NCBI lineage: Eukaryota > Metazoa > Mollusca > Cephalopoda > Sepiida > Sepiolidae > Euprymna > Euprymna scolopes. Next base: position 33,198,316 of record NC_136519.1, read on the forward strand.
TCATCCCAAGCAGCAATGATATTTATAAGTCTACTATTCCGGATTCCCTCAAGTGTATCGCTCATTTACGATGATGCTTTTTTCTTATTCTACCATATATGTATGTGTACGTACATATCTACCTATATATAAAAAGCACTTTGTTTGTGTGTGAGTTCGTTCTCTATGGACTCCAAAACGCTAGTCTAGCGGCACTGATAAGTTGTGATACAACGAAACAGGACTGTATGTTGATGACTACATATATATATATATATATATATATATATATATATATATATATATATATAAACAAAAAGAAAATTTTACTACTTGTCAATAGTTAGGCACAGACAGATAGCACTCTACGATTTTTACGAAGAATTTTGCATTATCTTTGATGATAGCTTGCAATTTCAGTTCCCGCATTTCTAAACGCACCAAGAGGAATGACATGTAGTATGTTTCGCTGTATCGCAGTTCTTTAATGTGACTAAAACTAGGATCGAAACTCGACCGTCTACTCAATGGCTATCTGTCACTTGGTGTGAGTAAGATAGATATTAATGTTTACATAAAAACTGTCAATTGTCAAAGCGCGCTCTATTAGTTTACACAGAGAACTTTGTATTTACGCTGATGACAACAGACGATTTCACTTACCACGACGCTCAACCCAAGAAGTTTTGTTGTGACCCACAAACGCGCTATATCACTTCTCTTTAGTGTGGCGAGATAAGCCAGTGCTTCAAGTCGGGGTCGGAAATTGACCGCCCAGTCTATATAGTCTTTCGCTATCAGTTTAATCACAAATCTGGCATCTTTCTAAAAGAAACTTTAAAAAACAAAAAACAAACAAAACTTATCTGATGATAGAAATTAGAGACAAAGTGAGTATTTAGATTAACTCTAGTTCGTTTCAAAAATGACACATGGAAATTTGAAACCAATCCTATCAATAAGATTTAAAAAAAAAAAAAAAAAATCAGTCTTTTAAACTACGGATGGCCTAAATCACCAATTGCTCAGTATTTCATTGAAGACTAACCCAGTCTACAAGTATCTATTTATGAAAGTCAAACTTAAGATAATTCGTGTTTTCTCCATCTGTTCTATGGTCTTTTGGCCAAGATCAAAGTGTACTATGAAACAGACGGTCTATCAACTAGACGAGGTTGGGATGGTCCTACTAACCACCCCCCCCCCCCGCCCTCGACACAAATGAATTATCATATCATCATTGTTATCTTTTTTGTTTTTACACGGAAATAAAAAATGTTTTAAACAATTGGGTGCCAAGTAGGACATCCCCAAGTATGAAAGGGCGAATGCGGTATTATGGTGGAAGAAGATTCTAGCTAAGAGAAACTTTTGTTTATTTCTAGAGTGACAAGGATGACCAACGACCCTCATCTGCACCACTTTTGAGTTAGCCTTGTGCCTAAGTTTTTTGTTCATGTTCTTTTTTTTGTTTTTTGCCTGAATAAAAGATTTAATATCTCAAAGTGTAGTATCTGTTCTTCAGATGCTGCACTTCCATTTCTTGTTCTCTTTCGGTAGAGGAGCAGTCCTTCACGACTGAGACAATTTTTTTAAAATTATTTTTGTACCTTTTCTCCGCGTTAAAAAACGATCCTGGTGTCTAACTCTGTCCCGTGGGGAGGCATAGTAAATAGGTACACTAAGGTAAGTATATACATTTATTGATAATAAAGTCAGTTGTTTACACGTACGGATGACTTAAATCATTTATTATTTTACTCCGTATCTCACAAAGACTAGCCCACTCTACAAGTATCTATTTATAAATGTCAAACTTCTCTCTCTCTCTCTCTCTCTCTCTCTCTCTCTCTCTCTCTCTCTCTATCGCTTCTACACTAAGCTAAGTATGTATCTAAACATTTTGGCTAGGAGCAAAGGATAGTATAAATTACGATATTGCTTTCCATCATTTCTATCCTCGGTTAATAAACGAGAATTGTTTTTTCTTAAACTAGTAATGTTCATTTTTGTCTAAACCTTGGGTGTCTCTTTTTGAAGGAGCTGCATTTTCCATCCTTTAAAACCCGAAATTTAGTCTAATTTTCCTTTTTTTGTTTTTATTGGAAGGCAAATAAATGGAGACTTTTTATAACGTTACCCTATAAATAGCTTCCTCAACAGTTGTATAATGCTGAATCAGCGGCGATAAACATGATTTAGGCATAGATTAATATCAATAGTGAAGTTGGTCTCTCTCCCAGCTATCGTCATCAATAGATTTCACCATACAAAATCAATATTTGATTCTGGTTCGCAAATTCTTTCAGATTATCGTTGCAACATGTTCTTAAGAACAATAAAATAATAGTTCATTCCTTAATCACTTTCATCAGGTTGGAATCATTTTCATACGGGCGCCATCTTATATCAATAAGTTATGTTGAAACATGAAACGTAAATATGTTGGATATAGAGACGTCGCGGCGCACACTTCAAAGCAGAGGTATGCACACACGCACATTCCAGATGTAGTTTGATCTACATTCTTGTGTCCCATAAAAAGACCGGAATTGTAATTATCATGAAAACAAGGAACTGCTTACATTCCAAGTCAGGAGTTATCACTTGCACAATGCAAAATAGAAAAGAAGAATTTAATATCTTAATATTTACATTCCCATGAAAGTCGATTGATGTCTATATAAAAGATAAAATAAACAAACAGAAGAGAAAAGAGAGCAGACATAGCGACAGGCGCGATTGACATCTTTACATCTCTCAGTTATCGTGCCACACAACAACCACTCCCACACAACTAACATCTCTCTCTTTCTCGGTGAGCAAAAAGCTTAATTGTAAATAAAACTTATGTTGATAAATTCGTCTCTGAAAGAATTGTCAGCTGTATATATGATTCTTACAAGCATATAGAAAAGTGTAAGCTAGCAAATTATATATGCACTCAACAACGCAACAAAATTATATATACAGAGATTGGTTGTTTTGTTTTACGGCATATCAACCCTTTTCGAGTTATTTTATGCCGAATTCAGTATTTTTGGACCGACTGAGATTAGCAGTTGTACTAAAAAGTGTGGTTTGTTCAGTACAAAACTTTCGACACTATAAACAAATCACGTACGGATTTCCGAACAACTTAGTTGTTGTAGCGAAACTCATACGTCGAAATCGACGAGAGTATCACACAATATATGAAGTAAAATCAGTCGCTTTCTCAATTTTTGTTATCGATAGCTTTCATTATACAAACTCGATATTTTATTCTTTTAGTGAATCTTTGTAGCATGTTATTAAGAACAACGAAACGTAATTCGATTTAGTTGTATATTTCTATGAAACAATACTAATAAATATACTGAAATATATTGAATATAATATACTGAATAAATATACTGAATATAATATACTGAATATAATATACTGAATAAATATACTGAATATAAATATGCTAAATATACTGAAATAAATATACAATAGTGAAGAACAATGAAACATAATTCGATTTAGTTCGATTTAGTTCAAGAACAATCTTTGTTATCGATAGCTTTCATTATATAAAATCGATATTTTATTCTTTTAGTGAATCTTTGCAGCATGTTATTAAGAACAATGAAACGTAATTCGATTTAGTTTCTTCCAAAAGACACTTTGATCAGGCCGGAATTATTATCATAAGGACGCCATTTTATAAGTACATATTTTAAAAATACAATGCTACTATGTTTTGCAAAATTCAGCACTTAGAAGAAAGCTATCTGGAAGATCTCAAAGTACTTGAACTGTAGATAGTGAGAGGCTTTTTGTTAATCGGTCTTCTAGTCAATTTTTTTTTCTGGGAAGCAATTAAATGGAGACTTTTATAGTGTTACTCATAATAACCCACGCTTTCCGTAACACAGTTGTATAATACTAAATCAGCAGTGACAGAGAGGTGACAGTTGCTCAGTGGTTAACGACACGAACTAGCAACCCTGATGTGCAAGTTCGAATCTAGTTCGTTCTAAAGAAACACTTTCACTTAAGGACGGTGGCAACCTTCACATGATCCCTGCCATAAGTGCCCTATATCCTTCTAGAAATAATTCTTAATAGAAAGATACCAAGGAAACGAATGTCAACAAAATCATGATTATTGATGTTATACAATAACAGCAACTGGCAATGACAACGTTATTTAATATATAAATTAAAGTGAGCCACATTCTCGATTTATTTGTCATCGATAGCTTTCATCATATAAAATCAATATTTGATTCCGTTTCGTCCGTTCTTGCAGTGAGTCGAACTCCAGGCAGTTTGAAACTTTCTGCTACCCAGTCTCCTAGATATTCAGCTCAGAAAAGTGTTTCTGTCCTGAGATTTTCTTATTGAACAGTCACAAAGATTCTACGCATGGATCAGGCTTTCTATCTTTTATAAAACTCAGAAACTGCGTAGAAACTGAAAGAACGGCACCGAGAAGATGGCATGTCAAAATTTTTCTTGCATGACTCTTTGAGTGACGGAAAAACAAAAATTCCGGCACCGTTGTCGGAGGTTTATAGCGATTAGATATCATCATTTAGAACAGTGGTTCTAAACTTGGAATGTGAAACGATATTCCATGGGGGTTTCCAGAAAAGTTTGCACACACACACACACACACACACACGCACACACACGCACACACACACACAGATATATATATATATATATATATATATATATATATATATATATATATATATAATGCGGGGTTCGAATCGTTCGACTGGTATTAATCGTGACACACTGCACTGAAGATTCCTGAAAGGATGAAACACTAGTGTCTGTAGGTATTTAATAATTATAGTAAAAAAATTATTATATATATATATATATATATATATATATAGAGAGAGAGAGAGAGAGAGAGAGAGAGAGATAGAGAGAGAGAGAGAAAGAGAGAGAGGGAAAGAGAGAGAGAGAGAGGGAGAGAGAGAAAGAGAGAGAGGGAAAGAGAAAGAGAGAGAGGGGGAGAGAGAATAAATGACAAAAAAACTATATTCCAAAATTCATGATGTTGATCATCTTATAATTTATTCCTTTAATTCAATTGACTTTTACAATTCTTGACAGTATCTGTTTCGTAGCGCAAAATCAATCGCTTGATTATTATATCAATCAGTGAATCGATTATGCCCTTAACTCATAAGAAGAAATAGCGACAATCAATCCGTCAAAAAGAAATGAAGTGTGATTTGGCATGATTAAAATCCGAAAATTGGAAGAGAAGCTGCATATACCTTTAATATGTTTCCATTACGCCATTATATATATATATATATATATATATATATATATATATATATATATATATATATATATATATATATATAGGGTGTTGGCTGTATGTTACTCTTTTACAATGTACCAATTTCTTGCTTCTTGTATGTTTAATTTCTGCATTTGAAAACAACTCTTTGTATTATAGTACGCGCATTATTGCTACTTTTTAAAGGTTTAATTCTAATATTAATGTATGTTTCTTCGCTACATACGTAAGTGTCATTGTAAATTATACAAAAGAACTAGCAGGGAGACCCGACGTTGCCCGGAACTGAATGATGATCAACGAATGTTTCACCCTTTCATGTTTTATTGTCATAGAAATTGGTGAAATCATCCATTTTCGTTTTTTCAATCAAATTTCTCTAAGTAAATCTGTCGACCTAGTCCACGAATTCCAAAATTTCATCATGACAAGTTTCAAGAAAAAATACACGATTAAACCCGGTTCTCCAACTTCCAACGTAGACCCCTACTACCATGTCTCCTTCTCCAACATCAGGGGTCTTCATTCTAACCTTCCAGAGGTTGAAACCCAATTACAGGAGACTAAACCAGACCTTTTATTTTTAAGTGAAACTGGCATTGGACAGGCTATTTCCCTAGATGAGTTTGCAATTACAGGATACTCTAACTTAACTTCTAAATCTGACCCCCAAGATCGCCATGGGCATGGAATATGTGCCTATATTAAAGATAGCTTTCCATGTGGGAGGGACATCTCCAGGGAAGATCCTAACTTACCCTATATGTGCTTCCGGGTTGCTTTAGCTCACACTACTGCATTTATATTTACTCTCTATCGCCCCCCACAACAGCGGAGTTACTATCTTTCAAAGCATATCTGAGAAAATTGACCAAGTCCTTTCTACTTATCCTTCAGCTAACATTCACGTATGTGGGGACTTCAATGTTCACAACGTCGAATGGTTGACCCACTCAAACAAGACCGATGATGAGGGTAGGTTCTGTCATGATTTCTCCATTGCCTATGACCTCACTCAGATTGTTCAGGAACCTACCCGTGTGCCCGATAATGACGGCCAGTATGCGAGCCTACTAGACCTTTTTCTCACAACTTGCCCTGAACTATGTTCAGTTTCTGTTCTGTCGCCTCTTGGATCTTCCGACCACTCTGTTGTATCAATTAAGATAAAAATGAAATGTAATAAGTCCCCAGACGTACCTCTTCATCGTACAGTATATCGATACACTAAGGCTGACTGGGATAGCTTCCGTACATTTATATCTGATCTACCTCTGCATTCCATGTTTAAAAAGGATGTGTCCTCTATAGTATTAGACCTAACTGAATGGTTAATTGTAGGTATTGACCATTTCATACCCTCTAAAAAGTTTCAGCAAAAACCTAACAGCAAGCCATGGTTCTCTCCAGAATGTGCTGCTGCCATTGCGCACAGAAATCACTTTTTCCACTGCTTCAAACGTAATAGATGTATGGAAACTAAAGCCGTTTTCCGGACTGCCAGCAACCATTGTAAGAAAGTAATAAGGAACGCAAGAGAGTTGTATGCTCAATCTGTTAAGTCCAAAGTAGCTGAGCAGCGGCTTGGTTCCCACCAGTTTTGGCAAATAGCAAACAGAATCCTGAACAGAAGCGTGTGCTCCATCCCAACTATTATCAATGGACCTGAGGTAATCACGTCAGCATCAGACAAAGCCAAACTCTTTGTCAAGAACTTTGCAGCTAATTCTACCCTTTGCGACCAAGACCGCCAACCCCCAATATTTCCTCCTGTATCAGAAAACACGCTATGTGATATACGTATATCTGTACGTGATGTTGCGAAGCTAATCAAAAACCTTGGTTCGAGTAAAGCAACTGGCCCTGATGGTATTCCAATTATAGTACTCAAAAAACTTCAACCTGAACTAGCGCCCATACTTACAAAACTGTTTAAACGTTGTCTTAAGGAGAATAGTTTCCCATCTCCCTGGAAAATCTCATCAGTATGCCCTGTATTTAAGAATTCAGGTGATCGCTCATCCCCCTCTCAGTACAGGCCAATAAGTCTCCTGTGCGTCATGAGTAAGTTGCTAGAATCTGTGTTAAATACAGAAGTAATCAAACATCTCAACAAAAATAACCTTCTTAGTGACACTCAATATGGTTTTCGTTCTGCTAGATCTACAGCTGATGTCCTTACAGTTATATCGCATAGGATTAGCAAATCTCTCGACGGTGGCAATCTTTCTTGGGCAATTGCTCTTGACATATCTAAAGCCTTTGATAGGGTATGGCATAAAGGTTTACTTCATAAGATCGCTAGCTATGGTATAGCTGGAAAAGTCTTCTCAATTATTAAATCATTTCTTTCTGATAGGTTCATAAGAGTAGTAGTTGAGGGGCAAAAATCAGAAGCTCACAGTATTAATGCCGGTGTCCCTCAGGGATCCATCCTGGGCCCAACTCTTTTCCTGATCTACATTAATGATCTTCCAAATCATATCCTTACATCATTTGTAGACATTTATGCTGACGACACTACCATTTATGGTACCACATCTAAGACAGTAAACGACCAAGTTCTCTCCAATTCTCTCTCCTCTGATCTTGAGCACGTAGTACAATGGGGAAAGGAGTGGCTGGTTACTTTTAATGCATCTAAAACCAAGCTTCTCTCTTTACATCATCAACATTCTAATCCACATTTGTCATCAATTGAAATGAATGGCTCTCGTCTTCAGGAGGCCTCAAGTTTTGACAAGCTTCTGGGCTTGACCATTACTCCTGATCTTAAATGGAACACGTATATCAAATCTGTTGCCAAGGCCGCTGGAAAAATGGTGGGATCTTTCTATCGATCCAGTAGATATCTCACTGCTGATGCTATTCTCTATCTATATAAGAGCCAGGTATGTCCAAGGATGGAATACTGTTGCCACATCTGGGCAGGAGCTGCTAGAAAGGACTTGTCCTGCCTTGATAGAGTTCAAAATAGACTTCGTAGCCTCGTAGGAGATGTCCTTTTCTCCTCCTTGCAACCTCTATCTCACAGAAGAGATGTTGCGAGTTTGTCTCTGATGTATCGTTATTTTCATGGAAAGTGTTCAACTGAGCTTCAATCTATGGTCCCCCCTCGCCAAACTTTCACAAGAAACACTCGTCTAGCTGTAAAAACTATCAATAATTTCCCCCACTCTTTATCTGTGCCTAAATCTAAACGTAGATTCCATGAACAAAGCTTCTTTCTTAGAACTGCACGCCTGTAGAATTGTCTTCCGTTTTCCTGCTTTCCGGCTGACTACAATATGGTTGTGTTCAAGTCTAAAGTAAATAAGTTCTTGATGGGCCGTTCCATATAGGTTATTAAATTTACCAAATTTTCATTACTAATGATTACAATATTGACCAATTTCTACTGTACACTCTTTAACCCTTATCCTTGAGTGGCCTCTGGGCCTTGATAATGTGGTGATGCCTTTGTAAAAAAAAAAAAAAAAATCATTTAATTGCCTTCACTGCGAGGAAGCTCCACGTGCCTCCCCGCCGCAGTGACGTAGTCCGCAATACATTGCAGTTCACATTGCACTGTAGAGAAACTGCTGTTGATTTTATAAAATTATTTTCATATAATGGATTGAATTAAAGTCAATGGGGGGTTAGACAGGTTTTGTATCGGAATGAGTATCGATAATCAAAATAATCCGATGAAAGTTAACACCTTACACAGCCTAACCTCACAAGTGCATTCGAGAAGTTTTATTACGACACAAGTTGAAAGGCTCGGAATATAACATCCACGATAAGTTCTTTGATAGAACAGGGGTGTGCTTTAAATGAATGCTTCTGCTTAAAGCACCTTAGAACGCATATACTTGACTTTTTTATTTTAAACTTAAATTAAAGCCGTTTTGCATAAAAAATGATTTTATAAACTAACAGTAGGTTCTCTTCAGTGCAATGTAGACTACAATCACCGCGGCGAGGCACGTGCAGTTTCCTTCTGCTGAACTGCGATGGGTCCTCGATCAGGGCAATCGATCTGATTGAAAAGTCGGGAATTTCACTGGTTTCAATCACTATAAAAATATGGGAGTTTAAAACATCCATTAATCATCATTCTATTCTGGGCAACGTTGGGTTTCTTAGCTACTTTATATGTATATATATATAAATATATATATATATATATATATATATATATATATATATATATATATATATATATATACTAACAGTTCAGCCCGGCTTCGTTCGGGCCCTATGTACTGTTAATAACTTTATGTGCACATGTATATATATATTAAAAAGTTTGACTTGTGTACAGGTAACCGACAACTAAAATTTCAAGTGTTAGACCCAAAATTAGTGGAGGAGTTCGGTAGAGTTTGCAAAGGTCAACTCTTTCAACTTTGACATTTTGGCAGCCAAATTTTCGCTCCAAAACTGATTAAAATGCTTGCCGCATGTCTGAATACCGGTAATGTATAAACTTTAAATGTTTAGACTCAAAATTGGCCGAGTAGTTTGCTAGACACCGCAAAGGTAAAAACTTTTGAACTTTACCCCTTGGCAGCTCAAATTTTCAACCCAAACCGATTAAAAAGATTGACCTATCTCTGAATACCATTTATATAAAATTTCAAATGTTTAGACCAGAAATTGACTGAGTAATTTGGTAGAGACCGCAGAGGTCAAAAAGATTTTAACTTTGACCTCAATTATAACACTTTAACATTTATTTTTGGGGCTCAAATCAATTTTTAAAGTTGAATCCATGTCCATATAACCCACATCTAAAATTGCAAATTTAGACCCAAAATTGGCGAAGGAGATTGGTATAATCAATTCTTTATGTTGCAATATTTTAAGTTATAAATTTATTATATTTTTTACTAGAATATGCTGTCCTTTTCTTTTCCAGTTTTAACGACAAGTTCTTTACTTTTCCATGTTTAAGCTTAACAATATTACTTTTAATGCTCGTATTTTTCTATTGTAATATATGATTTTTCCAGGCTTCCAGTAAATTCACTTGTTCTTTGTTTAATGTCAGTCTTATTTTTTTGCCCTCATAAACATAACATAGATATATGTAACAATAATGTACGGCACTCGTCTGTTTTCAATAAAATTCCCCCAATTATCTCCCTTTCATTTTTTTCATTCTCTCTGTTTCAGTTGTTACTTCTCTTTTCGCGAAAGTGGTGAAATGGTAGCAACAGTATTTGCTGAAGAGACGTGGTTGCTGTGGAAACCAGTCATAAAAAACGTCGCTCATTCCTCACGTTTTTTTACGATTTTGAACACCAGTAAATTCATAATAACTTTTGTTTTACTGAACGAAAATTGAAGGGTTTTTTTTTTCTTCACAATATAGCTTAGAAGGTGATCTATAAACTGTGATAATTGTTTGAAATTTGGTCGAAAAATGAGCAGTGAAGCTTTAAAGCAGTTCTAAATGACTAAAATAGCCACGTAACCATATATTCAAACACGGTAGTGTTTGAATGATATTAAAAGTTTGGTTCGTGTCCAGGTAACCTACAACAAAAATTTCAAGGGTTTAAATGCAAAATTGGCGGAGGATTTTAGTAGAGACTGCAAAGGTCAACTCTTTCAACTTTGACCTTTTGGCCGCCAAATTTTCACCCCCAAACTGATTAAAATGCTTGCCGCATGTCGGAATACTCGTTATGCAAAATTTCAAATGTTTAGACCAAAAATTGGCTGAGTAGTTTGCTAGAAACCGCAAAAGTCAAATCTTTTGAGCTTTGACTCTTGACAGCTCAAAACTTCGACTCAAACCGATTAAAAAGCTTGCTCTGAATAACCTTTATGCAAAATTTCAAATGTTTAGACCAGAAATTGGCTGAGTAATTTGGTAGGGACCGCATAAGTCAATTTATTTTAAAATTTGTCCCCAATATATACCCCCTTAACATTCATTGTTTTGGTCTCAAATCAAATTAAAACGTTTGTTCACGTAACCAACATTTAAAATTTCAAGTGTTTAGACCCAAAATTGGCGGAGGAGTTTCGTAAAGTTTTCAAATGTCAAACTGTGACACCTTGACAGCTAAATTTCTGCCCGATTAAAAGATTTCCCCCAAAAAGTGAAAATGTGTGTGTGTGTGTGTGTGTGTGTGTGTGTGTGTGTGTGTGTGTGTGTGTGTGCTCCCGCGTGTGTGCGCGCACTCGCGCGCGCGTGTGTGTACATTGTGTGTGTGTGTGTACATTTCCCTACACAATAACTCTATCTATCATTTCCCTACACAATAACTCTATCAATTTCAGACGGAAGATTTGACATAAGGTATATTGAGATTTAAATAAATCGTTCCAATCGATTTTCGACCAGAATTTGGCTGTTAAGGGGTCAAAGTTCAACGATTTGACCTTTGAGAACTCTACCAAACTCCTTCGCCAATTTTGGGTCTAAACACTTGAAATTTTAGATATAGGTTCTTTGGACATGGATCAAATTTATAGGTTGATTGTAGCCCAAAACAATAAATTTTAAGTAGTCAAAATTGGGGGAAAAAATGACATCTGCGTTCTCTACCAAATTCCTCAGCCAATTTTGGTCTCAATATTTGAAATTTTAGATAAAGGTTATTCAGACATAGGGCAAGCTTTTTAATCGGTTTTTGGATGAAAATTTGACTGCCAAAGTTCAAAAGATTTTACATTTGCGGTCTCTAGCAAACTATTCAGCCAATTTTAGGTCTAATCATTTGATATTTTACATAAAGGGTTCTCAGACATACAGCAAGCTTTTTAATCAGTTTTTGGGCGAAAGATTCGCTGTCAAGAGGTCAAGGTAGAAATAGTTGATCTTTGCAGACTCTACCAAATTCCTCCACCAATTTTATGTCTAACACTTTAAATTTTAGATCTAGGTTACTTGGACATGGGTCAAACATTTTGATTTGATTTGAAACCTAAACAAAAAATGTTAAGGGATTAAAATTAGGGTCAAAGTTAATTTTTTTTTTTTTTTTTACTTCTGCAACCTCTACTAACTTTTCTCTATAGTAGTTAAGGAAGTCTATTATAAAGAAAGGCATTACCTTACATATATACACTTTTTAATACATACATATGCACATAAATTATGAACAGTACATAGGGCCCGAGCAAAGCCGGACTGAACTGCTAGTATATATATATATATATATATATATATATATATATATATATATATATATATATATAAACACACACTCTCTCTCTCTCTCTCTCTCTCTCTCTCTCTCTCTCTCTCTCTCTCTCTTTAGTTCTAGCACACGCACATTTATATATAGACATGTATATACATATGTTCATATACAAAACTTCCCCCTCTCTCTTTTCCTCTTTTTCTCTCTGTATCTCTATCTTTCGCCGCATACATAATCCTAAACACGCGATACCCCACCGCCTTCATGTAATTCCCACTTCCAGCCGCCCCACGAATCGTAATCGTCGGCGGCTGTTTCGGCCCAAGCGCCTTTAACAAGGACAGGAGAAGGAGGAGGTGAACCTGCTTAGCATTTAAACTATCGCATATCAAAGCGGGTAGGTTTTAAGGATGGCATTTTTTAAATCTAGCATTTGCAGTTTGAAACGGTAAAACTCCACAGCTCCCTATGATGCATTGCGTGTATATTTGGGGTGGAACGATAAAATTATCGCCCTAACAAAAAACAATACTACAGCTTTGTTTTAAAATTTTATTGAAAAATATCAATTCAGGTCACTTGATTATGTAGTAGAACTAACATCTATTCAATATAACTGCCTTCAGCCTCAATTACCACCTCGATACGGGCCCGGAACTGGAAGCATGCCTTTTCTAGAAACGCCGGCGGGAGCTCGGTGAATACTCGGCGGATGGCGAGTATTTTCCTGTCGCTCGTGACCCACGTATGTAACATGTATATTTCTGTCCTTTTCTTACAGCAAGGGTTACTGTTTTCCATTTTTTTTAAATTTAAATATCTTTCTTTCCTTCTTCCACGCCGTGGCGTCACTTCGCATACGACACGGTATATGCATACGTTGGCTTTCGTACAGCTACTGCTGCTGCTGCTGCTGCTGCTGCTGCTGCAGGCGCGTCCGCGCTCTATTACATCAATCACTTGGTATATTTGTTGTTGCATCAAAACACTTGGTATGTTTGTTGAATAAAAGTAAAAGGAATCACGAGCAACCTCGGTTGCTTATAAAATATTATATAATCAGCAAACGTCTGTGCATGTGTGTATGCCTAGCTAAAAGTACAAAAGAACAAAACAAATACCCACAAAGTATATTCTTGATCAGTGTTACTCTGAATATATGATATTTAAAATCGAAAATAAAATATTCATTCTTCAGGCGTCAACTGGATCAGGTTTCGTTTTTTTTTTTTGTTTTTTTTTTCTTTTTTCTTTTTCAGCAATCACCAATGTTATCTATTATATATTATCCATTACATATTATCTATTATATATGTATTATATACGGTATAATCACGTTGACGCACCGGTTCCTGTTAGATCAATGAATTTAAGCAAAGACGAGCCTGGTAATTACTAAATGGGTGACCATTTTCTGGATGTCAGTTGTTGTATATGCTCTCTGCTTATCTCGGCATTGTTTCCAGTCGTCCGATTCAGGAGAGGTGTGAATGTGGATTGCGTAACCCTTGCCTCACAATTACACGCGCAGCTACTCTTACAGTGAGTACCCATTCCCTATTGAGACTGAACGGAGGAAGCGTTATTATATGAAAAATGGGTGAATTACTTACATTATTATTTTCTATAGAGATGAATTGGCGAGGTGATAGTGAAAGAGTGATGAGGAAGAGGGATGTGGGAAAACGGGAAAGTTAGAAAGATTGATTGAGATTGAGGAAGAGAGAGGGAGGGAGAGAGAGATGGGGCAGGGGGAAGAGAGAGAAATTTTAATATCAGGATACTAGCATGGGTGCCCGGCGTTTCCCGGGTGTTTGGAGGTGTGTGTTGAGCAAAAAGAAAATGTGGTAGTAAGAAGGCAGGCTCGAACCCGTACCGCGAAGGAGGAAAAGAGCGAGGAAAAAACGTGACATCTTTGCTGTTACGACCACTGCCAAACCGGAAGAGACGTATGTTTAAATTAAGGCTATACAATCGAAAAGAGGGGATGACTTTCGAAAATATCGGTGAAAAAAGCGACCCCCCCCCGTTGAAAAGTGCCCACTTGAGGGTGAAGAAATTAGTGTTTTAGCCTATTTTTCGATATGTTTTGTCTGAACGGTCGAGCTTTAAAACGATACTGATCTTGTGAAAATCCGTCGCCTCTGTCGAAAGTTTTAGGCACACATGCAAACATACATATACAATGGGAATTCCTTGGATTTCTAGCCAGTCATGGCTGACGGAATAAGAGCATGTTACCCCTCCGCTCCATGGATTAAATGAAAGGTTCCGTTCGAAATTCCGCGCAGGTTTACCAGTTCGACAGAAAAAATTCCGAGTTTGACAAGATACACCTGAAGCAGGTCGGAGGTTACATCGACCGATACGTTGTACGAATAACACTCAAGATGAGAACAGTAGTCCGAATAATCCAAATTTACCAATTATCAATCATCTAAAAATAAAATCAAAAAC
>NC_136519.1:33218189-33265689 GCF_053919585.1 Euprymna scolopes
TGCCAATATAATTGAAAGAATACAATTCAACTATCGTAATTTTATATAAATAAACAAAAACAAATATTTTAAAATAAAAATTTATTAAAAAAGAAATAATTTTATTTTTAAATGAAAAAAATCAATTTAGTAAAATAATTGTATTAAACACCCCCAGCCTTGTCAGCAAACCTGTAAACCTATAAAAGTTAACATTTCGAATGTAAACAGTGATTTTTCGATTTTCTTAGCGCTTGCCGCAATTAAAGACAATTAAAACGGAACTAACTTTATTTCCATTCTATTTTTTAAACAACCCCCAAAACATAACGCTCTCTTCCAGTTATAGCCAATTTTTTTTTAATTAAATAAAACAGGTCAAAATAAACAGATAAGCGCATTTTCTTTTACATTTTTCTTACAACCAACGTTGTCATTTTAACCAACTGCAGGATACCGTTACTTTTGTGGGGTTGTTTTGAAAATGCCACGGAGATTATAATTTCGTTCCAATTTAATCTTTCTGGTCGAGCCTATTTCGAAAGCCTGTCTTATCATAGATTTGAACTACAAATAATTTATTACATTTTGATTATTACTATCTTAAGACTTAAAGCTTATATTTATTTCATTTTTCTATTTATATATTGAATTAGTTATTTCCAGTCTTATTTAAACTTAGTGCTTTCTTTAAACCGGATGAACCTTTTATAAAAATATGAGTTTAACGTAAAGAACACGAACAAGGTTTTATTCAACTGAATTTCTTCCAGTTTACTAACAAAATATATAAATTTAAAAGAGATATAAATAATAAAATAAAAAGGTTATGTAATTTAAAAGAAATACACATACTCACAAAAGCAGAACTTTTTTTTACACATTTTTTTCTTTAAAACCATAACAATGAGACTAACAATTACCTAGATCTTAGTAATTATTTGTTTTAATAGAACTGTTTTAATTGTACTGTTTACTTAGTTAACCTAAGTTGGTATTACATTTATTTTACATTTGTTTTTTTTTTTTAATTATTACTTTTAGACTGTGACGTTTACACCCGGAAGTAATGAGTCACACGTAGGTCGCTTTTATTCATTCCTTTTGGTCAAGATCAAAGTGTAGTATCTGTTCTTCAGATGCTGCACTTCATTTTCTTGTTCTCTTTCGGTGGAGGAGAAATCCTTCACGACTGAGACAATTTTTATTTTTGTACCTTTTCTCCACGTTAAAAAACGACCCTGGTGTCTAACTCTGTCCCGTGGGGAGGCATAGTAAATAGGTACAATATAATTGTTTATAATTGTACTATTCAGAAATATTATTTATAGTTCGTCCATTTCAGTTAGTATACATTTCCTTTACGCTTAATTAATTTACAATCATTAATATCGTTAAACAATTCCGTTTAAAACCGAAATTATGCCACCCAAACGAAGTAGAAACGAAAGTGAGGAAGAAAGAATGGAAAGATTGGAAGCTAATAGACTAAGAGTTGCTGCAGTTCGCTCCAATGAAAACAATTCAGATAGAGAAAGACGTCTAGAACTTAAGAGGATACGTCAAAGAGAAAGGAGAGCAAGACTGTCAGATTTGGAAAGAGAAACCCAACGTGAAGCTGACAGAACTAGACATGCTGTAAGGCGGTTAAATTCATCACAAGATGAAATTCAAGAAAGGCAAAGATATGCACTGGAAAGAGAAGCAATATTACGATCGAATGAATTATATGAGGTAAGTAGACGTACACAAGGTCAGTTGAGAGTGGCTCAACGACATCAGAATGAATCGGAAACCCAACGAAGCTTTCGCCTATACCAAGGGCAACAACGAGAGGCTGCATGGAGAGAGAGTATGACTTTGCCCCAGCAATTGACAGAAAACGAGGCAGCTAGACAACGAATGACTGCTTTGAGACACCATGAAATAGAACACTGCAATAGAAAAGGATTGCTCTACAACAAAAATGACTCTCTCACTACAGCTGATATAGGAAAAATGGACAAAGTATGTCAACATTGCTCAGCTGTAAAATTTAAAGGAGAAACCCCTGGTTGTTGTTGTTCTTCTGGCAAAGTTGTGCTTGATAGCTTTCCACCACTGCCTCAGTTGCTTCAAGATTTGCTCTCCGGCAATGGTCCCATCTCTAAAGATTTTCTGCAAAATCTACGCAGTTATAACAATTGTTTTGCAATGACATCATTTGGTCACAAAATTGTGGCAGTACATGGGTGGAATCCCTCTTTTAGAATTCGAGGCCAGGTTTGCCACCAGATTGGGAGTCTTTTACCACCTGAAGATGAAACAGCAAAGTTTATTCAAGTCTACTTCTTGGATAGTCTGGAAGAGGAACTACATAATCGGGGACGTGACAGTAGACTCAATAGAGACATTCTCCAAAGTCTGACTGAATTTTTACATGAGAACAACAGCTTCATTTGTCAGCTGAAAACAACAAAGGAGAGGATTGAAGAAGAACACTTGGTAGAACATAAAGTTGTCATAAGGGAAGACCGAAGGCCGCAAGAAGAGCATCCACGGCGATTCAATGCTCCAACAACAACGTATGAGATTGGAATATTAATGGAGAATGAACCAACAGCTAACCGGGATATTGTCTTGCGTTTTAGAAATGATACATTAAAATGGATCTCCGAACTACATCCCCTCTACGATACTTTAATGTACCCGTTAATGTACCCCTATGGTTCTCCATCTTACAACATCTACATGAAGGCATCCAATGGGCGAAAAGTTACCCAACAGCAATTTTATTCGTACCATTTAATGACTCGGCCTGGAAACTATTTTCTCTGGTACCGAAGGCTATTTCAAAAATGGCTGGTGGATGTGTACTGCAAGATTGAAACAGAACGTTTACAGTTCCTGAGGCGTGAGCAACAGACCCTGAGAGCTGACAATTATAGCAACTTGAGAGATTCAATTCTTAGGGAGGATGGGAATCCAGAACAGTTTGGTCAACGAGTTGTTCTTCCGGCAACTTATACAGGAGGCCCTCGATACATGTTTGAGCGTCAAAGTGATGCCATGGCATATGTTCGGCGAATGGGCCGAGCCGACCTCTTCATCACGTTCACAACAAATCCAAAGTGGACAGAAATTACAGAAAATTGTCTTCAAGGGCAAGACCCTCAGGATCGTCCAGATATTGTTGCCAGGGTTTTCAGGCAGAAGCTAAAAAAGTTACTTGAATTTATTAAAAAGGGAGGATTTGGCAGGTTGAGGGCTTTCCTGTACAGTATTGAATATCAAAAAAGAGGACTGCCGCATGCACACATCCTCACCTGGCAGGCCCCAGAGGACAAACTTCTACCAGAAAAAATGGATCTCTGCATATCTGCAGAGATCCCTGACAAAGAGGAAGATCCTGATCTTCATGCTAAAGTGATGGCACATATGGTGCATGGACCTTGTGGACCATTTAATCCAAATTGTCCATGTACGATTGACAACAAATGTTCCAAAAAATACCCAAAAGAATTTCTTCAGTGTACCGAGCAAGGCCAAGACTCTTACCCCAAGTACAGGCGAAGAAAACCAGAAGATGGAAGCCAGACTGGTACAATAAGGATGAAGAGAAATGGTCGGTATGTTAATCAAGAAATAACAAACCAGTGGATTGTTCCGTACAACAAGGTCCTCCTTCAGCAGTTCAACGCTCACATTAACGTAGAAATTTGCAGCTCGATCCAAAGCATCAAATATGTCCTCAAATACGTGAATAAAGGATGTGATCAAGCAGTGTTTGAACTACAAAGAACTGATGGAGCAGCTAACCAACAAGGCCAAGTACAAAGTCACATTGTGGATGAGATCCAGCAGTTCCAGAATGCAAGGTATGTCGGCAGTTCAGAGGCGGCCTGGAGGATATTGGAACATCCCATCCATGAACATTTCCCCCCAATTGTACAACTTTCTGTTCATCTTGAAAATGGGCAGAATGTCATGTTCTCAGCTGATACTGCTCTGGAACGAGCCCAAGGTCCACCGCCTGCCACAACTTTGACACCATTTTTTCAACTCTGCCATGAGGATGACTTTGCAAGGGGTCTCAAATACGTAGAAGTCCCTGAGTTTTACACTTGGAACAAATCGACAAAGAAATGGATGAGAAGAATGCGTGGGGTACAAGTTGAAGGTGCTGAAAATGATGATGTATGGAAGGCACCATGCATTGGGAGAATCTACACGATTAGTCCAAAAGCAGGGGAGTGTTATTTCTTACGCCTGTTGCTCAATGAGGTTGCTGGTCCAACTTCATTTCAAAATTTGCGAGCATACAATGGTCAGGTGTTTGAAACATACAGAGCAGCGTGCCTTGCTCGAGGCCTTCTAGAAAATGACCATCACTTGCATCAAGCAGTAGGAGAGGCAAGTGCCACTCAATCACCTTCAAATTTGCGAAGCCTATTTGTGATAATTTTAACAGCCTGTGAGCCAAGAAATCCTCTTGAGATCTGGATGGCTTTTCGTGATGTAATATCTGAAGACATTCTTCACAGATACAGGCAAGAAGTTAACAATCCAGAAGCAGATTTTAATGAGGACATCTACAATAAAACTCTTTGTCTAATTGAAGAAAAAGTTCTCCTTATGTGCGGTCAACCATTGGCAAGCTATGGATTACCTGCACCAACGCAAGGGAGAGATGAAAGACTCGCGAGAGAGTATCAACGTGAAGTTACTTATAATCTTGAAGAACTTTCCCTACAAGCAAAAAATATGCAAGAAAAACTGACCGATTCTCAAAGAGAAGTTTACAATTCATTCATGGCAATGTTGGAAGCACAAGGTGAAATGAACAAAAACATGATGTTTCTTGATGCTCCAGGTGGTACGGGCAAGACTTTTGTAATCAATTTGATCTTTGCAAAGATTAGATCCACGAGAAAGATTGTGCTTGCAACAGCATCCAGTGGCATTGCTGCTACTCTACTACAAGGTGGCCGCACTCTTCACAGCACTTTTAAAGTACCCTTGGATACTCATCAAATGGATCAGCCAGTTTGCAAAATTACTGGTAACTCAGCCTTGGCAAATGTAATTAGAGACACCTCTGCAATCATTGTAGACGAAGCTCCAATGACGCACAAGAGTGCTTATGAAGCAATTGACCGAACACTGCAAGACATCACAGGAAACAAGAATCCCATGGGTGGCATTCCAACCTTATTTTGCGGTGATTTCCGTCAAATCCTCCCAGTGGTTAAAAATCGCACAAGGGCTAACATTGTCAATGCAAGTTTGAAACAATCCTATCTCTGGAGGCACGTTATAGTGAAGAGACTGACTACTAATATGAGAGCCTATATCTCTGATAACACAGCTACAGCAGACTTCTCAAAATTGCTTCTCCAAATCGGTAATGGTCAGTTTCCTATCACTTCTTCACCTGACACAATTAAGATTCCAACTGCGCTTGGTAAATGTGTCGGTAATCAGAAGCAACTGAAAGACAAAGTGTACCCAGACCTGCAAAACAATGGAAAATCACCGGATTGGCTTGCTGAGAGGGCTATTATTTCGCCATTAAACAGCAATGTGAATCATTTGAACAATTCAATAATGAATGAATTTCCAGGAGACACAAAGCAATACAAGTCAGTTGATTCGGCTACTAATGAATATGAAGCTGTTCACTACCCTGTGGAGTTTTTAAACTCTTTGGAGATATCTGGAATGCCTCCACACATTTTAAATCTCAAAATTGGATCGCCAATCATGATTCTTCGATCCTTGGAACCGCCAAAAACAACAAACGGAACCAGATGTGTTATCACCAGATTGCACACCAATGTACTTGAGGCCACCATTTCCTGTGGTCCCTACAAAGGCGAAACTGTTCTACTGCCAAGGATCCCCTTAGTTCCATCGGACTCAGAACTTCCATTTAAATTCCGGAGACTCCAATTTCCTGTGAAGGTATGTTTTGCAATGAGCATAAACAAAAGTCAAGGTCAGACATTTAACACCATTGGCGTAGACTTGACATCAGACTGCTTCAGTCACGGTATGTTCTACGTCTCCATCAGCCGGACAGGAAGTTCAGAAAAACTCTACATTCTGGCTCCAAATCAAAGCAGCAGAAATGTAGTTTACCCTGAGGCTCTTCAGTGAAAAGTTCGAGAAATGGATATGAGGAAAAACTGACATGATCTGATTGTGGTAAGTTTTTAGTATTGAATGTGCAAGATAAAATTTAAGCAAGAGTTGAAAATTACTTCAATGAAAAATTTACTATGTAACATCAAGTAACCTTCCTTTTTGATGAAAATGTTTTGTGAAGTTCCTGATTGAATTTCAGTCACTACAAGAGGTAGTTAAAATGTTAATCACCTTATGCAATCGTTGCTCTTACAACATCAACTTACTGGAAAGGTGCCCACAGATTTTGGTACCCGAGTGCGCAACAAAGCTCCGTGCGAAGCACGGGTATCTTTGCTAGTATAATAATAAATTTGGAGTTAAGAAAAAAAATCAATTAATAGCAAATAATTTTGGGTTTGGGAATTAATAGTAAATAAGTTTTGTAGTTGAGAACAATGTTAAATTAGTAGCAAATAATTTTGTGTTTGAGATTAGTCTTGAATAAATAGTGAATAGGTTTTGAGTTGAGAGAGTAATAGTAAATTAATATCAAATAATTTTGGGTTTTAGATTAATAGTGAATTATTCGTAAATAAGTTTGGAGTTGAGAACAATAGTAAATTAATAGCAAATATTTTATAGGTTTGAGATTAATAGTGAATTAATAATAAATAGGTTTGGAGTTAAGAAAATAGTAAATTAATAGCAAATAATTTTGGGTTGACATTATTAGTGAATTAATAGTAAATAAGTTTGGATTTAAGAATAATAGTGAATTAGTAGCAAATAATTTTGGATTTGAGATTAATTGTGAATTAATCTATCTGTTATGTCTATTAAAGTAATATTGTCTCTGTGTGTGTGTGTGTGTGTGTGTGTGTGTGTGTGTGTGTGTGTGTGTGTGTGTGTGTGTGTGTGCATATTTCTCTAGCAATTTTTTAGTCTACAGACTCGAGATTTAACAAGAGGGTTATTGAGATTTGGGAAAATATTTTTAATCGGATTTTGGCCAGAAATTTTGTTGTTAAGGGGTCAAAGTTCAACGATTTGAGCTTTGAAAACTTTACCAAGCTCCTCCGTCAATTTTTGGTCCAAACACTAGATATTTTAGATGTAGGTTACCTGGACGTGAGTACAAACTTTTTAATATATATATATATATATACATATATATATATATACATATATATATATATACATATATATATATATATATATATATATATATATATATATATGTATATATATATATGTATATATATATATATATACATATATATATATATATATATATATATATATATATATATATATATATATATTTATATGCATACAAAGTTATTAAGAGTACATAGGGCCCGGGCAAAGCCGGGCTGAACTGCTAGTAGGGAGATTGTGTTAGTTTGGTAAAGATTGCTTCTGAAATTGGTAATATTTTCTTTATTGGTTTTAAAACAGACATTAAAAAAAAAACAGAAACGGGCATTAGTAATAAGTTTCTTCTCAGCAGAGAATCGTTTAATTCTATTAGTTTAAGTTCATTTCTATTTATTTAAGAAATTCCCTCGTGAGTCAGGATATCAAATATGTTTTTGATGTGTTTAATTACTGCCTTAATTATGTGTATACACTGATCGCGAGGAACTCAAAGAAATATGACCGGCGGAAGTCGTGAGGCATGGAGGGGACTAAACTATCAAGTAAACCCAAAGGAAAACACTTTTATTGCCGAGGCGGTGTACACCATGTATCCTTCGCACTTTTCTAGCGACCTTATACATTTTTACCCTTTTCTTTTAAATTTTATTCGAACAGCACGTGTGCGCATATATTGGAGTTTCTTTGTACACGTGTGGCGCGGTGTGTAATTCATGGACTGTTTTAATAACTGATTAATGAATTCATTTTATACGTATTATTTTAATTATCCAGACTACGGTCCTTAATTTGAGGGTTATTTCCACAACGTTTCGGCCGATCTATCCTTCGCACTTTTCTAGCGACCTTATACGTTTTTACCCTTTTTTTAAAAAATTTTATTCGAACAGCACGTGTGCGCATATATTGGAGTTTCTTTGTACACGTGTGACGCGGTGTGCAATACATGGACTGTTTTAATAACTAATTAATAAATTCCTTTTATACGTATTATTTAAATTATCCAGACTACGGTCCTTATCTTGAGGGTTATTTCCACAACGTTTCGGCGGGTGTAGCCTCCCACCTTCTTCAGGTGTATTTTGCTGAACTCGTGCATATTTATGTATTTTGTTTGTACTTTAAATGCTGAGTAAGATTTTTTCATTTTTTTTAATTTGTTTGTTCCTTTGCGACGGTGCCAGACAACGTGTGAGTCCGAAGGGTTTGAAGTGTAACGACAGTTAAAAAGTAACAGCCATGTTACAAGATACATCTAAATAAAGGTCGACGGTTACATTGACCGAAACGTTTGTGCAAACGACACTCCAGATGAAAACAGAAGTCTGAAGTATCCAAATAATACAACTAACCAATCATAACTTAAAAAATTCAGAAATATAATATGAAAGTGGTTTGATCTATATATAAATAAAACAGTATCTGCATGTATGTGTGTGTGAAAATATTTAACCGATGAACTGTTAAACTACTGATCACATAACACTGAAATTAATAGGAAATCGTAACCATACACCAATGAGTTAAATCTAATTTAATAACTAATTAATAAATTCCTTTGGTACGTATTATTTGAATTATTCAGACTACTGTCCTTATCTTGAGCGTTATTTCCATAACGTTTCGGTCGATGTAGCCTCCCACCTTCTTCGTGTGTATCTTGATGAACTCGTGCATATTTCTGTCGTAATCTGGAATTTAAATGACATTTTAAACGGAATTCTTTATTTAACCCATGGGGTAGCATGCTCCTGTTTCGTCAGCCATAGCCAGGTAATTGTCCTGAGTAATTTGTAATTGTATTCCGAGTAACGTAACGGATAAAGTACTATGTAAAGTTTAGTTTAAGTGACGCTCTTCTAGAAGTTGAAGGTTCAGTCCTCAGAGCGGGTGATACTTAGAATACAATGGTGAATTACTTAAGTCTTCTATCCAGTCATGGCTGACGGCAAGAAAACATGATTCCCGCTGGATTAATAAAATGCTCCGTTCGAAATTCCGTGCAGATACCCAAGTTCAGCAAAAATTTACGAGTTCAAGTTCATGTGATGAAACAGTGCGCTCTCTATGTAACATAGCGCGTTTAACGCGCATGTGAGAAAATCAGCAGCAGCTGTAGGATAACTGACGAGCGAAAATACTAGCAGCAGCAGCCGTCTTAGCACATATGCAAATTAAGCAAATGTGCACGTGCTGACGTCACGAGAAGGGGGAGAAAAGGGGAGAAAAAGCTCATGGTCTAGCAAAGAAAGGGAAGTAAAGTGTAACCAAGGAAGATGGATGTGTGAAGTCGAGGACAAGAAAGCGTTGGCTAAGGCCGGCGTAAAGTGGCAGGGATAGAGACTTTTAAAAAGTGCATGTTCTAAGAGACAGCTTGTAATACACATGGGTGTGCAAAAAGATTTTTGGAAGATAATGAAATGCGTTGTTTTGGAAGAATCATGAATGAATGTATTTTATTTGTACTTTAAAAAAATGCCGAGTCGGATTTTTTCATTTTTTTTTCTTTTTTATTTGTTTGTTCCTTTGTGACGGTACCAAAAAACTTGTGAGTCCGAAGGGTTTGAAGTGTAACAACACAGTTAAAAAGTAACGGCCATGTTACAAGATTTAGATCAATTTGTGAATATAGTAAAGCGCTACGAAGATGGAAATGACACCATTAAAACGAGCGAACTTTATCGCCCGGAATTCAATGATGCAGCTCTGCTTCTGACACACATCTATGACAGAGGTCGCTTTCTTAGAGTCTCACACCGTCAATATCTGCAACAGAGATGGAACTTTCAGATCATGAATACATAAGTTCAGCCATCATAACAATGCCATTTTCAATCCGTTCTGATCCATTCAGGCATAAAAATAGGAGGCATTATTTTGAAATGTCCCTCGTATATTTCTAGGTATTTACTTAATAATAATATATTTAAATACTTAAAAAATAGCAGGCATTATTTTGAAACGTCCCTCGTATATTTCTATGTATTTACTTAATAATAATATATTTAAATACTTAAAAAATAGGAGGCATTATTTTGAAACGTCCCTCGTATATTTCTAGGTATTTACTTAATAATAATATATTTAAATACTTAAAAAATAGCAGGCATTATTTTGAAACGTCCCTCGTATATGTCTAGGTATTTAATTAATAATAATATATTTAAATACTTAAAAAATAGGAGGCATTATTTTGAAACGTCCCTCGTATATTTCTAGGTATTTACTTAATAATAATATATTTAAATACTTAAAAAATAGCAGGCATTATTTTGAAACGTCCCTCGTATATTTCTAGGTATTTAATTAATAATAATATATTTAAATACTTAAAAAATAGCAGGCATTATTTTGAAACGTCCCTCGTATATTTCTAGATATTTAATTAATAATAATATATTTAAATACTTAAAAAATAGGAGGCATTATTTTGAAACGTCCCTCGTATATTTCTAGGCATTTAATTAATAAGATGTTTAATATATTTAAATACTTAAAGGTATTAGCATATGTTAAAGTGCACATTAATTTATTTGTGGCTGATGGGGATAAGAGGGAGTCGAATGCAAGTTATATTTGCCTTGGTTGGAAAAGATGTAAATGTGATACCAATGATATATATGGGGAGAAGGGATTTATTATTTTTTTGCATATAAACTAATTTTGATAATAAGAGATGTATTATGTAAACTTACAGTGTAAAGGCACCTTGATAGATTTTGCATTTTTCCATAAAATGAGGCGTGTTAGACTTATACATGGCAGAGGGGGGGGGTCATGTTTTCAGTGAGTCATGTGTTTTCGTCATTAATCTAGTCGAAATTTTATTTTGTATGGGCATAGTTTTGAGACCTCAGTTTTGACGATCATACAGTTTATAGAAGAATTGCCTGAGTACCCGGTGTTGTCCGGGTGTTTGGATGTGTGTGTTGAGCAAAAAAAAAAAAAAAAAAAAAAAAAAGTGGTAGTAGGCAAAACACGTACCGCGAAGGAGGAAAAGAGCGTAAAAAAATCTTGACGTCTTTGCTGTTCCGCCCATCGCCAAACCGGAAGTGGCGAAGGTTTAAATTAAGGCTAGTCAACCGAAAGAGGGGATGACTTTCGAAAATATCGGCGAAAAAAGCGATCCCTCCCTGCAGGAAAGTGCCCAGTTGAATGTGTAGGAATTAATGTTTTTAACCAATTTTTTTTTTTTTCGGTATTTGTCATCCGAAGGCCGGAGCTTCAAAACGATACTGATCTCGTGAAAATCCGTCGTCTCTATCGAAAGTTTTAGGCAGACATACAAACATACATACATTTAAACAGGTAGGTGAGATTTATATTATAGATTTTTGATCGCTTGTAGAATGATGTAGTGCATGGTGGCAAATACAGGAGATGAGGCTATAAAGTTTCGTTTATAGATGATATTTAATTTCTTAGAATGTATTGGAACTATTTGAGATCTTATATTGTGGTTGCTATGGAGATGATACCATGTTCCCACGGATAGTTGAAACTATTATTGTGGGTGTAGAGATTTGATATCCTTGTGTCATCTATAATATAAATGTATGTATCTATGTATGTATGTCTGCCTAAAAATTTCGACAGAGGAAACGGATTTTCACGAGATCGGTATCATTTTGAAGCTTCAGACAACAAATATCGAAAAATTGGTAAAAACATTAATTCCTTCACCCTCAACTGAGGAAGATCGCTTTTTTTTCGCAGATATTTTCCAAAGTCATCCCCTATTTTCGATTGTTTAGCCTTAATTTAAACCTATGTCACTTCCGGTTTGGCGATGGACGCAACAGCAAACACGTCATGTTTTTTTTTCAAGTTCTTTTCCTCATTCACAGTACGGGTTTGAGCCTTCTTTCCTACTGCCACATTTTTTTTTACTCAACCTGCAAACACCTGGACAACGCCGGGCACCCAGGCTAATATAAAAAGAAAAGTAACTATAATTATAATTATAACCACTAGACGATACTCGAGCATCGATTTCAGAAACACGTATACTTTATATACACGAGACATACATAGACAATCTATATATCTATAAAAGTGAACGTGTCTGTCTGTCTGTGTGTCTGTGTGTCTGTCTGTCTGTGTACATTTCCCTACGCAATAACTCTGTCAATTTTTAGTCTATAGACTCGAAATTTGAAATACCGGGTACTGAGATTTGGGAAAATCGATGTGACGGGTGTCAGCCAGAAATTTGGCTGTTAAGGGGTCAAATTTCAACGATTTGACCTTTAAGAACTCTACCAAACTCCTCCGACAATTTTGGGTCTAGACACTTGAAATTTTAGATGTAGGTTACTTGAACCTGGATCTAACTTAATAAAGTGATTTGAGCCCGAAACAATAAATTTTAAGGGGTCATAATAGGGGTCAAAGTTTTAAAAAATTAACCATTTTTTTTGTTTTTTTGCTTTTTTTGCACAGCATACACCTCCAAACACCCGAGCAACGCCGGGCACCCCTGCTAGTGGTCTATAAATATGAAATACAGCAGTTGTTCAAAATAGTAATACAACAGTAGTATCTGTCGTCAAGATGTCATCCACCCAGAGATTACCTCCTTCGTTTTTATTTTGGCTGGATAATGTAGTATATGCTCTGTCGTCATTATACCTTCCACACATGTATGACGCTCTCCATTTTGGGATGATATAGTGTAGTACCTGCTTTGTGGTCGTGATGTCATTCACTTGGGGATTATCTTCCCCTTTTTTAAGAGCTAGTACAGCTTTAGTTCTGTTTGATGATATCATCCTCTCGGGCATTACCTCCTCCAATTTTTGAGAAGATGACAGTGTAGCGTATCTGGATATTTTTTTAATGATTGAATTGGTTAATAGCATTATTTTGATTCATCGAACTACTGTTCTCATCTTGAGTGTGATGTTCACAACGTTTCGGCCGTTATAGCCTTCGGCCTTCTTCAGGGGTATTTTGTCGAACTCGGAAATTTGGACGGAATTTCGAGCGGAAATTCCATCCAAATCCCGAGTTCGACAGAAACATTCCAGAGTTCGACAAGATACACCTGAAAAAGGTCAGAGGTTATATCAACGGAAACGTTGTGAAAATCACACTCAAGATGAGAACAGTAGTCCGGTGAATATAAATAATACGAGTGTAGTGTTTGTTTGTTCGAATGATACCACCATCATAGGTTAGTAAAACTATGCGGCCGAAAGAAAGCATATATGTGCTAGTATAAAAAAAATGATTCCCTTCGATAGATACTGTGTTATTTTACAAGTTAGATGCATTATACGAACTCCCTTCTCGACTCGGGATATAAAGTGTCTAATTTGATTACTTAATTGTTTTTGCATTTTGAACGTGAGGATGAAAAAAAATATGGCCGAAGGAAATGGTGAGTGTCCCTTGAGTGCAGAGGAAGTTAAATCTCGGTAAGAGTTTAAAGGTGGGGCGGAGAAATAAAAATTCTATATAAAAAGAAGAAGGGTTCTTTTAGTAAACACTAACAGGCCCTCCGGCGTTGCCCGGTAGTAAACTACGTTTAAATATTATATTTTAATTCGTAATATTAAATGAAAGACGAGAAATAAAAGTTATATATAACTTTATTATATCATCGGAACAATAAGGAAAAGTTAAGAGGAAATTTAGGGGGGGGACTCTTTATGCCATGGCATTTCGAAGCTAAATGCTTCTCATCAGAAGAGGAAATGGGCCAGGATTAGAGAAAATGCAAATATAGAAAAACAAGCTGGCTTAACATTTAGAAATAAAAGTGTAACGTGAACCGACATCTTGCTGCTCGAATCCCAACATAGTGCCCCAGTAGTTGCTGCCCCTGATAGTAGCTCCCTACACCAAAGTGGCAATGTGCCTTGTTTGGGGTGAAAATGTAATAAAAAAAAATAAATAAATAAAAAATAAGAAGAATGAAGAAATTGGATAATATGGTAAATAGTATTAAAAGTCGGCACAACTTATAAAGGTCAAGGAGACCGGTAGTATAGATGTAGGTAATATTTTTTTAAAAGTATAGGCTACTATGTAATAATTGGAATCATTAAAGAAGAGACAGTAATAAAATATGAAAGGAAAAAATAGGGAAGATAGAAGAAAAAGTGGAGAAAGAAGGGGGGAATTGAAACAGTAAATATTCTTAATCTTTAATATCATTGTTTTCTGCTCCTCTTGATAGTGTTGAGCTTTTCCTTTTTGCTAGGAGCAAAGTGCAGTATCTGTTCTACTGCTGTACTTCATATATTTTTTTTTGTTCTCGGTTAGTGGAGGAGAAATCATTCTGTTACATATAGGGTTTTTTTATTATTGTTCGTTGTTAAGTCTTATTAAGAGTGATGCTTAGAGAGTCTTAGAGTCTTAGAGAGAGATGTTGTTGTAAGAGATGTTGTAAGAGAGATTTTTCGTGTTATAAAGCGATTCATATTTATATTAAATGTTTATACTTATAAGTGTAGAAGAAGCTCTTTGAGTGAGGAGATAGTGTTCAGACAGTCTTAGTGTTCATATTGTGTATGTAAGATGTGTATGTAAAGACATTTTAAACCACAAGATTTTAAAATACAAGACATATAATGACAATTTTCACTTTACCTTTTGGTAGAATTACAACACAAAGACAACGTTTATAAAAACACATGATGGGTTTATTTCTTCTCACGACCGGCCGTGGTTTTCTGAGTCAAGAATTCAAAGCTTCACATTCTAAGTTTCAAAAGTGACCGTCTCGCTTCTAGACGTTCGAATCCCAACTCGACTGTCATCTGTCGTCCTCAGATTCTCTCTGACTCTCCCCCAATTTCTCCCCCAGTTTCTCTCAAGTTTCTAACTATATCTAGAACTTCCCATTTTCCATGACGTCATACACATGTTAAAACATGTGTCTTCTTTCACGTGTTCTGGACATGCGTGTCCAAAACTTTTTCCTTTGTTTACAAAGGGAATTTTAACCTATATTCCCAGTAACCTATTTTTCCAATATGTTAAAAACATGTTTATTAAATTATCTTGTATAGTTGCACTCCTCAATTGAATTTTTCATAACAGAATTGACAACGCACATTCTTTTCTTGAAACTATTTTATCTCTAAGCTAAACAATGGTTTGTTTTGCATTCCATCTACTAATTCTCTCTCGTAATCTATTTCTAAACCTAATTTACGAGGTTCGAATTTCGTCTATTCTATTTCATTTTCATTTTAACTAAATCTTTCTATTTTTATACTTACATGAAAAAGGGACAGCCCTTATCATGTAACAATTCATGACTGAGACAATTTTTATTTTTGTTATTATCCAGAGTGCCCCTTTTTGGGCAGCTGGATTTTCAACACATTAAAAACCGACCTTGTGTCTAAGTCTGCCCTCGTGGGGAGGCAAGTAAATAAGAACTTAATTATTTTAATTCATGTAGATTGTGTATTTATTATTAGAGAATCCCGTTCCACCGTGTTCTGTTAAGATTGGAACCCAGGATCTAGTTTAAGGCAGGATGTATAGAGAGAGGAAACAGAACTCGCATGCGAGAGACAAGCCAAAACTATGGAGGTATAATTTAAATATAGATATTTATTAACTGCAAATAATTAGAAGTAACATTAAAATAGGCACCAAATTCAGAATATTCTGAATATATGTATGGTCTGTTCTATTATACGGCTGTGAGTACTGCCCAATCAATAACAGCACGAAGAAAAAACTGAAGGCACTGAAATTTGGTCCCTGACGAGAATTTTGAAGATATCCTGGACAGAAAAGAAAACGAACCAGGAGGTTTTAGAAATGGCAAGCACAGAAAGGTCTCTAATGCGAACAGTACGAAAAAGACGAATGAGATTCATGGGCCATGTCTACGGAATAGAACAGATTAGCTTGACGGGGAAGATCATGCAGAGGGCAACAGCGAGAAACATACGTTGACAGTCTGGCAACATCAAAAATGATGAGCAACAATGAATTCATGAATCCCGATAGAGATGGATAGATATATAGATAGATAGATAGATAGATAGATAGATAGATAGATAGATTAATAAATAGATAGATGGAGAACCATAGTCTTCAATGCTGTACCAGGCAGGGCACCATTTCATGATGATTATAAAATTGTTTTATTTTACTTCAGTCGAACATACATATATATATATATATATATATATATATATATATATATGTGTGTGTGTGTGTGTGTGTGTGTGTGTGTGTGTGTGTGTGTGTGTGTGTTTGTGTGTGTGTTTGTTTGTTTGTGTGTGTGTGTGTGTGAGTGTGTGTGTGTATTGGGAATGCTTAAGATTTTAAAATTGTTAAATTTCTATTAAATAATAAATTAATGGTTACATTTATATAATTGTATGTTACTATTGTTGTTCAATAAAAAATAAATATCTATTTACGTTTATATATTTGCCAATTAATTCATGTTTTTCTTTTTCTTTTAATAATAATTTATTCATGATTTGTGAGATAGATTATCAGAACTGACTTGAAATTATCTTCTTTGGGCTGAGTCGTAAACATTAAGGAATAAAATTAACAATATTAAAAAAAAAATAGATGTTTCGACTAATCTACCAGATGCGCTGAAAATAATTACTAAGGTTATAGCGTACAGCGATATATATATATATATATATATATATATATATATATATATATATATATATATATATATATATATATATATATACGTACGACTAGGGATATATGCGCTCGAGCACATCTGCGCATACGTATGCTTGCGCATGCGTGAACGTTCACGGCGGATGAACAAACATTAATTTCTGATTATAGAAACGAATTCTTGATAGTATCAATTTAAAAAAAAAAACTCACCTTTTGACATCCGCTCAGAATTATCAACAGTTACGCATTCCTAATAAGGTTATATATCCCGCAATCTGGATTATATTAAGACGTGCTGAGTTCTCCATTTACCTAATATATATATATATATATATATATATATATATATATATATATATATATATATATATATATATATATATATATATATATGAAAATATATATGGCAATTAAGTTACACGGATGCTTAAACCCCACGTGTATGCAGGGGTGGAACGATAGAATTCTTGCCCTAGAAAAGACAGCATGATTCCATTTCGGTTTAATGAAACCCGGTTTTCTTTCTTGTTGCAGATCATCTACTAGTTTGCCAGTTGTGTACAAATGCTAAAAGCGATAGGAGCCTTCTATCATTTCTGAAAGTGACATAGTGTTCAACAAGGGAGATCGGCGATGCGCTGTTGTACAACTCGTGCTCTCTACTGATCCAAGTTATGACAACAGGGCCATTGCCAGCGCCCTCAAAATGCATCGTTGGATTGCCACGAATTACAAGTTCGTGCTCAAAGTTATGGTCTTTGATGTGGTTTCAAGTGAGAGCCGCACATGCCACCTCACATCTTCTTAGTCGGCTTTAAAGTCACAGTGTACCTGGATGTGCTGAAAAGTGTGATGATCCCCTGGTGCAATCAGGTGGCCGCTGGCAGACATGGGTGTGGCAGCAAGACTCGGCGTCAGCCCACAAGTCCTAAGAGACTCAGGCTTGGTTTCAGAAAGAGTGCTACGACTTTGTCTCCTTCTCTCACTGTACCAACTGCCTTCCCCGACCTCAACCCGCTGGATTACTTCGTTTGATTATACGTCGGGAACATCACCAACATGACCTCCTACAACACCAAAGCCAGCCTGATCGCCACCATTCGCCGAGTACTCGCCGAGTTTCCGCTGGCGCTTGTGAAAAAGGCATGCTCTCAGTTCCAAAATCGTATCGAGGCGGTGATTGAGGCTGAAGGCGGCTACATTGAATAGATGTTAGCTCCACTATATAACCGTTACCTGAATTGATTTTTTTAATAAAACTTTGAAAATAAAGCTGTAGTGTTGTTTTCTGTAGGGCAACACTTTTTATCGTTCTACCTTGTATATTAATATGAATTCCATGCATTTTAGCCTTACGATTCCGGAGATGGAGCACGATAGCCTCAGTGTAGCTTTCTTGCTATATATTTTTTCATAACATACTACATAGTTCTAATCACGTATTAAGCACTGTTGAAGTAAATACTGTCTATCAATAATAAATCATTATGTATACCGATAACATTTTTTGCGGATATATGAAATAATATGTGTGTGTGCGTGCGTGTGTATGTGTGTGTATTTAAAATAATGAAACACGTGTATATAAGAATTTTAAAATATTCATAATATTGTTCATAGCCCCTTTAATATTAAGCTGTGCTCTTTAAAACGATTACTGTTAAGCTGTCAAAACTTAATGCGTAATTATAAGTTCTGTCTTTACAGCTCGTTGAACACTATTTATTATAGTTTACTAGATATGTCCGCTTGCATAGATATAAATAGATCTCCATTCTCTTTCTTGCATCGTGGTTTTATATTGACCGCAAGAGTCTTGGTATTCAGATCAAAGTTAAAATGTTGAATTGTGTTCGATGGTTTCTAAACGTTTTACCGATAAAACAATCTTCATCCAAACTGAATATTCCCGAAAAAGGACCAAACATATTTGTATATGCATAATTTTTTTTAAAACTATTTATCATAATGCATTATCTTTATTGGAATACTTTGAGATGAGTAATTTGTATATTTATTTATTTATTTATTTGCGGACTGTTATCCTCATCTTTGTAGTTGGCATCTTCATAGTTAATTTTGAAGATGAGGATAACTGTTCATAAAAATAAATAAATATACAAATTCTTCATCTCAAAGGATTACAATAATAAAATAATAGATAATGCCATTCAGTACGGACCACACGATGAAAGATAAGACAAGAACGAAAACTTGGATTTATAAAACCAAAAAAATCCAACCTTGATCGATTTATTTATTGCGAACTATTATCCTCATCGTTCTTAGTTGTTGTTTCACGACGTTACTAAGTAATACTTATTTCAATAATGAATTCCAATTAAAATAATATATATACCATTCGGTACGGACCCGACCATGGAAGATCAGATAATGAATAAACGTGGGTCTATAAGACCAAAACATCCAACCTTGATCGCCCTTCGGAGCCCGTGGCGCAGTGGATAGAGACGTTGAATCTCTACGGTTACAGGTGAGAATTGTCTGAAGATAGCGGTTTCAATCCTACCCAAAGCCGAAGTGTGGTGAGACAACAGCAACTATGGATGGCAGTAATTGCTGAGAATGCAGTTAGGAGATTCGGAGTACCACCTGACGAAGGCCTGAGGAAATAGTTGACCGAAACGTCGTGAAACAACAACTAACAAAGATGAGGATAATAGTCCGCAATAAATAAATTAATAAATAATACTCATCTCAATAATGGAAACGTCTGACTAGTTTAAATTTGAACAAATTTTACCGGGAAAAGAAATTAGGATCTAGTTTCTTACAACGATGTGATTTGGTGTCTAACAAAGATAACAGAAGAATTCCAAAGCATTCTAAACTTGAGAGTGGACAGCGTCAAATTCGAAGAACGTGTTATAGCTAATATTCACACTATAAAAAATGCAAAAAAAAAACTTAATTTTAAAATTAATCCGCGTTACGGATGTGTTTAATTATATTCATATCAAGACTGTCTATTAAAAAAAAAAAAACGCGCACTTGTGGATTTAAAGGATATAAATTCCTTCACTACAGATGCAATTTTTTTTAAACTATGAGAGTAGTAAAAATAAAATAGTAAAAACTCCGTACAGTACACGAGTAGACAAACAAGAAGCAAGCAATTCAAAGAAAATGTATCAATATTGATCTTAATAATAATAAAATAATAAAATTCCACTTAATCATATTGAATGCTGAGATGTGGAAAAATAAAATGTCCAACACTAATTAACTTAAAAACGCATACAGTATTTTCAGTAACAGATTAAAATTTATTTTTAATTGAAAATTCATTATTGAGATTAGTATTATTTATATTATCTTTTTATTTATTGCGAACGTGGTGAGACGACAACAACTACGGATGGCAGTGATTGCTGAGAATACAGTTAGGAGATTCGAAGTTCCCATCCGTGTCGGTTACCACCTGACGAAGGCCAAAGGAATAGTTGGCCGAAACGTCGTGAAACAACAACTAATAAAGATTAAAATAATATTCCGCAATAAATAAAAAAAATTAATATAGATTAAAATTTATTGCTTCAATGGTGATTTTTCGGAAAAGAAAAAACATTAAAAAAATTTTCATGCGAAATTCACAGAATTTATTTGGAACAAATTGGATAGTGGAATTCAACCTATTTAATATTCAAATAAATAACTTTAATAAAATAGATGGTATGACGATAGATTCATATAAGCTAAAAAAAAAAAAAAGAAGTTAAAAGAAAAATTCTCAGAACTTTTTTTCAGGACTTGTATTTTGTTATAAAGCAAAGTCGAAAGAAAATGTAATGCCAGTTTCTTGACTTAAAAGGCCGGTAATTTTCACGTCGATAGAAATTATTGATAAGGAATTATAACGACTAGAAAACCAGGGATTAATAGAAAAATATATCATTGAGCAGTACCTAATGTGTGTGTAAAGAAAAAAATAATAAAATCAGAATTTGTGTTGATTCTTCTACTGGCTTTAATGATTGTTTGAAAGGAAGTGCTTATTCCTTCCCAACAGCGGAAAAAATTTTGAGAAATTAAATGGTGAACAAATATTTTCTAAATTAGATTTGTCAAAGGCATAATTACAAATTCAAGTGGCAGAAAAGTGTCCCCACAAATACACATAAAGGAGTATTCAAAATTAAAAATAAAACTGCAATATGGAATGTTGCATCCGCCATTTCCAAACAAACGATGAATACAATGTTAGCCGATCTTGACTCCGGTACATCTTATTTAAACGATATTCTAATAAAAAGTGAAAATCGTGAAGAACATGCGAAACATGCAATTGAAGAGTTCGAAAAAATTAAAGAAATTGTATTTAAACTGAGTGTAAAAAAAAAGTAATTTTTTTACTACAAAAAATAAAATATCCAGGACAGATGATTTATGGAAGCCGTAGGACTCCCGATACAAAACGAGCAAACGCAATAAAATACATGTCAAGACCGACGAATGAGGCATCATTTTAATCATTTTTGGTTTTATCAAATTACTACAATATACCAAATATCCATATTTTAAGAGCCTCGTTAAATCATTTACTAAAAAAAAAAATGTAAAGTGAAAATGGACAGGCGACTGTCAAAAGGCATTCGTTAAGCTAAAACTTTGTTAACATCAAACTTTGTTTTAGCGCATAACATACTACCTTAATAAAAAGATACGTCGCAAGTGACGGAAGTAATTTTGAATTGAGAGCAGTTTTGATACATAAAAAAAGATGGCGATAAGCTAAAACCGCTCCAACATGTTTCCAGAACGCTAATTCGGCGAAAAGGAACTAATCACAGCTAGAGAATGAATGAATGGGTATAATATTTGCGATAAAAATATTTTCATAAATTTTTGCACTACATAGAATTTATATTGCAAACGGACCATCTACCATTTTTAGCAATATTCAGTTTAGGAAAAAAAAAAGAAAAAAGAAAAAAAAGAGTACCAACATCCACTGCGGTTCGTTTGCAGAGCTTAGAAACGATGTTGCTAAATTATTATTTCAAAATGGAATTTTTAACATCGAAACAGATCACACATGCCAATGATTCATCCAAATAAATACCAAAAAATAACGAACCACTTAAGGTCTGAGATGGACGTAAAATACGTTATATATAATAAAACAACTGTAAGTTACACGAGAAAATTTAAAAAATTTTAAACCTGATAAACTAATATATATTTTTTTTACAAAGGGGGTTAACAGATATCAAGGTCTGGAAACCACTCGAAGATAAGGGTTAATGTATGTATTATAGTCATTTGGACAATTGCGTAATAATTGTTTGTAGAAGTCATTTGGTATAATTAGATTAATTACGAGAACAGCGAATAAGAACATGTTTACATTGATATTGTAGTCAGCTGGAAAGCAGACTAGCGGGACAGAGTTCGACAGGCGGGCAGTTC
Source organism: Euprymna scolopes (assembly GCF_053919585.1). NCBI lineage: Eukaryota > Metazoa > Mollusca > Cephalopoda > Sepiida > Sepiolidae > Euprymna > Euprymna scolopes. The sequence continues at coordinate 33,240,489 of NC_136519.1, forward strand.
TAGGAAATAAGCTTTCATGGAATCCATGTTTAGGCAACAATAGAGAATGGAGTAATTTATTGATAGTGATTTTGGCTAGACGAGTGTCTTTGTGAAGGATTGGCGAGAGGAGACCATGGATAGGAGCTCAGTCGAACACTTGCCATGAAACAAAAAAAAGCAGTCAGATAAATAAAGTGAACAGTATATTTTCAGTATACAAGGGGATATTTATATACGGAGAACGGATGGTTGTACCCGCTGTGCTAACAAAGAAAATTTCCAGAGATTTTCACACCGGACATCTTAGAATTTAATAAAATAAAGTCACTTATGGAAAATTTCGTATACTAGCCAGAAAGGATATTGAAAATATGATGAAAACATACAAAATTTGCGCGTCTTTAGCAAAATCAACGCCAATAAAATCCAACCCTTCGTCTAAGACAGCCAAACTATGGTCTAGTTTACATATCGACTACGCTAGACCGATAAAAGGAACATACATGTTTGTCTTAGTTTTACTAAATGACCAGAAGTTTTCAGATGCAAAACGTCGACAAGTAAAAACGCAATAAACATCTTACAGGAACTGTTTGCAAGCTTCGGCGTACCAGAAACAATTGTATCTTATACTGACAATAGAATACATTAACGTGAAAAGAATTCGATAATATTTGCAAAGTATTATCGATAAATAACCTAAAACTGTCCCTTATCACCCCTGATCAAACGGCCTGGTTGAGAGGTTTTAGGGCGTATTCAAAAAAAGCGATCAAAAAGGCAAATAGCGTCGGAGCAGAAAATGAAAAACTACAAAAATTCTTAGATGTTTATCGAATAACAACTAATGTTAATACTGATGCGGACGTGTCCACTGCTGATTTAATGTTTGCAGTTTTTGAGAAATTAATCCCTTTGAGAAAGGAAACTAAAGAAAGAAATAATAATAAATAATAATAAAAGTAATATGCATAATCTTAAATTATTATTTAGGAAAATCAACGTGGATAGAGGGAATAATCGAAAGAGGATTAGGAATATGAAGTACATTATTCATTTATTCAAGTGGTGACCTGCTTGGTACAGGCATTGACGTCTATGACCCCCCTCTCTCTCTCTCTCTCTCTCACTCTCTCTCTCTCTCTCTCTCTCTCTCTAGGGACATTCATGAATTCATTGTTGCTCATCATTCACAACCCCATTTACGCTGTCTCTCGAAAGTGTTTAATGTATTACCACAGCTTTCTTTAAAATTGTACAGAGAGTAGGTTGCAGTTTCTTTCTGTCCGAGCAATGCTCATAGTTGGCGATTGTCTTAACCATTGTACCCAAAGGGATCTTCTACTCAGCACAACGAGATACGGCACCAGGAACAGAATTATTGCTGATTGCTCCCGTATTAAATTAGTCACCTGCTTTCCATGACCTCACGCTATCTTGGTCGGGGTGGATGAAGTGGGTTCTCGACCTTGCCTAGGGTCTCCCACAAACTAGCTGATGGAACTCTTTCCTTTGATAGAAGTGCTGTACCGCCACCCTATACAGCGCTTATTATTCCCAAATTGTCACCCATCTGGTATTAGTTAGGCTCCTCGTTGTTTATCTTCGATGATCTAGCGAGAACTAGTGTGTCAACGTTATTATGCCGTAGGAAGCAGATTATAAAACATCGAAAATGGAAAGTAAGAAGACATATTAATAAAAAAAAAAAAAAGATAGAGGAAGCAATTGAGTTCATACCAGTTTCGCACAAGAATAGCAGATCAAATTTTGTATTCCTTAATTACATGCTGCCCATTAGACAAATATTTCCTCCTCTAAAATTATAAAAAGTTTTTCAACATATTTTTATAATTTTCAAAAATTTTCTTGCCCGATGAGATCAATAATGATCGAAATGGTCTCACATCGTAATAAGATATGACTATCTTTACATAAAGAAATATATATATATATATATATATATATATATATATATATATATATATATATATACTAGCATGGGTTCCCGGCGTTTCCCGGGTATTTGGAGGTGTATGTTGCAAAAAAAAAAAAAAGAAAAAAGTGGTCAATTTTTTTTTAATTTGACCCATATTATGACCCCTTAACATTTATTTTTTTGGGCTCAAATGAAGTTATTAAGTTAGATCCATGTCCAAGGAATCTATATCTAAAATTTCAAGTGTTTAGACCCAAAATTGCCGAAGGGGTTTGGTAGAGTTCTCAAAGGTCAAATCGTTGAACTTTGATCCGTTAATCGCCAAATTTCTGTCCGAAAACCGATCACATCGATTTCCCCAAATCTCAGTACCCTGTATATCAAACTTCGAGTCTGTAGACTAAAAATTGACAGAGTTATTGCGTAGGGAAATGTACACACAGACACACACAGAAAGACAGACACGTGCACTTTTATATATATATATATATATATATATATATATATATATATATATATATATATATATATATACGGCATAATCACGTTGGCACACTAGTCCTCGTACAATCACCAAAGTTAAGCAACGTTGAGTTTGTTTTGTAGCAGATAAGTGACCATTTGGGAATTCTAGGCGCTGTATGCGCTCTCCGCTTATCCCGACATTGTTTTCAGTCGTCCTAAACCTTCACTTGCCATTGGTATTTAAGAACACTGACTAAGGAGAGGTGTGGTTGGATATTGAGCAACTCTTTCCACAAAAATTCCACGCGCAAGCACGCTTACAGTGGGAATTTCATAGTTTGTCAAAACTGAAGAAAGCTACCTACCATATATAAACATATTTCACGGATTTCGGCCTTTTGGATTATTTTGGACCATCTTCCAATTAGGCGATTTCCTTGGATTTTACTCGTGCGAATGGAAATTTAATTAACTTTCTTGGATTTACATTTTTGGATTTTACTGTCATTTGATGCTTTACCTTTCACCGGACTATCCATTCACGTGAAATCACCTTTTTCTTCGCCATATTCCCTCTGCTTCACTTTTTGTTATCATCAAATACTTTTGCATGCAAAATCCGATCCCGCATTTTGCTAATTCCTACACTCTGATTAGTAGGAAAGTATTTCTTCGAAACTCCGCGGATTAAGGACTATCCACTTATTAAGCGTTTCCTTTTCAGATTAAATATGTTTTTAACTTTTTTTCAAATTTTTTTTAACATATTTTATTAACTATTTGCTCTTATATATATATATATATATATATATATATATATATATATATATATATATATATATATATATATATATATATATAAGAATAATGTAAATAGTATTCCGACAAACTAGAGAAATAAAAAGGAACAAACTGGATTATGTGTTCATCAACGTTTCGTCTCTCTCTCTCTCTCTCTATCTCTCACTCTCTCTCTCTCTCTCTATATATATATATATAAATATATATATATATGTATATATATATAAATATATATATATAAATATATATATATAAATTTATATATATAAATATATATATATAAATGTATATATATATAAATATATATATATAAATATATATATATATATATATATATATATATATATATATATATATATATATATATATATATGATTAATTAATTCTCTACTCTGAAAAAAATGCTAATTCTGAAATGAACCACTATTTCTGCTCTTAGCAACTGTTTAGTTGGCAATATTTTGGAAATGTTCCAATGGTCTCATTCAATAAATTTGAATAAAAGAATCTTATTCATTTCTGAGGAATCACTTAAATATCTCTGAAATTAGAAATTAAATATTTCCCCGGATATCACTTACCTAATGGTTTTTAATTTCAGGGGGAATTGTCTTTCTATCTTTTTTTTTTTTTTTACTTTAGTTAAACTGTGGGTGAATGGAAAAGATACCAATACGTTTTTAATCTTGCGATGTGTCCGATTACGCTTGTAATTAACCCGTTTATGCCATACATTTGAAAGACAACGGATAACCAATGTAAGGATACATGCGCATATAATTGTCAAGCAAGCGTTGCACAATCCTTGACCTCATTTCTTCTAAGTCAGCACTGTCTGATTCCAGTGGCAAGGAAAAATCACGGTAGATAAGTTTCGTTTATCTACAATAGTTTTTCTTTCTCTATTCCATTTTTTTTTGGGGGGGGGTATATTTTATGGTTTACACTCAAGAAAAATCGATTTAATTCATTCTAGAAAATACTTTTAATAGATCATCATTATATTCATACGGATGCCATCTTTAAAAAAAAATGGTACGTAACTCTGATCTCGTTAATTTAGTTAATTTCAAGGTTGCAAGCCAAAACACTACCGGACAACACTGGTTCGGTATAGCTAGCATTTTAATAACCGCAAGTGGCCAGTCCGAGAATACATTAACACAAATGAAATATACTATGATGGAAACGGTTTGAAAAGGAGCTTATAGAAATGAAGTTATAGAAAAAAATACATTCTACGAATAATTCACCCGGGCAATGCCGGTTAAGTCTACTTATTCTTATTAAGAAAATGTGCGTCAAACATCGAAACCAGATGTGATTAGACAAGTGCTTCGCCGTAACTAACCTAATACATACAACAAGTAATAATTTGTTTTGAATGAAAATAAACCGAAGATGCAGACAGAACGAAAGGGAGAGGGGCGTCTTTTAAAAATACGGAATTTCTCGGTGGAATAGCTGGATAAGGAAACAACATATTGACGTCACCAACAACGCATGCGCAGCATGATAGATAAAGACACTTCCGTATTTTAGTTACTGTTTCGTCAACATTTTACCCCTTTTTTTTTCTTTTTTTTTTTTGTACGTACAAATTTCCATCTTGAGTAAAGAAAACATCTGTGACCACTTAATAAAAAATAAAACGCTCGCCTCCATGTGTTGCACTTTCGGCAATAGTTTGTCTCATGGGATTCTTTGTAAAATGTTTTATATTCTATCAAAGTGTCATCACAGGAGAAAGTAAAATAGTTGTCTTGAATTATAATACACATTTGCACACAAACATTGATGCGGATGTTGTCTTGTGCCATGCTGCAGGTTTTGGTCTATATATATATATATATATATATATATATATATATATATATATATATATATATATATATATATATATATATATATATATAAGAGAAAGAAAATTAAAACTGTAAGTTGAACTTTACAATCCAAATTTATTGTTCGACTGAATCCTCCCAAAAACAATCTACAAAGTCCTTATTCAACGGAGTTTCAAAGAATGCTATTCTTATTATTCTTTTCATCAGAGGACATAAAGAAATCAGCAAATTATATTTGTAGCAATGCTAGAATTTGCTAGTTAAGGCATTAAGTGAAACCGCAATTTATTGTAGTTATAAATTTCCAAAAAAAAAGAAAATAATTGAAAAATGTTGGATATGTAAAAAAAAAACTAATATAAAAACAAACCGCGCATAATATTTCAACTTGAATAAACTTTATATATATATATATATATATATATATATATATATATATATATATATATATATATATATATTGTAACACATACGATAAAGAGTGAGGGGATTAGATAACAAATAACGTAGGAGTGTGAAAGGGAATTTGTGACCAAAACAAATAAATCATTATCTTTGTGACACATTATCAAAGGGGGAGAGAGGATAAAACGTAATTTACGAAAAAGCAAATACAAGTGTTTATCGCAAATGTGACACGGGTATAAAAAAAAACAAAGGAATAGAGACACGAAGACTGAACACAACAAAAAACGCGAGAAAGAACGAATACAAACATCAGTGATATTTTTAAATTAACTTTATTATAACAATTTAAACTATGATAGGGAGCAGGGGAATGAGCTTAAGTAAAATAAAATATAAAACAAATTGTGAGGGTGCGGAAGGGGTATCTTGATATACTATCTGCAAATGCCGACGAGAAATATAACGATACGAAAAATACATCAATATCAACAAATACAATGGCAAAATAAACTCATTGACTTAATATATGAGGGAGAGAGAGAGAGAGAGAGAGAGATTCAGAAAGACACTTACAGTTTTTCTTTTTCTTTTATCCCTTTTTTTTACTTTGAAAGTGAAGTTTAACCTTAATTTATTTGCTTCGGACGACTGTTCGTAATATGCAATATTCCTGTATAGTATCCATCCAATGTTTTGATTATTTTCGGAGTGTCGTATGTCTGGCGTTCATTGAGTGTATATTCTATACTTCGACGACGCCGGCTTGTTCTCCCAGGCATTATATCTTTTCTTTCGTTGTTGATGGGGAGGGGTCGACATCGGCTCGTTCTCTGTTGTTTGGTGGAGTGGAAATTTCCACGTGCGCCCGGCTCGGCGGCACGAAGGAGAGTGTTCTGTACCCAAAAATGTCTCTTTTCCTCTTCCTCCCCCCTCTCTCTCTCTCTCTCTCTCTCTCTTCTCTATGCATTTCTTACCCCTCTCTTCTTTCTTTGTTGCTTAGCAACTAGCAGAGGTCGGAAAGTGTGTCGTTGACCGAGTCACCTGCCAACTTTCTAGCTTGTGTGCTAAACATCTTTCTCACCTCTCTCTCTCTCTCTTTCTCTTTCTCTCTATTTCTCTCTCTCTCTCTTCTCTATACATTTATTATCCTTCTCTTTTCTTTCTTTGTTGCTTAACAACTAGCAGGGTCGAAAAGTGTGTCGTTGACCGGGTCATCTGCTAACTTGCTAGCTTGCCTTCTAAACATTTTTCTCACTTCTTCCTCTTTCTTCTATACGCTCTCTCTCCCCCCCCCTCTCTCTCTCTCTCTCTCTCTCTCTCTCTCTCTTACATTTCTCGTTGGCCTAAAATTAAATATTTACATTTTCATTTAAATAAATCATCGAATTTTAGGATTATGTAACAATATATATATATATATATATATATATATATATATATATATATGTTCAAGCAGCAGTTTTAGTCATTTGGAACTGCTTTAAAGCTTCACTGCTCATTCATTTATCGACCAAATTTCAAACAACTATTACAGTTTATAAATCACCTTCTCAACTATATTGTGAAATTTGCTTTTTTCAATTTTCGTTCATTAAAACAAAAATTATGATGAATTTACTAGTGTTGAAAATCGAAAAAAAAAAAGTAAGGACGTGAGCGACGTTTATTATGACTAGTTTCCAAAGCAACCACGTCGCTTCAGCGACTACTTTAGCTATCAATTCACGCTTTGGTGAAAAGAGAAATAACAAGTGAAACAGAGAGAATCGAAATAATGAAAGGGAGATAATTGGTGGGGGGATTTTATTGAAAGCAGACGAGTGCCGTACATTATTATTGCATATGTGTATGTTTTGTTTATGGGGGCAAGAAAATAAGACTGAAATTAAACAAAGAACAATTGAATTTAGTTGAAGCCTAGAAAAATCATGGATTACAATAGAAAAATGCGAGCATGAAAAGTTATATTGTTAATCTTAAACATGGAAAAGTGAAGGACTAGTTGTTAAAACTGGAAAAGAAAAGGACAAGATATTCTAGTAAAAAATATATATTAAATTTATAACTTAAATATTGCCACATTAAATTTTTTTTGATTCAATTTATAACATTATATAATCAATTATTAACGTTGCAATATTTTAAGTTATTAATTTATTATATTTTTTGTAATATATATATATATATATATATATATGTGTATATATATATATATATATATATATATATATATATATATATATATATATATATATATATATATTGTGTTGTTTTGGTTTTAGCGATATTTTTTGAATGAATTCAATTATTTACGAAAGTGCATTTTTACCTAAATGCGAGTTGGGAATAATTTTCCCTTTTAACCAATTTGGTATCCCCACATGGGGAGCGGTATATATATTATTTTTACATTTTAAAAATAATGTATATATCTATATATATATATATATATATATATATATATATATATATAGAGAGAGAGAGAGAGAGAGAGAGAGAGAGAGAGAGAGAGAAAGAGAGAGAGATAAAAGTAGCAAACCAAGTTATGTGTTCATCAACGGTTCGTCTTTATTGTAAGACTACTACTGGATGAATGAAATTAAATAAAATATATTTTTGATGTAATGAAATGTGTGACTTTGTTGTATTTCAAAAACGAAAAAAGTCGAGGTGCATATCGTTTTGACGGCAATTTAACCAAGAATTCTTCATAAGTTTGGGTCTCGGTTTCGATTATAGCTGATGGCACTCTAGTAATCTATTTTTTATAAATAATTTTATCAAGGATTCTTCATAAGTTTTGGTTTCGATTTCGATTATAGCTGAAGGAACTCAAGTTATATATATATATATATATATATATATATATATATATATATATATATATATGCATACATTTTTTCATGAGTTTTTTCATATGTTTTTATTTATCGCAACTTTATAATATATAAAAATCGATAGAACATTAACTTCCACAGGTCCCATTTGTTATATATTAATTATGGTGACAAGTTAAAGGAATAATACTATGAATTAAATGGATTACAATTGTTCAAAATGCCAACATGATATATATAAAGATCTATTTATTTTTTTAAGATGGTGTATAACAAAATAAAAAGACTAAAAGGCTACTTAACAGGTTTCGAACCTAGCTCAACACAGCTAAATCAAAGTTCGACTTGCGATTAAGAAAAAAAATATTATGGAATGGAGATTATGTAACGTTGTCCGGGAACCAACACGTTGTGACCTCAGTCGCAAAGTGGACAAAGAATTGCAAAGAACTTTAACTCGCCTTTTCTTTATAATAACATTTATTTCCTCATTGTTACGGCCGTGGCGTCACTCATGCGATCGTCTTCTCTAACGTGATCTCGAACGTCATCCAACATTTTACCTTATCTCGAACGTTATCTCATTCTGTGCTCCACGTCTATCCTGCGATCGTCCTCTTTCTCCTTTTCATAGTCTTCATTTTTTTTTTACTGGTGATGTCATTTCGTATGCATTTGCATATAGCCGTCCGCACGTTTACAATTATAGCGATGAAAAAAAGAGAAAAAATGAATCATATAGGAACCACATTAAGTCCCAGCAGATATTTTTGTTGTTTACAAAGAGAATGTCGGAAAGACTTAATCTAAATGCTTTATATAATCTTCAGATGATAGGGCGAGTGTGACTTACTGACTTATGGATTATAAATCGACACTGGAATTAGAAGCATAAAAATAGTTATTTATAAGCTGCTCACCAACATTCAGCGATAGGAGAACCATATTCATTATTCAAATAATTTTCATGGCGAATCTTTGCCCGCAACGAATTTTTGTTGGTACATGTTGTTTGATACAAATGTCTAATCTTTGCGACGTCCTCCCAACATAGAGCAAACAAAATACGTTCCATATAAAAATCCTCTACCAGTATTCAATATTAAACTTTTATTCACTCCTAGAAATTGCATATTGCTACTGAAACTTAAATGGCTACTATGATAGCGAGCAGATTTATAGGAGAAACTTTGCGGGCAGTTTGGCAACAATGTTTTTTTGTTCGCATTACATTTGAATTTCTCGCGTTGGTACGGCTGAAAATGAAGGAGAAGGAAAAAAATTAAAATGCAAGCTGTTCGAAGAAATAAGTTATCAGCACGTCTGATACGTTTAATGAATCGTAACGTCATTTCTCGTGATATGTATAACTGATTGTCCAGTTTTATTTAGGTGTATTTTTGTTGTTGTTTTTTTTTTTGTAATTATTGGCTGCCAAGTTATTAAAATTCGGTGTATTGCACAAGCCATAAACGTCATCTGCTTTAACATCAGAAAAGAAAAGTTAGTGAAAAAATTATTTGTTTTTATCTATACTTATTTTTAACACTTTTGCTCATCTTGAACAATGCAGACTGCTACTGAAGTGTACGGGGCTACTTTGATAGAGGCCAGATTTATAAGTAGACAAACTGGCCGGAGAGTTATGCGGTATGATTCTTGTTCACATTATATCTAAAATTCTTCTTTATTATAATAGCGAATATATATATATATATACGGCATAATCACGTTGACACATCGGTTCCCATCAGATCATCGGTTAAGCTTCGTCGAGCCTGGTCATTATTAAAATGAGTGACCGATTTAGGAATTCCAGGCGCTGTATGTAGGACGTCGACACCACCCTGCAAGAATTGAAAAAAACCTGACGTCATCTCCCCTAACGGGGACGTACATGCGACTGGGGGTCGCTTTTGAATTTAATACTCCCATGGAACTTCCTCCTTTGGAGGAAGCCGGTAAAACCCCAATAGGGTTAGTGCTGTTTCACACACACACACACACACACACACACACACACACACACACACACACACACACACACACACACACATAATAACGAAATTCGACGATCAAAAAATCGAATTTTCATTTAAAAAAAAAACAATGATTACTATTTATTCTATTAGTTTCAAATAAAAGCAACGTTATTTACTTGTCATGTTATAATTAGTAAAATATTACGTCATTCTATAATTAAAAAAAAAAACGATTTCTTCATGGTTGCTTTTAACGTGTGACATAAACACAAGGGAAATAACTCTCACGATTTGGCCTCCGTTTTGAAAAGTTTATTACCTTCCTTGCTATTATTGCACGCTATTAAGTTTATTATGTGAAAAAAAATCTGCGAATATATTCGGAAACTATTTTCTTTTATAATTCATTATTTACCGTATCGGTTTCCCTAATTTCTGGATATTTTCATTACTGCGACATGACAACTAAGTAAATACCATTGGTTTTACCTGAATTTCAATATTTCAAATCTCCCTATTATAACCAAGAACCAAAATTTCTGCATGTTGGTATGATTGGGTAAGCCGGGAGAGATTTCCACAGGCAATCAGTCGTGGAAAAGAAGTTATCAGCGTAGAAAATATTTCACCGTCTAGGGACTTGTGCAGTGAAGGAGTGGGATTTTGCTGCTAGTCGGGTAGATCAGGAATATTTACATGTTGGGGATGTACAAATAAATGCAGAATGTTCAGTCTCTAAAAATCATGATCTCCCTTTGTAATTTGTCTAACAATATATTTTAGTGTCTAAATATATGCTTTAAAATCCACTGGAATTCATCTTAATCGTTAATGATTGAATTGCGAGAGACGAAAATTAATTATTTTTAGATAAAGCATATGCATATTATTTATATTGGTCAGACTATTCCTCTCATCTTGAGTGTTATTTGTGCAACGTTTCGGTCGGTTTGGCCTTCGACCGTCCTCAGGCATGTTGGTTGTGGTTTGAAAAAGAAAAGAGAAAAGTTATTGGCGTTTCACGTTGGGAACCGACATATATCAATAAGAAGGTTTAGCAATGGGTTTATTACTGTCCCCAGCACTAGACAATATATGCATGGAACATTTTGAGGAGTTGGCAATAAGCTCAATACCACTGAGACCAACTATGTGGATGATACATTCATACTCTGACCCCACCAGGAAGACTTACAAGAACATGTGAACTCTATTTGTCCATCTATCCAGTTCACTATGGAAAATGAACACAACAACAAATTAGAATTTCTAGATGTATTAATAACCCGCACGGATCAGAATTTTGTATCTTCCATATATCGAAAACTAACCTTCACGAGAAAATACCTGAATTTCAATCTCACCATCCATATAACGTAAAAAAATAAAATAAAATTAAAAGTTGGACAACCTAAGAATAACCCGTCATCGAAATGACTACCCAGAGAGCGTTACATCAGCTCCGGAAAACCTAGAGCAAATGAACCAGGGTGAACACCCCAGTCGTAACCCAGTCAGACGGTATCCAATCGTAACAGGTAAAGACTCGCGTTGTATCCCAGTTAAACAGTACCCAATTGTGACAGGTGAACGCTCCATTATGGAGTTTCCAAGGGTCATATCCTAGTCACAAAAGCACCAATTGTAATGGGGCCAATTCAATTCTGGTCAAACGGAGCTAATTGTAACAAAGTAAAAACTGAAGTATTCACCGGTACATAAGTGTAGTCTTAGGCGGTTCCGATTTCGGAAGTAGTATGATCTTAATCGTCAAGTAATGACGAGGTTGAGGAGCGATTCCTGCTATTCCTTGCTTAACCAGGAAAAAATAACAAAATAAGAAAATTAAAAAAAACTATTAAAAGGAAAAAAATAATAATAAAGGGAACAACTCAAAGTCTCCAGGGAAATATGAATACCGCGAACCACAGTCTAGGCCGGCGTTAGTTTTGCTGCTTTTTTCGTGCTTGCTGTCTCCTGAAATAAATCAACTCAAAAAGCTGGCATGCGTTTGATATTTAAGTCACAAATTCCGTAGCCAACGAATAAAATAACTCCAGCTGGAATTTCTTGTTTTTGTAAATAAATTAAATAAATAATTAAATAAACTATTGATTACAATATTTGATATTTTACAGATATGAAAAAAATATATGCGATTATCCTTTTTTTTTTTCAATAACGCAGAATGTGTGGACAATTCCCTCAGAAAAAGAAAAAACTATTTGCGGCGACCGATTGTCCCTGTTTTTTCTTTTCTCCTTCCTCTTTCTCTCTTTCGGTCAGTGAGCAGGGGGTGTTGCGTGGGTGGAGAGATGCTCAAACTAAACATAATTCAACTCTCCAATTGGTCAAAACTCGCTCTGCATACCCTCTTATACGAAGGTGACGAGGAGTTTGGTGAGATTTGGGTTTTTATTCGCCCAATCCATTTTCATAGCGTCAAAATTGAATTCGCCCTGATTGGTTGAATTGGTAAAATACTTGTGCATATTAATTAAGTAAATTTCCATCATAAGTTTCTCACACAGACAAGACAACCTTTACCTCAGGTTCACATTCGCCCTGCCAAAAACTCATTTAGACAAAACAATCGTGCAAACTACCGTATGCCATGCAATGAATTCCTTCACAAAACAATATTATTATTTAATATTATTATCAATCCCTAATTCGTTTAGCTGAAGTTATTTTTCCTTCTTTTGGTTTGCATTACCAACCAACCAAATTAAATCAGCAAGACCATCGGGGGGGGCGAGATTGTTTGTCATAATAAAAAGCTCTAATTCAGCTCTCTTTTAACCGTTATTGATGTACTTTTCGACCATCACAGATGGTTGGGTCGCACAAACACCAAAAAACAACGTACGAAAACTTGCCAGTGTGGACACCATACATAAAAGGCCTGCCCGAATTTTTTTTTTTTTTTTTTTACATATGCAGTCCATATGACAGCAGAACAATATTCAAGAGTGATTCGACTCTCAAAAAAACTCATAGTACGAGTCAAGCCCCTAACCGAAAGTCTCATGACAAAAACCTGCGTATATGAAATTTCACGCAAATGCAGAAAAAATCATACAAAGGTGAGACCGGTCGCCCCATAAAGGTAAGGCTAGAAGAACACCATAAAACCGTGACACGGGGAGAGGTCGAAAAATCGGAACTAGCTGATCACATATGGAAAGAAAAAAGAACACATAAATAATTCACAGGGATGCAAGATGGAGATCAAGCGACTCAAGGAGGCTGCACATATGCTAAAAACCGAAAAGTTGCACAGATAACACTCAAGATGAGAACAATAGTCCGATCAATTTAAATAATATAAACAATCAGCCTTCATCTAAAAAATTCAGAACGTTAAAGCACATATGTTAAAGCGTTGTCTCTCCTTGAAGTTATTTGAATTACCTCTAACCCTATGAAAAATAATACCCGGCAGCCATTTTGTTTTTAGCAGTTAATCCCTCAGGCGATGATGATTGCTATCAGCATGAAACGGATTTCTTGGATCCTTAACCCTTTTCAAGTCTGCAATTTTATCCATATAATTTACAAACGAATTAGACCCTACTGCGCGTTTTTATTATATAACCGACTTGAAGAAGAGATTTGTCTAGCTTTGAAAGCGATTGACGATCTGCCTTGAGTATCATGAACGCCTTTTGGCATTTTTATTTGTATTTCAAACTTATTCCCGACACAACACCCTTACCTCTACAAGAGCTTGTTGGGGGTTTTAATTTACCTACTTATCTTTCTCTGTAAAGTAAAAAAAAAAAAAAAAAAAAAAAAAACACATGTCTGTCAATCGGCGTCGGGAGGGGGGGCACGGAATAAAAGGAAAATACGTCCAAATACATTACATCCATCTATTACCATATTGACAAGCGTAAATGAAAGCAACAACATTATATAACAGAACAAATACAAGACGATACTAATGTTTATAAACTCACTCACTGGGTGGCATCTCTTTCATTAATAGGACGAGTATATTCCGCTAACGCCGGATTTGTGCTCAGCATGAGAAATAAGTGTTTCTCTACGTAAGGTAGGATGGTTTTCTCACTTTCGTGGATTGACTCTACTGTATAAGGTAAGATAAGGAGTTAGTTCCCCCACATGGATTTTGACCTACCGTGGGGGAAGGGAACGTGTTTTCACGGTCGCTGCTTTGGTCTCTCTGCTAAGGAGAAGTAACTCACCGGTGGTCTCAGTAACCGGTGTTGTTTTCCTTTATTCCGCTATAAAGATGGAGTACTGTTGCCACATCTTGGGAAGAGTTCCTAATAGTACCCTGTCCTGCTTTGGCAGGGTACAAAACCGTCTTCGAAATCTTGTGAGCGATAACCTTTTCTCTTCACTGTTTCTTCTTTTTCACAGAAGAAACGTTGCAAGTATATTTCTGGTCTATCGTTACTTTTATCGTAAGTGCTCGACTGAACTCCAATCTAATGCCGCCCTGCAAAACTTTCACAGCAAATACTTCTCAAGCTACAACAACTGTCAACAATTTCCTTCACTCTCTATCAGTACCTAAAACTGAACAAAAATTCCATGAGAGAAGTTATTTTCCTAGATCTATGCGTCTGTGAAACACAATACCGTGCTACTTCTTCCCAGCTGACTACAATATGGTCGTTTTCAAGTTTGTTGAATTGTGCTCTTACATAATTAAATCTACTCGTTCCATTATCACGTATAATCACAATGTTGTTTCACGATCTACTTAACACTCATTATCCCTTATTCCAGAGTGGTTCCCAGGCCTTGATAAGTAAAAACAAATAATAAAATAAATGTAAATTTTTCTGAAACATTCATAGCCAGAATAATTGTAGTAATAAAGAAATGTGTTTTGGAATTTTTTTTCTTTTTTGTTTTTTTTTCTAAAATTCATCATTTTTGAAACAACTAGTATAATAATATCTGATAAAAAGGATTGAATCATATTTTACGTGATAGTAAATGAAAATGGACAACACACGCACACACAGACACACAGACAGACACACACACATGCATATATACAGTCATATATATATATATATATATATATATATATATATATATATATATATATATATAGTTAGTTAGTTAGTTATAAAATATATATGGCGATTAAGCTAGACTGAATATTCCGCGTTTCATCCACTCTGGGATTCTTCAGGCTTATGCGCATAAGCCTGAAGAATCCTAGAGTTGATGAAACGCGGAATATTCAGTCTACCTTAATCGCCATATATATTTTATAACTAACTAACTAACTAGCTCTACCTACGTATTGAGCACATTTGAAGTAAATACTTAAAGTTTACGCATAAATTTATACTTTCGTATATTAATTTTATGTGAGTAAATGAAGTATATATATATATATACATATATATATATATATATATATATATATATAATTATTTCCACAGCAAAACAATGTCGCAGCTCACAAGAGCCATGAAGCCAATGAACCAGAAATCCAAGATTCAAGTTTCGCCCTCATTTGGGCTCATCAGTTAGACACATCCGAGCTCGGGATTCTAATTCCGAACCTCTTGCATGCGAGGCGAGTACTCTGCCACATGAGCAAACGCGCCACACACAAGAGAGCCTATTAACTAATAGATCAGGCAAACCGCGACGAAAGTCGACTGTGGAACGGACCTTCTTCGTCTCCAACAAGGGATGTGGTCATTCAACGAAGCTATAACCGAAGCTGATGTCTCACAAGTAGGAATTTTATACTCGCCCGGACGATGCCATTTCACACACGAACTCAGCGAGCTATTAGTAATAGAAATTTCAGAATGTGGGAGACGACATAATTATTTCCATAGCCAAACAACGTCGCAGCTCACAAGACCCATGATATATATATATATATATATATATATATATATATATATAATTATTTACTATATATATATATATATAATTATTTACTATATATATATAATTATTTACGATATATATATATAATTATTTACTATATATATATAATTATTTACTATATATATATATATATATATATATATATATATATATATAATTATTTACTATAATAATTACGTATCTACAGACACTAGTGTTTCATCCATTCGGGGATCTTCAGGTAAAAGGTGTCACGATTAAAACCAGTCGATAGGTTCGAGACCGGCGTCACTAGACATCTCTGGCTTCATTAGTAAGGACTGTATCCATTCCGCTACCGTTAACCGCGTGAAATAACGTTGAATTTTAACATTTTATTTTAAAATGTTTTCTATGTTAGTAAGAGTGATCTAATCATTATATGATAATCTATGCATAAGAGCTAAATTGACAGACTTTAATTCAACTGAAAGTGCTCAACGATAAGAAACCAGTTTCTTAAAGGGGCTGAATATATCCTTTCTTAATCCGCGGAGTTTTGAAGAAATACTTTCCTACTCATCAGAGGGTAGGAATTAGCAAAATGCGGGATCGGATTTTGCATGCAGAAGTATTTGATGAAACAACAGTAAGTCAAAGATCTTACTTGAAAACAAAAAAGTGAAACAGAGGGAATATGGTGAAGAAAAAGGTGATTACACATGAATGGATAGTCTGGTGGAAGATAAAAAAATCCAGTGACGGTAAAATCCAAATGTAAAACTTCAAGAAAGTTAAAAGAATTTCCATTTGTACAAGTAAAATCCAAGGAAATCCCGTAATTGGAAGAAGATGGTCCATAATAATCCAAAGGCAGAAATCCATGGAATAATTCACAAAAATGTGCACTAGGAAAAAAGAAAAGATTCCAATAATATTGATAAAATAAAAATAAGATATGCTTTTCACTCTACTTCCGAGGCATAAATATAAATAAGAAAGATCAGGGAAGAGAAAGACGAGAGAGACAAAAAAGGAGAGAAAAAAATGATGATAAAGTTAAATGCAAAATATAAAATATAAAATAAAGGGAAACAATAGTCAAAATGACACAGACAGGAAATGTTAAAGGCGTGAAAAAAATATATAGGGCAAAATAATATAGGTCAACTGAAATGTACAGGTCATCACTTAAAAAATTTCAGCAAGAGTATTTAGACGACACTAAATTGAAAATAAATAAATTAATTAATAAATAAATAGAAAATAAATAATAAATAAAGAACAAATAAATAAATAAATAAATTTTTAAATAAAAAATAAAATATAAAATAAAATAAAAATAAAAAAATAAAATAAAAATTATTTAAGGGGAGAGGATGGCCGGTATCTGCAAATTCAGGAAAAAGCAAGAAAAAAAATTAGTAGGTAAATGCATATAGTAAAATATAAGTAAATATACATACAAGATATTAAAGTGTGGGTAGATTGATATATTAGATAGATAGGAAAGTTTAAAGAATAAAGCAGAAAATGCAGATAAATAACCGGCCATGCAAAGAAGAGATAAAGAATTAAAATAAAGGATTATTGAATTATAAAATATTAAGAAGTATGTAGAAAAACGATAAAGTTAAAGAAATTTTTTATGTCTGTATAAAGGGTAAAAGTAATAACTATGAAATTTCAAAATTGCTATAATTAAATTTGGACTTATGTTTACAGAAAGAGATCAGTTCATTTTTAGAATTTATTATATTGTTACTTTGAGGGGAAGTAATTATAGTTATAGCTTCGGTTGTGCAGAGGCGACATGACTTAGAGCCTGGAGTATAAGACTTAACTTTTTTATGATAGTCCATTTGATTGAGAAGGGGGTATTGTTAGAGTTAAGTTTTTTAATTAAAGGTGTTAGAGAAATTCCTTGGTTATTATTAGAATTATGGTTATTAAAAGAAGAAATGTGATTTGATATTTTTTTCTTAATTAATGTTGAAGTAGCGCCGATATATGTATGTACTTTATTAAAAGCTCGAGGTCTGGTATTAATATTAATTTGCTGATTTGTATGAGTTAAATAGTTTGTATTTTGTTCATAGTGTTCAACAAATGGTTATAAGCTATTGTTATTATAAGCTCTATTTCCTATTTGGTTTTTATCGAGCTTTTACATCTGGCTGATATAGTGTTATAAATATTAATTCTTTAATATTTATAATATACTTTAATTTTACCATCTTGGATCATTTTGGTAAATTTAATTGTAATTTTTATTTTATTTTATATATATATATATATATATATATATATATATATATATATATATATATATATATATATATATATATATAGTGTTATAATGGAATAAATCCAGAGGAAATCCGGGTATGAGAGCTCAATGTGGTAAACAGAGCAATAAGATAAAAATTATAACACGGAAATTACATAATTGTCGATGCAATAATTTATTTCAACCTTATGGTATTTTCAAGCATCTAAATCAGACAATTACATTTTTGATACTGAAAAAGAAAAGAAAAATCGTGCTTCGACCCTCAAAAAACCAAAGGTGGTGGTAGTAGCAATCCACTTAATACATTTATAGAGAGGGTGGTAGGGATTTAAAAAAATAAAAATTAAAAATTAAAAATAACAAATAAAAAAATTAGATTAGACACTTATAAGCGGCAGCTCGATGTAACCATAGATACACACACACACACACACACACACTCACACACACACACACGCAACACATACACATACACACACACACGCCTCTAAGATGTACGTTCTGACATGTAAATGCCTTGACACGCGTTTACTAACCTAGGAAGGGGGGGGGCGAAAGTATACGGATATATAGTGAAAGAAATAGAACAGCGCGTAATGGAAAAAAAAAAAAAAAAAAAAAGAGGAAGAAAAGAAGAGGATAAGTGATTGAGTCATGGAAAGTAGGTCTATTAAAAGATAAATAAATTAATAAAAAATATAACTAAAAAAATAAATAAATAAAAATAAGAAAATAAAAATAAAAAGAATATTATATATAAAGTTTTAAAACTATCTGTATGTTATTATGTAAAAATTGATATTATCTTATAATTCATTTAAATATTTTATATGTGATATAATACTATGAATTTAAAAATTGAGTCTATATATTTAATATTTTATATATTTTCATGTAAATAATTTTATTGGTGATTATAGCGGTCGTTGTAATTAATATTTCAATTCTTAATTGATTAAGAAGTGGGAAAATGTAATATTGATCGCCCCCAATTCGATAGGACGTATCTAGTTTCGGTTAATATATACTTTTATTCCCTCCGTACAACAAAATTATTCTCATGCACGCATAAAGAAATAAGTAAAATAATTAAATTTTTGTGTTGATTTGTATCAAATCTACTAATATCTAGTTTTAGTATTTGGTCTTTTTGACTTAACTCAGTTTAATAACTAATGTATTATCTGCAGAGAAAAATTATTATCTTAAGGCTATCTCATTTATTTATAAGTAATTTGGACAAGCCAGGTACTTCGGGGAAAAAAAAAAAAAAAAAAAAAAAAAAAATATATATATATATATATATATATATATATATATATATATATATATATATATATATATACACAGTGTGAGTGTGTGTGTGTGTGTGTGTGTGTGTGTGTATCTATGGTTACATCGAGCTGCCGCTTATAAGTGTCTAATCTAATTTTTTTATTTGTTATTTTTAATTTTTAATTTTTATTTTTTTAAATCCCTACCACCCTCTCTATAAATGTATTAAGTGGATTGCTACTACCACCACCTTTGGTTTTTTGAGGGTCGAAGCACGATTTTTCTTTTCTTTTTCAGTATCAAAAATGTAATTGTCTGATTTAGATGCTTGAAAATACCATAAGGTTGAAATAAATTATTGCATCGACAATTATGTAATTTCCGTGTTATAATTTTTATTTTTATTTTTATATATATATATATATATATATATATATATATATATATATATATATATATATATATTATCCATCAACGTTTCGTTTTTATTTCAAGATTTCATCGGGATGATTGATTTGAAGAAATAAAATGTAAATAAACGATTTTGAAAATATTGCGTTTCTAATGTGAATAGATACATATTTTTTCGAGTGAAATATAGACGTCAAAATCCGTTAACCGTACTGCGATTTGGACGCGAAAAAAATGTTTCGTTGTATTTTTTTTCGAACAAATTCAAAATGCGTAATGTGTAATGTGTTTATGAAATGGAATGAGTGTTTTTAATGACAGTATTAAAAAAATATGGATTAATATAAAAATAATTCGCGTTTTTTCCTGTTTCATAGTTATATATGTATATGTATATATGTTAAATTCCCGAAACAGTGTTTCATGGTAAACAACTGATGATCCCTTGAAAAATAAATTATTGGTATTATAGTAAATTCGAGAGCGAGTTGATGCAGTGATTGCAGGTGATTAAATGACTTACTGACTAGATGGTTTTCTAACGAATGAAAAAAAAATTTTTTTTGTATAGTTTTAAAGGTTAAAAACTTCCAAGACTCTCTCTCTCTCTCTCTCTCTCTCTCTATATATATATATATATATATATATATATATATATATATATGTACATATATATATATATGTATATATGTATATATATATGTATGTATATATGTATATATATATATATATATATATATATATATATATATATATATATATATATATATATATATATATATATGTATGTATATATGTACGAGGTGCCTTCAATAAGTTTCCAGATTTTCTTCGTATGGACACTTTTATTGATACGAAGTAATCTACTCTCGCTGCAAGGCATTTGTACCGTTCCTTCCAGCTGATTACAATCTGATTGTTTTCAAGTCCAACGTAAACAAGTTCTTGATGAACCGTCCCCCTAAGTAATCCAATTTACAAAATTCCCACTACTTATGTTTACTACGCTATAATTACATTGACTAATCTATACCCATTAACCCTTATCCTCGAGTGGCCTCCGGGCCTTGATAAGTGGTGATTCCTGTGTAAAAAAAACAAACTCTTGAGGCCCCATGGAATGATCCTCGTCACAGCCTCTTTCATTTTCTCAATTTTCTCATAACGACAGTCTCTAAGTTTTTCCTTGAATTTAGTGAATAACCAAAAGTCACAGGGAACAAGGTCTGGAGTATAGGGAGGGTGAGGAAGTGTCTTCATTCTCATCTAGTTCAAATAGTCTGCGATATTCTCTAAGCACCCTTGGGACAAACTTTGTGCAAATCTTCCGTATCTTCAGTTCCTCGCGAATTATTGAGTGCACTGGCATCAAACTGTGCACGCATTGTCTCCATATGAAATCCTATATTTGGCCAATCAACTCTGGTGTTCTGACTTTCTTATTCCTCCCACACCGCTCATTACTCCTCACAGATTCCCCCCACAAAAACTAAGTTGCTCGGAAATCCAGACAGATGATTTGTTTTTAGTGGTGAAGGCTTTGTGTAGAACCATCCACTCTTTTGAATTAATGCGTCTTTAGATACCAACCTGGAAATTTCTACGACTCGGCGTATACGCACACACACACACGCACGCAGACACACACACACACACAAACACACACATACACACACAGAAACAAACATATATATAATTTTTTATAGTTTCCTACATGTAAATCAACTGAAACTTGTGTTTATTGAAGAGTGCTTGATGAATGACCAGAGAGTGTTTATAATATGTTTATTTCTACAAATATTATTAGATACCTGTCTGCACACATATTGATGTGGCTATTTCTTTCTAAACACGCGAGATCTCTGATAAGAGGTCGCCACAGAAACATGTATGCACATATGTAGCTAATAATATTTGTATGAATAAACACGCACCTGCATTAGGTGTATCAGACTTTGTGTAGGAATTTTTGACACCCCTAACACGAAACTGCGAATAAAATATTAAAAAAAAACTCGTGATTTCTCTTTTAAAAGTGGGTTGTTTATTTTCTTTATGGGTTATACTTCCAAAATAAACTATTAAAGTTGTATAAAAAGTAATAGAAATATTATTTTTTTATTTAAAAAAAGAACAGTAATGAAATTAATTGAATTTTACGAGTTCAATATTTTTCAATTTTTAAACTTTAAAAATCTATCAAATTTTTTCTATTGATGCTATTTTTACGATATTTTCAGGGTCAATGTGAAATTTTATGCTCTTTCCAATAAACCAAATATAATATTTTAGACAAACGTTTTTTTTTAATTCACGCCCCCCCCCCACATTTTGAAATGTCTATTAAAAAGTAAATAATTAATTTACTCACCAAAGTTTTATATATCACAAATTGAAGATAAAAGATCAATAAATAACATATTCAAATTTAAAACAAAAAAAAGGAAGTGTTTTTTAGAAATTTACCTGTAAAGTCCGAAGTTTAAAACCTTCTTTTTTTTAACCACGTTGTTTTTTATTTTTATTATTATTTTTTTTAATGAAATCTTGGTCGATGCTACTTTAAATGAAAAAAGAAATTAAGGTTTGAATTACATTTTTCGAGTAGTTATAAGCTTGGAAAGACAAGGGGTCGAATTATTCAATATTTTTCACGCAGTTTCTCACACACCTACACCTGCATATATATATATATATATATATATATATATATATATATATATATATACACCCGCATCCTATCCGACGCTGCTCGGTCATAGAATACATATAAAAATGATATTTAAATTCATGCAGGTTTTTCTATTAATTACTAGCAGGAAGCCCGGCGTTGTACGGTCGTAATTTACACTTTAAATGTATGGGGGTTTCGACTTAGTATACTAGAATGGGCGCCCGGCGTTGCCCGGCGTTGCCCGGCGTTGCCCGGCGTTGCCCGGGTGTTTGGATGTGTATGTTGAGCAAAAAAAAAAAGTGGTAGTAGGAAGGCAGGCTCGAACCCGTACCGCAAAGGAGGAAAAGAATGGGGTAAAACCTAACGTTTATGCTGTTACGACCACCGCCAAGCCGGAAGCGACATCTTTTAAAATTAAAGCTAGACAATCTAAAGGAGAGGATAACTTTCAAAAATATCGGCGAAAAAGTGCCCCCCCCCTGTAGAAAAGTACCTAGTTGAAGGGGAAGATATTAATGTTTTTAGCCAACTTTTCGATATTTGTCGTATGAAAGATCGAACTTTAAAACGATACTGATCTTGGTAAAATCCGTCGCCTCTATTGAAAGTTTAAGGCAGATATGCAAACAGACAGACATACATACATTGGTAACTAAAAATTTTCGACCCAAACTGACGAAAAAGCTTGCACTATCTCTGAATACCCTTTATGTAAAATTTCAAATTACACAGACACGTTCACTTTTATAGATATACTAGCAGGGGTGCCCGGCGTTGTTCGGGTGTTTGGAGGTGTATGCTGTGCAAAAAAAAACCAAAAAAACAAAAAAAATGGTTAATTTTTTAAAACTTTGACCCCTATTATGACCCCTTAAAATTTATAGTTTCGGGCTCAAATCACTTTATTAAGTTAGATCCAGGTTCAAGGAACCTAAATCTAAAATTTCAAGTGTCTAGACCCAAAATTGTCGGAGGAGTTTGGTAGAGTTTTTAAAGGTCAAATCGTTGAAATTTGACCTCTTAACAGCCAAATTTCTGGCTGACACCCGTCACATCGATTTTTCCAAATCTCAGTACCCGGTATTTCAAATTTCGAGTCTATAGACTAAAAATTGACAGAGTTATTGCGTAGGGAAATGTACACAGACAGACAGACACATAGACACACAGACAGACAGACAGACAGACACGTTCACTTTTATAGATATATAGATAGATAGATAGTCAATTCTCGATCGGTTATTATAGTGTGCCTTATATATAGTCGTTATTTCGATAGTAATATATATATATATATATATATATATATATATATATATATATATATATATATATATATAAAAGTGAACGTGTCTATGTGTCTGTGCGCGTGTGTATGTGTGTACATTTCCCTACGCAATAACTTTGTCAATTTTAAGTCTAAAGACTCGAAATTTGATATACAGGGTACTGAGATTTGGGAAAATCGATGTGATCGGTTTTCGGCCAGAAATTTCGCTGTTAAGAGGTCAAAGTTCAACGATTTGACTTTTAAGAACTTTACCAAACTCCTCCGACAATTTTGGGTCTAACACTTGAAATTTTAGATATACATTTCTTGGATATGGATCTAACTTTATAACTTGATTTGAGCCCAAAACAGTAAATGTTAAGGGGTCATAATAGGGATCAAATGTTTTTAAAAAATTGACCTCTGCGGTCTCTACCAAATTACTCAGACAATTTCTGGTCTAAACATTCGAAATTTTACATCAGTTTGGGTCGAAAATTTTTAGTTACCAATATATAAATGTACGTATGCATGTATGTTTGCATGTCTGCCTAAAACTTTCGATAGAGGCGACGGATTTTACCAAGATCAGTACCATTTTGAAGTTCGCTTTTTTCACCGATATCTTTGAAAGTCGTCTTTTCGATTGTCTAGCCTTAATTTAAATATAAGTCAATTCCGGTTTGGCGGTGGTCGTAACAGCATAAACGTTAGGTTTTACCCCGTTCTTTTCCTCCTTTGCGGTACGGGTTCGAGCCTGCCTTCTTACTACCACTTTTTTTTTTTTTTTGCTCAACATACGCATCCAAACACCGGGGCAACGCCGGGCTGAAATGCTGGTATATATATATATATATATATATATATATATATATATATATATATATATATATATATATATATATATATATATATATGAGAGAAAGAGAAAGAAAGTTTAAGTTGAACTTTACAATAAAAATATATATAGGCTGCCATTAGATAGATTAGAGATCAAGTGAATTATCCTTTCAGATATTACATTGAGATAATACTTTCAGAATGATCCTAGCCAAAAATGTAAAACTCAATATTTAAAAAGATAGAGCAATATATAAGTTTAATGAATATATGCACACATATTTAAGTTAAACAATAAATTCTTAACTTAAATATGTGTATGTA
>NC_136519.1:33268189-33308189 GCF_053919585.1 Euprymna scolopes
GTTCGCCTCAGAAGCAAAAATACATCATTGAATTCCCTGCCTATAATTCCTCTTATATTAACAAAAAAAGGATAAATCTGCATTTTATACGTACATACGACTAAAAGAAAATATGTACCAAAAATCATGTAAATTGCTCACGTAGTTTTGTCTTTAAGTGAATTCGATATTTTCTAATGTCCACACCCTTCTTATATTAAGAACTAGCCTGGGTGTCCGGCGTTGCCGGGTGTTTTGGTGTGTGTTGAGCAAAACAGGAAAAAAAAAAGTTGTAGTAGGCAGGCAGGCTCGAACCCGTGACGCGAAGGCGGAAAAGAAAGTGGAGGTGTGTGTAAGGGTGTTGGTTGAGCAAAAAAAAAAAAATTAGGAGTAGTAAGCAGGCTCGAACCCGTAATGCGCCACAGGAAAAGGGGTGGAAAAAAAGCGGTGGAAAAAAAGCGGTCTTATCGATGCGCCCATCGCGATAGACGTTTTTAGCCAATTTTTCGATATTTGTCGTCCGAATAGTCGAGCATCAAAACTATACCGATCTCGTGAAAATCCGTCCTCTCTGTTGAAAGTTTTAGGCAGACATACAAAAATACATACATACATACATACATGCATTTAAACAGACAAGTGAAATTTATATAATAGACTAGACTGGGTGCCAGGCGTTGCCTGGGTGTTTGGAGGTGTGTGTTGAGCAAAAAACAAAAAATGTGGTAGTAGGCAGGCAGGCTTGACCCCGTACGGCGAAGGAGGAAAAGAACGTGAAAAAAAGCGTGACGTCTTTTTCGTTGCGTCCATAGCAAAACCAGAAGCGGCAAATGTTTAAATTAAAGAGTGGATACTTTTTCGAAATATCGGCGAAAAAAATGTCCCCCTCTCTGAAGAAATGTGCCCAGAGGAGAGTGAAGGAATTAATGTTTTTACCAATTTTTCGATATTTGTCGCCCGAAGCGCCGATCTTCAAAGCGATACCGATCTCGTGAAAATCCGTCGTCTTTGTCTAAGTTTAAGGCATACATACATACATACATACATACATACATACATACATACATTTAAATAGACAAGTGAGATTTATATTATAGACTATTTATTGCACAGTGGAACCAACAACACGATAGTGTGAATAACGATATTATATTAAACTAGCCTGGGTGCCCGGCGTTGCCCGGGTGTTTAGAGGTGTGTGCTGAGCACAAAAAAATGGTAGTAGCCACGCAGGCAGGCTCAAACCGCGAAAAAGGAAAAGAACGTGAAAAGAAAACGTGACGTCTTTGCCGTTGCGTCCATCGCAAAACCGGAAGTGGCAAGGTGTAAATTAAGGCTAGTCAATTGAAAATAGGGGATGACTTTCGAAAATATCGGCTAAAAAAGCGACCCCCTCCTCGTAGAAAAGTTCCCAGTTGAGGGTGAAGGAATTAATAAACATGAGCCAATTTTTTAGATGTTTGTCGTCCGAAGGGTTGAACTTCAAAATGATACCAATCTCGTGAAAATACTTCCCCTCTGTCGAAAGTTTTAGGCACACATACATACATACATACATACATACATACATACATACATACATACATACATACGTTTAAACAGACAGGTGAGATTTATATTATAGAAGATGGCTTTTTTTTTAATCATGTTATCTATATTCTTTTTGCGCTGTTTTAAAGATACTTTCGCGAGATTGTCGCTAGTGGTTTCACTTAAAATTCGATTTTCTTATTTTAAAATAAAACTACTTGATCAATTGACATCATTTTTGGTGTACGATATTTCCTTTCCGTCATGGGTGCGTACACCAAACATTTTTTTTTTCTTTTTAATATAGGGATAATTCGGACCTTTTTCTTCAATGTAAGCAAAAACGTTTTATTAAATTAAAGAAGTTTAATAATGTTTTCATGTTTTTTTTTATTTTCCTTATCGTTCGTCAAAGAAAATCTTAATGGGGATAATTTAAAAAATAAAAAAAATGGCGGGTTGCGCGTCGGACATCAAATTGTTGGGTTTCTGTAGATCACCGTATACGTGACCTTCTTGCCTGCTTTGGTTTCCTTCCTGAAGACGCCGAAAACTGTCTCGCTTGGGTGAACATCGCGTGTCACCTCTGACATGTCTTATCTGAGTAAAACAGCTCTGGAGATCTGTATGCCCTGACCTGAGCCAGAAATGTTGGGGAGAGGAGGGATTTTCCCCGTCTTTTTGTCAAAAGAAAAAAAATAAGACTACAAAGAAAAAATAAGAATTGATATTTTTAAGGTGCGTCCATTTAAACTGTACGTTTAATCATGAGAATGTTACATCAAACAAAAGCGTTATGATATTCGAAATTAAGACGTAACTAACGAAAATACAATTTCAGGCTAAACTGTAAACGACAAAGTTGTCAAAATTTAGACAGGAGAGACAAATCAAAAAGCTATTAAAATTCCGGCGTAACAGACGAAAAAATTCTATTTAAATTTAGGTGCGACAAAAGAAAAAAACCCTATTAAAATTTTGATATGACAGACCAAAGAAAATGCTATTAAAATTTAAACGGAACAGGCCAACAAAAGAAAAAAAAAAAACTATTAAAATTTGGATATGACAGACCAAAGAAAATGCTATTAAAATTTAGACAGAACAGACCAACAAAAGAAAACCCCGATTAAAATTTGGATATGACAGACCAAATAAAATGCTATTAAAATTTAGACAGAACAGACCAACAAAAGAAAACCCCGATTAAAATTTGGATATGACAGACCAAAGAAAATGCTATTAAAATTTAGACAGAACAGACCAACAAAAGAAAACCCCGATTAAAATTTGGATATGACAGACCAAAAGAAATGCTATTAAAATTTAAACGAAACAGACCAACAAAAATCAGACATGAAAGACAAATGAAAATGCTATTAAAATTAAGACGTCACAAACAAACGAAAATGCTATTTAATCGAGGCCTGATAGATGCTTGGGTGTATATAAAATACCTTCGATCGAGTTCTCATCTCGAGTTTTTTCTAGCAACACATTCACAGCAAGAATTCCTCTTATTACGAAATGGAAAAAAAAATGTCATTTTTTATTCCATGTCCGTAGCCGTAGTTGGAATCTCCACAAAAGAACTTCTTTGCAAGGACTATCCGTTTGTGGAACACATTACCGCGGGACTGCTTTCCTGCAGATTACAACATAGTCGTCTTCAAATCCAATATCAAACAATTGCTTGTCATAAACCGTTCCTTAAGTAATGAAACGCAATCCATACCTTTGACTAATGCCAGTACTCTTATAGTGTTCCTCTCTGATACAATCTCCGACCCAATGCGGTGTTCTGTGTTACTCTTCTCGTTTATTGTCTTTTATACCCGTGTCGTTGTCTCTCGCATTGACGGCTGTTGGAAGGGGGGGACACACGATGGCTCACATGTATAAAATATAAAACAACTTAAAACCAAGTCTGACACGTTCTACAGATAACCGCTGTATTCGTGTGTGTGTGTGTGTGCGTGTGTACGTGTGTGTACGTGTGTGTGCGTGTGCGCGCGTGTGTGTGTGTGTGTGTGTGTGTGAGAGAGAGAGAGAGAGAGAGAGATACCATCGACGCTCTAAACGCTAACGTGCATATCTTAGTTGTTTGTCGCGGCCTTTTTGTCGTCAGTTGATGTCAGCTCCATTTTCTCCGAGCCATAACCTGCCATCAACTGCTTCCAACTGTAAACTGTCGTCCCTTGTTCACAACTATCGTAAAACTCACTCTCATTCCGAAAACTGTCCATAAGCTAACTCTAATTTCCCTTTTTTACTAACAAGGCTTATCATCACTTGGACATAAGGGGCTACTATTTGGGACCATGCCTAGGAAAGATTAATAATAAGATGTTGGTTTACGTTACATTTAAAATTCTGCATATCAGTACAGTCAGGGAGATGCCCGAGAAACTCGTACCGGAAAATCCGTACACAGAAAATTCATACTCAGAAAACTCGTCCCTTTTTGCTAGGTAGGAAAACTGGTCCATTATTTAATAAATATCGCTTGAAAACACATTTTATGACCGTTCTTGAAGGAGCTATTGTTTTAAAAGAGACTATACCCCATAATTTTTTTTTAAATATTTTTACTTGTTTACTGTTATTTAAAAAAAAAATAACATCGATTTTCTAAGTGTCCGTTTTCTACCTAACTGGTGAAGTTTTTAGTATTTTCACTCATGTTAAAGCGTTTATTCTGCTCAAAAACGAGACTACAGACCACATAATATTTTTTTTTAAATATTTATAGTTATTTACTGTTGTAAAATCTATTTTTCTATCTAGCTGACTAATTTGTTAGTGGTTTAATTTATTTTGAAGCGTTTATTCAGTAAAAAAAACAAAAAAAAAACAAGTAGCTTCGAGTGTTACGTGAGAATGAGAAATAATGCCTGACATGATGGGATCACGTCTTTTGGGTCTTTATAATCGATAAAAAATAGAAAATTAAAGAAAAAACTGAGGAAGATTTGGTTTTAAAAAGAGCTCCCACCCTCCAAAAGAAAATAAATTTTAATATTTTTAAATGTAATTTAGAGAGAGAGAGAGGGTGGAGGTGAGGAGGTTAAAAATATATCTCGCTCCGAAAACAAAATGAATTATAATAAATCTTAATAATTGATAAAATTATCATTTTAAATAATGCATAGATGCATTTGGTATGAGAGAGAAAAAAAAAAACTAATAGAATTGAAAAAACAAAACAAACGAAGAAGAATCGAATCCCTCCCATTTTTTTTACTCCAAAAAATATCGTTAAAATAAAAAGAAAAAAATTGTAATTAACTAATAAATAAAAAGCGAAGCATTTTGTTGGTACGAGAAATGCCACGTGTTAAAAATCTCTCGTTAACTCATTTTTTAATCTTTTTTTTAATTTTTACTTCAACATTGTTAAATCAATCACTAAGAGAAAAAGTAATCAATAAAGACATTTATTAATCTGTTTTATCGAAAACTCCGCTATCGTTTATCAAGAATCTTTTTAATTTCATTTTTTTGTTGTTGTTTATCGTTTTGTTTTCGGAGGGAGATGTAGTTATTAATTCCCCTCTCTCTCTCTCTCTCTCTCTCTCTCTCTCTCTCTCTCTCTCTCTCTCTCTCTCTCTCTCTCTCTCTCTCTCTAAATTATATTTAAAAAGTATTAAAATTTATTTTCTTTTGGAGGGTAGGGGCTCTTTTTAAAACTAAATCTTCTTCAGTATTTTCTTTAATTTTCTCTGTTTTTTTATGCGATTATTAAGACCCCTGAGATATGATCCTTCATGTTAGACATTATTTCTCGTTCTCACGTAACAGTCGACGCTACTTGTGTTTTTTTTTTGTTTTCGTTTTTTTTTTTTTTTTTTTTTTTGGTTTTTGTTTTTTTTACTAAATAAACGCTTCAAAATAAATGAAACCACTAACAACTTAGCCAGCTAGATAGAAAAATCGATTTTACCCTTTCAAAAACAACAGTAAATAAGTATAAATATTTTTCAAAACTATTATCCGGTCTGTAGTCTTGTTTTTGAACAGAATAAACGCTTTAAAATAAATGAAACCACTAACAACTTTGCCAGTTAGGTAGAAAACGGACACTTAGAAAATCGAGTTTATTTTTTAAAAACAACAGTAAACAAGTAAAAAAAAAAATTAATATTATGGGAGTATAGTCTCTTTTAAAACAATATTTCCTTCAAGAGCGGCCATAAAGTGT
This sequence comes from Euprymna scolopes, assembly GCF_053919585.1. Taxonomy (NCBI): domain Eukaryota; kingdom Metazoa; phylum Mollusca; class Cephalopoda; order Sepiida; family Sepiolidae; genus Euprymna; species Euprymna scolopes. Next base: position 33,273,900 of record NC_136519.1, read on the forward strand.
GTTTTCAATCGATATTTATTTAATAAGGGACCATTTTCCTACCTAGCAAAAAAGGGACGAGTTTTCCGGGTACGAGTTTTCTGTGTACGGGTTTTCCGCGGGGATGGTTTTTCCTAAATTCGTCAGGGAATCAGGTAGTAGGAAGGAGATTCTAAAGTCTAGTTGTTTGAAGGAGGAAACTCTGAGAGTAGAAAGCTTTCTGACATTAAAGGAGTGTGATTTTTCTGCTAAGCGAGTTTGTCGGGGATATGTACGTCGAGGGAGCACAAGTAAAACGAGTTCATCAGAACACATTCCATTAAAATATTTGTAAAACAAGCACAGAGATGCAAAATTGCGGCGATGAGACAGGGGCTGGAGCTTAGTTGACAAAGCGAGACCTATTAGATTGAAGAAGGAGAGACTAGATGCACCAACCCAGATGCAACAACAATACTCCCCGCATGGGCGACTAGTGGCTTTATAGCAGTACAGGATACTCTCAGGTAGGATTAGTTTTCTAGCACGATTGAGGGAACCTACCTTCTTTGCAGCAGCCTTCGCAATGTACTCAATGTATTTGTTCCTAAATATATTGACTTCTATGTTCCGTCTTTTGTTTCAGCCATCGCCACCTTGGATTAAGCATCCTATTTCAGATGGCTTTTGTGTTCCTTAGTAAACTACCTCCCTACCCATTGAAGTACTAAGTTCCTTAGTAAACTACCTCCCTACCCATTGTCTTTCTACTAACCTCACTTCCTAAGCTTTTACCAGCTGATAAATTTTTCCCGTTTTCTTATAGTTTTTTTTTTTTTTTTTTTCTTAATCACTTCATAACACCTCCGGAGTATGTTCATAGTATCATGCCTTACCTCTCGGCTGACCATCATCTCAAACTCATTCTCGAGTGGCTCTTGCTCATAATAAGTAATAACCAATGGTAAATAAAATAAAAAAAAACAGATCGTTTTCTAGAAATAAATGGACGCATCTGAAATAAGATCCGTCCACTTAATGTACGCGTGTAGCGATGACACAAATATTTAAAACTGAAAACCGGCCGAAGGACAAAGCCTCTCACTGAGACTCGAAGACGCATCTCAAAATTTAAAATGAAATAAATAAAAAATAAAAAAAAGTAGACACAGAAGCAAATTCCTATAAGAACGGGGAACGTTGACACACAGATCTCGTGTTTGAGGAAAGCCTCGCATCCTACTCCTGCTGTGTAACCTTACGCCGCTGGGGGTGGGGACGAGGAGAATGAATGGATGAATGAGTGATAAGCAGAGATAAGTCTGGTGCAAGGCAATTATGATCACCTTACTCTGAGATGATGAGATAAGTTCGCTGTTGAAATAGCAAAGTTCCTAGGAAGTTCCCGGACGGTTGTTCTTAGATAAATGAGTCCAATGCTTCCGATAATTCGTTATCATATAAAACGAGTAGGGTTTTTTTTTTTTAATCATTTTTAGGACCAAAAATGTTGCAAATTTAGTGGCTTTCCCGCTAGATCTGCAGATTTAGTTTAAAATCTAGCTAGCAAAATTTGGATCTTTATTTTAATCTAGAGATTTCGTTTGCCACCCATACATGCTCAATTTCATATTTCAGTTAACCTACTCCCTGTATTCATTTCCTACCTAGTCATCATATAAGACAGGAAGGTAAGGGTGGTCAAGTGTTTAACATCACGGACCGACGACCTTGGTGTCACAAGTTCGAATCAAGTTCGTTCCACAAAAAAAATCACTTTCACTTTAGATATTAGCAACCTTCACGTGATCCCTCCTGTAAGTGCCTAATGTTTTTTTCTAGAAATAGGTCTGACAAGAAAAATATCGGGGAAACCAATGCCAACAATAAAATCTTCGGATTCATACGATATGATGATGATCGTCATCATATGAACCTATTTCTTCCGCTGTTATCCATATGGGACATATGCAGAACAGCGGTAGTTTTACTTTTTAAATAAAACCTTCAACATTTAAAAAATATTTTTCAAGTCCAATGTAAACGAATTCTTGTCGAGCTGCCCTCTTAAAGAATCAAATTCTGATCAGTTACAACCATCCCCACTAATCCTTACGATGTTGTATCTCCGTCCACCTTTCTAAATCCATCACTCACGGTTGAAAGTTAAACACACGCCTGACGAAGGGAATGACTACTCTCAAATATATATTGCATTACGGATATGCCACCTGACCACCTGATGTAAGTAAGAACAAAAGAACATATTACACGTAGGAAGTATCCATAGCAACCACGTCGCTTCAGCAACTGCTGTTGCTACCAATTCACCGCTCTCGCGAAAAGAGAAGTAACAAGTGAAACAGAGAATGAAAGAATGAAAGGGAGATAATTGGGGAATTTTATTGGACGCAGATGAGTGCTGTACATTTTTATTACATAAATAGGACTGAAATTAAACAAAAAACAAGTGAATTTATTGAAAGCCTGGAAAAATCATGGATTACAATAGAAAAATGCGAGCATGAAAAGTTATATGGTTAAGCTTAAACATGGAAAAGTAAAGGAGTAGTTATTAAAACTGGAAAAGAAAAGGATAATGTATTCTAGTAAAAAATATAATAAATTTATAACTTAAAATATTCCAGCATTAAGAATTTATTTTTAATTCAATTTATAACATTATATAATCAATTCTTAATGCTGCAATATTTTGCAGAATAGTTTTTTCTACAAGGGAACAATCATTTATTAAGGCCTGAAGGCCACTCGTGAATAAAGGCTAAATAGTGCAAGATTCCAGTTGAACAACAGCGTATGATCGGTAATAATGGAAATGGGTAGAATGTTATTATTTAAGGGAGCAAGGTCTTGTTTACATTGAACTTGAAAACGACCATGTTGTAGTCAGTGGGGAAGCAGACCCACAGTACAGAGTTCCACACTAAGAAACTTTGCTTATGGAATTTGCATTTAAAAAGTTAACTGTTATTTCGATTGATTATATATCTTGCTTGCAGATAAAAAAAAAATTGTTAACTTTTCAGCTCTAAAGTTTACAAATTTATGGCTAATCATGGAAGTACGCAGGAACTGACTTTACATTATAGAGAGTATTCCAAAATTAGCCATCTATTTTGGTGCTTATTTATATGTCAAAATAGATGCATAATTTGGGGAAATCCTGTTTATGTAACGTAGTCGCTACATGTCAACACTAAGGCCCAACACGTTGTATGTAGACAGTCGCCAGGAAACAAAGACAAAGAAAAGAATTTAACTCGCTTTTTTCGGTTGAAACAACAAACATTTATTCACAGGTACTTCTAGAATAACGCCTTGTCTTTTGTACAAAAGTCTTCTTGTACTCCAATGTACTTAACAAGACTCTGTCGTGTCGATCATGATATTCTGTCTTTGTCCGGCCATGTTTAGGACACGTCTTTCTCTGTCGCTCACGGGCCACATGTGTAATACATCTATTTCCACTCTCTTGTGGCCCGAGCACATCTCAAATCCCCTACGTATCGTATATGTCTTGAATACCAGCTTCTCTGAACACATGTGTCCTTTTTATCGCTGCTGTGACATCAAGCAGCCGGCTTGGTCATTTGCTTATGGCTGCTGCTGCTGCTGCTGCTGCTGTTGCTGCTAACACAACGTCAGTGGCTTTGTTACATATATTTTAAAAAGATTTTAATCATTTACACGTGGATAAAAGACATAAATGATCAAATTTGACGCATTTAACATTAATAATAAAATACAAAAAAAAAAACATTGTAATTTATATATATATATATATATATATATATTTATATACATTTGTAATTTATATATATATATATATATATATATATATATATATATATATATATATATATATATAGCTGCACTGCTGAGCTGGGAAACAGCGAAACAGTACTGTATGTGGATGAATACATATATATATATATATATATATATATATATATATATATATATATATATATATATATATATATACTGGTTCTCATCAGATCACCGAAGTTAAGCAACGTTAAGCCTGGCTAATACCAGATGGGTGACCATTTGGGAATTCTAAGCGCTGTATGTGCTCTCCGCTCATCTCGGCATTGTTTCTAGTCATCTTGTACCTTAACTTGCCATTGGTATGCAACAATGTTGACTCAGGAGAGGCGTGGTTGGAGAGTGCGCAACTCTTGCCACACAAATTTCATGCGCAGGCACCCTTACAGTGGGTATCCATAGTCTGTCAAGACTGAAGGAAGCCTTTTTTTTTTGTATATATGGAATCAATCTTGCCTATTTGTCTGTCTGAGGAATGGTCTTTACCAAACTCTCCTATCAATTTATGGTCTACAGACTTGATACTTGATATATAGGGGATTTGGCTTCGTGAAACAGATTTGATTTGATCTCTATCCGGTAAAAATAGCTGCTAATGGGGTTAAAATTAAAAAAAAAGGAACGTGGTAGGCTCACGCCGACTTAAGGTGTTCTTATACGTATGCGCAAATATACATGTATACGTTAAAATTGGTTAAATTTTAACGTTTCTTATTCGTCTCATGGTAGTTTAAACAGTAGCAACTAAGGCTGGAGCGATATAGGTTTTGGTTTCGATTCTAACTGATAATAAACAAAATATATTAGCTTTTTTACTTTTGAAAACGCTGCTATATGTTGGGTACAATATAATAATCAATACACTCTCTATCTGTACAAATTAAATCTGCACAAATTAAGCTATCATATCATAGATATATATAATAAGTATGGTATATATATATATATATATATATATATATATATATATATATATAATTGTTTTTTTTTCCTATAATAATTAAATACCTACAGACACTAGTGTTTCATCCTTTCGGGATTCTTCAGTGCAGGGTGTCACGATTACTACCAGTCGAACGATTCGAACCCCGCGACACGAGACATCTCTGGCTCGATTAGCGGAGGCCGTATCCATTCGGCTACCATTAACCGTGTGAAATAGCGTTGAATTTTAAACATTTTAATTTAAATGTTCATTACGTCAGACAGACAGTGATCAAATCGTTATACGATGATCTACGCATAAGAGCTAAATTGACCGACTTTTAATTCAACTGAAAGTGCTCAACGATAAGAAACGAATTTCTTAAAGGGGCTGTCATAATTATTTTTTTTTTTTACTATAATAATTAAATACCTACAGACACTAGTGTTTCATCCTTTCGGGATTCTTCAGTGCAGGGTGTCACGATTACTACCAGTCGAACGATTCGAACCCCGCGACACGAGACATCTCTGGCTCGATTAGCGGAGGCCGTATCCATTTGGATACCATTAACCGTGTGAAATACGAAATTTGAACAAATTAAAATATCATATTCAAGCCCCCCCCCCCGCCGGCGGGGGGGGGGCTTGAATATGATATTTTAATTTGTTCAAATTTCGTATATATTATTATCGAGTGGTGATTTCAAAAGTAAAAAAAGCTTTGGTGTTATCAGCTACAATCGAAACCGAAGCTGCAGCATTCAAACCTAGTGTCGTTTACACTGTACCAACGTGACATGTATATAACTTGATTAAAAATAAAAAAAATAAAAAAATAAACTAAGAGTATGTACGAAATATTTAACGATTTTTTTAATTTTGTCCCATTTTGATCCCTTAAAAACAATTTTAACCCATTTTGACCCCGTGAAATTATTTTAATCGGTTAAAGACCCATAAAAGAACGATCCGTAAAAAATCCAATCATTTGAGACCGCTAGCGCTGCTCTACGACTTTATACTTTCGGAGGAGATAGAGTTTGGAAATATAGAGATACAGACAGACAAACAGACAGACAAACATATAGCCGTTTATATATATATATATATATATATATATATATATATATATATATATATATATATATATATATATATTAATAAAATATCCGAAATAATTACATTGTAAACAGCTAATGACCCTCTTTATTATTTCAGGTTTTAGAGTTATGTCCCCCTGCTTATGTTTCACGACTATAGATGGATCCCTTCTGATATCTTGCGAATTTTTCAATGGTAAAATCCGTTCGCAGTCTGTCATATGCGGATTTAGTATTCCAAAAATGCATGCACATTAGAAATCGTAGATTAGTGTTAGAATATTACCGTTACCACTAGAAATAAAGAAGAAGAGTAAGCTTCTGTATTGTTAGCAGCGGAAGATGTTTTTTGTGGGTGGCGTTTTATGTGGCTATATATATATATGAGCAAACAGTTAATAAAATATTTTTAAAAACACTTTGAAATGAGTTAAAAGGAAACACTATATAAATGGATGGTCCTTAATCCGCGGAGTTTCGAAGAAATACTCTCCTACTCATCAGAGGGTAGGAATTAGCAAAATGCGGGATCGGATTTTGCATGCAGAAGTATTTGATGAAACAACAAGTAAGTCAAAGATCTTACTTGAAAACAAAATAAGTTAAGCAGAGGGAATATGGTAAAGAAAAAGGTGATTACACATGAATGGATAGTCTGGTGGAAGATAAAAAATCCAGTGACGGTAAAATCCAAATGTAAAACTTCAAAAAAAATAAGCCTGATGAATCCTAGCGTGGATGAAACGCGGAATATTTTGTGTAGTTTACTGCCATAAATAGTTTATAAATCTCTCTCTCTCTCTCTCTCTCTCTCTCTCTCTCTCTATATATATATATATATATATATATATATATATATATATATATATATAAATCCAGGCTTGAGATGTTCAAAAGTAGGGACTAATGGATACAACCAGAGTGTAAAATAGTGCTCGATAACAACAGCAAAATAATTTTTTTTATTATTTATTCAAAGGTAAACAGTAATATTTAGTGGCTACAAACAGCCATCTGTTTCAGTCAATGAGATTCGTCAGGCGATTCTGAACCATTCGACTCTATAGAAAAACACTTTTTCAATTTTTTTTTCTTTTTTCTATGGCGTTGAATGGTTCAGGGTTGCTTGACAAAGTCTCATTGACTGAAACAAATGGCTTTTTGTAGCGACCAAATGTAACTGTTTACCTTCGAATAAATAATATATATATATATATATGTGTGTGTGTGTGTGTGTGTGTGTGTGTGTGTGTGTGTGTGTGTGTGTGTGTGTATGTATATATATCATATATATATATATATATATATATATATTTATATATATATATATATATAATATCTTATGTGTCGATTTTCAGTATTTTCTGGAACAGTGTCCAGTACGTGAGTATGACTAGTAGGTTATGAAAATATATGGCAATTAAGCTACACAGAATTTTCCACATTCCATATATATAAGGAATCGTCAGGCTAAATCACATAGAATTTGCGTTACCTGCCGTTTTCATACATCCACGTAGTGTTTAGTTAGTGCCAACCAATCAGATTCATTCTCGGGTGCGACTTGTAGTCTTCATTAGCCAAACTTTGAAAATATATTTTTTATACTTTTCATTACAATAAATACATTTTAAAATATTGTACTGGTTCTTTTATTTTCTTAATTTCATTCATCCAGAACAAGTCTTACAAACTAGACGAAACGCTGACGAAGACATAACTTGTTTTGTTCCTTCTTAATCTCTCTATTTCGTCGAAATACTATTTCCAATATTCTTATCATATATAAGTATATATATATATATATATATATATATATATATATATATATACAATTATTATAAAATAGTATAGTGATAATATATTGAATAATAATAATATAATAATAATCATAATAATACTAAAATAATAATAGTAATAATAATAAATAATAAAATAGTAATAATAATATAACAATATTAATATAATAATAATATAATAATAATAACATTAATATAATAATAATATTATAATAATAATATAATAATAATATAATAATAATAACAATAATGTAATAATAATCATAATAATATAATAATAATAATATAATAATATAATAATAATATAATAATATAATAATAATATAATAATATAATAATAATATAATAATAATATAATATAATATAAATAATATAATGATAATAATATACTAATAATTATTATAATAATTATAATAATAATAATAATAATAACAATAATAATATAATAATAATAATATAATAATGATATAATAATAATAATATAATAATAATAATATAATAATTATTAATGTAATAATTATAATAATAATAACAATAATAATATAACAATAATAATATAATAATATGAAAAAAATATATATAAATAATATAATGATAATAATATACTAATAATTATTATAATAATTATAATAATAATAATAATAATAATAATAATAACAATAATAATAATATAATAATAATATAATAATAATATAATAATAATATAATAATTATTATTATAATAATTGTAATAATAATAACAATAATAATATAACAATAATAATATAATAATATGAAAAAAAAATAATAATAATATAATAATAATATAATAATAATAATAATAATATAATAATAATATAATAATAATAATAATAATATAATAATAATAATATAATAATGATAATATAAAAAAATAATAATAGTAATATAATAATAATATAATAATAATATAATAATAATAACATAATAATAAGTATAATAATTATAAAAACAATATTAATAAGATTAATAATAATATAATCATAATAATAATAATATAATAATAATATAATAATAGTAATATAATAATAATATAATAATAATATTTACAATAATAATAATAATAATAATAATAATATAATAATAATATAGTAATAGTAATATAATAATAATAAAAATATAATAATAATATAATAATATAATAATAATATAATAATAATAATATAATAATATAATAATGATAATAATATAATAATATAATAATAATATAATAATAATAATAATATGATAATATAATAATATAATAATAATATAATTATAATACTAATATGATAATAATGATAATAATATAATAATAGAATTATAATAATAATATTAATAAAAATATGATAATAATATAATAATTAAATAATATAATAATATAATAATATAATAATAATATAATAATATAATAATAATATAATAATAAAATAATAATAATAATAATAATATAATAATAATAATATAATATAATAATATAATAATAATGATAATAATGTAATAATAATAGTAACATAATAATAATATTATAATAATATAATAATAATATAATAATAATATAATTATAATACTAGTATAATAATAATGATAATAATATATTAATATAATAATAATATAATAATAGTAATATAATAATAATATAATAATAATATAATAATATTAATATAATAATAATAATATAATAATGATATAATAATAATAATATAAAAATATAATAATAATAATATAATAATAATATAATAATAATATAATAATAATATAATATAATAATATAATAATAATATAATAATAACATAATAATAATAATATAATAATAATAATAATATAATAATATAATAATAATAATATAATAATAACATAATAATAATAATATAATAATAATATAATAATAATATTATAATAATAATAATTATAATAATAATTATTATTATTATTATTATAATTCATATTATAATTATATTTTAGCACATTCTGAAATTTTCCATCTATATATCTATAAAAGTGAAAGTATCTGTCTGTATGTGTGTCTGTGTGTGTAAATTTCACTAACAAACTACTCTGTCATTTTTACGTCTACAGACTCAAGATTTAACATAAGGGGTATTTTGATTTGGGAAAATCTTTTAAATCGGCTTTAGGCCCGAAATTTGGCTGTGAGGATAAAAGTTAACGATTTGACATTTGAAAACACTACAAAACTCCCCCGTCAACTGTGGATCTAAACACTTGAAATTTTAGGTGTAGGTTACATTTTAATTTCATTTGAGTCTAAAACAATAAATGTTAAAGGGTCAAAATTGGGGTCAGCGTTAAAAAAGAATCGACCTCTGCGGTCTCTACCAAATTACTCAGCGAATTTTTTATCTAAATATTTGAAAGTTTACATAAAGTGTTTTCAGATATAGGGCAAGCTTTTTTAATCGGTTTTTGGCCGAAAATGTAACTTTGCAAAAGATTTGCCCTTTGCGGTCTCTAGTAAACTTTTTAGCCAATTTTGGGTGTAAACATTTGAAATTTTACATAAAGAGTATTCAGACATGCAGCAAGATTTTAAATCAGATTTTGGGCGAGAGTTTGGTTGCCAAGAGGTCATAGTTGAAAGAGTTGACCTTTGCAGACTCTCCCAAACTCCTCCGCCAATTTTGGATTTAAACACTTGAAATTTTAGATGTAGGTTACATGGGCATGAATCAAACTCTTTAATATATATATATGTGTGTGTGTGTGTGTGTGTGTGTGTGTGTGTGTGTGTGTGTGTGTGTGTGTGTGTGTGTGCACATAAAGTTAGTAAATATACATAGGGCTCGAGCACAACCGGGCTGAAGTGAGTATATGTCTGTGTGTACGAGTACGTATGTCTGTCTACCGAAAAATATAAATACTCGAAGTGAGTATTCTTCATTTGGTAGCCGATTATGTACTAAGGATATACCCAGGAAACATTGGAAGAAAGAATGGCAGGGATCGGATAAATGGGGTTGAGAGATTGATGGCATATGCCCCCGAGATGAAACTATGAAATCGTGGATTTTCTTATCTGAAAGGGACCGGAAGTGTGACAACAACGTTATCAAGTTTTGAGAAAAAAAAACATCTCCAGATATGTGAAGAGCACAACAGACACAAGCCGACATGCACGCATACGGACGGACACACACACACACACACACACACACACACACACACACACACACACACACACACACACACACACACACACACAGATATACAAATGATAAACGGATGTAGAGAAAGCGTATCTGATCATATCTCAAAACCTTCATCTGCTTTAATATTAAGTTTGTATTTGTAGTAATATCTACAATCTCCTACAGCGCGCATACGAGTGTGTGTGCGTGTGTGTGTGTGTGTGTGTGTGCGCGCGCGCGCACGCGCGTATGTGTGTGGGTGTGTGCTAGACGCCTCAAAATGTTTTCCATACATTTCATAGTCAATATATCCCGCCAAAATATGGATTTTATAGGTGTTCTATTTTGGCTACGTCACTTCCGGCATCTCCCACCTGTCTACTACAAAGTCGAGCCAGTCAAGTAAGCGTACAGATAGATAGACTCAAGGAGGCAGATAGAACTGGAGCAATGTCGATGGGCACAAACTTTGATATATCTATCTTCTATACTCCTATAAATTTGGATTTTTTTTGTGTGTGTGCATTAATATTGTATTAAAAACCTTTTTTTTCTTCTATTTATTTAAAAAGAAAACGGAACTTTGTCATAAGATGGGTCGTGGAATTGCATTAATCTGCAAAAGATCTAGCTAATATGCATATTCTTTTAAACAGTCATTTTAATTAATTCCATATAAGTTACTGAAGTTGTCTTATGAGATTATCATCTTTACTTAACTATTACGTGTAATTATATTTATGCAGATATTCTACATGATTTATACTTGCGTAATATTTGCATAAATAAGTTATAGTAAACACAAACCTCTTTCTATACATATTTATGTATGCGTATATATATTTGTTTAAAAAATTTTGTCTACCAGACTCCTTCTAGAGTTTGTAGTCTACAGACATGAAACTTAATATATGGGGCATTCGAACTTATGCGAAACTTTGGCATTTTGGGTTTTAGCCGGGGAAAATCGGTGCAAAATTGTGAAAATTAGAGATATGGAATTTACCAGGTGAGGATTGAACGACGGCATTACGAATATGCATGCGTAACGTAATAGCTATTGATTTATGTTTTAATTTTTAGCCTTGCGGCAAACGTGTCTTCTTAGCTCAGGCATTAACGTCAAAGGAAAAATTAAATCGTAAGCTAAACGTTTTGATTTCGATTCTCGGTGGTAGCGCACAAGTCATTTTTTAACTTTTGAAATCATTACTATGTATATATAAATATATATACAGTTATATATATAAATATATATATATATATATAGTTATATATGAGACAATTTAAGGAATCGCTTTTGACATCGGAAAATAAGTACGATTTCTTCTGATTCCGATACTCCCAAAACGTTCAGATTTTTTCTCGATTCTCGATTCCGATTTATCGTACCAGCACTAGTATCTATCTATCTATCTATCTATCTATCTATCTATCCATCTATCTGTCTATATCTATATCTATATCTATATCTATATATATATATATATATATATATATATATACATATATATATGAACTAATATACACAAAGAAATACACATTAACATATATTATTACACACACAGAAATATACATAAATACATAAATACATCACAAAAACATATATATATTATACACCCATATATAACAAAAATAAAAATAATATTAATAAGGATTTTAACGAGCCTAATAGTAAAACCTACACTTAAATCTCTGTATGCGTATCAATACCAGCATACATATACATACATATAAATGACCATATATATATACACAGATACATAAACACACACACATACACACACATATACGAGGGGCGTGCAATGAGTAATGCCCCTGACCAACTTCCAGTTGTCTGATCTAGCTGAAATTTTGCATGTGCAATGATTTACATCTCTACGGGTTATGTGGAAAATTACAGCTCTGAACTAATTGTGGTTTCTGTTTTACAGGTGTTTGAACTGAGTCAGGTGTGAAATGGAGCCTGTTGAATGTCGAGCAGTGATCCGGTTTTTGTATTTGAAAGGACGCACACCACAGGAGACTTTTGATGAAATGAAAGAACAATGCCCTTGGTGATATGACCTTGTAAAACGCTGGCATCGTGAATTCAAACATGGCCGGAAGTCTGTGGAAACAACTCCCAGACCTGGTCGCCCCCCTTCTGCCATTGATGAGGCATCTGTCCGTCAAGTTGAGGCTGCCATTTTGGAAGATCGGCGCATTACTATTCGCAAAATAGCCCAAGATGTCAAGATTAGTACAGGGTCTGTGGAAACTATCATTCATGACCATTTGCATATGCATAAGGTGTCTTCCACGTGGATTCCCAGGTTGCTCACACCATTCCAGAAGCGAGAACGCGTCGAGTGCTCAAAGGTGAATTTGGAGATGTGTCAAGAAGATGAGTCAAAGTTTTTCAAAAGACTGATTATACAGGATGAAACCTGGGTCCATCACTATGATCCAGAGACCAAAGCACAGTCAATGCAGTGAAAGCACTTGGACTCACCACCTCCAAAGAAGGCAAGGGTGCAGCCCTCCGCTGGCAAGGTCATGCTCACAGTCATTTGGGACCAGGACGGAGTAGTTATAACAGATTTCCTGGCAAAGTGTACCACAATTACAGGAGCCTATTATGCTTCACTTTTGAGGAAATTAAGGGAAGCTATCAAAATCAAGAGGCGGGGCAAGATCAGCAAAGGTACCCTCCTGCTGCAGGACAACGTTCCGGTCCACAACTCGCATATCGCCAGATCAGAAGCATGGGCGTGTGGTTATAAAATACCCCCCCCCATTCTCCCTACTCTCCTGACCTTGCACCCTCTGATTTTCACCTCTTCCCAGCCATGAAGTTGTTTTTGAAAGGAAAGCGTTTCCCAGATGATGCAGCCTTGATTTCTGAAGTCACGTCGTGGTTGGAGGACCAACCTGAGGTGTTCTACAAAAACAGTCTCCAGAGCTGCATCAAACAATGGGAGAAATGCATAACTCTGGGTGGTTCCTATGTAGAGATAGACTAATAACTGTGCCAAGTTTCGTTGCTCTACTACTATGAGAAGTGGGTCAGGGGCATTACTTATTGCATGCCTCTCGTATATATGCACACGTAAATACAAATGATAGTCAAAACAAACAAACAAATAACCTTATAGTCATTACGTATGCATACATACATACACTCACTTACACACACATATATATACCTTAATTTATGAAATATATATGTTCGATATTACTGAATACGTATTCATTTGTGGGATTACTGTCATAACTAGTGAGACCCGTGTGCCGGCGTTGCCCGGGAAAGTATATTAAATCACGAATTTTAAGGTCCAACATTAGATACAGGAATGAAGAGAACGATGTACAGTTATTGTTAATATTTACATATATATTTATTCTCGAATATATAGTACATTAAAAAAAACAACAACAGCAACATGTTACGCGAAAAGAAAGATAAAAAAAAAGGATAAAAATTACTACCAAAAGAGTATCAGAAACTCGCCATGAAGCAAGCGAACAACTAAACTCGTTTCCACCAATAGCAATGGCCAATGACTCTTTATCTGAAAGTACATTCTTTAAACTCCTCGGCCTAACGCTCTCAGGAAACATGAGTTGGAACAATTACATCGAGAGTATCGCCAGGACCGCTGCGAAGAAGGAAGGTTCTCTCTGTCGTGCTAGAAAAATACTAACGCCCGAAAGTATCCTATACCTCTACAAGGCCACCATTCACCCGTGTATGGAGTATTGTTGTCATATTTGGGCCGGTGCCTCTACCACTAGTATTTCGCTCCTAGACAAGGTTCAAAAGAGAATCGCCAATCTGATAGGTCCTGAACTGTCATCTAAACTTCAGCCCCTGTCCCATCGAAGAAATGTTGCATTCCTCTGCCTTTTCTTCAAGTACTTTTACGGTGAATGCTCTGACGAACTGCAAGCACTTGTGTCCCCTCGACGTAAATACCCCTGACAAAGCCGACAAGTAGCTAAATCCCACCCCTTCACAGTAGAGATTTATAGATGTAAGAAAGCCTTCTACTCCAGTAGTTTCTTCCCCAGGACAGCTAGACTTTGGAATTCCTTGCCGGGATCCTGCTTCCCCAACTGTACTGACATGCAGAAGTTCAAGTGCAACGTGAACCGACATCTTGCTGCCCAACTCACTACACAGTACCCCTGAGGTCCATGTCCCTGATAGTAGCCCCTACAACAAAGTGGCAATATGCCTTTTTTGGGGTAAAAATGTAATTAAAAAAATGTTGTGTTTTGAAAGAAACAGCTTACCTTATATGCTTATATATAATAATGTTTATCGGCTGTTTTCATTTGTAAAGTAATCCATTTTGAATAAAGTTAATGACGGTTGTCAGGAAAGAAAACGCGCCTTTTTAGGGCTTTCCTCATCCTAGTTTGTCTTTATTTGTGTTCTTGTATATGATCATGTTTTTGAGGGTGTATTTCGTAGCATCTTGCAGATAATATCGTGTCACCAGGAGAGAATACGCACCGTTTCAGGGCCTTTCTCTCTACGACTTGTTCGCGTATCGCCCCCTCCTACTGGTGTGAAGCCACTTATTTGAATTGCATTTCAATAAACTGCTTAATGCAATCAAAAAAATAACGTTTGATAATGAAGCGGTTCCTGTTACAATCAATGGCTTTGTGCATGTCGTTCAATGTTTAAAGACTACGTTTGACATATTCGTTGAAACGAGCTTATCTCGAAGAAAATAATAATAATAATAATAATAATAATAATAATAATAACAACAACAACAATGATAATAAAATTAAATGTATATATAGGTATATATATATATATAATGATATATATATAATAGAATTAAATGTATATATATATGTATATATATAATGTATATATAAATATATATTTTTTATCATATATATGTATATATATATACATACATATATATATACTGTATGTGGATGACTATATATATATATATATATATATATATATATATATAACATTAAAAAATATACATATACATAAATAAATTAATAAAATTATTAAATAAATGAATAAATTTACTCACAGAGTTAACTACACCATAGACATTTGCTACCATATCATGCGGTATCCCTTTTCGCCTGGCGCCACATTGCGTATTATTTAGTTACCTATATGAGACGTTACCTTACTGCAATTCTGGAAAAGGTATGTAGAAACTAATTCTCAACTATAGATTCTAAAATACATTTGTGTATTTTGTTTGGTACTTCTACAGAATTTCACCCGAAATAGTATTACAGTTCGTGTTATTTGGATTCTTAGGACTACTTTTCTCATCTTGAGTTTGGTTTCAGTCGATGTAACCTCCGACCTTCTTCAGGTGTATCTTGTTGAACTCAGGAATGTTTCTGGCGAAGTTGTGAATTTGGACGGAATTTCAAACGGAATACTTTATTTATTTCACGGGGGTAGCATGCTCTTTTTCTGTCAGCCATGACTAGAGAGGGTTAGACACCAGGGTCGTTTTTTAACGTGGAGAAAAGGTACAAAAATAAAAAAAATTGTCTCAGTCGTGAAGGACTGTTCGTCCACTGAAAGAGAAGAAGAAACGGAAGTGCAGCATCTGAAGAACAGATACTACACTTTGATCTTGACCAAAAGGCCAAGATCAAAGTGTAGTATCTGTTCTTCAGATTGTAACCAAACTTGTGTTTATGTTTTTTTTTTATCAGTAATATTTATGCATCCAAAAATATTTTTCAAGTAACGCAAATAAAAAATCAATTAAACTCAAACAACAATAAACAACGCAGTAATGCTTTGTACCCGCCATCGAAGAATTAACGGCAGTCAATAACTGAAAGTTCCATTTTTATTATAAAAGACTGTGGAATTCAATCGAGAACATGAATAATGGACGTGATGTTTTACTTCCTCCCGCCGGACAATGGAAACTAATTTTTCAATGGCAAACATTTAATTAAATTTCAATTCGTAAAAAGTCATATCAACGAGGGCGACGCTCAGTTAATATGCTGTTTTAAACTATGCGTGCGCTTTGGAGGCTTGGTCACGGCCGGAGGACACTTTGACATTCGTGACTGTGCCGCCCGGAACTCGCTGCCCCTTGGTCTACCGACACCATGCTCGTATATTAAACATATAAGATTCACATAAATGAAAGCGAATGTCTGTGTGCACATGCGTGTTGATTTATGTTTATTTGTGGGTGCGTTCGTAAATAAATTATGACAGATTAGAACCAACAGCATTAACATTAAATATCATCTAGTGTCGTCATGTGTGTAAATTTCAAAGGCATCTAATACACGAAATTATGTTAATCGAAGTTTAGAATACTAAAATAGTATTTAAATTGAACATTTTATATTTGATTCTATCTAGCCAGTGAGATACACATATTTTAAGTATATGTCTGATATATAAACGGTTATATGTCTGTCTGTCTGTCTGTCTGTCTGTCTCCATATTTTCAAACTATTTACTCCAGAACTAAAAGTCGCAGAGCGGCGTTAGGGGCCTCAAATGATTGGATTTTTTTACGGGCCGTTTTCTTTGGAGGGGGGGTCTTTAACCGGTTAAACTTGTTTTTAAGGGGGTTAAAAAATGGATCAAAATTAAAAAAAATCGTTAAATATTCATCTTAGTTTATTTCTATTTTTTTTTAAATCTGATTAGTCACGGTGGGTCAGTGGATGCTACAGCTTCGGTTTCGATTCTAGCTGATCGCACATAAACAGTTTTTTTTTTCTTTGATAGTATATACGAAATCTGAACAGATTGCAATATCATATTTAACCGTATTTTACGTTCCGGCAAAGCCAGGCGCCCCCTCCCTAGTTCTTCATATAAAAATAGAAATTATAATTTGTTTCATCGATAATATAGTCTGTTCGATCCGCTGATTTTTTTTTTTTTTCAGTAATAAGTCTCTTCTTTCTGATCGAAGTTTGCAAGTAACTCTAAATGATATCTCTTCATTCTTTCTTTTCATATTGATGCTAGTATTTTCCAGGGTTCTATTCTAGGACTAACGCTGTTTGTATCAATGATCTTCCATATAAAATTACTAAGAAAATTAGTATCTATGCTGGTGATGCCACTCTGTATACTTGCGTTGCTTCTCGCCCATCTCCCTCTAATCAGTTGGAGCATGCAGCTGGTCTGGGCTCAGTTGTAGATTAAGGTAATAAAGGGCTTGCTTTTATTTGATCCGCTTTAGACTCAGCTTGTGTCTTTCAATTATAGACGTGTCCCTTTTTCTTCCTGCGATCCTAATGGCTGGTATTGCTCTTGAGGAGAGGCCGACTGAAACTTTCTTTCTCATCAAATTTTTCTTAGAGTTCACATATTAGATCCATTGCTCTTTTTTTTTCTTTTTCTTTTTCTTTTTTTTTTTTTTTTTTTTTGCTTCTCTTAAAAGTAAGCTCTCTCTATCGCTCGAAATACTTTATCACACATGAGGCTATTTTCTATCTCTACAAATCTACTAGAAGACCATGTATTGAGTGCTGTTGTCATGTTTGGACTCGTGAATTAGTGTAAGATATGAGAGTTATTCATTTATAAGGTGCAGAAACGTATTTGAAATTTGATTGGCTTCCGCCCTTTCTCCTTCTCTGCAACCTCTCTCTCTCTCTCTCTCTCTCTCTCTCTCTCTCTCTCTCTCTCTCTCTCTCTCTCTCTCTCTCTCTCTCTCATGAATGTGATGTTGTTAGTCCCAGTCTTTTTTTTTTAAATAAATATTGTTATGGCATGTGATTTTTTATCTCCAGAATTGTTTGAACTATTCACTGCTTTTTTGTTCCAGCTCGTTTTACTCGTTAGTTAGTAGTCTACATCAATTCGCTGTTTTGATATCTCATTGTAATACAATTTTCTATTCAAGTAGCTTTTTTCAAAAAATTACAAGCTTCTAGAACTCTCTTCTTGGCGACTGTCTTCCTCCTATCTGTAAAGTTTGGTCTTTTCAAGACTAAGGTCAATAGGCATCCCCTATCTTTGCAATGATCATCTTGCGTTCTTGTTAGCTCCTTACATCAAATGGTCATATGCTTTGTCTGGGGCGATTCCCATTGAAAAAAAAACATTGATTACATTTAGGTACATTTTTACATTTTTACCCATTCAAATTTTTTGTCACACAACTGTGGACAGTTACTAACATTCTAATTATTTTCATTAAAATATATTTAAAAGCTAAAGATACAAAATAACTAAGACTATAAAATAAAAATTATAATGCAAACGCTTTCGAACTTAATTTTACATATAAGAACTTATAATGTTGTTACGAAGTGCTGTAAGTAAGTTTCCAGACTTTTTCGTATGCGCGCCTTTATCAATAGTACACACATGAAACTTTATTCCCCTTCGAAGTAATCTCCTCCGGCTGCAATGCACTTGTTGTAATGTTCCAACAACTTCTGGAAAGCCCCATGGAAGTCATTTTTGTGGGAGCGTGTCAATGACCCTCGTCACGACCTCTTTCATCTCCTCAATTGTCTCATAACGACACTCTCTAAGGTTTTCCTTGAGCTTAGGGACTAACCGAAAGTCACTAGGAACAAGGTATGGATTATAGGGAGAATGAGGAACTGTCTTGATGCCCATCTTGGTCAAATTGTGACAAGGATGGAGTTGTGGACTGGTGCATTGTCCTGGTGGAAAAGCTACTGACTCGATTTGAAGAGTGCTGACCTCTTCTGACGGAATTTCTTTCTGAACTACCTTAAAACCTCAACATAGTATTCGTCGTTGACTGTCTGTTCAGTGCATGTAGATTATGTACGTGCTATCAAAAAAAAAAAGAAAAAAAAAGGTCACCACAAGTCTGGCTGGATTTGTACTGTCTGACTTTCTTGAGTCTGGGAGAGCCAGCATGCTTTCACTAAGAACTCTGTCTCTTTGTCTCTGTGCCATAGCAGTAGATCCAGCGTTTATCGCAGGTCACCAGAACATCAAGAACTACAGGGTTTTAATTCTTCCTTGCTGCCATGACAATGCTTTTCTTTCTGATCTTCTCTTCTTATTCGCGAATAATTGTATTTACAGTTCCCACACTGACATCAAACTGTGCACTTATTTTCTCTATAGGTACACAACAGTTCTTATCGATGAAATTCTTTATTTGGTCAATCAACTCTGGTGTTCTGACTTCCTTACTCCTCCCAAACCTCTCATCATCCCTCACAGACTCCCTCTTCCTTGAATTTCTTATGCAACTCAAAAATTGATGTTCGATTCATGCAAGAAGGTCCAAAATCAGTTTTAAGCATTCCATGCATTTCTCTGGCATTTTTTAAATTTTTAAACATAATTTTATTGCATATCGTTTTTCTGAAGTGTCCTTATGTCTAGATTGCATTTTTGAAATTCACCAATCAGGCTTTGGTAGGGTGTATTCCAATTCTTGCTGTAGCTGTTCATTTGAACTTGAAATCATAAGAATTGGTTAGTTATCTCATACGATGTATAGCAATAACATACTGAATTTTCAAGAGTCTGTGACAATTTTAAATGCCTTTACGAAAACGTCTGAAAACTGATTAAAGGCACCTCTTTTACATATTACTTATATTTCCTTATTGCAAATTTTCCCTTTTCGTGTTTAGCAAATGAAAATGTCCTTCTCGCATTCAACATTATTGTATTTTTTTCCTTTTTTTACTTAAGGTGTATTTGCCGAATATCATGCAAGAATTGACAAGAAAATGAAACGGTATTTATGCAGAGAACTACCCGACTGAAGCCAGAGTTTCACTGGCGTTTTCCAGCAGATTCCTAACATCGAAAAGGGAGGATAGTTATAACTATTAAGGTGTAAATCGATTAACGCATACGTACATATATATTTATAGATCGAAGCCTTTATACGTTTTAGATTTTTAGTCTCTTTTTTTTATCCATCTGGCGATAGCTTGAATTGTAATAACGTATGTTGAAACGCTAAATAAGCACTCTAGGTGAAGCGATTAATAATTTGGTTTCGATTTCAGCTATTAGCACTCGAGTTTTTTTTTTTTTTTTTTTACTTTTAAAATCATTACAATTTAAGATTCAAAAGAGGCTTTTGTTTTGTTTTGTTTTGTTTTTTGTTTCTTTACGTCAATTTTTTTCAGAATTTAACAATTTATTAAACAAAAGTTGTCTTAAGAATCTGTTTATTGCATTTCTATGATGTTTGGATGGTGAGGGAACCCTCCAAGCATTGTTTAATTCTGTTGAAGAGGGTTTCATCGATCTTTGCTATATGCCTTGGGCTTTCGATCTGCATGAAAATTTTCCAGTCTGTGATAGTATGCGTGAAGGAAAATAAGCTGCACTCGAAAGAAAGAAGCTTAGTTTTACAGCGTTGAACGTTACGATCCATTTCCGGTCCTATTCAACTACAGACTTGTGGTCATTCTCTTATCGCCTTAGATATGTGTTCATTCGTTTTCCCCTTGTGTCTGTTATAGAGCGTTTTGTCATCCGCAAATATACCCATCTCGGAGACAACTTTATCAAGAAGGTCATTTATGAATATGAGGACTAATAAGAGGCCAAGGACCAACCCCTGTAGTACTGGATAAGGCAGGGAAAGGGACTGGCACGAATGTCTTATGAAAATTAAATGGTATACTGGATGAATAGTTAATATCATCGAATCCTTTTTATACAAAAGAAAATTCTAGGTTGCCTGAACATATATTATGCACCCATATATATATATATATATATATATATATATATATATATATATATATATATATATATAAGCGAGATAAGACAAAGATTAAAAATCAGATGAAAAATTCTGATAGATATTACTTTTTCAATATGTGTGCTGAAACGCAAAATACGTGTCTATTCACAGCTGAACATTTTGCTAACCGCATTTCATTTTCTCTGATGATATGAGCCATTATTGAAAATCCATGGATTAAGGAAATTAACATCACCCCCTTCTATATATTCCTTTTGTCAAACAATAAATTTTTAACTCGAATATATGTGTCTATATTTTGATTTTCAGAATTTAACTTTAACCACTAAAATTACACACACACACACACACACACACACACATACATACATATATATATATATATATATATATATATATATATATATATATATAATAAAATAATAATGAGTATTTTAACGAAGCTAATAGTAAAGCCTACTCTTATGTGTCTAAATACCAGCATACATATACATGCATATGAATATAAATATATATACACACATACATAACACATGTATGCCCACGTAAATACAAATAATAGTTTAAACCAATCAAGCAACCAACCAAGCAACCTTGTTACTGCCAAAACAACATGATATAAATGCGGTTGTACCACAAAGGTCGGTCCTTGGACCTTTATTATTCCTGATATTCATAAACGATCTCCCTACTAAAATTCTCTCCAAGATAGGTACATTTACTGGTGATATAACGCTCTATAATAGACACGAATGTACACATATCCAAAGCAATCGCTGAAACCTTAGAGAATGACGCCCAGCCCGTAGTGAAATGGGGACGTAAATGGATATTAATATTGAATGCTGCTCAGACTAAGCTACTTTCCTTTAACAATAACAAGAAATCTTCTAAATCACTGATTGTCATGACTGATAATTCACTAGCTGAAAGCTTTTCGTTCAAACTACTCAGCTTAATATTCACGGACAACATGAATTGGAACAAATGCATTGAGAACATTTCCACATGGTGGCCTCCCTCTAACCTGCTAGAAAATTCCTCACGCTTGACAGGCTCCTTTTTCTCTACAAAAGCAACCATTCGCCAATGCATTCATTATTTTTGCTGCATCTGACCTGGTGCATTTCCCACTAGCATCTTCCTCTTAAAAAGAGTCCCAAAAGAGCCTTCAATTTAATAAGTTCCGCACTATTTGCCAAACTCCAACCTCTGTCTCATCACTGCAAAGTTGTATCCATGTGACTGCTTTACGAGTATTTTAATGGAATGTGCTCCGACGAACTAAAAGCATTTGTACCCCTTGACGTTAATACCCCCGGCTAACCAGAAAAGCAGCAAAATCCCACCCTTACACTGTAGAGATCCCGAAATGCCGAAAAGCCTTTTATTTTAATAGTTTCTTCCAACAAACTGCTAGATTTTGGAATTCCCTACCGGGTTCCTGATTTTGTGATCGTACTAACATGTAGAAATTCAAGTGAAGTGTGGACAGACATTTTTTTTTACATAGGCATCACCACATTATCAAGGCCAAGAGGCCACTCAAGGATAAGGGTTAAAGAGTGTACAGTAGAAATTGGACAATATAGTAATCATTAGTAATGAAAATTTGGTAAATTTGATAACTTATATGGAACGGCTCATCAAGAACTTATTTACGTTAGACTTGAAGACAACCATATTGTAGTCAGCCGGAAAGCAGGAAAACGGAAGACAATTCCACAGCGTGCAGTTCTAAGAAAGAAGCTTTGTTCATGGAATCTACGTTTAGGTTTAGGCACAGATAAAGAGTGGGGGGAATTATTGATAGTGTTTACAGCTAGACGAGTGTTTCTTGTGAAAGTTTGGCGAGGGGGGACCATAGATTGAAGCTCAGTCGAACACTTTCCATGACATATTCCTGCTCAACTCCCTACATAGTATTCCTGTTTATTTGGTATTAAATAGTAGTCATTTACCTCTAACTGGTACTATACCTGGTTTGGGATGATAAAAAAAAGTGTAATAAAGAGCTGTATAAATATTGTTGGGGGGGGGGTCATAAAAAGATATCCGCTTTTGTGTTATTGTTGAACAAGTAGAACATATCGTCAGCACAACGAAAGTAAACACCATGTCCTTGAAAGCCAGATAGCAGACCCTATTCATGTAAACCTGTAAAAATACAGCGAATGCCGAACAAACTGCAGCTACATGAAAAAAAAAAAAGCAATGCTCTTTGTGTAAAAAAAAATGGAGCTTAGGTCGTTTGGACAATATTTAAAATTGTAATTTCGCATACCCATCTCGGCAGTAGGCAATAGCAAAACGATGAGAAGCGCTGCTGTCGCCTGGGCGATCGAATTTCACTCTTGGCTTGAAGAAGTTGCAGGTCCAGCTACACTAATGAGCTGTGATACAGCGAACCAGTACTGCATGTGGATGACTATATATACGTATGCTTCTAGACTAGTGATTTAAAGGTTATGAGGGTTTTTGAATCATGAAAAACGATGTTACTTTTTGTATTTAATAATAATAATTTTCGATACTTTTTTGTGACCATTGGCTTGAAATATAAAAAATAACAATAAAAATATTAAATTCAAAAAGTAGCATCGTTTTTCATGCTTCAAAAAATCCTCATAACTTTAAATCACTATATATATATATATATATATTTATATATATATATACATACATATATATATATATGTATATATAATAGATAGATAGATAGATAATTCAAAATGGCGTAATAGAAACATATCATAAGGTATTTGCAGATTCTCTTCTAATTTTCGAATTTTAATCATGTCAAAACGCACTTTATTTCCTTTTGACGGATTGATTGTTGCTATTTCTTCTGATGAGTTAAGGGCATAATAGATTCACTGATTGATATAATAATTAAGTGATTGATTTTGCGCTACGAAACAGATACTATCAAGAATTGTACATGTCAACTGAATTAAAGGAACAAATTATAAAATGATGGTCAACATCATGAACTTTGGAATATAGTCTTTTGTCATTTATTCACTATATATATATATATATATATATATATATAAAATTATTCCCAACTTGCATTTAGGTAAAAATGCGCTTTCGTATGAATAATTGAATTCGTTCAAAAAGTATCGCAAAACAAAATCAAATAAATAACATCTACGTAAATCGCGATACATTCAGCAGTCGTGCGAGATAACCCAGTGGTAGAGGTTTGTACTTCTTACCATGGGGTCCCGATTTCGAATCTCGCTAGATTCAGCCACTGATGAGTCGTAGACGACGAAACACGTGTCAGTGGATAATTATATGTTAAGAACTACACACACACACACACACACACACACACACACTGGATCCACTACAAAGCTTTACTTTAGATATGTAAGCACTTCGAGAATTAACTAGTTTCGCTATACGTTAGTTCTCCCCTTGGCCATGAAGCAATCTACCTTGAATATGAGCGGGGCGTATTCCTACGCTCCCTTCTTTTCTTTTTTTTTTTTTGAAAATGGTTTAAAATGGCTTCCCCAGTAACGAACAGCAACCGGAGACATGAAGACCGTCCATGATTGTCCATGACTGTCAATAAATGCGATTGGCTTGAAGAGCACACACAAGCGTTTGATAAACGACTTGTAAATCTAGACGATTATATCAGAAAGGACAGGAAAAGAGTTGTTTTACGCATGCGCATGCTTTGCTATTCCGGATCCGTTGAGAGAGTAATTAGCGATGGCGGTCGTATTCCTTCCTCTCGCGGATTAAATAAACAAACAGGACAGAATAACAAAGATGGCCGACCGGTTTCCATTTTCCCAGATGGCCTTAAGGATCGATTACCTGAGAAAGAAGCCATCTCGCTCGGAGCCCTCCTCATCTTATTTGTCACGCGTCGTCTTTCGTTCAAGCAGTTTCGTGTATCCAGAGGATACATTGAGTGAAGGATGGAGACTTAAATGTCCCTGTTTACAAAATGATTTAAAAACCAATGAAAACTATTTAATTAAAAAAAAAATAAAAATGGCTGACGCATACGACGCATTACTACAACTCTTTCCTCTAAATGTCAAGAGATGGTAAAAGTTTAGAATAGTTAACATTCGAGAACTTGTAAACACAAAAAAACAACACATAATTTATGTAAACTATATGGGAATTAAATTTTCTGCTAAAACCTATGTGTATATTAACCTGTGGAAATATTGTTAAACGGTGACACTCGAAAGCTTTTAAGTTAAAAAAGGGTAAAGTCATTAAATACCACGTTGAGTTGATCGCGAGAAAATAATTTTGTGGAAGCAGTGGACATGTTTTGTCTTTTTTTTGGGGGGGGAGTAAATAATATTACACTAGGAATGATTTCGAGTTAAAATTTATTTTATTTTACGCATCTGAACTCGACAAATAGACAATACAAATCTATAAACATTGTGCAAAGAATAATAAACATGGCGGTATTAGGCTTGTTATGAATATGGATTATCTCCTCTTTGATAATCCAAGCTATACATTTCCGCTTGTCAAGTAGACAAGTAGATTCTAAATTGAATAAAAGATTACTAGACGGAATCTTTTGTCCTGTTTTCCATACAATTTATTCAATTAATAATGGAACAATTTATGCAACTGGAGCGATTTACAACAGATCCAGAAAGCGACTCAGTCGAAAAGTGCTGGAAACATTGGCAGGAGACATTTACAAATTTCATCGAGGCTCTACATTCAGAAAGGCCCTGACGTCCCATCAATAAGCGTGCGCTCCTAACCAACTACCTGTCAATTAAATTATCTCGGATTGCGTTACCTACGAAGAAGCAATTGATGCACTGAACGCTACATACATAAAGCATAAAAATTAGATATTTTCTAGACACCTATTTGCGACTCGCCGACAAGAATCAGGCGAAACATTGGACCATTTCTTTAAGTGCCTTTTGACACTGGCAAAGATTGCAACTTCTGCCCAATGACGGCATTAGAGGCCCAAGAGCAACACATCTTGGATGCCTTCATTAACGACTTACGTAATAGTCAGGTTAAGACAACGCCTTCATGAGAATAAGACCCTTACACTTAGAACAGCTTACGAGCAAACCTATGCCATCAAATGTATGATACAGCAGTCTAGTTCTTATTTAAAGCCAGACACCGTGGGTGCTGTGCTAAACTCATCTGTTCCTACTGCCCCCTCCCCCTCGTGATGATAGTCTGGCGAAGCTTCAATAACAATCGGTCACTACCGCTTTAAAAGGGGACACTTGCTATTTTTGTGGCTTATCTAAACACCTACGAGTTTCATGTCCTGCCAGAGATACTCGTTGTCATAAACGTGGAAAACTGGTCATTTTTCAAAGGTATGCAAGTCTTCTAACGCCCTATACAAAGCCACTCGTCAAAATACATCTGTAACTTTAGCCGCCTCCCTTGACCACCTTCGAAAAACTACTATAAAAGTGAAAAATAACGGGAGATCTACGAATGCTCTGCTCAATAGCGGGAGCTCAGAAATTTTTACAAAGACGGTTTGGTTTAAACAAACAAATTGTATTTTGTCCCCTCCCCCAGCAGGGTAACAATGGCAAACGCGTGATTATCTGCCCGTGGTTAATGTTTAGTGGATTTATTATTTAATGACTTCTCTAACCCTAACCCTAACCCTAACCCTAACCCTAACCCTAACCACTAAATAATCCGTAATGAAAAATTTTTGTTGAGAAATAATGCTGGTACACGATTTTTTTGCAGCAACACTCAAAGATTGAAATTCCGTTTGGCGGTTCAATGCCCGGATTGAAAATTTGTGGATTGGCGACAGCAAAAATTCAGTATCGTCACTTTTCGAAAATCTAACAAAAAACTGCAAACCCATAGCAGTGAGAAGCAGACGCTTTTCTTATAATAATAAAACATTCATTGACTCTGAGATAAAAAGCTACTCGAGGAGGATATAATTGAGCCTAGCAAATCTCCCTGGAGGGCTCAGATAGTTATAACCACTTTTGAAGACCATGAAAAGAGAATGCTTATAGATTACTCCCAAACCATAAATAGATTTACTCTTTTGGACGCCTTTCCACTACCCTAGAAATGATAAGTAAAATAGCCAAATATCGTATGTTTAGCACTCTGGACTTCAAAAGCGTGTACTATCAGCTCACGATTAGACGTAGAGACAGTTATACCCAGTTTTCGGGGCGAACATTCGACGATATCAACTTCGCAGGATTCCTTTTGGCGTTAAAAATGGGGTAGACAGCTTCCAAAGGATAGTAGACCAAATCATAACGAATGAGAAACTGGAAGGCACATTTGCGTACAATGACAACGTCACAGTATGTGGTCATAATAAAAAAGAACACGATGAA
Source organism: Euprymna scolopes (assembly GCF_053919585.1). Lineage (NCBI taxonomy): Eukaryota > Metazoa > Mollusca > Cephalopoda > Sepiida > Sepiolidae > Euprymna > Euprymna scolopes. The sequence continues at coordinate 33,301,738 of NC_136519.1, forward strand.
AATCTCAGACGGTTCATGTCCGCCGTCGACAAATACAACCTTACCCTGAACGAGGACAAATGCTACTGTACATTTCCGCTTGTCAAGTAGACGAGTAGCGAGATTCTTAATTGAAAAAAAGATTACTAGACGGAATCTCTTGTCTTGTTTTCATTACAAGGCTCATTGATCGCAATGATCTCGTTGATCGAAAAAGTGAAACGCCGTAATCCGAAATGCTATCCAACTTTTTTCTGTCTCTTAATTCAACATTTTTCTCTGAAACTACAGGGCCGATCTGGCTGAAATTTTGTATGGGCTTTTGTTACGATAAGGTAATATCACACAAAATAGAGAACAAGGGAAGAATTCAAATAGCAGCATAAAATATTATTTATCAGAAGATAAAACCCTTCCAATTACTGACGTTGACAGCATAACAAAGGTCCGTCAGCCTATCCAAGTATTAACTCCTTAATTAAAAAAGGAATGTAAAATCCCGAAAAGCGGCAAAAGATCCGTCATAACTACGGACGGGATTAACTAATTGACATGGATGAATTATTATAGAATCAATTATCTGTTGATTAATATATATTATGTCGAATGACTTGTCTGGTGGACTAATTCGCAAAAAAAAAAAAAAAGAAATAATAATTTAATGATAATGTCGTTCATCAAATCCCGTCTGTGTTTGTTTACAATATCACGTCAGCTGATATTTGGCTTGACGATGAAGACCACAGAAAATTCACTTCTGATTAATGTTTAGTCTTAAAATATACAAACGAAGGAATGATTTGCGGCAATGTTAAATAGTACCTCTTCTTTCGTCGTAAATTTAACTCCTTAATAAGAAAAAGTTAAAACAAAATTGTGAGGTACACTTGGGTTGGACAGGGTATCATTCGATCTATAATCGAATGTTCTACAACTCAGCTATATCTCCAGATGATAATAAATCTGGGGGGGGGGGGTTAAGAAGAAATGATTTGCTGAGATTTGATTATTTCCCTTGGCCGGTGTAACGTAAAATATTCCCCTTTTTATTAATAAACGAGAAAAGACTATTTTTAAGATCGAATTTTTTCGATTTTTTAGATATTTATCGGATAGATTTCTGTAGAAAACATATCTTAGGACACTGCAAAACATACAAATTACATTTGTGTGAAATTTGCAGAAGATAGACTCAGCTGTTTCGGAGTCTATGAGGAGTGGAACTCACACACATACACACACATACACATACACACACAAGTGAATTTTATATAAGAGTGGATATTCTTAGATGTTTTTCTTTTGTTGCAAAACAAATCGGTATAAACGCCCACACCTTAAATGGTATAAGTAGAACCGAGATTTCGGTGTAACTATATCGTAATGTTGAATACTAAATAGCCAAACTGTTTTCAGAATCATGAAAATAATGCTTTTTGCAAAGGGGGAAAAGGGCAGAATCAATAAAAATGTCCTCTGCATAAACCCAACAATTGTCCTCTACTATTTTTAAATCGTTAGAGCGTGTAAAAAATGAAATGAAGCAATAGTTAATTTAGATGCATCTCAATAAGCAACTAGAATTTTCTTTTGTCTGTTACACTTACATTTGAAAAATCATTTCTTTTGTCTGTTTTACTTAAATTTGAAAGAGCAATTATTATTTTGTCTGTTACATTTACATTTGAAATAGCAATTATTATTTTGTCTGTGACACATTTGAAATGACAATTATGATTTTGTCTGTTACACTTACATTTGAAATGGCAATTATTATTTTGTTTGTTACACTTAAATTTGAAAGAGTAATTTTACTTTTGTCTGTTACACTTACATTTGAAATAGCAATTATAATTTTATCTGTTACACTTACATTTGCAATAGCAATTATTATTTTGTCTGTTACACTTACATTTGAAATGGCAATTATTATTTTGTCTGTTACACTTAAATTTGAAATAGCATATTTATTTTTGTCTGTCGCACTTACATTGGAAATATCAATTTTTCTTTTAACCGTCACACATACATTTGAAATAGCAATTATTATTTTGTGTGTTACACTTACATTTGAAATAGCAATTATCATTTTTTCTGTTACACTTAAAGTTGATATTGCAATTTTTCTTTTGTCTGTTACATGTGTATTTCAAATTAACAATTTTTCTTTTATCTGTTACACTTACATTTGAAATAGCACTTTTTTCTTTTGTCTATTACACTTATATTTAAATAACAATTTTTGCCTGTTACACATAGATTCTAAATTATATTTTTCTTTTATCTGTTAGACTTAAATTTAGGATTGATTTTTTTCTTTTGTCTGTCGCACTTACATTTGATTTATATTTAATTTTAGTTATTTTTATTTCTTTGTTACGCTTAAATTTCGAATTGCATTTTTCATTTGTCTGTTACACTTACATTTGGAAAAGCAATATTTCTTTTGTTTGTCGCACTTCAATTTGGAATTTTAAATTGCATTTCTCCTTTGCCTATAACACATGCACTTAAAATAGCAATTTTTATTTTTTGTTACCGTAACATTCAAAATTTCATTTTGCTTTTGTCTGTGACACTTAAATTTAAAACAGCATTTTAAATAGAGTTTTTATTTTTTCTGTTACACTAGCATTTGATAGTAATTTTTCTTTTGACTGTTACGCTTACATTTGTATTTACAATTTCTCTTTTGTCTTTTACATTTATATTTGTGAATAGGAAAATTTATTTTGTCTGTTACGCTTATATTTTATTAGCAAGTATTATTTTATATGTTATACATACATCTCAAGTAGCAATTTATTGTCTGTTACATTTATTTTTGAAACAGTAATTTTTCTTTTAGCTGTTATACTGCATTTTAAAAAGCATTTTTCTGTCTGTTACACTTTCATTTGAAATAATAATGTTTCTTTTGTCTTTATTAAAAATAGTACACTTACATTTGAAATAGAAGTTTAACCTTAGTCTGTTACATTCATATTTAAAATATCAAGATTTTTGTCTGTTACACTTACATTTAAAATACCATATTTTGTCTGTTAAACTTACATTAGAAATATCAGACTTTTTTCATCTGTTACACTTACATTTGAAAAAGCAATTTCTCTGTTACCTGTTACTCTTATACTTAAATTTATCAATTTTCTTTTTTGTCTGTTACACTTATATTTGAAATAGCAATTATTATTTTGTCTGTTACACTTAGATCTGTGATAGAATTTTGCATTTTGTCTGTTATACTTACATTTGAAATAGCAATTTTCTTTTTTTTCTTTTACACTTACGTTAGAAATACCGAATTTTTGTCCGTCAAACTTGCATTTGAAATTACATTTTTTTGCCCGTTACAATTGCTATTTAAATAACAATTTCTTTTTGCCTGTTACACTTGAACTTTAAATTAACAATTTTATTTTTATCTGTTACACTCAGATTTAAAATAGCAATTTTTTGTCAATTGCAGTGAGATTTGAAATAATTTTTTCTATAATGTTATATTTACATTTTAAGTAGTAATTGTTCTTTTGTCTGTTATACTTTAATTTAAAACAGTAATTTCTGTTTGTCTATTACACTCCCATTTAGAATAGCAATTCTCTTTTTTCTGTTACACTTACAGTTGAAAAAGCAAAATTTTCTGTTACACTTACATTTGAAATTACAAACACTGTTACACTCACATATCAAATAATAATTGTCTCTTGTCTCCAAAATTTCTCCAAAGAATATGATGGTTAATCAGTGACAGTTAAAGTTGTAACATAATTTTGTTGGTTTGTCACGTTTATGTAACAATTCATTTTCATCGATAAGCTTAAGAACGAAATAGACTTCTTTTATACTCTCTCTGTGTTTGTCTGTGTGTTTGTGTGTCTGTATGTTTGTGTGCTTGTGTGGGTGTGTTTGTGTTTGTCTGTGTGTGTCTGCCTATGTCTGTGTCTGCGTATCTATGTGTGTCGATCTGTGTATCTGCCTATCCCAGTTTCTATTTCTGTGTGTGTCTGTTTGCCTGTGTGTGTGTGTGTTTGTCTGTTTGTGTATCTTCGTGTGTGTCTCTGTGTATGTGTGTTTATTTGTCTGTGCATCTGTTTCTATGTATGTTTGTCTTCTTGTGTATCTACATGTCTATCTATCTGTGTGTTTGTCTATCTCTATGCCTCTCTGCATGTATGCCTGTACGTGTGGGTGTGTTTGTGGGTCTATCCGTGTGTTTTTGTGCATGTGCGTGTGTATTTGTCTAGGTGTCTGTATGCCGCTCTGTCTGTGCGTCCGAATTAAAGACAAATAAAACATCTGTTGCTCGACTGGACATTGTTTGACCAGATTCAAACCGACAGAAAATGATGTATCGATTATTCTATGATTGGTTTTCAATCATCTGCGTCCGCTGCATTCGATAATTACTTCAATAGTCAAATATATGCTTTCAATGGCCGAATATTTATTCTAGTAAATTGACATCATTCTGCCTCCAAAAACAATGGAGTTGCACACAGAACGCAAAACTTGGTTAAGTGAAGAGGAAAGGTTGACTCCCCTCTCTATGTCACTGTTATAGTTCACTCTTTGTGTACACCAATCGTTTTTGTTTAGACTACATATAAAAGAATAAAAGCATAGCTACATCCTAAGATCCAAATATATATTTTCTATGTAAAACAGCTCCTCGAACATGTTAAAAGTTTGGTACATTTATTTTTAAACAAACAACAAAAATTTGCAAAATTCCAAGGTCTAAGGTTTTTTCATCTTACCAATAATCCCCCCCCAAAAAAAAAAATAACTAACTTTGATACATTTTACAGATCTGTTTCGTTACAGGAAACAATTAATATTTGTATGCCAACATTGAATATTTCTTCCGTGGACTCGTCAGAAAAAAAAAAACAGAAAGATAAAAATGCATATAGATAAGCATAATATGGAAAATTCAGAAAGAAACAATGAGCAGCCATCTTGATTTGAAGTCTGTTATTTGGGAAACATTGATTGACAAAACCAATAAAACATTGGACTTTGGGATATAGCAAAATTGTTGTTAATATGTGTGTGTGTGTGTGTGTGTGTGTGTGTGTGTGTGTGTGTGTGTGTGTGTGTGTGTGTGTGTGTGTGTGTGTGTGTGTGACAAATGAGAAGAAAAACATCAGTACCGTCTGTCTAAATCCAACAAAAAGGGGACCAATCTTTCGCGCTTTTATGTTGGGCTCTCTTCAGCCTTTGTTCTCCCTGAAAAAGAAACCAAAGTTTAGTTTCCTTTGTGTTGGGTTTGAAACCGACGGAACCGATGTTTTCCTAATCTTCTGTGACGCACATATATAAATAAATATTACGCTCTTATATTGGATTTTCTTTATAATCAAGAACTTTGCTGGGATTCTTTCCCATAAATCACACACACACACACACATTTTCCAACGCAATAACTCTGTCAATTTTCAGTCTACAGACTCGAAATTTGATATACAGGGTACTGAGATTTGGGAAAATATTTCTAACCCGTGTTCGGCCAGAAATTTGCTGTTAAGGGGTCAAAGTTCAACGATTTGACCTTTAAGAACTCTGCCAAACTCCTCCAACAATTTTGGGTCTAAACACTTGAAATTTTAGATAGAGGTTCCTTGGACATGGATCCAACTTACTAACTTGATTTGAGCCCCAAGTTGTAAATGTTAAGGATTCATAATAGGGGTAAAAGTTAAAAAAGTTCACCGCTTTTTTCTTTTTTTTTTTTTTTTTTGCTCAACGTACACCTTCAAACACCCGGACAACCCCCGGCTGAAGTGCTAGTATATATATATATATATATATATATATATATATATATATATATATATATATATATATATATATATATATAAATTTATAAAATATATATTGCGATTAAGCTACACTGAATATTCCGCGTTTCATCCACTCTAGGACTCTTCAGGCTTATGCGCCTTTTACCCCTATTATGAACCCTTAACATTTACAGCTTATGCGCATAAGCCTGAAGAGTCCTAGAGTGGATGAAACGCGGAATATTCAGTGTAGCTTAATCGCCATATATATTTTATAACTTACTAACTAGCTCTCCCTACGTATTGAGCACTTTTGAAGTAAATACTTAAAGTTTACGCATAAATCTATACTTTCGTATATTAATTTTATGTAAGTAAATTAGGTAGTTATATATATATATATATATATATATATATACATATATATATATATATATATATAAGTGAAAATGTCTGCGTGTGTGTGTGCGTCTGTCTCTCTGTTTGTGTATATTTCCCTACAATATAATTCTGTCAATTTTCGTTATACACACTCGAGATTTGACATACAGAGTATCGAGGTTTGGGAAAATCTTTTTAATCCTGTTTCGGCCAGAAATCTTGTTGTTAAGGGGTCAAAGTTCAACAATTTGACCTTTGAAAACTCTACCAAACTCTTCCGCCAATTTTAGGTCTAAACACTTGAAA
>NC_136519.1:33313189-33315689 GCF_053919585.1 Euprymna scolopes
TTAAATAATTTTAAATAAAATAAAAATAAAAACAAATAAATTAATATCTTTGCATGGAACAAAGTTCAGGCATCAGCTCCTTTTTTGTTCCTTTAAATAAAATGAAAATGATTCTAAATATAACTAAATGAAAACTGTTTTAAACTGTTCTAAAAAATGAAAATGATTCTAAATATAACTAAATGAAAACTGTTTTAAACTGTTCTAAAAAATGAAAATGATTCTAAATATAACTAAATGAAAACTGTTTTAAACTGTTCTAAAAAATGAAAATGATTCTAAATATAACTAAATGAAAACTGTTTTAAATTGTTCTAAAAAAATGAAAATGATTCTAAATATAACTAAATGAAAACTGTTTTAAACTGTTCTAAAAAATGAAAATGATTCTAAATATAACTAAATGAAAACTGTTTTAAACTGTTCTAAAAAATGAAAATGATTCTAAATATAACTAAATGAAAACTGTTTTAAATTGTTCTAAAAAAATGAAAATGATTCTAAATATAACTAAATGAAAACTGTTTTAGACTGTTCTAAAAAATGAAAATGATTCTGAATATAACTAAATGAAAACTGTTTTAAACTGTTCTAAAAAATGAAAATGATTCTAAATATAACTAAATGAAAACTGTTTTAAACTGTTCTAAAAAATGAAAATGATTCTAAATATAACTAAATGAAAACTGTTTTAGACTGTTCTAAAAAATGAAAATGATTCTGAATATAAGTAAATGAAAACTGTTTTAAACTGTTCTAAAAAATGAAAATGATTCTAAATATAACTAAATGAAAAAGTTTTAAACTGTTCTAAGAAAATGAAAATGAAAAGAAAAACTAAATAATTAAATCAAAAAAGATAAGTAAAAGTTTTATCTTTTTTTAATTAAAAAAATCATACTAAAAACCTTCGTCAAACTTGTTTGATAAATATTACAATTCACACTGCAATTTGCGTCACATACTTTTCCAGAGAATTCATTGTGAAACCCAAATATCAGTTTTTTTTTTCTTTTAAATAAAAATTAAAATAAGTTTTTTCCACAAGAACTAATAAGAAAAAAACAAATCTTACGAAATAGTGAACAAAAGTGGCCAAAATGTGGGTGCTCACTGTACGGTAATGTCTTAGTAAAATAGAGTTATCTCCCTCAGATCAGTGGCGACATATCAAACAGCAACAGTTATAGCCGTTGACTTGTGATAAGTGCTTTCGTTAAGAGTCGCACTTCTTTGTTTACAAAGCAATTCGGCGGAAGTGACGTCAGACAAATTTTAAGGTTTAGATGACCAAAACAGTATATAATGTAGCCTTTTTTTGTTGTTGTTTTTAAAGCAACTATAAAAAATAGAAGATTTGGTAAATTTTTACTTGGTTTTCACCTTAACATTTTCCTTTAAAATGAGGACTTCTAAAAGTTTTCGGGTATAATAAAAACTAATGTTGCGTTTAAATTTTCCGCAAATAAGTAGTTTCCCGGATATTATGCAATGTAATTCTTTGTGTTTAAAGTGGTGGCCATTGTTGTACGCGCAAGCGCGCATATTTTTGCCATAATTAATATACTCACTATTCCATAGCTAGCCATAGCATATATTGACCCAACGGACCATGGATAGTCTAGTATATATATATATATATATATATATATATATATATATATATATATATATATATATATATATATATATATATATATATATATATATGTTGAATATCCGGTTCCCGTTAAATCAACAAAGTTAAGCATCATTGAGCCTGGTCAGTACTAAAATGAGTCCCTTTGGGAATACAAGTTTCTTTATCTGCTTTCCGCTTATCTCGGCATTGCTTCCAATCGTCCTGATCTTTTCATTGCCTCTGCAGTGTCGACTCAGAAGAGTGAATCATGTATCAGTGCGTATCATTTATTATGCCGGCAAGATGATCAAATGGTCATCTGGTCTTCTTCTTTCCGAGAGACACACAACCTAATACCGATATCTATCTATCTATCTATCTATCTATCTATATATATATATATATATATATATATATATATATATATATATATATATCTGCTAGATCTCTCTCTCTCTCTCTCTCTTTATATATGTGTGTGTGTGTTCAAGCACGTCTCATTGAACACGACAGACTTATTTTTTTCCCGATTTTTTTGGATATCTTTTCAATTCGCCGAGCGATCTTTTTTATTTCAGCCGGCCTATTGTATATTATGGCGCCCAAAATTTGTTGTTCGACCATATTCAGCTTGGTGCATTTATAGTTAGTTTTTTTTAAATATAAAATAAGAAAATCGAAATTAAAAATAATTCGCCCCTACCAATCCTGCACCCAGATTTAAAACCTAAAAAAAAAAAAAAAAAAAAAAAAAAACTAGCTATAAATACACCAACCCTCAAAGAAAAATAAAATAAAAAATAACAACAGCGATCGCTTCTGACGACGATCGGATGTACCGATAGAAAACGCTTGAGAAGAATATGGCTAAACAATAAC
>NC_136519.1:33320689-33348189 GCF_053919585.1 Euprymna scolopes
CTGCCAGCAACCACTGTAAAAGAGTAATAAAAAATGCAAGAGAGCTATATGCCCAGTCTGTTAAATCCAAAGTAGCTGATCAACGGCTTGGATCCCACCAGTTTTGGCAAATAACAAATAGGATCCTGAACAGAAGTGTGCGTTCTATCCCAACCATTATCAATGGACCAGAGGTCATCTCGTCAGCGTCAGACAAGGCCAAACTATTTGCAAAGAACTTTGCAGCTAATTCTACCCTATGCGACGAAGGCCATCAACTCCCCATATTTTCTCCTATAACACAGAACAAGCTAGGTAACATACAACTATCCGTGCATGAGGTCGCCAAGCTAATCAAAAACCTTGATTCCAGTAAAGCAACTGGCCCTGATGGCATCCCAATTATAGTGTTAAAAAAGCTTAAACCAGAACTTGCTCCCATACTTATGAAACTATTTAAGCGCTGCCTTAAGGAGAAGTGCTTTCCGACCCCCTGGAAGACCTCATCAGTTTGCCCTGTATTTAAGAATTCAGGTGATAAGTCCTCTCCCTCTCAGTACAGACCAATAAGTCTCCTGTGTGTTATGAGTAAGTTGCTGGAATCCATATTAAATAGAGAAATATTCAACCACCTCAGCAGGAATAACCTTCTTAGTGACACACAATATGGTTTCCGCTCTGCAAGATCTACCGCAGATGTGCTGACGGTTATATCCCACAGGATTAGTGAATCTCTTGACAAAGGCTTCCTTTCTAGGGCAATTGCTCTTGACATATCAAAGGCCTTCGACAAGGTATGGCATAAGGGTCTAATTCACAAGATTTCCAGCTACGGTATAACTGGAAATGTTTTCTCAATCATTAAATTATTTCTCTCCGATAGGCTCATAAGAGTAGTGGTAGATTTCCAGCTACGGTATAACTGGAAATGTTTTCTCAATCATTAAATCATTTCTCTCCAATAGGCTCATAAGAGTAGTGGTAGATGGACAAAAATCGGAGGCCTGCAATATAAATGCTGGAGTCCCTCAGGGGTCAATCCTGGGCCCAACTCTCTTCCTGATCTACATCAATGACCTCCCTAAACACATATTTAAATCATTCGTTGGCATCTATGCTGATGACACGACCATCTACGGCAACACATCAAAGGCTGTAAATGACAAAGTTCTCTCGGATTCTCTCTCCTCTGATCTCGAGCGCGTGGTTCAGTGGGGGAAGATGTGGCTGGTTACCTTTAATGCATCCAAAACCAAACTCCTATCCTTACATCATCAACGCTCTGATCCCCAGCTGGCATCAATTGTGATGGATGGCTCTTGTCTGGGTGAGGCCCCGTGTTTTGACAAGCTTCTGGGTTTGACCTTTACTCCTGATCTGAAATGGAACACGTACATCAAGTCTGTTGCCAAGGTCGCTGGAAAGATGGTGGGATCCTTCTACCGCTCCAGAAGATATCTCACTACTGATGCAATTCTCTATCTATACAAAAGCCAAGTACGTACAAGGATGGAATACTGTTGCCATATCTGGGCAGGAGCTGCCAAAAACAGCCTATCATGCCTTGACAGAGTACAAAATAGACTTCGTGGTTTAGTGGGGGATGCCCTTTTCTCTACCCTGCAACCTCTCTCCCACAGAAGAGACGTTGCGAGCTTATCCTTGTTTTATCGTTATTTTCATGGCAGGTGCTCGTCTGAGCTCCAATATATGGCCCCCCTCGCCAATCTTTCACGAAAAACACCCGTCTGTGAAAAATTTCCCCCACTCTATATCTGTGCCTAAATCAAAACGTGGGCTCCATGAACAAAGCTTCTTTCTTAGAACTGCACGCCTGTGGAACTCTGTTCTGTCTGCCTGCTTCCCTCCGGCCTACAACTTGGATGTCTTCAAGTCCAATGTTAACAAATTCCTAATGAACCGCCCCCTTAAGTAAACACTTCATCAAATCTCCACACTAACGTAATGTACTTGTAATAACCCTTATCCATGAGTGGCTTCCGGGCCTTGATAAGTGGTGATCACTGTGTAAAAAAAAAAAAATCTATAATAGAGTCTATCTCGGATTGAGTTTATCTATTTATATTGGCTTGAATCTATATTTCGTAGTATGAGTCTACGTTTGAGTACCTATTTTTCGTAGTATGAATCTACGTTTGAGTACCTATTTTTCGTAGTATGAATCTACGTTTGAGTACCTATTTTTCGTAGTATGAGCCTACGTTTGAGTAGCTATCAATAAAATGTCGACCCTTCCGATGCGTATTCATCTTTCTTTACCTTTCATAAACAAAAAGAAACCTGCGGGAATGCTTTCCATTTATTGAGTATCCTTTTGTTAGTCATGCAAAAGCCACCCGCCTTGAAGCTAACGACTGGGAAACCGAATCGCTGAATAACTTGTCATATGTTATTACATCTTCACACCGAATGCCTTGGTTGACCTCTTTCAAACAACCGGATGGCATGTACTACACACACGGGCACAGGAACATGAATAGATATTAAGACGTGACCGCTCTTACCCTGAACGCCAACCAATTAAAATCTAGTTTAGAAGTGCGTGACAGACAAATGAACATGCTATTTCGAATTTAAGTGTTACAGACAAACAGCATTCTATTTTAGATACGTGAGACTTGTAAGAAATAGGTACCGGGCCGAGTCAGTCTCACGAAAAATCACTAATCCGTCCCGGAAATGGCCGAAGTATTTTACGATTTGAAAGCCATGAAATATGTAAAAGAAAAAAAAAATAGCAAACGATACTAAGCATCCGAATATTTAGGAAACGGTTAGGTTGGTGTTAAGATAGGAATGAATGATATACTCCCAGCACAAAATAAATAAATAAAAAATAAAGTAGAAAACATTTTTTTTTTAAAGAAAGGAAGTTAATATTGAAATCATAAACTGGGTCCGTCCTTTTTAGAACTGACTCGGGATTCTCTGTCGATACTTAAGACTGAGTCCGTAAGTACTGAAATACTTTGTATACCTATTCTTTACATCTATCCTAAAGTGTTCTATTTCAGACTTAAGTGCGACAGGCAAACAAAAATGCTATTTCAGACGTAAGCCTTGCTAATCGATGCTAGTGCAATCTCAAACTTAAGCGTGACACGAAGATGAAAATGCTATTTTATTATGCCGGTGCAAAATTTTTTGCTGATTTAAAATTTCATCTTGAAAATTAACAAAGCCGATAGCCATTAGTCGCGTGCTCTCGTGTAAAGAATGAATGCGTGAATGTAGGATTGACATGAAATTCTTAAAGATAAACTAAAATGACCGAAAAATGGGCTGAAATGATTAAATAAAAACTAAATGACTTAGAATGACTTTAATGAACTTAAGAATGACTTGAATGCTTAAAAAATAACTGGAATCCTTCAAAAACAACTTGAATGATCTGGAGAATGACTTAAATGGCTTTGAGACTGACTGGTTGTAAAGTGGGTGATCATTTTACATTAAATTAATACAGAAAAGTGATCCCCACTTTATATCACAATAAGTACAGCATGTAGTAAGACAGATACGACACTTTGATCTTGGCCAAAAGGCCAAGAAAAGCTTAAAAAGCTAAGAGCATCTATTACCAACAGACCTTTGACCTTAAACAAAAAGGCCAAGCACAAAAGTATTACCGACCGACCGACCGACTTATAGAGTCGCTTGCACGCGACGAAAAAACTGTTTTGGAAATACTCCATTCCTAACAATAACATTTTCTCTCTATAACTTGGTCCCATCTGTCAACGAGTTGATAACAAAACTGTTATTTGCAGATGATACAGCTTTAGTGGCACAACACAAGACCAAATTTAAAACATGGAAAACTCGTTTTGTAGAATGCCACAGAAAATTGGTCTTCAGGTAAATACAGCGAAAAATACTGAGGTAATATACCAACCATCACCTGACAATATGCACCCACAGGATCCATCGATCATGATAAACGGCGAGGAATTAAAAGTGATATCAGACGTGAAGTATTTGTGAATTACACTGACTATCAACGGCTGCACAGACAAGGAGATAAGCTGCCGCATCCAGATTGCGTGTGTTTTGTCCGAAAAACTAGAAAAACAAAGTGCAAAGTTTATAAAGCAGTGGTATTATCTGCTCTACTATATGCAGTAGAAACCTACACATTGTATAGGGAACATGTAAAGAGGTTGGAAGTAATACAACAGCGCCACCTAAGAAAAATTATGAAAATTAAATGGAACGATCTTATACCAAATGTTGAAGTACTCAACACAACCAACATGGACAGCATAGAAACCGTACCCGCCACAACACAACTGCGATGGACTGGACATTCGGCCAGAATGGAAAACAATCGCATCTATAAAATCCTATTGTATGGAGAATTGGAAAATAGGTACAAAATGATTGGTGGGCAGAAACTCCGCTACAAGGATGTGATGAAGCGTAAAATAAAAGTAAGATAAAAGTAACGAATATGAACACGAAAAATTGAGAAGAGCTAGTAGCAGACCGACAAAAACATTACCAAAGGCAAAACCCTGTTAACTACAAGGCACTACGTGTGGGGAAACTTTCCACACTGAGCGTGGAATGCTACAACGCCATAGGATAAAACACAGAGACCCTGACTAGTCATCTGCAGCTATGAAGGACTGCATGACGATGGTGATGATGATGACGATGATGATGATGATGATGATGACGACGACGACGACGACGACGACGACGACGACGACGACGATGATGATGATGATGATGATGATGATGATGATGATGATTGCTTGGTCCCATCTGTCAACGAGCTTATAAATGCCTTACTTGTAAAATTCTTTAGATTTGGATGTGAAATATGAATCTAGCTCATGTTCAATCTCCTTTCGTGATGTTAACCGAAAGCCATCTAAAGGGTTTTGCAATCCTCAAAATAAGTGACAATCCGAGGGAGCTAGGTCAGGAGAATATGCAGGATGGGGCAAGATTTCTCAACCAAATTCTCCGAGGAGATTTCTATTAAATAGTGTTGTGTGAGAACGACCATTGTCAGGATGAAAGACGACTCCATTTTTGTTTAGTAAGTTTTCGAGTCAACATTGGCGTGAATATTGTAGAAAATATGAAAAATGTTTAATGATCTGAAAGAATAAGTTATAAATTAATCATGGTGATATGTTTAATAATAACAATATGCATGAAATAGATTATAATAGTTTTAAATGCTTCTTCTACGTCCCGGAACCAACCGTGGCATCGACCAGACATAGAAACGTAGTAATTCCACCGACAAACCGGGTCTCTTTAGACGCGTTTACAAATAGATGAGTCATTACATCTATGCATTTATCAGTCAAAATACTACTGTATTCAGCGTGTGTCACGTAATGTTACAGTTAAGCGTGACCAACTGGCGGAAAGGCTATTTCCAACTTAAACGAGACCGACCCAACGATGGACAGCGCCTTCTATACATTTCTTTAGAAAAGATGCGTCATTTAATCTATGCATTGAGCGATGAAACGTGACAGCCCGATAGATCAATAAACGCTTCTAAAAATGAAGTGACGCATTCAATTATGAATGGACATTACGGGGAATTGATTTTCACGCTGAAGGTAAGAAATGGTCTCCGGAGGACGAGAGAAAAATCCCAAAAGTAAAATGCGTTAAATCTTTTGGAAACTAATCGAACTTTATCTGAAGTTATCAAGTTGGCTTATTGACCGACTAGCTTTATAAAAAAAAACTGTCGAGACTTCCACAGTGCAGGTGCGTCATGGTTTTCGCAACTATGAATGTCGTGACTCACAGTCCCTCTTTTTACTGCCCCCTCAACGCTCCTTTTCTTTGGAGGAGATAATTTGTGACCCTTCGCCGGTTACAACGATGTTTTCTTTTTCCCTTTCTATGGGGTGACCACAACGAGGGCTTAGCTGCTACTGCCTCGGCATTTCTTTCCTCGATGTCAGATCTTTGCTGTATTTTTTTTTCTCGTTCCCTCATTGGCGCCTTGATTTCCTTTTCTTATTTTTCTATTTCGTTGGTATCTGGTTCTCTGAACTTATTTAAATATCTCGTATTTTTTAGCATTTACTGCATTCCCTTTTACCCAAGCTTCATGCTAATTCTGTTGTATTCATTCTTTCTGTTTTCAGTTTTTACCTTCTTCAATTTCAATAAACTTGTTGATTAAAACCATAAACTGCCTTCAGAGTTTTGATTTTGGAGAGGTGTCTACACTTCCCGTCTTGACAACGAAGCGCGTGATCTTTAGGAAACGGAATAATGACTGTCCCATTATGCTACCTAGCATAGTCTCTCCTCTTCTGATGAGAAGCATTACGCTTCGAAATACCGTAGTATAAAGATTCCCCACTTTCCCTCCACCCCTAATTGATGTAAACACATTGAATAAACGCGCGTATGCAAATTCATACAAAATAATATCACCTATAAAGAAAAAGATGACTATAGAAAAAGTGAAAGAGAACGATCACGTTAGAGACGCGGAGAACGTTCGAGATCACGTCAGAGGCGTGAATGAGGTTCGAGATCACATATGTGACATCAAGGTCGTACCAATGAGGAAATAAATGCCGTTGTTAAAAAGAAAAAGCAAGTTGAAGTTCTTTTCTATTCTTTGTCCCCTTTGCGACTAAGATTACAACATGTTGGTTCCCGGATTACGTTACAACTGTTGATAAAAAAATAATTCTGAACTCAACAGTTTTGTATCACTTTTATGGCCGCTTACGAAAATTAAAATCAAGTTATAATGATACGAAACAATACGTCTAAAAAACGTATTCCAATGTTGATCAAAACTCATTACATGGTTTTGATTTTAGAAGATATTTAAAACTTAAGGTTTAAGCTTAAGAGGTCTTAAGAATAAATTGAAGTTCATGCCATCTTGCTTTCATTGGTGTCTCATGACTAAAAATCAACATCCAACCAACCTTTATTTATATAGATTGATAAAAAAGAATACCCGTCCCAGGATGAGTAAAATAAATTCTTACACAAACAAAAGTTTAGAACTACTTTTATGTCCCTTATGAGGATTAAAATTACGATCTACTGGATTAAATTCAATGCAGATATATTTCAAAAGCACTTAAAATGCTCTAAAGAATCTGAAATTTGGGGAATATTTATTAATTGATGTTTAATTCTTATTGTTAAAATTTCACAAAAATGTGAGATATCGAAATTTTAATTAATGCCGCATAATAATAAAGAGCCTTCTTGTGCTCCCCACAATTAAAAGCCTTCCGTTCGTATTTCCTTGTCCTTGAGGGGAGATAAGTAATCTTTAAGCTTATTCCGTTATATTCTCAAAATGTCAGCGCACATCAGCAGGCCGTGTTGCTTATGCGATCGAGGTTGACTAGTAAAAAGATTAGATCAATGTGGCTGACATGGCTTCGCTAAAGATGTTAAAATTCAAAACAATTTGTTGAAATTCAATAACAATATGTATTCATGTTTCTCTCTATCTCACTCTCTCTCTCTCTCTCTCTTTCTCTCTCTCTCTCTCTCTTTCTATCTATCTATCTTTCTTTCTCTCTCTCTCTTTCTCTCTTGTTTTCGGCATCACGAGAGAAAGAGATAACCAGTTGAAGCTAGGAGGCTAACCGTACGAGATGCTCACCAAAAAGTTGGACTCTTGACTAGTAAAGCGGGCATTACGGCCTTGTGCCTGCATGCTAGCTCATTTTCAATTTTTTTAAATTATTCTTTAAATGTTAAAATAAAAGAATTCTATATTTATATAATAAAAACATGATCGCTTATTTTATGCAGCGTTCAATTCCAGCACCAAAAGTTCCTGCCCAGATAATTAATTCTCAGGAGAAAATTAATGACACCTAATGACGCCGAGAATTCGACATAAACCCCGTTAAGCAGACGTAGCCAACGACATAAACCATTGATCTAAAAGAAATGTGCATATCGTTTTATCGTTTATTCCTCTGGAGAGCTGGTTGCTGTGCTCAGCCCCATGACACCGACACAATAAGTCACGCTCCCTGGTAAATGATCGGGTTACATTTAGAGGGTGTACCACTCTTTTACCTCTTTTGCACAAAATTAAATTAACCTAAATATAGCACAAATTTGAACATCTTAAGCTTAGCATATATTTTCTAAAATTAATAATGTCCGCCTCATTATTTTAGGCGCTAATGTTGTGCTACAAATATATTAACATACTATATATATATATATATATATATATATATATATATATATATTATATAAAAGAAAAATGACGATATAAAATTATATACTAATATATAGATTTATTCATTTATTCAATGTGTTTACATCAATTAGGGCTGGAGAGAAAGTGGGGAATCTTTATACTACGGTATTTCGAAGCGTAATGCTTCTCATCAGAAGAGGAGAGACTATGCTAGGTAACATAATAGGGATGCGACGGCTAGCGATAGTTACATTAGGAGCGAAACAAAATATTGATGCTGTTTGGGGGGAACTAAATTGATCTTTTTGATATAGGAGGAGTATAGCTTTCATTATTAATGTTTGACCCGGAAAGTAAAGAATAGCAAAACAGGGATTTAAAAAAATACTTAAAATTTACTGATTGGATAGATATTTAATTATCTAAATAGAACTTGCAGTTTGTAATGTTTATTACATGTAGCAAATGTTTTTGCAAAGTATCTAAAAGCAAAAGAATGTTTTTCTTTGGTAACGCATGATGACGCGAACACACACACACACACACACACACACACAGAAATACGCATGCACGATTCTGACAGCTTCAAATAAAGTAACGAGCCAGAAACATTTTAAAACAATATATTTAAAACAAGTGAAGCATGCATAGTCCCCCGTGAGTGCACAGTGAACGAGGCATAACAAATTACTAAGTTCAGTATTTTACCCCCCCCCCCCCCCATTTCACCCGAAATATCCCCAGGGGACGTCAAATCCTGGTGAAAATGAACAAACTGTGCAATTTTAGGCCTTAACATATGTAAATTTGAGTTCTGCACCATGCGAAAAAAGAAATGAATGTCCATCATTTGCCCCCCCCTTCATTTTGCCCCAAAAGTCCCCAAGGCCTTAACATATTTAAATTTGAGTTCAGCACCATGCAAAACTGCTAAATAGACATATACAGAAAATTTTGGACAAATATGGTAAAATAGTCCCAAAAATAGAGTGTTTTTATTAGCCCTAAAAGAACCCCTGGGGCACACCCAAGAGTTATCGCGAAGTATAGACAAACAAAATTATATAGAAATCAGTTAGTTAAAACTTTTCAGAAAGTTTTATAAAAATCGAAGGCATCAATTTTAGTAATAAGCACAAAAGTGTCAATTTTAACCCGAAAAGCAGCTCTAAGGGGACAACCGGAGTCTTCCCGGAAAATCCGTTCTGTTACTTTTTTACTCATATTATGTTTAATGTTTGTGCAAAATTTCAAAAAATTCTAAAGCGTAGTTGTTGAGAAGTGTGCGGTAGACGAACGGACGAACGGACAAGGCTAAATTTATAGGTCCACCCTCCTTTTGTCGGGGGACCAAAAATGTAAATATATTGTAAACTAGCATTTCAGCCCGGCGTTGCCCGGGTGTTTGGAGATGTATGTTGAACAAAAAAAAACGGTCAATTTTTTAAACTTGCCCCCCTATTATGACCCCTTAACTTTTATTGTTTAGGATTCAAATCAAGTTATTAAGTTAGATCCATGTCCAAGGAAACTATATCTAAAATTTCAAGTGTTTAGACCCAAAATTGGCCGAGGAGTTTGGTAGAGTTCTCAAAGGTAAAGTCGATGAACTTTGACACCTTAACAGACAAATTTCTGGCCGAAAACTAATTACAAAACTTTTCCCAAATCTCAGTACCCTGTATATCAAATTTCGAGTCTGTAGACCTAAAATTAACAGACTTATTGCGTAGGGAAATGTACACAGACACGCACGCAGACACGTTCAATTTTATAGATATACTAGCATTTCAACCCGGCGTTAAAAAATATCGGTCAATTTTTTTTAACTTTGACACCTCTTAACATTTATTGTTTTGGGCTCAAATCAAGTTATTAAGTTAGATCCATGTCCAAGGAACCTATATCTAAAATTTCAAGTGTTTAGGCCCTAAGTTGTCGGAGGAGTTTGGTAGAGTTCTCAAAGGTCAAATCCTTGAACTTTGACCCCTTAACAGCCAAATTTGTAGCCGAAAACCGATTAGAAAGATTTCCCCTAAATCTGAGTACCCTGTATATCAAATTTCGAGTCTGTAGACTAAAAATTGACAGAGTCATTGCGTAGGTAAATGTACACCCCCCCCCCCCACACACACAGATACACAGACGTTCACTTTTATACTAGCATGGGTGCCCGTCGTTGCCCGGGTATTTGGAGATGTATGTGGAGCAAAAAAAAAAAGTGGTCAATTTTTTTAACTTTGACCCACATTATGACCCCTTAACATTTATTGTTTTGGGCTCAAATCAAGTTATTAAGTTAGATTCATGTCCAAAGAAGCTATATCTAAAATTTTAAGTGTTTAGATCGAAAATTGTCGGAGGAGTTTGGCAGAGTTCCAAAGGTCAAATTGTTGAACTTTGACCCCTTAATCGCCAAATTTCTGGCCGAAAACCGATCACATCGATTTTCCCAAATCTTAGTACCCTGTATATCAAATTTCGAGTCTGTAGACTAAAATTTGACAGAGTAATTGCGTAGGGAAATGTACACACACAGATACACAGATACACACACAGACAGACACTTTCACTTTTATAGATATATAGACTAGCATTTCAGCCCGGCCTTGCCCATGTCTTTGGATGTGTATTTTGAGCAAAAAAAAAAAATGCGTTCAATGTTTTTTTAACTTTGACCCCCATTATGACCCCTTAACATTTATTGTTTGGGGCTCAAATCAAGTTATTTAGATCCATGTTCAAAGAACCTATATCTAAAATTTCAAGTGTTTAGACCCTAAATTGTCGGAGGAGTTTGGTAGAGTTCTCAAAGGTCAAATTGTTGAACTTTGGTCCCTTAACAGCCAAATTTCTTACCAGAAAACCGATTAGAAAGATTTTTCCAAATCCCAGTACCCTGTATATCAAATTTCGAGTCTGTAGACTTCAAATTGACAGAGTTATTGCGTAGGGAAATGCACACAGGCAGACAGACACACACACAGACAGATACACAGACACGTTCATTTTTATAGATATATCGATAGATAGACTAGCAGTTCCGCCCGGCTTTGCTCGGGCCCTATATACTGTTCATAACTTTATGTGCATATGTATAAAAAAAAGTGTGAATATGTACGGTAGGGAAGTGTACACAGACAGACAGACAGACGTTCACTTTTATATATAGATATTGGACGCAATATATAATAATGATTTAAAAAGTAAAAATGACTCATGCGCCCTCACCAAGAATCGAAACGAAAACGTTCAGATCACGATTTATTTTGGCCTCTGTCGTTAATGACTGGGCCATGAAGACATTTATAATGCAAGGCTAATAATTAAAACATGAACCAATAGCTACTATATTATGCATTTGTAATACCGGCGTTCGACCTTCACCTGGCAAATTTCTTTTCTTTTTATTTTTTTAATTTTCACACTTTGACACCGATTTTCCCCGGATAAACCCCAAATATAAAGTTTCGCATGTATTCAAATACCTTATATATGAAGTTTCCTGTCTGTAGACCAAAACCTCTAGGAGGAGTTTGGTAGTCAAAATTTGTTAAACAAAAATATATACGTATACATAAATATATATGGAAACAGTTTTGTGTTTACTTTAAACTTTTTGCGCAAATATTATGCAAGTATAAATTATGTAGAATATCTGCATTAATATAATTACACGTAATAGTTAACTAAAATAAGAAAACCGAAAAAACTAATAGGGAATTAATTTAAATGAATGTTTAAAAGAATATGCAAATTAGCTGCATCATTTGCTATTGAATGCAATTCCACAACCCATTTATAAGAAAGTTGTATTTTCTTTTTAAATAAATAGAAAAGCAGGATAAAACATCAATGGTACAATATGTCCAACCACATTTTAAGTAAGAGGGCACAAAACATAAACTAAAGTAAGTTGTGGTGGGAAAACTCCCTTAACAATTCTGATTATAGTGTTCATAACCTCAACATTTGTATTATTTGATGGCTGGCCAGTGGTCATGTTGCTGTTAAAGCCATACCGAAAATAATAGACGAATTTCTGTTTTTCTTGAGATGCAAAATTTCTTTTCTTACCCCGCCCCTTTATTCATGGGGCTTTGTTGTCAGTGAAAATATTATCGCTAATTGTCGGCTGCCGGCAATGAACTCTTCTTCTTCAGGGTCGCCAGGTTTTTTTCGCTCTCCTTCACCCTCTTTCCCCTAATAACCATGAATAACAAGATCTCATATAGATATTGTTTACTTTAGACGACGTCTTCGAAAAAGCGCATAGAAAAAAAAATAGAAACCTCTTTGTTTACGCAGGATGAGTAGAATTGAAAGCGTCAAGTCGAAATAGGTCAAATCTTGCTTACTACAAGGAATTAAAAATTAGCACAAAATCGCCGCCGGGGATTACTTTTTAAAGCCATTCTCAGAGGTGTCCATCTTAAAACACTTGGTTCTAGCCCTTCCTCGGAGGATAGATTTAGTAAACAAAATTTAATTTTATTATATATTTTTAATAGGCACGGCAAAAACGGAAGGAGGATGTATTTTTTGACGGAGTCTCTCTTTAAAAAATCTACCAAATATCAAGTAATTATCCAATCAATACGCAATTTTCAGCGATTATTAAGTGAACAAATGGAGAATGAACTTTATAAAGGTGTACTTTTTTATAATCGATATATATATATATATATATATATATATATATATATATATATATATATATATATATATATATTTCCCCCTCGTTGTGCCAATATTTTTAATCGTTTTTAAACGTAAATAAATTTAATTAATGTCCCCGTACGTTGGCACATTTAATAAGTTCCCCAATAGAACTCTTTATTTTCGTTACAATATTATTTAGATTGCTATCGATTTACTCCTGACGAGATGATAGCCGAAAGAGCTCTCGAGAAACTTCCGCCTAGTATTTTATTTAAAACTATATATATATATATATATATATATATATATATATATATATATATATATATATATATATATATATATATATGCCTACAACCCCCCTTCTTTATTTGTGGTTTCAAATATACTTAAAATAATCAGCCGAAACTGAACAAAATATATTGTATTGTGGGTAGGATGCGGATTGTAGATTTTAAAAAATGCGCACATATCAGATTTTAAAGTGTAAAATCCGAAATTTGAATGTGTTTAATTTGTCATCGTTTGTGTTTTGAAGTGTGAAATTCGTTGAATATCTTATGAATAATTATTATCTTTCAGATTAGCAAAAAAAAAAAAAAAATTTTTTTTTCATTATTTTAACGAAAAACACTACTTTTAAATCTTTGACAAATAAATTAATAATTTTCTTTTAACGAGCCCAATATTGCTAATATATCACTAAATGCTTTGAAGAATCGATACCAAAAAAAAAAAATCGATAAATAACTGCGAATTTTGCTAAAAATACGATAATTTCTTTCGGCAGTTGTTCGTACTTACAAACAGTTGCTATCTCCTGCTTTTCCTTTTTACTTTGACTTGCGCTTGAATTTAAAGTGTAGGGGATTTTTATATCTACCACACTCTCTCGTTCAGAAACACTTGGTCTTGATAGCAAGACAGGGTCAAGACGACCAGGCGTGATACTAGATGCAAGAGTGGTCTCCAACACATGCGGGGCCTAGTATGCCGAAAATGGTCACTGATCTGGTACTGTCTGGCCTCATCGTTGCTTAACTTCGGGGGTTATGTAGGCAACACATATGCCTCGCTTATGAAAAAAGAGTTATATCCTTATCAAATTTATTCTTCACTTAATTGTCAAAACAAACGTTAAAATTTGATGAAAACTTACAGAACTAAATGACTTCATTTATTCATGTAAAGGCTACCATAGTTTCCTCGAAACTATCATTAAATTTTAGATTTTTTAATTTCGTCACGCGAAATCTATAGAATGACATAAAAGATGGAATTACTTGGAATTTAGGTAATAATATTTTTGCATATTTTTATAGCAAATCTCGGTCTTTCTAAACCCCTTGACCCTTCACGAATATTTTATCTGGCGCCAGTTCATGCCGACCACATTATTATTATTATTATTATTATTATTATTATTATTATTATTATTATTATTATTTCAGTCACAATCTATCAAGTCTGAAAGCCTTTCAAGGATAAGGGTTAATGAGACGGGAATTATTGACAGCCGAAAGATATGAAGGATATTATAAGAATACTAACATTGATGAATGCGTTTGTTTTTTAATCCTTTGTTAACACACACAACGATATTGAGCGAAATGTAAGGTGCTACTATGAACTAGAGAGGGGGGTTTCCTAACTACAGCCTATAGGCAAGACTTGTCCCGCAAAAGTGTTTAATCCGGCCCGCGGAGCTCTTATTGAAAATGTAAAAATATTCCTTTTTTTTTTTTCTTTTTTTTTTTTTTTTTTTTTGGAAAAAGGTGTGAAAATTGTGTGGTGTTTTTTTTTTTGTTTGTTTGTTGTTTTTTTTCGTTCAGATAATGATTAAAAGAATGAGGTTTGGGAGAACCGGTTTCACTGAAAAAGTAAAGCTGATGAGCCAAACCGTATAAAACACGTGAAGGTTATTTATTTATTTATTTATTTATTTATTTATATCCGCGTAACTCTAAAACGTCAGCAATATGAACCCCCGTCCGAAAACTTTGGACACGCCTGAATTAAAGGCATCATAAGATGCGAGATTCTTTATTACTTAACTACAGGGTCAAACGATAAAATTGTCACATTAGAAAACAATACTACAGCTTTATTTTAAAACTTTGATTGAAAAAAATCAATTCAGTTAATTTGATTATGTAGTAAAGCTGACATCTACTCAATGTAGCCGCCTTCAGCCTCAATCACCGCCTCGATACGGGTCCTGAACTGAGAGCGTGCCTTTTCCACAAGTGCTCGTCTGAACTCCAATCTCTGGTCCCCCCTCGTCAATCTTTCACGAAAAACACCCGTCTAGCTGAATCCACTGTGAAAAATTTCCCCCACTCTATATCTGTGCCTAAATCAAAACACAGATTCCATGAACAAAGCTTCTTTGTTAGAACTGCACGCCTGTGGAACTCTGTTCCGTCTGCCTGCTTCCCTCCGGACTACAACTTGGTTGTCTTCAAGTCCAATGTTAACAAATTCCTAATGAACCACCCCCTTAAGTAAACATTTCAGCAAATCTCCTCACTAACGTAATGTACTTGCAATAACCCTTATCCCTGAGTGGCTTCCGGGCCTTGATAAGTGGTGATCACTGTGTAAAAAAAAAAAAAGCGCTGGTGAGAGCTCGGCAAATACTCGGCGGATGTCGACCATCAGGCTGGCTTTGGTGACAGTATCGACGTATCATTAAACAAAGTTGTCCAGTGATATTTACAATCATGCATGTCAAAACTTTTCAGAGAAAGAGATTGACTGAACATCCAAGATAGTTATCACCCAAAATAGGTAACCGCAGAACATTCTAATGAAGGAAGACCAGTTGGGGTTAGATTGAAACGGCTATCTTCAAACAATGCTCATCTGGAACTATAGAGACTCAACACCTCTATCCACTGCGCCACGGGCGTTGAGTCTCTACGGTTTCAGGTTAATATTGTCTGAAGATAGTGGTTTCAATCCTACCAAAAGCAGGCCAGGGGATTAGTTCGCTAAAACGTGATGAGACAACGACAACTATGAAAGGCAGTAATTACTGGGGATACACTTATAAGACTTAGCATTTCTATACCGTCGCAGTTAACCACTTGAAGAAGGCCAGAGGATGTGTTGGCCGAAACGTGGTGAAACACCAACAATGAAGATAGGGATAACAGTCCGCAGAAGAATAAATACACAAATTAAGAAGCCTCATCTCAAAGGATTGAAAAAAAAATTAAAATAAAAAAATAAAAATGTTTAATACATGTATGTCTCTCAGAAAAAAGTAAAATGTTTTTTGAAATATTTTTTTTATAAACAGCTTCGGGTATAATTGTAGGAGTGTGGTCATTTCGACAACCCAAACTGGTCACTATGACCATCACGGGATTCTGACTTTGACATGCCTGGTCTGGTCTATATAAAAAAATCGGGTGTGTGCGTGTGTGTTTGTTTTGCTGATTTCGAGCACTTGTACCCCCTCGATGTAAATATTCAATGCCGCCAAGACTAAACTAGTTTCATTCAATAATTACAAGAAACCTTCTCTACCACCTATAGCAATGGCCAACGACTCTTTATCTGAGAGTACATCTTTCAAGCTCCTTGGCCTAACGTTCACAGGAAACATGAGTTGGAACAATTACATCGAGGGCATTGCCAGGGCCGCTGCAAGGAAGGTGGGCTCTCTCTACCGTGCTAGAAAACTACTAACACCCGAGAGTATCCTGTACCTTATGTCCCTGATAGTAGCCCCCTACATCAAAGTGGCAATGTGCCTTGTTTCGGGTCAAAATGTAATAAAAAAATAAAAACAATTTGGTAATACGATTATTTTTCATGAAGATATCGTGTCACAACATATCGACATATACAACAAAGCCACTCCCGGCCATGAATGTGACAACCTCATATTATCAAGCATCACTTACAGCGTTCATCGTGTGGCGGAACGTTTAACGTTCCATGATGATACGCAACTGGTCATCTTCATCTCCCCCCCCTCCCCTCATCCACTCGAGTATTTACTGTCCCAGCAACTCGACTGGTTGGAGGCTAATATTACAGCCAGGAGATAACGATCGATTATTGACTATAAAAAAGTATACATTTGTATTATTTTGCTAAGCATATTTTTTGGTTTGGACATTTTATTTATTTATTTATTTATTTACGATTTCGAAATACGAAATAGTTACAACGTGTTTAATTAGATTACCGTTAACTCTTCTCTCTCTCTCTCTCTCTCTCTCTCTCTCTCTCTCTCTCTCTCTCTCTCTCTCACACACACACACACACATACATAATTAATTTCTGTAAAAATTTGAAATGTTATGAATTGAATTAACGATCTTGGTGTTTTCTATATATAAAAAACGTTGAAGACGAAACATGAAAATCATAAACAACATATATATTCATCTACATACAGTACTGTTTCGCTGTATCGCAACTCATCAGTGTGGCTAGACAGGCAACTACCTCAAGCCAGGATAGAAACCCGACCGCCCAAACGACAGTCAAAGCTTCTAACCAATACGCTATACACCCGCTGTTGTGCGGGTAGTAAATTAACGATGTCTTGACATAGTTCAAATGCTGAAGCTCGATTTAATACGCTAATGGCAGTTTGTATATCACTTCCCAATATGCTCAACCCAAGATAGGGAGCATATGACGTAATGAATGTTTCCTTCTCATACGAATATATATAGTATAAAAAATATATTCATATCATGTATGTTAGACAAAAAGTACATCTTTAATGCCCTGAATAAGTCATCAGATTTATTGCGGTGTTGTATGGTTTGCTAGTGTATCTAAGTCGTGTTTACCTTAGTTAAATAAGCAATCAAATTCGTTCATTTTGTTACCGCTTCTCCGGGGTATCATTATCCAATGGATGTCAAGGTCTTTGTTTGAAAGAAGTTTTTGCGCCCACATTTTTTTTAAGTTGATCAAATTAAAAAAAAAAAAATAGTGATCTTACGTGGAAACTAAAAAATATAAGTTCTACTTTTTGTTAGCCTTGGATATTTTATTTTATTAATTTTATTATATTATGTTAATATTTTATTTTATTTAGTTTATTTATTTTATAACTTTATTTTATTTTATTTTTTATTTATTTTATTCTTTAGTTTTATTTTATTTTTTTATTGTTTTATTTATTTTATTATTTTATTTATTTTGTGTTTTATTTTCTTCTTTTTTATTTTCTTATTTTATTTATTTTTATTTTATTATTTTATTTTTTTATTTTATTTTTGTCATGGGGTTAAATGGTAATAAACAAAAGGATCACAGGATTTTTAAGAACGAAACGTATTCACATAGATTACAGGCAAGGCGGGTTGAGTAATACCATTCTTCATTGGTTGGCCGTTTGCACACGACCTGCTTGGCCGTTACCGGAAGTGGCGTCACCAGAGGAAGTGACGTCATGAGATAGTCCATTAATCTCATGGAGGGGCGTTTCCAACAATTTTAGTATTTTATTTATTTTATCATTTTATTTATTTTCATTTTATTTTATCATTTTATTTATTTTCATTTTATTTTATCACTTTATTTTATTTTCTTATTTGCTTATTATTTTATTTATTTTATAATTTTATCTATTTTTATTTTTATTATTTTATTTATGTTATATATATTATTATATTTATTTATTTATTTCATTTTATGTATTTTATTTTATTTTTCATTTTATAATTTTAGTTTTTACGTATTATTTGTATTCTTCCCACTGCTGTTCTTATCTTGTTATTTGCACAATGTTTTGGCCGATGTAACCTCCGACCTTTTCCAGGTGTATCGTGTCGAACTCGAGAAATTGATGAATCTGCACGAAATGTTGAATGGATTCCTTAATTTAATCCACGAAATTTCAAGTGATTCGCAATACAAATTCACTCTGTGGATTGAGAATTTAACCTGTAGTGAAGTCTTACATTACAATGAAGTTTACCAAGTACTTTATCCACTACACCACAAATTCCTGCGAATTTTTAATTCGTGTATGCTATTCTGCAATGTTTAACTTGGTGTCAATTCCCTATACTGACAATGAAATTCGCTATAACTAAAATTGATGTCGTCTTAGAAATGATGGTACACCAACTTATTGTTTAGTTTCAATTTTCGGAGCGCCTGCAACTGATTTACCGATAATATAATATGAAAAGCATAGAAGCCACAATAATAAGACACCGTTTCTACGCTGAGCTGGACACCTTGCTTCAATGCCTGACAACTGCCTACTTAAACAAGTTTTTTTATTCAGAACTTGCCATTGGAACCAAGCCTCATGGCTCACTAAACGCCGCTTTAAATATAAGCTGAAATCTACTGTTAAGGCGATCAAAATTGACACAAACAACCGGGAAGTCAATACAGCAACGGAAGAACTGGAGACGAAAAATATAGGAAAACACCGAAATCCTCGAAAACAACAAAAGACATAAAGAAGAAACAAAAAGATCTTAAAGAAAAGCTGGAAGTCAGCAACCTGTGAAACCTCTTACTATCCCTTCTGGCGGCTACATGCACACATAGAACTTGTTTCGCATTATAGGAAGTGTCAGTGGGCAAAATGTATACTCGTATCCGAGTTCTGCAAACGACGAGATATAATAAACACAGTTTATTTGAGTGAATTGTATGAATTAAATAGCGTATCGCCACGACAATGCACCTGCTGCTTAGAGATCGCTTCGCATAGTTATAAAGAAAATAAACAAAAATAAGTTAATAAATAGACAAGAACAAATGAAAGAGAATTTCATTCAAAAACATTAATATATATATATATATATATATATATATATATATATATATATATATATATATATAAGATCAGCAAGTTTTATAGATGATAGAAGCATCAAATTAAATTTTCTATTTAACATGACGACACATGATTTACCAAGCGGTAGGATTTAAATAATATTTGAATTTTCATTCGATAAAATAAAACCAAATAATAAATAACAAATAAACAGAAATAATAATAATAATAATAATAATAATAATAATAATAATAATAATAATAAATAATAATAACAAATAATAATAATAATAGCAAATAATAATAACAAATAATGATAACAAATAATAATAAAAAATAATAATAATAATAACATATAATAATAATAATAACAAATAATAATAATAATAATAATAACAAATAATAATAATAATAATATCAAATAATAATAATAATAACAATAATAATAATAACAAATAATAATAATAATAATAATAACAAATAATAATAATAATAATAACAAATAATAATAATAATAAAAAATAATAATAATAATAACAAATAATAATAACAAATAATAATAATAACAAATAATAATAATAACAAATAATAATAATAATAACAAATAATAATAATAATAATAATAATAATAATAATAACAAATAATAATAATAATAATAATAATAATTAGACAAATAAATATAGTAAAAAATTAGAGTAAAAATATATAAAATCTATCTTTCTTAATTTTTTTCAAACTGTATCGCTTCCGAGACGAAAGGTCGCAGAGCGGTGATAGACAGGTGAAATGATTGCATTATTGTGGACAGTCTTTTTTTTTTGTGGATCTTTACCCGATAAAATTAGTTGTTAAGGGTTCCAGAAAAAGAAAGAAATTGGAACTTAAGTCGATTTAAAGTTCTCTTGCATGCATGCGCATATATACATTTATGCGTTAAGGTTAGTTCGTTTTTACATAATAAGTCAGACGGCAGTGATTTAGGCTGGAGCGCTATAAGTTTGTTTCGGTTTCGATTCTAGGTGATGGCAGCGAAGTTATTTTTATTTTTAATTTTGAAATTATTATTATATATTGGGTACAATATAATATACAATAATCGATAGAGGGTTGATTCTATAATATTATACGACATCTGCATAAATTAAAATATTATATTTAAGCGTATTTTACGACCGGACAACGCCGACGCTTTATATATATATATATATATATATATATATATATATATATATATATATATATATATATATATATATATATATATATATATATATAATAGTGTTGCGACTATTAATCGAAATCGGAATTGGAAAAATCGGAACTTTTTGTAGTATCGAAATCGGTATCAGAATCTGAAAATAAATATGCCTATTTTCCGATGCCAAAACGATTCTTTTAATACTATTTTTTTTTTATTTAATTCTGTTTAAAATAAGACCTTTCACTACTGGTAGTAATAATAAAATAATAAATATTTATTGATTTTAAACTACGAATGAAACTAAAATCACCGCCCCCACAAAAGGCTGTTTTTATATTTGAGAAAATATGTGCACATTTAACATGTTTTTCTTTTTATGGTAATAGGGAAAATAACAACTTTATAGTTATATATTTAGAGATTTATAAGAATCAGAATCTCGGAATCGGTAATTGTATCGGAATCGGAAATTGAGTACGGAATCGGTAATTGTATCGGAATCGGAAAAACTATTAGAATCGTCCCATCATATATATATATATATATATATATATATATATATATATATATATATGAAATTTATTCATACAAACATTGATGGCCACATATGTGCATACATGTTTCTGTAATCACCCGCGTTGGGGGATTACGTCTTCAGGCCAAGAATTACCGTCGAAACTGATATTTCAACCAAATACAATTTCTTATTTCGTTTACAAAGTTAGAATGTAACCTAGGCAATTGAATTTGCTAAGACCTATACAAATGTCTCCGATGAGGATTTTGAAATCATTATGAAATGCCGCACAACTGTCCTTGTCTATAATGGAGAACAATGGGCTAAAAATGGGCAAAACTACTTTATCGGGGTGTCAATGGGATCGCTGGACTCTGCAGAAGCAACAGATCTCGTTGGACTTTATATCATTTATAGTTTAGCAAAAGATAATACTATTGATGGAAGGGACATAGGCTTATATCGTGATGATGGGCTAACAATAGTGAGGAACGCTATAAGTATTAAATGTGATCAGGTTAGGAGAGCAATCCATAGGGACATGAAAGATTTGGACTTAAAAGTAGAAGTTAATGCTAACTTAAAACAGGTTAACTTCCTTGACGTTACTTTAGATCTTGATTTAAACACTTATAAACCCTAGATGAAGGAAAACGCTAACCCTATTTATATACACCCACAGTCTAACCATCCACCATCCATTATTAAACATATACCATTATCTATTGAAAGTAGAATAAGTAAGAATTCATCTGATGAAGTAACTTTCAATGATTGCAAAGCTATTTATAATACAGCACTTAAAAATAGTGGGTATAAGGACATAGATATAAAATATAAAGTAACTAATGCTAGCACAAATAGGTCTAGAAATCGTAATAGGAAGGTGATTTGGTTCACACACGCCTTTAATATTATGTTGAAAACAAAACTTGGTACAAAATTTTTACAATTTATTAACAAGCATTTCCCATCAAATAATATATTACATAAAATATTTAATAAAAATACATTAAAATTAAGTTATAGCTGTGGTGATAACTTGGAAAGAATTATAAAAAAGCATAATGGAGGAATCTTAAGGAGGACTAATAGAGAAAGTGAAAATACTAGTGATAACACGGCTGTGAATAAAGGTAACTGCCAAAAGCCTGAGGAATGCCCAATAAAGATTGAATGTCTACCCTCATCAGTGGTATACCAGGCTAGGATATTCCCAGTAGAGAACCCAAGGGATGAAAGATTCTACATAGGTAGTACCCAAATGACTTTGAAAAATAGATTCTATGGACATACACGTTCGATGAATAATCAAACGTATGAAAAGGACACTTCCTTATCGTTATACTACTGGAAATTAGTTAGAGAAAATAAAACACCTAGAATAGAATGGAAGATTATTAGAGGGGCCAATATTTGCCATTCATTAAACTCACCATGTCCATTATGCTTATCAGAAAAACTTGAGATAACTAGGTTTAAGGATAGGGATAAACTGTTAAATATTAAACAAGAAACTGCTATATCCTGCAAACATTTCAGAATACACGCACTTAAAGAACTCTAAATTAGATTATCAGAACAACTATGAGTACAACTATCCCCATCCGAGTAATAGATTATTTAGGTGAACCTCGTAATAATGTATGCATGTGGATATGTTTGGGTGTGGGTATGTATGTGTATATGATCTGTATGTATATGTATATATACGTGGATAAAAAATAAATAAATAAAAAATAAAAAATAAATAAAAATAATAAATAAATAAATAGATAAAAAAGAAAAAAGGAAAAATAAAGGAAAAAATGAAAAGTGAAAGAGAAGAAAAGGAAATAAAGAAATAGGGGCGAATGAATAAAGATGAAGTTAGTACTACAATATATAAGCCTTTATACTCCGTTTGCATAACCGAAATACTCTGATTTTTGTCATATGTTATTATATATTATTGTTATATCGTTATATATCTTATGTATATCTGTGTCACCCTCGAAAGAGTGCTTGCTAAATATGAGGATAGACCTATGGACTTCCAGCTGAATTCATTATAAATTTTTACGTAGTATAAATTTTTACGTAGTAAAAAAAGTACAACTTATGAAAAAGGCGGGGGCGGGTATATAACTATGAGTGTGGAGTTTGATAGAAAAGAGAATTATGTAGTGAATGAGTTCATTTCTATTCCCATTTTAGATGCATTATTTGGTGGCAGTGTACATATATATATATATATTGTGTAAATATGTATGTATAAGTGTATTTATGTATGTATGTGTATGCATGTGTATGTATATATGTCTGTATATGTGTATGTGTGTGTATGTATATAGATGTATATGTATATATATGTATGTATATATATATGTATCTGAACTATTAAAATAGGCTGTCTCGTATGCGATGAGTGTAATAATGTATATTACACGAATGTATGGGTGTCTGGGTATATATGCATGTATGTTATGTATGTATATATACGCCCGTGGGGACTGTAGTGGTACGCTGTTTCATAGATAAAGGGGTTACAACACTACTGAAGTAAAAGGGCACCTTATTATTATTATTATTATTATTATTATTATTAAAAAAAAATTTTTATTTGTGCATGTATTGCTGTGTTTTTATGCGTTGTGAGTGAGCGAGTATCTGTGTGTCCATGCGTGTGTATGTATGCAGGTATGTGCGTGAGTCTATGTTGGTGTCTATATGTATATGTGTCTCGTATACGTTTGCGGAGATTTGGGGACACGTGTGGATTGGGATGTGTGTCTGCGCCTGCGGATGGTCTGACTGTGTGTGTATGTGTTGTGTGTAAGCTGGTGTGCGTGTGCGTGTATAAGTATGTGTGTATGTATATATGTATATGTGTATATGTGTATATGTGTGTGTTTATATATATATATATGTATGTATATATATATGTGTGTGTGTATGTGTGTGTGTGTGTGTTTTGTTGAGACGTGTGTCTGGTTAGGGTCCACTGGTTTTGGGGTTCCCAATCGACAGTCTTATTATTGTTATTATTATTGATATTGGTGGTGTCATTAGTATTATCAATATTATAAGAATTATTATTATTAGGATTGTTAGTGGGAATAATATTAGTTTTGATATAATAACAGTCATGATGTATGGTATCCAGGTGTGTACATGGATGTCTGTCTTTGAGGGTCCGTGCATTGATATAACTGCGTATGTAGGTATAGATGCAAACATGTTATAACTGTATGTGAACATTATATGTCTATGTATGTGTATATGTGTGTGTATGTGTATATATGCACGGGTGTATCAACGTGTGGGTGTATATACGTGTATTTATTTATATGTATGCATGAGGAGTTTGATAACTTTCGGGGTTTTGTGTTTATTTTTATTTTTTGTTTGTTTGTTTGTTTATTTATTTTTATTTTATTTTGTTTTTATTTTGTTTTATTTATTTATTAAATTTATTTTAATTTTAATTTTATTCTTGTGTCGATATAGTTATTGCCTGTTTTCAGTGCGTGTGTGTGAGTGAAATACAACGAACACTGCTATTTTTCGAATTGTCGGAATTAAACGCTAACAATTTTAAATGCTTAATCTTCCTACAAAGTTTAGCATCAAATATGGATACAAAAACTAGTAGAAGCGCTCTTAATAAGCAACCGAATGAATCTCGTTTGCCGGTTCAACATGTTGTAGAGAACTCTCAACATTCTATGTGCGTTCACCAACATTCATGAAAAGGCATTGAGCAGAGTGTCACACACTAGAAAATTGCATTATTGTTATACCGGCCTTTCTATGCAAAAGGGAAATGACACCGGTTCTCACTATATATATATAGTGCTAGTAATGTCTACACCGGTGAGAAGGAGCGACAGTACTCCACTGCCTAGCTGAGAGCTAGTCAGTAATACCCGTATTCCTACCTTCTTATCTGTGATTTTAATACACTTCGTTTGTAAAACCAACCTCGACTTGATTTTCTTCTTTTACTATTGTGTTACGACACAACAATTATAAAAAGAAAATCAATTAACGAACTAAATGTAATAATAAAAAGAAAAATAAATTGTCTCATAAACCGTGTTTGGTTGCGGGCAATTACATTTGTATAAAGATTATCCATATAAAGTGTTATAGTTGCGATCGCATGATTCGCAAAAGTACACGTGCAGAGTTAAAAACTTAAATCAAATTGCTAAATGTGCCGTAGTTGAAGATATTAGAAAGTCTTTGCAAATGAGAATATTGAATGAAAATATTAAATTACAAATTGAATCAGGATTTGTCAATGATACATTTTCAAATATGGAATGATATTGGAAAACCAACTTTAATGAGACCTAATTAGCTAATTAGCTAAAAGTCTCTAATAAAATTTGAAGGCGAGCTAAAACCAAATTGACAACTAATTTTAATCGGTTTATTTTTAGTACAATTTATTTCGTAAGATAAAAATGACGGGGAAGTAAATAGATTCGAAAAAATGGGAGTATTAGCGAAAGAAGATTAGAGCGAATGAGCTTTGCCTACAGTTTACATAAAAAAGTAAACATATCCGTATTTGTGCGGATTTCTTCACAGGATTGAACTATGAGATAAATGATTACAACTATTCTCTGCCAAGCTCAAAAGACATGTTCACAAAACTCAGCGAAGAAAAATATTTTTCAAAGATTGATTGAAGCGATGAAATCCTTGGTCAGCCTCTGCTTCTAGTCAAAAGGCCAATGGTGGACGAAACAGCTGGACTTTTACCAAACGATTGCAGAAATATATTGGCAGTGTGTAGACTAGCATTTTAAGAGTTATTTTTAACATCTAGGGACACCGCGTACGAGAGAGCAACTGTACAGACACTTTTCTCAGATCTTATCCCTGATTAGAGATAGAAGAATCAGATTTATTGGTCACTGGATCGAACTTGAATGCCTACAAGGGAAAATGAATGCTTACTAGAGATAACTTGAATACTTACTACGCACTATCCTCCTGTGTCTAAGGTCTCGCTGTACGGAGTTTATTAGGATAACCTGACACGAGGATACGTTTTACATAATATTCGCGACCCAAATGAGATCTCCTCGATATAGATAACCCACTCTAGTTTTTATTTTTCCCAAGTGATGTTATCTCAAGTAAGAGCTCAAAGCTGGAAACTTTTCCAGACTATATGAATTCTTGCCTTGGGATCCAGTCAGACCAAAAGACCACAAGAAAGATATACTATAATCAACTGCAGAGAGGAACATTATGTTCTCAACTTCTTTGTTGTTCCATTTTCCCACTTTCCAACTGACTACAATATGATCGTATGCAAGTCCAATGCAAACAAATTCTTGATGAACTATCCTCTTAAGTAATCCAATCTACCAAATTTCCGCTAGTAACGATTACTAGGATATTGTCTCATTGACTACCGTAATCATTATCCTCATGCGGCCTCCAGGCCTTGATTAGTGGTGACTTCTTTATACAAAAAAAGTGTTCGAGAGATAAAGAACTTTAATGGAATATTCGAATATCTATATATCTTATATCGAGATTAAGTGTTTGCGTAAGGAAGGGGGGTCCTTCATTTCTTGGAACTTCGACTGAAGTAAGATAAAACAAACAATGTATTCGTCAGAGGTAACTTTTTTGTGAATACCTAAATAGAAGTATAGTTTAGTGGGAATACCGCAGAGAACTTATGCAAAGAACTCACAGTGCACATATGGAGGCCTACCGTGTGTGAAGCAGGATAGAACAAGATGGCGTGTAAAGGTCAGGAAAAATATCGTGCATAAATCCACTTATCTATCTATCTATCTATCTATCTATCTATCTATATATATATATATATATATATATATATATATATATATATATATATAAGTGAAGTGGCTGTCTGTGCGTGTACATTTCCCTACCAAACTATTCTGTCAGTTTTCAGTCTACAGACTCGAGATTTGACATAAGGAGTATTGATATTCGAGAATATCTTTTTAATCGGTTTTCAGCCAGAAATTTTGCTGTTAAGAGGTCAAAGTTCAAGGATTTGAACTTTGAAAATTCTACCAAACTCCTCCGCCAATATTGGGTCTAAACACTTGAAATTTTAGATGCAAGTTACTTGGACATGGATCCAACTTTTTTTATTAGATTTGAGCCCCTTTTAAAACGGCACCAAAA
>NC_136519.1:33355689-33400689 GCF_053919585.1 Euprymna scolopes
ATGAGGCTTCAGCCGTGTATATAAACAAAATACACCAACTACATGGCCTGTCACAGATAGACACCATAAGTCGCAGTGGTCGCGAACGCCAGGAAGGCAACAGAAATACCAGCAACTTGTGTAAAAATTGTGGACGGGACCACCGTTTTGGCAAGGAGCATTGCCCTGCCAAGAACGACATATGCAGCTCCTGCGGGAAAATGGGCCATTGGGCCAAATTGTGCTTCTCAGCGAGACTCAGACCCAGGAAACAAGAAAAACCCTGGCACAAAAGCCGCAGCCAGCCAAGGCACAGACAACATGGAACAGGCCGAAAAGTCGACAGCGTTGCTGAACATGACGACCGAGCCACAACAAAACTACATGCGGCGATGGAGCACCTCACATTCAGCACTATTAACAGTGAACATCCACTGCACAAACAAAAAACAACACAAAATGAAGCGTTTGTCATTATCAACATTATATTGACAAACCACCCAGGTACACACAGCCTCAAACTGAAGGTAGACACGGGTGCACAGGCAAACACACTACCTTTACGCATATTCCCCAGTATGTGCCCCTTCGCCATAAACGAAGACGGAAACCCAATACCTGGATCACTAAACCCAATGAAATGCGTACTGATAGCATACAACAACACTGAAATAAAATGCCATGGCACCACAAACATCAGGTGCAAATACAAGGACTCTTCATGGTTCAACACTCAATTTTATGTGGTCAACACTCCAGGACCTGCTATACTGGGCCTGCCAACATCTGTAGCCTTCAACGTTGTGACAATGAACTGTGCCATATCCGTTCAGCAACAACCTATCAACAGCATAGATGATCTGATGCGTTTATACCCCGACAGATTCGACCGCATTGGCGAGTTCAAGAAAACACACAAGCTCACTGTCAACCCTAACACTTCATGCCACATAGACGCACCAAGAAGAACGCCAATAGCCATGCGGGAGAAGATCAAGGCTGAACTAGACAAGATGGAGTCAGAATGTCATTCGTCGTATTAAGGAGCCAACTGACTGGGTAAGCTCCCTTACATATGTAACCAAACGCGACAACACAATAAGGGTTTGCTTAGACCCAAGGGCACTAAACAAAGCCCTAATGCGGCCGTATCATCAAATCCCAACAGTTGAGGAACTCAATCACCGGTTTGCAGGTGCAAAATACTTCTCAAAACTGGATGCTAAGGCAGGATACTGGTCTATAAAGCTTGACCAGGACCACTTTTCAAACACCATTTGGAAGGTACTGCTTCCAACGACTTCCATTTGGTTTAAACGTGAGCCAAGACATCTACCAGCTCGAGATGGACAGAATACTTGAGAAGTGCACAGGAGCATGCGATATAGCGGATGATATTGTTGTATATGGCTCAACAGAACGTGAACATGACAACAACCTAAGGCACCTCATGGAAGTCGCCACACAAGAGGGCCTCACAATGAATTCCAAGAAATGCGAGATAAAAAGCCAGGAAATCTCCTTCTTCGGAAATATATACACCCATTCTGGAATGAAACCTGACCCAGCAAAGATACGAGACCTACAGGAAATGCCAGAACCACGCAATAAAACAGAACTGCAACAGTTTCTAGGTGTAATGACATACCTATCCCGCTTTATTAAGGATTTCAGCTCAAAAACCACTGTATTACGTGACTTACTTCACAAAGAGTCAGAATTCCAATGGGAGCCACACCACCAGACGGTTTTCAAAAACCTGAAGAGTGAAGTGTCTGAAACGTCCCTGCTTCACTACTTTGACCCCAAGCGCCCAATCTACTTACACTGTGACGCAAGTCTTCATGGAATAGGAGCAGCGCTTCTACAACCAGACTCAGCTGGCAATTTAATGCCTGTCTTATACGCAAGCAAGAGTCTGACACAAACAGAACAACGATACGCATGTATCGAGCGGGAACTACTGGCAATCGTGTTTGGCACACATAGATTCCACACATATTTATACGGTCATGGTTTCCAAATTGTCACTGACCACAAACCTCTTGTCATGATCATTGACAAACCTCTCACCTCAGCTCCAGCTCGCCTACAATGAATGCTCATCCAGCTACAGGGATATAATTTCAGATTATCCTACAACAAGGGATCCGAAAACATATTGGCTGATGGGTTATCATGCCTGCCATCACCTGGCAATTCGGACCCTATCGATCTGGATGTTCGAGTTGACACCATTCGTTTCTCTGCTGACCGCATTGAAAAACTGAGAGACTGCACAACAGTTGACCCTCTGCTTAACCAGCTAAGAGATACCATTGTCATGGGATGGCCTGAGACAATCAAGCAACTGCCTACCGATATCAGAGAATTCTGGAGCCTAAGAGATCATCTATAAATTGATGACGGCCTTATCCTTAAAGGACAACAAATTGCCATTCCTCAGACCCTCCAAGAAGATATCCTAAAGCAACTCCACAACGCTCACTTAGGACAGGAGAAAACCAAACTCCTAGCCAAAGACACTGTCTATTGGAAAAATATAAACAGAGACATCGAACAATTCACAAGCTAATGTAGCATCTGTCAACAACATCAGCCATCACAAATGTCAGAGCCTCTTCTGCAGCACGACATTCCGACAAAGCCATGGGACGTAGTTGGAACAGACCTTTTCGAGCTCCATGGACATCAATGGCTGATCATAGCAGACTACTACTCCAAGTACCCTGTTATCAAACAGTTACCTGCCCACTCACCAAGCAGTGTTGTCATAAAAATAACGCAACAAACCTTTGCGGAGTTTGGCATACCGTCAAAAGTGGTTAGTGACAACGGGCCGCACTTCTCAAGCGCCCTTTACCACGAATTTGCCACAGAATGGGATTTCAACCATCAGACCACCTCACCTCAAAGACCACAGGGAAATGGTTTCATAGAGCGCCAGATAAGGACCATCAAGACCATCCTCAAAAAGGCCAAGCAATCTAGGACAACACCCGAAATTGCATCATTGCACTGGCGCTGCACACTTATCTCAAACGCCATACCCAGCCCCGCACAGCTACTCATGGGTAGACGAATCCAATCCCCAATTGCAACAAAAATAGAAAACAACCACCAAGATCAGGATCAAATATATGATGCTTTTAAACAAAGGCAACACAAGCAAAAGAAATATTTTGACCAGCATGCGCTCAAGGAAGACCTACCACCTTTATATCCTGGCCAGAGGGTAAGAGCACAAAACCCTACACACGGAAACCGGGACTTAGCAACGGTAGCTTCTCAAGCAGATGGTCCCCGATCATATCTCCTACAAACTGCAAACGGATATATGCTACGGAGAAACCGGCAGCATATTAGGAGTGCTCCAATAAGGCCAACACCACCACAAACGCCAAAGCATGTAACATTTGCAGAACCACCTGCATGTACAACTCAGTCTCCACAAAGAGACTCCCAACAATACACTCGCAGTGGCAGGATGGTACGACCACCATCAAAAATGAACTTGTGAACATTTTCTAGAGAAGTATAGCAAGCAATTCATGGGGCAGAATAATCCCCTGCTTCGCTGTAGCTATTCAGGCAGTCTACCCTGAATTAGCCCTTACCTTTTATCATATATTGAATATGTTCAATATCATAATCTTCATATTGGTAAAGGGGGGGGGATGTAACGATGTTATCGTTTCGTTTCGTTACAATCCTAGTTTTGTAACAACGTTATCATTTCGTTTCATGACAATCCTTGTTTTGTAACAACCACGCATGCGCACTGTGAAATAAAGTCCTCTATGTTTTATATTTAAAACTAACAACACGCGTCTTTTCGTTTCTCTCTATTAACCAACCACACAACACGAGCTAACACAACTTGACAACATTCACAGGCAACATGAATTGGGTCAAACGCATAGAGGACATTGCAAAGGCTGCTGTAAAGAAGGTGGCATCCCTCTACCGGGCTAGAAAATAACTCACACCTGAGAGTATTCTGTATCTTCACAAGTCCAATATTCGCTAATGAATGGAGTACTGTTGCCACATTTGGGCTGGTGCATCTACGCCTAGTCCCTTCCTATTAGACAGGGTTAAAAAAAAAGTCTTCAATCTAACAGATATATATATATATATATTTAGTTTCCCATCTATCTATCTATCTATCTATCTATCTATCTATCTATCTATCTATCTGCCTATGTGCTTAACTGACTACCTAAGTTAGACAAATAAAATAATCACACTACGATTATTATTAGCCAACAGGAAGAAGAAGAAGAAGAAGAAGAAGAAGAAGAAGAAGAAGAAGAAGAAGAAGAAGCGGAGGAGGAGGAGGAGGGGGAAGAGGCGATGAAGGAAAAGGAAAACATCTCAAATGCTATAACTGTTTACGCGACCGTTTCTGAAAATATTCAAATTGGTTTATTGAGAGACGACTAGGGGCGGAACGAATGCCTGGCTTATGAGGGGCTCATGAGGGGCGGGGGCGGTTTCGTGGGGATGGATTGGGGGTTAACGACAAGGTCGCATGAGAGAGATGTGTTTACGCTGCACTACAAACTAAACGAGCTAACCAAGCGAGAGACTAGACGAGGAAAAAATAATAAAAACGTTAGATCAATGGTCACCTTAATTATCCGGAAATGATGCAATTATTTACTTCCGCTTCATAAGTTTTTGATATGCGCGTATTTTTATTCAGAACCTGCCTGCACCCATTCACAGATTCTCTTCCTTTGTCTATCTCCTTTTCTCTCTCTCTCTCTCTCTCTCTCTCTCTCTCTCTCTCTCTCTCTCTCTCTCTCTCTCTCTATCTCTCTCTCTCTCTCTCTCTCTCTCTCTCTATATATATATATATATATATATATATATATATATATATATATATATATATAAGCTATTTCTCTCTCTACTTCGCTCCTTTCCTCTCGCTCGTTGTGGACGTGGTATTAAAGGTCAACGGGTCATTAAAACAATGAATATTCTTAAGACGCATTCAATTAATTTGCGCATTTAGATACAAAAATCTTATTTCAGACTGAAGCTTTACAGGTCAACGAAAATTCTCTGTCGAACTCTAGCTTAACAAACAGGCGAAAATTTTATATCGAATTCAAGTTTGACAGACCGGAGAAAATGCTATTTCAAACTTAAGTTCGTCAAATCGACGAAAGTACTTTTTGAAATTTAGATTTTACAGACCGACGGAAACCCTATTCCAAACTGAAGATTGAAAGACCGAGCAAATTTGTATTTCAAGCTTAGGTCTGACAGAGTAATAAAA
The DNA here is from genome assembly GCF_053919585.1 of Euprymna scolopes. Lineage (NCBI taxonomy): Eukaryota > Metazoa > Mollusca > Cephalopoda > Sepiida > Sepiolidae > Euprymna > Euprymna scolopes. The sequence goes on from NC_136519.1 coordinate 33,360,959, forward strand.
ATTATATTCCAAACTTAGGTGTGACAGACAGACAATGGAAATGCTATTTCAAACTGAAGCTTAACAGACCAACGAGTGTGCTATTTCAAAGTCAGGTTTGATAGACCGAAGATAGTATTAGGTTGGTGTAAAAATATTGTTTTTATATATATATGTTTTTATATATATATAATGTTTTTATATATATATAATGTTTTTATATATATATAATGTTTTTATATATATGGTTCAACGTAAAAAACGACATTAGTTTTGCACCAGCCTAATACTATTTGAAAGTGAGATATTATTGATCAACGAAAATTCTATTTCAAACTAAAACTTGACAGACCGCGTATTTCCTCCTTTGTCTCGAAACACGCTATACGACATACAAATATCTGTGCGTGATGTTGCCAAGCTAATCAAAAACCTTGGTTCCAGAAAAGCAACTGGCCCTGACGGCATTCCAATTATAGTGCTAAAAAAAGCTTCAACCAGAACTAGCTCTCATAATCACAAAGCTATTTAAGCGTTGTCTTAAGGGAAATTGGTTCCCAACATCCTGGAAAACCTCATCAGTATGTTTCGTATTTAAAAAAATAAAGTGATCGGTTATCTCCCTCTTAGTGCAGACCAATAAATCTCCTGTGCGTCATGAGTAAGTTGCTGGAATCTGTGTTAAATAGAGAAGTAGTCAATCATCTCAGTAAAAAAGAGCAAACAAAAACCCTCATTGACATGCAATATGGTTTCCATTCTGCTAGATCTACAGCAAGTGTGCTAACAGTTATATTTCATAGAATTAGCGAATCTCTCGACGGAGGCTTCTTTCTAGGGTATTTTCTTTTGCCATATCAAAAACCTTTGATAGGCTATGGCATAAGGGTCTACTCCATAAGATCTCCAGCTACGGTATAGCTGGAAATGTCTTTTCAATTATTAAATCATTTCTCTCTGATAGGTTCATAAAAGTAGCGGTTGATGGACAGAAATCAGAAGCTCACAGTATAAATGCTGGAGTCCCTCATGGGTCCATCTTAGGCCCAACTCTCTTCCTGATCTACTTCAATAATCTCCCAAATCACATTCTAAGATCATGCGTAGACATTTATGCTGACAACACTGCCATTTATAGTAACACTTCAAATGCCGTAAATGATCAAGTTCTTTGTGATCTTGAGCACGTGGTGCAATGGAGAAAGAAATGGCTGGTTAATTTAAATGCATGTAAAGACAAGCTTCAATCTTTACATCATCAGCGCTCTGATCCCTGTCTGGCATCAACTGAAATGAATGGCTATCGTCTTGGGGAGGCTCTATCTTTTGATAAGCTTCTTGGTCTGACCTTAACCCCTGCTCTGAAATGGAACACGTACATTAAAAACGTAACGTTTGTAAAGCACTACATGTGATAGAAGAACGCAGCTTCGTTTTCCACCCGATTACAAATCCACGGACTACTAGGTGAAGAGCGTAGTCGATAAATATATCAATGATTACCAGGATCAACCTGATGTTCAGGTTTTTCTCTAACTACACCATGAATGCTGTGTGCTTCAGTTTCAAATCCCGCGTGGAAGTCGTATCTGAGATTAATGGTGGTGGTAATAGTGATGACGTTGTGTGTGTGTGTGTGTGTGTGTGTGTGTGTGTGTGTGTGTGTGTGTGTGTGTGTGTGTGTGTGCGTGGAGATTTGTAAATCGAAGGTGGGGAGTAGTTCATTATTACGTCATTTTGTTAGAAACTATAAATTGGCCATTTGACAGCCGGCGGCCTCCCTAGTCTGAGGCCTATCCCCCCCCTCTCTCTCTCTCTCTCTCTCTCTCTCTCTTCATCCTTTTTATTTTAGTTTTATATTCTTCATTTTTATATCTTTTAATTTTTTAAAATTATCATTATTTTTCTCTATTTTTATTTTTATTTCAATTAATTTTCATATTTTATTGTATTTTCTTATATATAGTTTTAGATTACTTACATTTATGACTCATTTCTTGTTGGGTCTCCTTAAATGGCTCCCACTCACTATCTCTCTTTCTAGTGAACTCCTACTCTCACTGCCCTCCCATCTTCTTGTTTCTTTTCTCTACTCGATTAACAACTTATCTCAACTATATTATTCTTGTTTCATTCGTTATTTCACCCCATTTCTCTTCCTTCCAACAGATATATAAAACGTCTGTAAATCAAACATTTTTAAGTCAGCTACAGACCTGATTAGCTCGTCTCGTCTGAGTATGCACACACTGGGTTGAAATAAATTTATAATGAGATTGGGCTAAGTTTATGGTAGATTTATTTTTATTTTTAATCGTAATGACAATCTGTGGTCGATTTTTTGCTGTCTACAGCTGGTTTGGTGAACCATGTGAAGTCACAAAATATTGGATAAGACGTACAATTTAATGAGGATGTGCTGCCACCCAGGCCACCCAAGTATTGTTGTAATATCAGTGTGGATTCTCTTTAAATCAACAAGTGGTTCTGACAAGACATTCAAAGGTGCATAATAAAGTCGCTCCACAAGCACCACCAAATACTAGAAGGTTAGCGCCACGTTTGTGAACGATTATGCAAGAGTGAAGCTGGGTTGAAGAGCCACCTACATGCTCCACATCAATTTGAAAAGATGATAAGCTTCTATCAAGAAGTGGCAATTACATACACACACCTATATATATATATATATATATATATATATATATATATATATATATATATATATATATATATATAATAAAAATTACAATTAAATTTACCAAAATGATCCAAGATGGTAAAATTAAAGTATATTATACATATTAAAGAATTAATATTTATAAAGTTGTCTCAGCCAGATGTAAAAGCTCGATAAAACCAAATAGGAGATAGAGCTTATAACTATCCATTCACGTGTAATCACCTTTTTCTTCACCATATTCCCTCTGCTTCACTTTTTTTGTTTTCAAGTAAGATATTTTACTAACTTTTTGTGTCATCAAATACTTTTGCATGCAAAATCCGATCCCGCATTTTGCTAATTCCTACCCTCTGATGAGAAGGAAAGTATTTCTTCGAAACTCCTCGGATTAAGGACCATCCACTTATCTACAGCAAACAGAGAGAAGATAAGGCAGGTTGGCATTAAACGTGGGATATTTCAAGGGGATTCGTTATCGCCACTTCTTTTTTTTAATGATAATGATGCCACTGAGCATCCTTTTGAAGAGAGAAAAACTGGGGTATAACTTTGGATCCGGTGACAGACGCCTCAACCATCTACTATTTATAGATGATTTGAAAATATTCGGTAGAAATGAAAAGGAAATGGAGAACCCGGTAGAATTTGTGGGGAAATACCCTGAAGACATTGCGACGGAGTTTGGGATTAGTAAATGTGCGGTGCTGGTGGTGAAAAGAGGAGTAAAGGTTCATTCGAATGGAATAGTGCTGACAAATGGAGAAATCATGAAAGAAATAGAAGATACAGGATATAAGTATTTGGGAGTGCTGGAGGGTGTACGCATCATGAACAGAGAAATGAAGGAAAAAGTCAGGAAGGAGTATCTTAGAAGAGTGAAACTAATGGCAAAGTCGAAACTGTATGGAGGAAACGTAATGAAAGCAGTAAATGCATGGACAGTCAGTATTTTGAGATACAGTGCGGGAATTTTAGAATGGCCTGACAAGAATTTGCATGCCATGAATATCAAAACAAGAAAAGTTTTAGCAATGTTTGGTTTATTTCACATTCAAAGTAGCATAGCAAGGCTGTATCAAAAGAGGAAAGACGGTGGGAGAGGATTGTGTTCGAACCGAGATGTCGTTGAATGAGCATGTGGTTAGAAGTGAGGAGTGGATGCTTAAAGTTGTGGCCAATGAAGTGGAGGTATGTGAGACCAAGGTTGATTATGTGAAACGTATGGATAGAGAAAAGGCAGAAGAACTGGCTAGGAAGAAAATGCATGGAAGGTTCTTCCAGGATATAGCAAAAGTGGCTGATGAAAGATCATGGCAATGGCTTAGAGCTGGGTACCTGGCTAAAAGTACTGAAGCTTTTGTTTGTGCAGCACAAGAGCATGCATTAGGTACACGATTGTTAAAAAAGTGGTTTTAGGAGAGGAAGTTGCTGCAGAATGCCGAATTTGTGGTAAGACCTCAGATCAATTGCGCACCTTGCAGAAGGGTTTAGTGGACTGGCCCAGAGAGAGTACCGCAAAAGACATGATCGCATGGGACTCCGGATATATTCGGGGGGGTGTAAGAGGGTTGGGGTGAAGTGTGCTTGAAAATGGTTTGAGGAGGTGCCTAATGAAGTGAGAACACGTGAGGATGGCAACGTAGAGGTATGGTGGGACAAAAGTGTCATAACGACCAAGCAATTGGAACATAATTGTCCGGATTTGGTCGTCATTGACAAGGTCTCAAAAGACTGTCAGACTTCTCAGTACCCTGGGACAGGAATGTGAGAGAGAGAAGGAGTATGAGAATTGGAGCAATTATGCTCCATTGGCCTTGGAGATAAGGCGTATACACGGGGTTAAAACACAAATAATCCCGGTCGCAGTTGGTACGATAGGAGTAGTATCAAGTCGTCTGGAAGGATAATTGAAAAAAAAACTACAAATCCCCGATGTTTTAGGCGGCCTTCAGACCTCTGCAATTATAAGTACCACCAACATCCTTAGGAAACCCCTTGATCTTTGAAGCTCCTGGTTTGAAGCCGGGATTAAGGGAAATCCTCTAGAAATGAATCCCATCTCTTTCCAGAGAGACGTTCATAAACGAAATCAGAATTATTATTATTATTATTATTATTATTATTATTATTATTATTATTATTATTATTATTATGTGCGCTTAAACACACTTAAAAAATACATTCATTTCTTGTGTTTGAGCAAATAACTAAATAAACAAAAACCTAATTACGCGCACAAAGCGAAATTTATTAATTTCAGAGGCGCAGCGATTTAAAAAAAATACGCCCACGCAAATTCTGCGGTGAATGTGTTTTGTTCGGCAGACGTAGTTGAAAGCATACCACGTGACAAAATTTTTGTAGTTTTTAACCACTCAACGCTCACAGAAAGATTCAATTTTCAAACCTTTTATCCAACTCGCCAGGGACCTATCGAAAAATATATAAATGATGAGCGAATTCTTCTCAAACTCACTCACTCACTCACTCTTTGCTCTTTTTACTTTCTCTCGTCAACGTCTTTACTACTTCCTTCCCAGCATGGCGAAACCGCGCACACAAACATGTACTTTCTATCTCTTTTTCCCTTTACCAACGTCGTCGTTGCTACTTGTTCTCGCCAGCATGACAAAACACACCTATTCACATGCACGCACACACACCCAGTTAATAATGATAATTTATTTTCCTCTTTCTTTCTCATATCACGTAAGAAAAGCAAGCTTCTTTACTCACTAAGAAAACAAAGGACATTCTCTGTTTTTTTTTTCTGTCAAATCAACGAACAGTCTAAATGACTTTCACATTTATAAGAACCGTCTACCAAGACACATTTTTTGGACACTGAAAAATGATTCGTTTTTTCTTCTTACCTTTGCGTAAATAAACGAAGTCTATTTCACAAGTGTGATTTATTTATTTATTTGTGGTGGGAAAAGGATCAAATCAGATCTGAGTGCCAGTACAATTATCCCTATATTAACGCCACCACAGGATATATCAAATGATGGAATACGAACACAATGAATTCATTTACTTTTCAAAAATGGCTTACAAAACATATATTTTTATTTAAATTAAATTGAATTTTTGTTTTTGCAAGTTTTCGAATAGTAAAATATTTTTCTTCAGGAAAGACAAACAATTTTTATAAGCAGATATGTTTATTCAAATCGGGTCTTTCAACCATCAAATTTTAAATTCTTAATATTGAGTGCTTCTCAAACAGTGGATTTTTTTATTTATATATATATATATATATATATATATATATATATATATATATATATATATATATATATATATATATATATATATGCGTGTGTGTGTGTGTGTATGTCTGTCTGTGTGTAAATATATACATATATTTATACATATATCTATGTAAAAATATATTTTTATGTTTATATATATAATTTATATATATATATTTATATATATATAAGTATATATATACTTATATCCATCTCTCTCTCTCTCTCTCTCTCTCTCTCTCTCTATATATATATATATATATATATATATATATATATATATATATATATATATATATATATAAGTGAACGTGTCTGTGTGTCTGTGTGTGTATGTGTGTACATTTCCCTACGTAATAACTTTGTCAATTTTAGTGTAAAGACTCGAAATTTGATACTGAGATTAGGGAAAATCGGTTTTCGGCCAGAAATTTGGCTGTTAAGGTGTCAAAGTGCAATGATTTGACTTTTGAGAACTTTACCAGACTCCTCCGACAATTTTGGATCTAAACACTTGAAATTTTAGATATAGGTTTCTTGGACGTGGATCTAATTTAATAACTTGATGTGAGCGCAAAACAATAAATGTTAAGGGTTTATAACCCTTTAAGTTAAAAAAAAAAAAGATTGACCTATGAGTTTTTTACCGAATTACTCAGACAATTTCTGGTCTAAACATTTGAAATTTTACATAAAGGATATTCAGAGATAGGGCAAGTTTTTTAATCGGTTTGGGTCGAAATTTTCAGTTACCGATATATAAATGTATGTATTATGTATGTTTGCATGTGTGACTAAAACTTTCGACACAGTCGACGGATTTTACCAAGATCAGTATCGTTTTAAAGTTCGATCTTTCATACGACAAATATCGAAAAAATTTGGCTAAAAACATTAATATCTTCACCTTCAACTAGGGACTTTTCTACAGGGGGGGCGTCTCTTTTTTCGCCGATATTTTTTAAAGTTATCCTCTCCTTTCGATTGTCTAGCCTTAATTTAAACATAAATCACTTCAGGTTTGGCGGTGGCTGTAACCGCAAAGACGTCAGAAATACTAGTACATCTATAAAAGCGAACGTGTCTGTGTGTGTGTCTGCATGTCTATGTGTGTGTGTGTGTACATTTCCCTACGCAATAACTGTAAATTTTAAGTCTACAGACTCGAAATTTGATATACAGAGTACTGAGATTTGGTAAAATCTATGTGATCGGTTTTCGGCCAGAACTTTGGTTGTTAAGGCGTAAAAGTTCAACGATTTGACCTTTGAGAACTCTACCAAACTCCTCCTACAATTTTGGGTCTAAACACTTGAAATTTTAGATATAGGTTCCTTGGACATGGATCTAACTTAATAACTTGATTTGAGCACAAAACAATAATAGGGGTCAAAGTTAAAAAATTGACCGCTTTTTTTTTCTTTTGCTCAACATACACCTCCAAACATCCGGGCAAAGCCGGGTTGAAATGCTAGTATATATATATATATATATATATATATATATATATATATATATATATATATATATATCGGACGATATCAAAACATCGTCAAAAAAAAAACAAAAAAAACTCACTACTCGTTCAAGCAGCCGCCAATAGCGTAATGGTTAGGAGCCTTGACTGCCGTACAAACGGTCGGGTTTCAATCCTGGCTTGAGGTAGTTGCCTGTCTAGCCGCACTGATGAGCTGTGAAACAGCGAAACAGTACTGTATGTGGATGACTATATATATATATATATATATACTTATATCTATATGTATGTTTATAATTTATATTATATATATATATATAAGTATACTAGCACGGGTTCCCGGCGATGTCTGGGTGTTTGGAGGTATATGTTGAGCAAAAAAAAAAGCGGTCAATTTTTTTAACTTTGACCCCTATTATGAACCCTTAACACTTATTGTTTTGGGCTCAAATAAAGTTTGGTAGAGTTCTCAAAAGTCAAATCGTTGAACTTTGACCCCTTAATCGACAAATTTCTGGCCGAAAGCCGATCACATCGATTTTCCCAAATCTCAATACCATGTATACCAAATTTCGAGTCTGTATACTTAAAATCGACAGAGTTATTGCGTAGGGAAATGTACACAGACAAACACACAGATACACAGGCAGACATATGCACAGACACGTTCACTTTTATATATATATAGATATATCTATATATATCTATATCTATATATATCTATATCTATATATATATAATTTATATATATAAGTATATATATATATATACTTATATCTATATATACATATATAATATATATATCTAACATCACGATATTCGCATTTATATATATATATATATTATATATATATACCTGTATAATATATATATATATATATATATAATATATAATACATATATATATATATATATATATATATATATATATATATATATATATATATATATGCGAATATCGTAATGTTAGATATATATATATATTATATATGTACCTATTTACTATGCCTCCCTACTGGACAGAGTTAGACACCAGGGTCGTTTTTTTAACGTGGAGAAAAGGTACAAAAATAAAAATTGTCTCAGTCGTGACTGCTCCTCCACCGAAAGAGAACAAGAAATGGAAGTGCAGCATCTGAAGAACAGATGGTATTTATTTGCTCCCCCACCGAGCAAATTAGGCACAAGGCCGATTTTTAATGTGAGGAGTGAAGGGAGGGGGAAGGGAAAAAGGGGACCAGCTCCCGAGAGGTGGGAAATGGGAGCTGGTTAATGGTCAGGCATGTGGGGTTGCCCCCACATCTGGTCTTTGCTAGTCATAGCTAGTCATAGCCTGCAGTATCTGCCGGAACAGATACTACACTTTGATCTTGATGTGTGTGTGTGTGTGTATATATATATATATATATATATATATATATATATATATATATACGAATATCGTGATGTTAGAGTCACATGATCACTCTCGGCCTTCTTGAATGACATTTACGATTTATATAAATGTTAATCTCATCTATATTGTAACTGCGGTTAATGTTGGCCGAGCGGTTTGTTCCTTGCTAACAGAGCCAGAAATGGCTTCGTGGCCGGCTTCAAATCTCTCGATCAGCGATGATTGTGACTCTCTGCATTAATTATTATATATGTATGCATATAAAATTACCTTTTATTTAATAATCTGCAGATAATTAGAGATGGAGTTTATTTGCTATGATTTAAAATTGAATTATTTCAGCTGATAAACATAATTTCAATAGTTTTCTCCAATATAAACAAGTGTGTAAATTCATTCATCGTAGTTACTTACTCGCTCAAGCTAATACTAAGTAGAATATTCTTCCTACGATATTTTTCAAAAGGTTTTTCTAATAAAACTGTACCATAGCAAAATTGCGCAAGAGCAGTTATAAAGTAGTAAATATTGTCTCTAACTGCCTTAAAACATCGTTTTGTAAAGGGTTAGCGTTATTAACGTTTGGTCAGACGGTATAAATCGAAAAGCAATAACTAATTGGCCATTGGGTAAGAGGACCAACCGTCGACTGAATCGATCTGCTCAAGTAATCGAATTCGTAATCAACAAGCAGACTGGGACGACAATGATGGAATATCGATCTACGCTTCAAAAGAGAAACTCGCCGGTCGAATCTATCATCTATATTTAGCGACCGATAATCACAGGAAACATCAGCATCTCGGATAGGCTAGCGAGTTGGCCGCAATCAAACCTACTCTCCGACGAATAACAGTGAAAAAAGAATTGCAAAACATCAGCACATGACAATAGCATAGACGAGTCCGAAAAGGCAAAATTATTCTATTGGTTTCGCTATTTTTATCAGCATCCAATGTTACCGTTAATTGACAGTCGAGTATTTGGACAGAGAATTATCCGGAGTTGTACCATCTACCTTTCACAGTCTATTTAATTCTCTCTCTCTCTCTCTCTCTCTCTCTCTCTCTCTCTCTCTCTCTCTCTCTCTCTCTCTCTCTCTCACTTTTACACACACACACACACACACACACACACACACACACACACACACACACACACATATATATATATATATATATTATTAGAAGCTTCTTAACCTTTAAAAATATATAAAAACTTTAGTCTCATCTCACGTTGGAAAATTATTAGGTCAATAAATTTTCTTGCAATCGTTAAATCAATTTGCTATCACAGATTCACGAAAGCCTTGATTTCTTTATTTATTTTTATATATATATATATATATATATATATATATATATATATGATGATTGCAACGTCTTGTCAGACGAGTGCCACTCCCTCAGACACTTATAGTCCATGAGCTCAAAAATGACTTCCATCGCCACAGGACCATTTTTATAGACAAATTATCTTTACTTTCATCATATTTTGCTTAGGGTTAAATTTTTGAGTATCAAAACGTATCTCTTCACAACGCCCTCCTTTTCAGAACCTATCATACTTTCATCAATCACAGTCCATTTTCTGTAGGCTGTTTTTGAACCCAGTCAATAACGGGTACTTCTGCTAGTTTATATATATATATATATATATATATATATATATATATATATATATATATATATATATAGTATAACCCCGACATACAGTATAAAAATAGTAACAAAATACAGTGCAGTATATAATATACATGTATATTATCAAGCAACATTATAAATAACACCGTAAACAGGGACCAGAAAAACATAGTATTCCACATCGTAGCCTGAAAAAAAAAACGTATTCAAGGGCCACAGTATCCCCGTGTTCTACTGTACATATATACTTATTAATATATATATATATATATATATATATATATATATATATATATATATATATATAATATGTATGCATGTATGTATATATAAGTTATGAAAATATATTATACATGGCAATTAAGTTAAGCCGGAACTTCTGCGTTTCATCGCCATCCACTGCTGAATAAATACTGAAATTCGATGCATATAATAACATAGCTCCTTATCTCACACTTTATGTAGTCACATTTAATAATTATATAAGTTTAGAAATATGCGTGCGCGTGTGTGTGTGTGTGTGTGTGTGTGTGTGTGTGTGTGTGTGTGTGTGTGTGTGTGTGTGTGTGTGTGTGGTTAACATGATATGTACAGCATAATCACGTAGACACACCGGTTCTCGTCAGATCACTGAAGTTAAGCAAAGTTGAGCCTGGTTAGTACCATATGGGTGACCATTTGGGAATTCTAGGCGCTGTACGTGCTCTCCGCTTATCTCAGCATTGTTTCCCAGTCGTCCTGAACCTCCACTTTCCACTTTTATTTAACAACGCCGACCCAGGAGAGGAGTTGTTAAAGATTGCGCAACTCTTGCAACAAAAATTCCACGCGCAGACATCCTTACAATTGGCATCCATAGTCTGTCAAGATTAAAGGAATCTGCCATATATATATATATATATATATATATATATATATATATATATATATATATATATAGTAAGGTTGGAAAATATATATCGGTATTAGGCTACACATAATTTCCTGCACTTTTTCCTCGTAAGGATTCGTCAAGCAATAGCAATAGGCAATAGCCTGACGAATCCTCACGAGGATGAGACAGGGAGAATTCTGTGTAGCATAATTGTCATATACATTTTCATAACTTATTACTCAGTTATGACACTTTCATGTAGAATTATGTAATATATATATATATATATATATATATATATATATATATATATATATATATATATATATACCTAGAGGGTGTCCCAATAAAATGCATACATTCTTTAAATTATTTCAACTTGCTACAAGAATACGCTATACCACGTTTCCAAGAGATGTTTAGGAATAAAGAATGGTAATTCCAGCAGAATGGAACACTTCCTCACTATCATCATGACGTAAGAGCATATCTTGATAGTTACATTCGAAACAGATAGTTAGGACGAAGAGGAAATATCGAGTACTGTCCATGCTCAACGGATTTGAACCCCCCCCCCCCGATTTCTCTTTTTTGAGGACGATGTTCACTATTTTAGTATTACTATCAGCGTTAGAATATTTTTCTTTAAAGAAAATACAATAAAAAAGCCAATTAATAGAATCGTTGTTGGCATCAGAAAATAGGCACAAATTTTTCCGATTCCGATACCCCAAAAGTTTCCAATTTTTTCGATTCCCGATTCGATTCCGATTAATCGACCCAACACTAATATATATATATATATATATATATATATATATATATATATATATATATATATATATATAAGAACAAAGAATTAATAGAATATGTTAAAAAACACTTTAGTAAGAGTTAAAGACATATTTAATTTTCAAAAAGGAACCACGAAAAAAGTGAATTGTCCTTAATTTTCGGAGTTTTGATATATATATATATATATATATATATATATATATATATATATATATATATATTTGTGATGGAACGATTCCAATATTTTTTCCAATTCCGATACAATTACCGATTCCGTACGAAATTCTCGATTCCGATACAAATACTGATTCCGATTCTTTATAAATCTCTAAATATTTTACTATAAAATTGTTATTTTCTCTCGATTACTGTAAAAACATATCTTAAATATGCTTGTATTTTCTCAAACGTAAAAACACACTTGTTAGGGTGTGGTCTAGAGATTTTAGTCTCACTGGAAGTTTAAATCAATAAATATTTATTATTTTATTATTACTACAAGCAATGAGTAGATGCTTTTGAAAACAAAATAAAATGAAATAGATAATTAAAGGAATCGGTTTGGGCATCGGAAAATAGGGTAAAAATTTTTCGATTCCAATATCGATTCTGATACCCCAAAAAGCTCCGATTTCCCGATTCCCGATTCCGATTATCGTCCCAACAATAATATATATATATATACCAGACGTTTTAATCCATTTTATGAGCATGATATATAAATATAATGTACCTATTTACTATGCCTCCCCACGGAACAGAGTTAGACACCAGGGTCGTTTTTTAACGTGGAGAAAAGGTACAAAAATAAAAATTGTCTCAGTCGTAAAGGACTTCTCCTCCACCGAAAGAGAACAAGAAATAGATGTGCAGCATCTGAAGAACAGATGGTATTTATTTGCTCCCCCACTGAGCAAATTAGGCACAAGGCCGTTTTTAATGTGAGGTAAAAACCAGCTCCCCTAAAAGGGGTCACTCTGGTTACCAAAAATAATAATTGTCCCAGTATAGAGGGTTTCCCCTCCATTGACTGGTACAAATTATCTTAAGTGCAGTATCTGCCGGAACAGATGGTATTTATTTGCTCCCCCACCGAGCAAATTAGGCACAAGGCCGATTTTTAATGTGAGGAGTGAAGGGAGGGGGAAGGGAAAAAGGGGACCAGCTCCCGAGAGGTGGGAAATGGAAGCTGGTTAATGGTCAGGCATGTGGGGTTGCCCCCACATCTGGTCTTTGCTAGTCATAGCTAGTCAAAGCTTGCAGTATCTGCCGGAACAGATGGAATTTATTTGCTCCCCCACCGAGCAAATTAGGCACAAGGCCGATTTTTAATGTGAGGAGTGAAGGGAGGGGGAAGGGAAAAAGGGGACCAGCTCCCGAGAGGTGGGAAATGGGAGCTGGTTAAAGGTCAGGCATGTGGGGTTGCCCCCACATCTGGTCTTTGCTAGTCATAGCTAGTCTTAGCTAGTCATAGCTTGCAGTATCTGCCGGAACAGATGGTATTTATTTGCTCCCCCACTGAGCAAATTAGGCACAAGGCCGTTTTTAATGTGAGGTAAAAACCAGCTCCCCTAAAAGGGGTCACTCTGGTTACCAAAAATAATAATTGTCCCAGTATAGAGGGTTTCCCCTCCATTGACTGGTACAAATTATCTTAAGTGCAGTATCTGCCGGAACAGATGGTATTTATTTGCTCCCCCACCGAGCAAATTAGGCACAAGGCCGATTTTTAATGTGAGGAGTGAAGGGAGGGGGAAGGGAAAAAGGGGACCAGCTCCCGAGAGGTGGGAAATGGAAGCTGGTTAATGGTCAGGCATGTGGGGTTGCCCCCACATCTGGTCTTTGCTAGTCATAGCTAGTCAAAGCTTGCAGTATCTGCCGGAACAGATGGAATTTATTTGCTCCCCCACCGAGCAAATTAGGCACAAGGCCGATTTTTAATGTGAGGAGTGAAGGGAGGGGGAAGGGAAAAAGGGGACCAGCTCCCGAGAGGTGGAAAATGGGAGCTGGTTAAAGGTCAGGCATGTGGGGTTGCCCCCACATCTGGTCTTTGCTAGTCATAGCTAGTCTTAGCTAGTCATAGCTTGCAGTATCTGCCGGAACAGATGGTATTTATTTGCTCCCCCACTGAGCAAATTAGGCACAAGGCCGTTTTTAATGTGAGGTAAAAACCAGCTCCCCAAAAAGGGGGTACTCTGGTTACCAAAAATAATAATTGTCCCAGTATAGAGGGTTTCCCCTCCATTGACTGGTACAAATTATCTTAAGTGCAGCATCTGCCGGAACAGATGGTGTTTATTTGCTCCCCCACCGAGCAAATTAGGCACAAGGCCGATTTTTAATGTGAGGAGTGAAGGGAGGGGGAAGGGAAAAAGGGGACCAGCTCCCGAGAGGTGGGAAATGGGAGCTGGTTAATGGTCAGGCATGTGGGGTTGCCCCCACATCTGGTCTTTGCTAGTCATAGCTAGTCATAGCCTGCAGCATCTGCCGGAACAGATACTACACTTTGAGATATTAAATCTTTTATTCATGTTAAAAAAATACAGTAAAATTAACGGTGAACAAAAAACTTAGGCACATGGCCAACTCAAAAGGGGGGATTTTGGGGGTCGTTGGTCATCCTTGTCGCTCCAGAACTAAACAAAGTCAAAAGTTTCTCCCAGCTAGTATCTTCTTTCACCATAATACCGCATTCACCCTTTCATCTTGGGGGACGTCCTAGTAACTCCCAATTTTTAAAACATTTTTTATTGACGTGTAAAAACAAAAAAGATAACAATAAAATGGTAACAATAATTCATTTGTGTCGAGGGAGGGGGAAGAAAAAACAAAAGGTGATTAGTAGGACCCTCCCAACCCCGTCTAGTTGATAGACTGCCCGTTCCACTAGGTTTGTAAAAGGAACCTCGCTTCTGCGGGTCAGTCTCTAGGTGGGGATGCCCTCTAGATGGGGGTGAATGGAGAAAAGAAAATTTTGTGGGTAAGGGATGGAGGTTAGTTTGTATTTCTTTTTCTCCAAGATGGGTAAAATTTAGAGGAAGGGGTGAAAAACAAAAATTGCAGGTAAGAGGGGATGGGGATCTTGGAGGCTTCCTAATCGGGGAGGGATGGAACACACACTCAGCTAGCTGAGAGACTACTTGTTTAATTTAACTTTACAGAACTGCGCGTTCCACACCCAGGCGGGGAACACGTATTCGAATTTGGCTCCTCTTCGTACACACAGACTTGCCACATGTATCCATCTTCTGTCAAATGCCGCGCGATGCAGCCTTCTTCTATCACATCTGATCTTCACCCGTAGTTGGTGTTTAAAGAACGCGATCAGATCTTGATCAGAAAAAGACAACACCCCCCGGCAACCTTGCAGACGCGACGTCCAAATCACCATTCTCGCCACGGCCAGAATCGTAACGTAGACCATTTGTCTTTCCCGGTCCCACGGCGGCCTCACGTTGTCCACAACATTGGATACAGTAATTGGGCGAGGATGCTCAGGATCGATGCGAGCCGTCACCCCACTGACATACGACCAGTACTGGCGGAGTTCGCGGCAATCAAAGAAAGCGTGATCCGTAGTTTCCACAGCCGTTGTCCCACAACGGGGACAATCGGGCGACTCCAGAAACCCAGAACTGCATTGTATGTTGTTGAGTGGAAGTGCATTTCGGGCCAATCGCCAGGTCAGAGAGAACTCCGAATTGTTCAGATGACTCGAACCTGGCGCCCAGCTCCACGCGGAGCGGATCTCACTCTGCTGCCACCCCAAACGCGCGCATAGCGGGTCGTCAGCGGCCTCCCTCACTAGATCCCTGTGGAGTTCCCTACGGGTAGCAGTCACAAGGTCACTGGACCTTGGTAGTCGTTTTAGCGCGGCTCGGCACTCTTTCATGTAGGCAGATTCTCCCCGCGGCCTGCGACGGCTCTCGATGGAAGGGTCGAGAACGAGGTCGGGGAAGGCGGCAGTAACCACGGGGTGCCACGGTTGGTCCTCCTGCATATAGTTGCTCAGGAAGGCCAGTCTCTCAGCATCTCGATGACACTTCAAGTCCGGCATTCCCAAGCCTCCCTCACACGGACGTTGAATACAGACCTGTCTGCTCACCCAGTGTCTTCCTCTGTCCCAAAGGAGCGAGGACAAGAGTTCGACGAGAGCTTTTAGGTGTTGTGCAGGCAGGGGAAGTACGGCCAGTCGGTAAAGGATGAGAGGAAAGACGTAAGTGGCGCACGCCTCAGCTCTACCCTTTAAGGAAAGTTTCCTAGGAAGCCACGAACTGACTGCAGCCTCCACCTTTGACCGTACCTCCAACCAATTCTTGTCAAGCTGGAGACCCGGTCCGAACCACACGCCGAGGATCCGGACCGGGCCATCTGTCCAGCTGAAGGGCGCAGGGAGGTTTGCGTTGCCACTCCATGCGCCCAACCGCAGTCCTACCGACTTGTTGCGGTTTATCTTGGCCCCTGTAATTCTTTCGTACTGTGTGAGTGCCTCCGACACGACCTCAATGTCTCTGGAGCCCGACACGAAGATCGTGACATCATCGGCGAACGCGGATACCTTGGCAGCTGAGCCGCCAGGCAGAGCCATTCCGCGCAGGGCCGAATTTGCCTCCCCATGTCTCAGCTTGCGGAGAAGAGGCTCCAAAGCCAGGACATAAAGCAGGGGCGACAGCGGACAACCCTGACGAACCGACCGAGAGATAACAAAGGGTTTCGAGCGCTTTCCGTTCACTTGCACGACAGCCATGGGCTGCCGATACATTATGGAGATCCACTTGCAAAAGTCCGGTTTAAAACCGGCGGCCTCTAAGACAGATGCCAGGAAACGATGGTCGACCCTATCGAAAGCTTTGGACTGATCTAAGTTTATCAGCGCGGCTTCTGTGTCGTCATCTATTCCCCCCTCTAGGATCATGCGGATCAGGTGCAAGTTGTTCTGAATCGATCTCCCCTTCACAGCGTAGTTCTGTTCTGGTTCAACCAACTCGTCGATAACAACCTGCAGCCGATTCGACAGGACCTTGGCCAAAATCTTCAACTCTGTGTTTAGCAGAGTTATGGGCCTGTAGTCATCTAACTCTTCCCCTCCATGCCCGTCACCTTTCTTCAGCAATGTGATCACTCCCTTGGTCACCTGCCCTGGGATGGATCCCTGAGCAAACCAATGGTTGAACATATCCGTCAGAAGAGGCAGAAACATGGGCGACAGCCTCAAGTACAGTTCGTATGGCAGACCATCAAGTCCTGGCGATCTGTCACAGCTGACCTGCTTCAGCGCAGTAAAGACCTCCTGCTCCGTCACCCGGCCCTCGCAACCAGCCGCTCTAGCCGCCTCGAGGCGGGGAGAGTCGGCCAAATAGTCGCTAAACTCAAGGACCGGAAGATCGGGCTGCTGCGTAAAACGCTCCTCGAAATGTTCTCGAAACCCCTCGCAGATCTCCCGAGTCGATTCCAGGGTGCGTCCATTCGGATGTTTGATTTTTGCAATATATTTGTCCGAGCCACGCCTAGAAACCTCACGGCGCACGTCTGCATCAGAATTGACTGCTTCGTTGCCTATCTTTCTAAGCCTAGCTCTAACTACTTGGCCTTCGTAACGCTCGCTAGTCTCGCGTAGAAGGTCCTGCTTAGCTAGTTCCTGACTAACCCTATCACCCTCCCCGGTAGCCTGGGCTAGTTTCTGCTCTAGCTTCTTCTTCGTCTTGGCCTTATCTAGTGCGAGGCGCTGGGCATACTTGACGGAGAAGCTTCTGATCTTGGCTTTGAGACCTAACCACCACTTACTCCCGGTAACCGCCCCCACTAGTGCCTTTTTAATCAATTCTCTTAACTGATCTTGGAAGTCTTGTCTCTCCAGAAGGGAGGTGTTTAACTTCCAGTACCCCGCTAACTTAGGCCTATTTCCTAGCTTCAGCCGGGCCATAACTAATTTATGGTCCGTCTGGCCTAGCCAAGTGAACGTGGGACAAGATAAGAAGTCTACTTCGCCTCTCCTAACTAACATCCTGTCCAAATAAGTATTTGGATAGGAGGAAACACTATTGGTCCACGTCCACATCTCCCGCCCTGGATGCTCGACCCGAAACCTGTCGACCAGACCGCATCTAGCCATCAGATCAGCCAGGCTGGACTCGCACCTCTCCGATCCTCTAGCTCCGCCTCCTACCTTATCTATGTCGGGGTCTAAGATGGAATTCCAATCCCCCATTAGCACTACCCGCTTCCGACAATCTACAAACGCGTCAAGCTGACTGAAGAATGAGACCCTCTCACGAGCGGTGCTGGGCGCATGAACCGCAATCACCCGAAACACAGAATCTTTTACGGCAACATCGGCCACAACCAGCCTACCCACTGCATCTCTATGGACAACGTCGACCGTCGCCGACAGGGTACGTTTAACCAGCACGGAAACTCCCTTCCCCCGCGGGCTGCCATATGCTGAGAAAACCTCAAAGTCTCGGGCCAGCACCTGACAGTCCACAGAGGAAACGAAATGCGTCTCCTGAATCGCAGCGACATCCACTCCCAGGGACAAGAGGTCGTGCCGGAGGCGAGCCGCCCGGCCCGATGATCTCAAGCCCCTCGCATTCAGACTAGCCAAATTCAAAGCCATGGTACCTACCTTAAGGTGTGTTACACTCAGCTCCGAAGTCAGCCGGGGAAAGGACACCGACGTTGTGTGCAATGCTCAAGGTGGTCAGGTTTTTCATGTCCTGGCCTTCTCTCACAATGCCGCCGACATCCAAAGGGTAGGTCAATTTAAGGGCCCTATAGAGTGACGGATGGACCAACACTGGGACCCTTCCCTTGCATTGTTTTGACAGTTCATCAAGAGAAGGGTCATTTTTTTTAACCAGTTCAATTCCCGGAAACGCCCCTTCAGCGGCCTGCAGCCTTGTCCACAAGTTGGTCTTGCAGGCCTCTGGAGTTCTGACAAAGGTTATTAGGAGTGGGGCGTCCGGGAAATTTGAGGGGATATTTACATCTTTCCCCTCTATCTGTTTGTAATCGAGCAGAGGTTTTAAGTTTTTCCTCTGCCGATGGGAAATGTCTGTGGCCACAGATAGAGGGTCTACATAACATAGTTCCTCAGGGGCAAGGACCTTTGGTCTGCAAGAGGCAGAGGAGTCTCTCCTCTCCCTCGGTTCATTCTTTTCATTTTCTTTTTGGGGTAGTGGCTCAGTTTGCCTTGGTGTGGGGACGGGTGTTTGTGTGGTGCCTGGTGTTGGTGTTGGTGTTGGTGCAGTGTTTGGTGTTGGTGCGGTGTCTGGTGTTGGTGCGGTGTCTGGTGTTGGTGTGGTGTCTCGTGTTGGTGCGGTGTCTGGTGTTAGTGCGGTGTCTGGTGTTGGTGCGGTGTCTGGTGTTGTTGCAGTGTGTGGTTTGGGGGTGGAAGTGGATTTTGTTGTTAGGGGTGGTGTATGTTCACAGGGAGTGGGGGCCACCTTTTCTTCCTCTTTTCTTCTTTTGTTTTTCTTTTTCATTCTTTCGAATGAACCGGGGAGAGGTGAGGTTGAGTTCCTCTCCCTCTCACTTGCGGATTCATCCTCAGAGGAGCAGTCTTTTCTCCGCTTGATCCCCGTCTCGATTGGTGTGGGGACCGTTGGTTGTGTCTGCTCCTCTATTTGCTGCTGCAGCTGTTTTTGTTGTTGCTGCTCTCGCTGGTGTCGTTGCTGCTGCTGCTTCTGCTGCACTTGCTGATTTTGCTGTTGCAGTAGTTGCTGCTGCAGTTGTTTCCGCGGCATTGGCTGCGGTGGCTGTTGTTGTTTCTGCATTTGCAGAGGCTCCTGCCTCGATTTTTGGGCTGGTGGTGGGACGGTGGCAGAAGGGATTAAGTGTTTCCGCTTTTGTCTCACTACCGTGCTCCATTCTTCCCCCTTGGCCTCCTGGGTGGTTTGAGTTTTCCTTGGAGCTGGGGTTGGTGCTGCAGTTGCAGGGGTTGTTGCCGCCTGTTTTGGTGCGGGCGTTGTCTCAGTGGATGTGACCGCCTTTTGGGTTATTGGATTAGGGGTTACCCTTTGGGGGCAACTCCTAGCCATGTGGCCCTGCTTTTGGCAGAACCAACAGTGTGGACGACGGCCCTCCACCACTACCGTTATGCTGGCGTCTTTGTATGTCAGCAGCGGTGGTATTGCCTGAAAACCTTTCCTCTTCAGCCTCATTGCTATTGTGTAGCAGCCCAGGTGAGTCCCAGTTTTTGACCGTATTGGGGTCACCTGTTCTACCTCACCGTACTGGCTGAAGAGGCATCCTAATACTTCCGCAGGTATTTGGGTTGGCACATTAAATACCTGCACCCGAGTCCTTCTCTTGCCCTGGTATTCAGGTGTTAGTTTGACTCTCCCATGCTTTATTTCTTGGAGGGAGAGTCTCTCTGCATCTTCCTTGGTGGGTAGGAGGATGTCCCACATGGCGTAGCTCCTCTGGTACAGGTATAATACCGGGATATTTAGCTTATGTAGGAGCCCTGCCATGTCTTCCTTTTTCATCCCTAGGAGGCGGTTTTCCGGCATATCCGAGATGATGAGGGAGAGCACTCTGTCTTCGATTGCCTCCCAAGCGCCTGGCACTGGTTTAATTTCTGCCCCCTCTATGTATTGTCTGTACTTGGTCAAGTACAAGTCTTTATACTCTTGAGGGGACAGTTGCTTCTCTACAGTCTTCCCCCATGCCAACCCTCTTGTTGGTGTTGGATCTTTGGTGAGGTTGGACTGTTTTTGCTGTTCCTTGGCGGAAGGGTTGCTATTTTGAGGGGCATTTCCCTTTCCGCTTTCCTTTGGGACCGACTCTCCCTGCTCTATACTTCTTCCAGGAAATACTTCCCTTTTTGGGGAGTCGGCCTCCTGGGGAGCATTGTCCTTGGGAGCTTTTGCCCCTTTTGTTTTGGGGAGGTTTAGGCTGTATGCCCCCTCGTTTTCTTGATTTGCTCCCCTTTTGGGGCAGTAGCCCTCCTGGGGAGCACTGTCTCTCTTATCGTCCTTTGGGGCTACTGCCTCTTGATTTTTGTTGTCAGAGCGGGATGCCCTGTCCAACATTGTTTTTTCTCCCCTTTGTGGGGAGTCGCCCTCTTGGGGAGCTGCTGGTGAGTTTTCTCCCTTCTGGGGGGCGTCCTTCGGTTTCGTGTCCGGGCGGTATGCCCCGTTGCTTTTTGCTTCCCCTGTTGGGGAGCCGTCCTCTTGGGGAGCAGTTTTTCTTGTGGTAGCCTCCTGGCTGGGGGTATCTGTATTGGTGGTCCCCGGGCTGGGGGTGTCCATTTTTGAAAAAAGCTCTCTCTCTTCTGTATAATTCACCAAAATGAGTGACGTGGAGTCGGCGTCCAAATTGGGAGCCGACTTTGGCGCCAAAAAGAAGTGGCGCCAAAGGCGGCAAGAGGGGAGATAGAACTGAGAGAGGGAGTGGGAGGTTAGTGGAGGGAAGAGAGAAAGTGTTTCCGACCCTCCCTCGCGGGAAGGTCGTAAATTATCAGCTCGGATCCCCCCCCCGTGGGGGAGGGGGGAGAGCAGAGAAAGACAGACAAAGTGGGGGTGCGGACAGAACGCTACCCAACAAGCTCTCCGGGCACGAGAATGTGTCGCCAGAACACGACTGCCTATCGCTGTGTATGTATCAGAGAACAGATACTACACTTTGATCTTTACCAAAAATGGCCAAGAAAAGTAGTGAACCCCCTTAAAAGATGCCTTTCATTCTTTATCTTACGTATCGTCCTCAGTTGACAATTCCAGTTGACAATTCCAATGTTTTGGTTGAAGAGATAATCTTTTGATATTTTGTACACCCTGAAATACTCCGTTATTTATTCTTGATGGATCTTGACGAATGCCAAAACGTCGTTAAACAACAACTTTGAATCTCTACAGTTCCAGGTGAGCAAGTGTCTGAAGATAGAGGTTTCAATCCCACCCAAAGCCGATCAGGGGATTAGACGACAACAACTATGGAAGGCAGTAATTACTGAGCATACAGTTGAAGATTCAGAATCCCTATCCCGTCACAGTCAACAACCTGGCGTCGTTAAACAACAACTATAAAAGATGAGGATTATAGTCGGCAAATAAATAAATATAAAATATACAAATTACTCATCTCAAAAGAATTTCAATTATTAAATAATACATTCCAATAATATATATATACATATATATATATATATATATATATATATATATATATATATATATATACTAGCAAAACTATCGTCGTTGACTGGGTTCAACAACAGCCTACAGAAAATGGACTCTGATTTATGAAAGTATGATAGGTTATGACATTAAAGTATTTTAAAGAGATAGATTCGAATTTGGTGGTATCAAAACTAAAGCAAAATATGATGAAAGTAAAAATAAAATAGATACACCCCATAACTTATTATACCATACCTGTTCACACTGAAACACTTATCACAATATTCTGTGGATCTATATTAAAAAACCTTGTTAAACGTGACATATTTCCATTCTGTGGAGGTCAGGCGCGAACGAACACCCATAATTTTATTATACCACATTTCTTCAAGCTGAAACATAATTATCAAAGTATACTTACGCAGATAGATATTAAAAGTCTTTATTAAAGTTTGTGCCTATTTCCATTCTATGGAGGCCAGGCGTGAACGCAGACCCCACAATGTTATTATACAATCCCTATTAAAGTTAAAACATACTTAACAAAGTATTATTATGTACATCTATATCAAAAATACTTGTAAACGTTTTTTTTTTATTTCTATACTTTGTGGACCAGGCGCGTACGCAGACCCCACAATTTTAATGAATCCTCATTATGCCAGATCAAACATACCCATTCCTGTGTCTCGATACATCGTCTATCATTATATGTGATCAGTTTTCTCTAATAGCCAACCATATAGGAGCCTATTCGTGACCAGGCACACACACAGACGTTCAGCTTTATTTTCTATACTAGCAGAATCCACGAACCGGTTTAAAAAGATCAAAATGGCAACGACTTTGAAATGGAGAGCCCTGTTTTCAATTTGAAGTAGGGGCACCTGAGCATTCTGTGTTAACAATTTAAGAGAGTTCCGTAAACGTAAGGAATATTTATAAACATATTTTAATGTTTTCCGTTATTTTGTGCTTGAGGAATATTCGATTATGGCATGTGTAGTCTATATAAAAATTCATTTAAGTAATTATCGCCTCAAATTTCGTTTTAATTTCGATTTGCTGACATTATTTCAAGTTGAGAGTATTAAAAACTATTTCAAAACAAAAAAACATGAATTGAACTTTTATTGACTATGGTAACATTTATTTCTTGTATATTTATTTTTTCGGGTAGTCGTTTGTTGGCTTTTCTGCTAAACACTCTTACTAAATAATATCGACGAAATATCGAAAAACAAAGAAATAAAAACAGTGTAGAAAAATGATGAAGCTTTACTTAGTTTAGTAAAATAATCCGAAACAGCAAAATCGGATATTAAAAAGGTAAACACGTAATTACTTTAATTTTTTAAAGCAAAGAATTCATATCTATATATATATATATAAGCGAAAATGTATGTATGTATGTCTGCTAAAACCTTTTGACTGACGGAACAAAAATTCACAAACTTGGTCTCATATGAAAGCCCCACCCCCCGGACGACAAATATCGAAAAATTGGCCCAAACCGACCAGCAGAAGTGCCTCAACAGATCGATTTTCTGCAGGGGGGGGGCAAAAAAGTGACATTTTAATGTTAAACATTACATATTTTTAAATCGATTTATAGCTACCTCAAAAAATACGGGCGCCAACTCTTCTACATAAAGTGTACACGGGGCCGTTTATTTTGGGTCAACTTGTATTTAAAACCCGCTGAGTCATGTCACGTGATCTTGATGTCAGCAAGCTGTAATAGCAGTCTGAATTTAAAAACATTGTTGTTGTCGGTAAAAAATGTTTTAACCCTCACATAAGCTAAACTATGAACTTCTACGCTATGACAACGTTACCAAAGTTATTAGCACGTTAATGACCAGGCAACGCCAGCTATATATATATATATATATATATATATATATATATATATATATATATATATATATATATATATATATATATATATATACTAGCAGGTCGGCTGGCGTTGCCTGGTCATAAAATACGCATAAACATATTTTAATTAATAAAGAAACTGAGAAATGTGCATTCGAGTAATATTGGACCAGCATGACACGACCTTTAGAAAGTGTTTTCAAACTACTTATCTTTAACATAAGTAATCTGAAATGTGAACTATTAACGCATGCGCATTCGTCAAACAGAGAAAAATTCGATGACTCCCACGTAACAATTTTTCAATTTTGACCCTTTAGCAGCCCTTTCTCCTGGTGAAAACTGATTAAAAGTTTTCCACGTGTCTGAATATCCTATATACCAAATTTCTAGGATATATATATATATATCCTAGAAATGCCCTCATTGATTTGATGATGCAATAAAGTTTTATTTAACTTTAAATTCTTAACTTTTATTTATTATATTAATTGCTCCATTTATCTGTGTAGTACTTTTACTATCTTGATAGTTTTATTTGCTTGAAGATTAATTGTATCTTTTGTACCTTTACCAATTATATATGTATTTGTGTTTTGTGTGCCCGTGTGTGTGTGTGTGTGTGTGTGTGTGTGTGTGTGTGTGTGTGTGTGTGTGTGAGAGAGAGAGAGAGAGAGAGAGAGAGAGAGAGAGAGTACATCTTTGATTAAACAACAGCGACAATTTTTGTTTCTTTCTTTTACAACCCATACTTTCCAGTTAGCGGGTCAATGATTTAAACGTTCTGTTCAAGTGTGAACAGGAAATCGCCATATCTGCAATCGTTTTCGACTCGCACAAGTCTTCGTCAGACGTGTGGTGCGTTACAAAATTACAATTCGTGAACCGATTTAGAACGTCGAAGAAAATCTTTTAAAAGGCGCTTAACTATACCTTCTCTTAAATTGCCCAGGTGTTTAGTGCTTTTAATTAGATTTCTTCTGTATAGTTTTGTTTCTAAAGGTATCTTTGTTCTTTTCAGGTACTCTTTTTCAAACTTCTCTTTCAGTTCTCTGGCAGGCTCCATGTATTTGCTTATTTTTTTTCTATTATTATTATTATTATTATTATTATTATTATTATTATTATTATTATTATCATCATCATCATCATCATCATCATCATCAGTAGTAGTAGTAGTAGTAGTAGTAGTCGGATATACCACGCTGGACATAAATAACAATGAATCTTCAAAAAGTATGTTTCAGCCTGAAATAACCCAAAATGGGTTGGTGTGCCGTAAATCGAACACACAAAACCAACCAATGAATTGTTTCCAATTCCAAGTGTTTCGACATTACATGAATACAAAAGGGTTGATACGCCGTTAAACAGACGAACATACAACATCCAAGGTGTCATTTACAATAATAAATGTTTTCGGAATGAAGTCATCAAACTGAGTTTGATATGCTATAAAATCGCGAAAGTAAAAACACCTCAATAAGTATTAAGACGATCGTACATGTCACTGCCTTCGGGTTGGGATCACTCAGAGTGTAGTATCTGTTCTATCCTCAGCCAGTGAAGGAGAATTTCTTATAGACTGAGGTACAGTTTATATTTTGTTTTAATTCTAATGCAGACCTCCTTTTTATTTTAGGGTGGGGGCTGAATTTTCCACCATTAGTAACCAAATTTGCGTCCAACTTTGACCCCTTGACCTCGTGGGAGACAAGTAAATTGGGACGATATGTTTTAAACTCGGATCTTAGTATGTTTGTGTATAGTATGCTCTCTCGTTCCTTAATCCCATCCCCGGCCCTCTCCCCCCCCTCTTCTTCCTCTCTCTTTCTCGTACAAGCACACTCGCACACAAGGCGGGTGGGGTTCAACGAAACTTGAAGCAACTTCAGTGCTAAAATATGGATCAAACCAGATTACGAATAATTCGGATCATAAGCGATTATCATGGCAGATAATCTCGACAAGGTATCAGAAGGTGGCCAACTTTTAAAAGTTATCATCTCTCTCTCTCTCTCTCTATATATATATATATATATATATATATATATATATATATATATATATATATATATATATATATCAACTATTATATAAAAGGAACTTTGCGCGCACGTGTGTATGTGTGTGAAAGTTGGTTCCCTCTGGACTCCTCTCCATTTAATTGAAAAATAGTCGATTCCACCGATTTCGATAACAATAAAATATGGGAAAGTGAAACATTCGTTTATGCGCATGCGTTAATAGTTCACATTCTAGATTAATTATGTTAAGGATAAGTAGTTTGAAAACACTTTCTAAAGGTCGTATCATGCTGGTCTAATATTACTCGCATGCACATCTCTCAGTTTCTTTATTAATTAAAATATATGCGTATTTTATGACCAGGCAACGCCGGCCGACCTGCTAGCATGCATATATATATATATAAGGCACTTTGTATGTATGCATGTACGTATGTATGTCAGGTCATGTCATATGCTACTGGTACGATGTAACCCAGTACTACCTGCTTCATGGTCGGGTCACCGGCGACTAAGCTGGTTCCCCCACCAGACTTGTTTGGGGAGGAGGGTGGCTAGTCTCCCTGAAGGATTAAAAACAAGACCTTCCAAAGGACAAATGAACTCTTTTTGGGGGTTAACGGCCAACTAGCACCGTGTGTGTTTGTGTATATGTACGTGTGTGTTGGGGTGGAGAGGGCTCCCGTAAGCCGTGGTGAAGTCAACCTTTCTAGGAGAAGCAAATCTCTGATTTAAAAAAACCAGAAAGCGGGAGACCAGTACCCGCATTAAGCTGGTCTGCAGTTTAACTTGTTGCTGGCTATCTTGCTCTTGCTTGTTGCTGGATCTCAACATTTTGAACCGAGAGAGAGACTTAGCTGTCGTACAAAGCTAAGACTCTGTAACATCATCTTTGTATAGATACTCCCTCAGGCATTTAGGCTCGTGGACTTTAAGTGTCAGAGGGAGTGGCACTCGTCTGGCAAGACGTTGCAATCATCAATCATCATGTATGTATGTATGTATGTATGTGCATGAGTTAGTTCCTTATTAACTCCGAAACTGCTAGGCTGATTTTTATGAAATTTAACGTAAATGTACTTTCTGTACTTGGTAGTGTTCTTAGATAAGTTTTGTATTGAAATACTTTTGATAAGTATCGATAAT
This sequence comes from Euprymna scolopes, assembly GCF_053919585.1. Classification (NCBI taxonomy): domain Eukaryota; kingdom Metazoa; phylum Mollusca; class Cephalopoda; order Sepiida; family Sepiolidae; genus Euprymna; species Euprymna scolopes. Next base: position 33,388,238 of record NC_136519.1, read on the forward strand.
CGATGATGAACGAAAAAATCCGATGTCAGAAGGAACAGGCGATTTTGACCAAAGTTAACGCCTAATATAGCCTAACTTCACAAGTGCATTTGCGAAGTTTTATTACCGCACAAGCAGAAACGCCCTGCATATAAAATCAGCAGTAGGTTCTTTGATATTACAGGGGCGTGTTCGAAATGAATGTTTTTGTTCACAGCACAACTGAAGCATGATACTTGACTTTTGCATTTTAAACTTTTATTCAAGCTATTATATACAATATTTTGATGAAATCGACAGTAGGTTCTCTGCAGTGCAATGTAAACCACAATGTATTGTGGACTCAGTCACTGCAGGGAAGCATGCGTAGCTTCCTCCCGGTATACGACTCTGAGTCTCCTACTAGAGATAGTAACGAATCGATTTAACTGAAAAGTGGTCGAAAATATGGAAGTGTGAAACATTCGTTAATCCGTATTCCAGCCCTGGCAACGTCCATTTTCCCTGCTATTATATATAACACGCACTTTGTATGTGGGTATGTGAGTTCGTTTCCTATTGACTCCGAAACGGCTAGGTTTATTTTTTTTTAAACTTCACACTAATGTACTTTATTTGTCTGAGAATGTTCTCGGGTAGGTTTTGTATAAGAAGGCATCCGATAAGTATCGAAAATCGATAATCGAAAAATCCGCTTAAAGAAGGAACAGACCGATTTTGAACAAAGTTAAAACCCTTATACAGCTGAACATCTCAAGTGCATTTGAGAAATTTTATCACAACAGAAGCAGAAGGGTCCGGTGTAGAAAATCAACAGTATGTTCTTTGATAAGACAGGGGCACGTTCGAAATGAATGTTTATTTTTAGTACACAGTTGAACCATAATACATGATTTTTGCATTTTAACCTTAAATTCAAGTCACTAGCTAAAAATAATTTCATAAAATCAACAGTAGGTTCTCTACAATGCAATGTAGACAACAGTGTATTGTGGACTAAGTCATCGCGGAGATGCATGTGAAGCTTCCTGCCGGCGTGTCCTCAACTAGAGCAGACAATCGATGCGATTGAAAAATGATTTGAGTTGTTTTCTAGTATTACCGTCTGTTGCATGGTTTCAGTGTTCCTCTTGATTCCAAATTTTTCTAGTCTTTTTTCCCAGATTCTTTTATAACGTTACTAGTGCTCCTACAATTGTATTGATTTTTTCCCCCCGAGTTCCATATTCCCTTCAATTCTCTGATAAGTTACACATATTTGTTTCGTATTTCCATCTTTTTCATCCTCACCCTGTGACCTGCTGGGATGTAACAATCTACACTTTGGCAAATTCTATTTTTTTTTTTTTTTTCTATTTGATTTTCATAACGTCCTGTTTTGGATAGGTTTATGCGTTTGTATCTCCATGTCCCGAAGGTAGTTTTCATTTTCCAGTACCGTCTCCGGTTCGTGCCTGCTTGCATATTCCATGTGCAGTCGTTTGCAGAGTCCCCAGAGTATAATTTTCCCCAAGCAGTCGTTTATGTTTTGTAATCTATTGGAACTAGTTATTTGTATTCGCTTATGTGATTTACCGTTTCGTCTCTTTGGTTACAGTGTCTACATTTACTGTTTTACTGTATTTTATTTATTTAGCTTTAATATGGTTAGCTCTCATCGCGTTGTTCTCTTCGCCTGTCAGTGGAGATTCCGCTTCTCTATCCATGCACCTTTCTTAATCATGTTGGGGTGTGTTCGTGATTCGCTTCTCTTGTCATTCTTAAGAATCGTCCATATAGCTTTTTCTATTCCCACTTTTTTCTTGTCTTTTTTATCTGGTTTCATCGTTTCCTGTGTTGTTCTTGACAGTATCTCTCGTTACGGTAATCAATCTTTCTGCGTTTTGACTTGTGTCCTTTTGTTGTATTGTCGAGTTCATATAACTTTCTATGTATGCCTGGTGTATATAAGGTGCACGTGCTTCTGTAATTGATGCTCATGTATCGTCTAGTGGTTAGAATTTAAAGGATATATATATATATATATATATATATATATATATATATATATATATATATATATATGCGACTTTGTCTGTGTGTGAGTTCATTCCTTATAGACTCCGAAACGGATGAACAGATTTTCTTTAAAATTTACAGAACTTTAGTGTATAAATCTGGGAGTGATCTTATTTAATTCTGTTTCAGAATACCTCCGATAATTACCGATAATCGATAATTGAAACCGTTATTTTAATTTATCTATTATCGGTAAGTCATTTTTCCATGTCGTCGCTTAGCAACAATGATAGAACAACGGGCTGTGAAAATTCTACTGTGGATAAGTTGGTAGCATGTGTTTTTGTTTTGTTGTTTTTTGTTGTTGTTTTTTTTTTGCATGACGTGGTCTGTAGGTCCAAACTCCGCACGTACATTTCTTAATTTTTTTCATTAACTATAAAGAATTTCATAAGACTTAAAAATCTACGTTTTTTTTTTTGTTTGTTTTTTGTTTTGTTTTTTGTTTTTTTGCATGATGTGGTCTGTAGGTTCAAAGCCCGCACGTAAATTGCTTAATGTTTATATATATATATATATATATATATATATATATATATATATATATATATATATATATATATATATATATATATATATATATATATATATATATATAATACATTTTATTGGATTTAAAATAAAGATATAAAAAAAATTTATAATCAAGTGTGGTCTATGTAATGTTCGTTGCGTGTGCGTTTTAACACATATAATAAACAGGTATAGATACTTTTAACACATATAATAAAAAGATATAGATACTTCCAACAATGGTTCAACAGACGGAACAAATAGCACCATCGTTTGCTTGCCCAGACAAGGAAAGGACATACTTTTTGGTCGGAACTATCGCTGTATTGTTCAATACGCGCTTCTGAATATGTATTTCATTTTCTTCCATGACAACTCACACAACCACATTGTTTTGCCACATTTATTCCTGTTGCGACTTTTTTTTATGTTCTTGGGTTGCACGCAATTACTTGTTCATAGATTACATATTACTGTCTTTCCTGCTGAATGATTCCATAGCTGAATGCTTCCCAACCAGCTGAGAACTTGCCTACTCCGTCTACTCGTTCCAACTCGTCCGTTCTAGACTTCTCGACTAACTCTTAACTTGCCTGCATATATTCAAACTAATACGTTGTACTTACGTCATCCGAATACAGAAAGACCTAACAATTGACTTATCAGTCACGGTTCCTTTAGCTCAATTTTGTTGTTTTTATATCTAGGTTCGAAAATCTATTTTGTTTATATTCACTACATTCTTTTCTACTAAAATATATTTGTTTTCTACATTTAAAATCCCTTCTTGTTATTGTTTATAGAATCTAGTCAAGTTAAATTCCTAAAACGTCATTTAACATTATTTGTCATTGAATTGCGTTTTTCTCTTTAAAACAAATCTAATTCAATCTACACAATAATAATAATAATAATAATAATAATAATAATAATAATAATAATAATAATAATAATAATAATAATAATAATAATAATAATAATCTTCTGGCTCGGATAATTCAGCAATACATCGGGTGTGCTAATCTGCAACATTATTTAAAAAAAAGGAAAGAAAAGATGTATATAATGTATATGTCCGTGACGGAAAGAAAATATCGTATACCAAAAATTATGTATATTTATCAAGCAGTTTTATCTTTAAATAAGGAAATTCAATGTTATGGCTAGCTCTGTGTATTTGTTCCGTTTCTCCTTTTCTTTGATATTCACCCTGTGGTCAGCTGGAACAGCAAAGTCTACGATTTGACAGGATTTTTCTTTCCTGCTAATTATTACGACATCTGGTCTTCTTGCTTGGATGGGTTTATCAGTTTGTATGTCCATGTCTCATAGGACTTTGTGATTCTCGTTTTCAAGTACTGTTGTCGGCTTATGTTTGTACCACTTATATGTGCATTCGAGATTAAGTTGTTTGCATAATTCCCAGTGTACTACCCTTCCCAATTGGTCGTGTCTGTTCTTGTATTTCTTTTAGGCCAGTTTGCTGCATCCACTTATTATATGGTTTATCATCTCGTCTCCTTGTCCACAGAGTTTGCATTTGCTGTTTTCTTGCGTTTTGTCTATCTTTGCTTTGATGTGGTTGGTTTTTATCGAGTTGTCTTGCGCTGCAGTTATTAGGGATTCAGTTTCTCGGCTTATGTGTCTTTTTCGCATCCATGTCGAAGTGTTTTCGTTATTTTCATCTTTTGTCATCCTTATGAATCTTCCGTGTAGTTATTTCTCTTCCCATTTTTTTCTTGTCTTATCCTTTGTCTCTCTGTTTTCTGTTTTGTTGATTTTTCCGTGTCTCTCGCTGCTATGATTATTCTTTCAGTGTTTTGTATTAAGTATTTTTCTAGTTCTTTTTTGCTGTCCTTCGCACACTCTTCTATATTATCTTCCTGTCGTCTTTCCTTTTTACGTAGAATCGGTCAACATCGTCCTTCGGATGTAGTGCGTTGTGCATGGTCATGAGTTTCTTGGTCTTCTGATCGAGTTGTCTCAGTTCTTCTTTAGTCCACCCAATGAACGGTCCAGAGTATCTTCCTGGTGATACTGTCCATGTATTTATGCTTTTTATTAGGTTTCTGCTATATAATTTGGTTTCGAGAAATTTTCTTGTTCTTCAATTCTCTCTTTCATTTATGTTGCTTTGATGGTGTCTGCTTCCAGTACTCCTAGGTATTTATAGGCGTCTTGTTCCCCTAGTGCCTTCATCTCCGTTTGGTTGAGTAGTTCCATGCCTTCTGTTGTCTCCCGTTTTCCCTTTCTTATTACTGGTAGTGCACACTTTTCCACACCAAACTCCATTTGGATATCCTGGCTGAAGATCCTGATGGTATTTATTAATGTCTCTAGTTCATTTTTGGTCCTTGCGAAAAGTTTCAGATCGTCGGGTTCATTTTTTTCCTCCGTGTTAGAGAACTTGTATCCGGCTTGGCACTTTCTCAGTATATTGCTCAGAGGCATCATGACTATGATGAACAGTAATGGTGATAGTGAATCTCCTTGGAAGATACCTCTTTGTATGTTGATTTCTGTTATGTGTTGTCCATCAGCTTTCAGTTCCAGTCACCATGTTTTCATCGCATTTTCAATCACGTTGATGATCCTGCTTAGTATTTTATACATTTTAAGCATTCTATTATCCATGCTTGAGGGATCCTGTTGTGCGCCTTTTTGTAGTCGATCCATGCCATGGCTAAGTTCTTTCTTCTTCTTTTTACCTCCTTTAGGGTCTTTTGGTCTATGTATAGCAAAACATGTGTTCCTCTTTTTCCTTTCTGACATCCTTTCTGTTCCTCGAGAAAAAGTCCCCGATTATTCAGGGAGTGGTAGGTTTATTCCCTCAGTTGTGCTATCAGTATTTTCCACATAGTGGGTAAGCACGTGAAAGGCCTATAGTTCCTTTTCCTGCGTCCTTCTCTATCAACGTAGTTCTGCCTTTTGTCATCCAAGCTTGTACATTTGTTGCCTGTATACATCTTTTCATGTTTTGGGCTAGTCTTTCGTGTAGAGTTGTAAATTTTTTGAACCAGTATGCATGTATCCCGTCGTGTCCTGGTGCTATCCAGTTTGCCATTTTTCTTATGGTTTTCTTTATAGTTATTTTCATATTAGAGGGAATTCCGGACAAGCGCCGATTTATTTTTAATTGTATACGCATACATGGTGTCCAAAGATAATACAATTGTTCTCAGGGGGTCGCCAAGTAAAATAAGGTTGCATATCTCTGGTCGACATAAATTACGCGGAAAGAGATGAACCCAACCGTGACCATCTCATAATGTCTTTTATTCTCGTATCAACTATAGAGAGGACCTGAATTTAGCTTTTTTCTCGAATGTCAAGCAATACGAGTACTAACTGTGCTAATAACCTTTACGCCTACACTGCGCACCGTTTTTTCTTTCTTTTCGTATTTTTATTGTACGTTAATTAAAAAGGACGAGGTGTTTTAGTTTAGGAGTAAAATCGACGGGGAACAATACACAAATACTTGACTGTTCAATCTGCTCTCGATGTTGTTCCCAGTTGGACGTTGAGAATTACACCCCCTCCCCCTCTCTCTCTCTCTCTCTCTCTCTCTCTCTCTCTCTCTCTTTCATATATATGTGCGCGCGCGCGCGTGTGTGTGTGTGTGTGTGTGTGTGTGTGTGTGTGTGTGTGTGTGTGTGTGTGTGTGTGTGCATTTCTCTATATTTCTCTCCGGATTTTTCTAACTTTTCTCTCTCTCACACACACACATACACTTTTTCTCACGCGCACTCACTCACATACATATGCATTCACTCTCGCACGTTTATTTTTTCTCTTTCTCTCTCTCGCTCACACACACACACTGTCTTTTCTTTTTCTCTCTCCCTCCCTTTCTTTTTCTCTATTTATCTACCTCTATCTCTCTCTATATATATAAAGGAACACAGTATAGACACACTGTGCGAGATAAACGCAAAGGAAAACATTGTTGAATTCTTCTACTGCTTTAGAAAGTATCTCCTGTTGTGACTCTCCACCTTTATAAAAGCCAGATTCGTCCTAAAACGAAGTACTGCTGTTTTATATTTCTTTGTTGCCTTGAGAAATTGACTTCGCAATCTAGTGGATGATGATCCATTCTCTTGCCACACAGAAAAGATGTCGCTTCTCTCTCTTTCTCTCTCTCTCTCTCTCTCTCTCTCTCACACACACACACACACACACACTCTCTCTCTCACACTCTCTCTCTCTCTCTCTCTCTCTCTCTCTCTCTCTCTCTCTGTTTAGAGCATCGTTATTTTCATAGTAGGTGTTCGACTGAGCTCTAATCTCTGCTCCCGTTGTAAAACATTTATAACTAAAACTCGCCTAGCTTGAACCACAGCAAAGAATTCTCTCTCTCTCTCTCTCTCTCTCTCTCTCTCTCTCTCTCTCTCTCGCTATATTGATCGATTCCTGTGTCTCTTTTAAATCAAGTGTTCCTCTTTCTATTCAGCCAAAACTAATAAAGATATATAATATATCAATAAACAGGTATGCGAGATGAGCAAATGTGGGGAAAGATACTAACTTGTATAATAAACATAGATTAGGGGTAAATGTTGAAGGTCGCGGTCAGAAACTAACGCGAGAACAACATTGTGCATAGACGTTGCAAATCGTGTCATACTGTCGTTTTGTTATACATCACTAAATGAGGAATCATTTCCATTTAAAATCCTTTTAGTATTATGCATGTAAAATTGAGAATAGTACGCTTTAATTTAAATGTACTGTGAATAAACTTGAAGCAAAAACAAATATGCTCGTCTTACAAAAATTGAAACCTAACTGCAGCAGCCAAAGGTCCGCATCAGGGACAACTAGCGAAATCGATTAGCCCTGCTATAATAAATAAATAAATAAATAAATAAAGCAATCGTCGACGTTGCAGAAATGTAAATGATGCGTGTTACCTCGGTATAGAAGAAAAGAAGATCTATAATTATACAGTTATTGACGTCTGTCCTCGGATCTAGAAAAGGACCTATAAATAAACAGTTAATGAAATGCGTTCTCACCCACGCACTTGGCACAGATTAGCGTCTGTCCTACGAAATGTCTGTTATAAGGGAAAATTGGTGGCTGCGATTTAATGCATGGGAACTTTTTATATTTATCTCCCTTTCATGGTGGGAAGATGTGACACAAGAGTCGGAAAAGTTAGATTAAAGAGCCCGCGCTAGAGAAGGAGGAAACACTTTGGCTCACAAAAAAAAAAAAAAAAAAAAAAAAAACATTGCATTTGTAACAGTTAAATAACCACGATTTATTTTCTTTTGTATTTTTCGCACTTAGTACGTGGTTCGGTAAGGTTATCTAACTCCCTCCCAGAGTTTGGAAGATGTGCCTCCTTAGGGGTCAGAAAAATCGATTGAAGAGCAAGCGCCCTAGAGGAAAAGCACTCTGACCTGCAAAAAAAAAAAAAAATGGCCGCACAGTCCGGTTTTCCCCAGTATTGGCGCCTCAGGCGATTACCAATAAATGTAACGTAGCCATTACGTCGCAAATGGACAAACAAATGAAACAAATAAATAAAATATTCGAGTTGGCATTTTTATTCTTTTTCAACAAAAGTTTTTTTATCACCATTATTTTTAAAACCACTAAAAAATCTCGCGTTGCCATTTCCTGCTTTCGCTTTACACGTCCATTCTCTTCGACGCCGACTTTGTTTCTCTCTCCTCAGGCCGGCATTAGCGATTCACACGTCCGTTTCCTTCTATGTCGACTTTCTTTCTCTCTCGAGCACGTGTTGCAGTTTTTCTTCTATTTTCCTTCCTCTTCTCGCGCACACTACCTAATTTGCATATGGCTGCTACTACTGCTGCTGCTAATCTCCCAGACCGGCCATCTTTCGCTGTCACTGATAATTTCAACGCCCTCACACGCATTATTAGCCTGAGAGAGTGAACCTCCTAGAACTATACATGAACGTTTCCGCTGTTCCTCTATTAACAGGGAAAAGACCATTTAAAAAATGGCATAGATTCTATTGATTTTGGTGCCGTGGAGGTGAGGGGAACGTCTTAATACATGAGAACTAGTCACAGGAGCATTTTTTTTATAATGTCGGAAAAAAAAGAAAGAAAGAAAAAAGATTTTTTAATTGTGCCCTGAATAACGGAGAGAGATAAGAGGTACGAGAGAGGAAGCGCGAGAGAGAGAGATAGAATGTTTGTGTTGGGTTTTTGAATGTGTATGTGTTTCCTTCTATAATTATGTCACATACTCCACATCGCGGTTTGTTGCATTTTGTAACCCTTTTTGTAGTGTGTGGAACAAGTTTTGAGGAAGTTAGGATGTGTTTTAAGTTTTTTGGTTGGCGTTTGCTTTTTATTATTTTTGTTGTTTTAAATATGTTATTTAGTTTGTCATTCTGATTGAGGCGGATAAGGTTTTTTGTTAACCTTATTGAAGGAAACACATACACATTCAAAAACCCAACACAAACATTCAAAATAAAAAAGGATCTAAATCGCACCACCAGAAATGTAGTATATGCACTATGCACTATGCACTAAGATGCACAGCATGCAACAAATCCTACATAGGCGCCACCAAAATCTTCAGCAATAGAGTGGCCTTACATGAGAGCAACATCAAAATTGCAGATAACAGACACCTCTATGTTTCAAAACACGCACACACATGCAATGGAAATAGCTTCAAAATAATGCCAATCTTCCAAACAGACAATTATTTTTATTTACTTATACAGGAAAAAAATTTCATAACAAGATTCACTCCCGAACTAAACAGAGCCGAATATCAACACACAAAAACATGAAATGTAAGGCACACTCGCATGCACATTCATATATATATATACACACCCACACGTAAATCAGAACCGACACATTAAAACACACACACACGCACCCGCATACAACCACACACAGACATAACATCCCTGTCTCTAATACAACACATTGAACAATACCAACCCTACTTAACCTCGAAACCAACAACACTAGGAAACACCTAGAACCATAGTGTAATATCTGTTTCAACACCTCGCTCCCCCCTCAGTCAGTGGAGGAGAAATCTCTCATGACTGAGATAACTATCATCCCTTCTATCATCCCTTTTTCCATACCGATACTCCTCCAAGTGGCCCCTCCCCTCTGAGGAACGAGATCTTCTCCACACTAGGAACCGATCCTGGGTCTGGTCATACCCACATGGGGAGACAAATAAATATAAACATTTAAAAATCCCCTATACATATTCATAAATACAGCCCAATAAAACAGTAATAAAAATTGGACATACGAATGAAAAGTAGATTCATTTACACGTTTCCACCTCTCGGAAACATTTCAAACGAACTACGAAAATGTTCTTTTACATCTTTAACGCATCTTGAATAAGCTTTTTAAATAATTTCTGAAGAGGACGCTTCACAGAACGTCTGAAACGCGTTAAAAACGATTTCAATGATTTAAAAACATTATTACAATGATCTAAACATAATTTTCAATTAAAAACCAAGACACGGAATAATAAAATAATGTTAAAAAAATACACATTGTTGGTGACCACCCCCTTATTCAAATATACATCTTTCTCTCTTATGAACAGATCATTATATAATGATTACATCACTCTGACAGACGTTAAAACCCATTTTTAAAAATAAATGTTTAAATTTCAACAATATTTCTCGCGGTTAACGATAGCCGAATTGATTAGGTCGTTGCTAATGAAGCCAGAGAATGGCTTCTGTTGCTATCGACTGGTGTTAATCGTGACACTTTGCACTGCTGATTCCCGAAAGGATGAAACACTAGTGTCTGTAGATATTTAATAATTATTATAGTAAATTATATTTTAATATTTTCCAGATTCATCTGTACTATTTAAATGCTAGGTTTATTTATGGTGTCTTTTATTTAAAAAAAAAAAAAACACCCAATATTTTGCTGATGAGGAGACTTTGTTTTCATAAAAAAATATATGCTAAAATTATTGTCCTGGACTCAATGTCTGTCACAATAAAAAAACATCGTTTCCGAAACGATCGTACAATTTATTGGCTTTGTTGTGGTCTTTCTTATGAAACGGATTTTTAATTTTTAATTTTTAATTTTAATTTTGAATTATAAATTAAATTTTCAATCACCTTAGCAAATATATATATATATATATATATATATATATATATATATATAATTCTGTGGAAATATTTTTTATTCGCGTATATTTCCTTTTTATGTATACCAATACTTATTTAAGAAGCTCAGTGCAATTACAAAGCATATAATGAATAAATGACAAAAGTCTGTATTCCAAATTTTATCATGTTGACCATCTTACAATCTATTCCTTTAATTCAGTTGGCATTTACAATTCTTGACAGTATCTGTTTCGTAACACAAAATCATTCACTTAATTATTATATCAATCAATGAATCTATTTCGCACTTAACTCATCAGAAGTATTAGCAACCATCAGTTCACCAAAACGAAATAAAATGTGTTTGGACATGATTTAAAAATCCGAAAATTGGAAAAGACGCTGCATTTACCTTATTGTTTGCTTACATTACGTATAAATAGCTTCTTCTATCGAACAGCTAGACTTTGGGATTCCCTTCCTGCTACCTGCTTCCCTGATTGTACTGATATGCAGAAGTTTAAATATAACGTAAATCGACATCTTGTTAATCTTTCCTATGCATGGTCCCAAATAGTAGCCCCTTACGTCCACGTGACGATATGCCTTGTTAGGGATCAACGTGAGTAAAAAAAAAATGCTGCAGTTTTATTCTACCTATTTACTATGCCTCCCCACGGGACAGAGTTAGACACCAGGGTCGTTTTTTAACTTGGAGAAAAGGTACAAAAATAAAAATTGTCTCAGTCGTGAAGGATCTCTCCTCCACCGAAAGAAAACAAGAAATAGAAGTGCAGCATCTGAAGAACAGATGGTATTTATTTGCTCCCCCACCGAGCAAATTAGGCACAAGGCCAATTTTTAATGTGAGGAGTGAAGGGAGGGGGAAGGGAAAAAGGGGACCAGCTCCCGAGAGGTGGGAAATGGGAGCTGGTTAAAGGTCAGGCATGTGGGGTTGCCCCCACATCTGGTCTTTGCTAGTCATAGCTAGTCATAGCTAGTCATAGCTTGCAGCATCTGAAGAACAGATGGTATTTATTTGCTCCCCCACCGAGCAAATTAGGCACAAGGCCAATTTTTAATGTGAGGAGTGAAGGGAGGGGGAAGGGAAAAAGGGGACCAGCTCCCGAGAGGTGGGAAATGGGAGCTGGTTAAAGGTCAGGCATGTGGGGTTGCCCCCACATCTGGTCTTTGCTAGTCATAGCTAGTCATAGCTTGCAGCATCTGAAGAACAGATACTACACTTTGATCTTGTCCCAAAGGCCAAGTAAATACCGAGAAAGTATATTTTAGTTCATGTTTCATGCGTTAATTTTTTAAATGATATTTGGATAAAAAGAAAATGTGTGAAAAATATTGAATCAAAGGCGAGGAAGAAATGATATCGGATCGATTTTTGGGGCGCTTTTTTTTTTTTTTGGTGCGCGAGAAAAATCGGTCAGTCGAACAGAAGTGGCCGTCTGACTTTTTTGAAAGCGCTAGGTACGCGATTGATTGGGATAGAAATTGCGGCAAAACCATTTCAACAGCCAAGAAAAGGATACCGAGAACATGGCGGAGGGTAGAGAGAACGAAGAAGCTCACATCACGCTGATAATAAACTGCGTACAATCATGAAAAACTGCCGGTCAACACCAAAACGTGGCATCCATTGTTTATTGGTCCAAGCTGAAACATAGCGGATGTTTGATCAAATGTTTGGCTGTATTGAAGGGTGTTAATGTCAATAGATATATGCATAATATCTGACTAATATACGGATGACGCAAAAAAAGAAAATAGC
>NC_136519.1:33405689-33443189 GCF_053919585.1 Euprymna scolopes
TAAATAACAAGACTCGGTTAGTTTGAGTGTGTGTTAACCAGAAGCCATCGAAGGCCGAGCTGAGAGCAGATATGTTCTCCAGCCAAGACTCTCTTACCTGACAACTATTATGTAAATATACTGTAAATATACTTTTCTAATACACTTCTTATTGATCTACCTTTGTTTGTTGAGTCTTCATTTGTATTGCCTTATACGTTATTTGGTTCAACCCGCAAACATAACACCTTAAATCTTTAAAAAATAAATTAAAAATGTAATATTTTTAGAATGTGTAAACTTTCCATGTACCAGTGCATAAAGAATGATTTAAAGAATCGATACAAAAAAGAAAATCGATACAAAAAAACAAGGTGTGAATATTATAAGTATTAATTGTATTTGCGTATTACGGGTTTTCTTTTTGAAGATACAAAAAAAGTGTATTAGAAGTAGTTAGTTAAGAAAGGAGCAAATCTAGTAGTAACTGGATCATTTATTTATTTATTTATTTGCGGACTGTTATCCTTATCTTCATAGTTGTTTTTGCACGACATTTCGGCCATCTCTTCCTCTGGTCTTCGTCGGCTTAACCGCAACAGGATAGAAATGCCATGTCTCTTAACTCTGCCCCCAATAATTACTGCCTTCCATAGTTGTTGTCGTCTCGCCACGTTTTTAGCCAACTAATCCTCTGGCGGGTTTTGAGTAGGGTTGAAACCGCTATCTTCAGACTATGCTCACCTGGAACCATAGAGATTCAACACCTTTATTGACTGCGCTACGGTTTTATTTATAAATAGATATACAAATTACCCATTTCAAAGGATTCCAATAATAAAATAATATACTGGAGAATTTGATTAGGAATAGGGTGTAGCATCTGTTTTGATGCTACACTTTGTCTAATCTGTCCTTTTCAAGAAACGAGAAACGCTTCTAGACAGGTAATTTTCATTTTTGTTATAATCCAAAGTGCTCCTAGATTTCCCACTTTAACCCCGACCTTGTATAACACTATGGACCGGCTAATGGCGTGACCGACCCACGTGTTATATTAAATATCCTGGTCTCCCGAGATGACGTCTTAATTCTGGTGATATTCTAGTATCTTCTTCAGGTTGGGCTTCGTTTGATCGGAATCATCTTCAGGAGCCATTTCGACATTCAAGGCAAAGCTAAGCAACATGCAACACAATTGTAATATATATGAGAAAACTGCACTATTTTGTTTCTTTATATAAATATATTACAATGTTTTACAAAAGGAATCAAAAGCAACTAAATATATTACAATGTTTTACAAAAGGATCAAAAGCAATTAAATATATTACAATGTTTTACAAAATGATCAAAAGCAATTAAATATATTACAATGTTTTACAAAAGGAATCAAAAGCAATTAAATATATTACAATGTTTTACAAAAGGATACAAAAGCAATTAAATATATTACAATGTTTTACAAAAGGAATCAAAAGCAATTACATATATTACAATGTTTTACAAAAGGGATCAAAAGCAATTAAATATATTAGAATGTTTTACAAAAAGGATCAAAAGCAATTAAATATATTACAATGTTTTACAAAAGGGATCAAAAGCAATTAAATATATTACAACGTTTTACAACAGGAATCAAAAGCAATTAAATATATTACAATGTTTTACAAAAGGGATCAAAAGCAATTAAATATATTACAATGTTTTACAAAAGGAATCAAAAGCAATTAAATATATTACAATGTTTTACAAAATGATCAAAAGCAATTAAATATATTACAATGTTTTACAAAAGGAATCAAAAGCAATTACATATATTACAATGTTTTACAAAAGGGATCAAAAGCAATTAAATATATTAGAATGTTTTACAAAAAGGATCAAAAGCAATTAAATATATTACAATGTTTTACAAAAGGGATCAAAAGCAATTAAATATATTACAACGTTTTACAACAGGAATCAAAAGCAATTAAATATATTACAATGTTTTACAAAAGAGATCAAAAGCAATTAAATATATTACAATGTTTTACAAAAGAGATCAAAAGCAATTAAATATATTACAATGTTTTACAAAAGGAATCAAAAGCAATTAAATATATTACAATGTTTTACAAAAGGATCAAAAGCAATTACATATATTACAATGTTTTACAAAAGGAATCAAAAGCAATTAAATATATTACAATGTTTTACAAAAGGGATCAAAAGCAATTAAATATATTACAATGTTTTACAAAAGGATCAAAAGCAATTAAATATATTACAATGTTTTACAAAAGAGATCAAAAGCAATTAAATATATTACAATGTTTTACAAAAGAGATCAAAAGCAATTAAATATATTACAATGTTTTACAAAAGAGATCAAAAGCAATTAAATATATTACAATGTTTAACAAAAGAGATCAAAAGCAATTAAATATATTACAATGTTTTACAAAAGGAATCAAAAGCAATTAAATATATTACAATGTTTTACAAAATGATCAAAAGCAATTAAATATATTACAATGTTTTACAAAAGAGATCAAAAGCAATTAAATATATTACAATGTTTTACAAAAGAGATCAAAAGCAATTAAATATATTACAATGTTTTACAAAAGGGATCAAAAGCAATTAAATATATTACAACGTTTTACAACAGGAATCAAGAGCAATTAAATATATTAGAATGTTTTACAAAAAGGATCAAAAGCAATTAAATATATTACAATGTTTTACAAAAGGGATCAAAAGCAATTAAATATATTACAACGTTTTACAACAGGAATCAAAAGCAATTAAATATATTACAATGTTTTACAAAAGGGATCAAAAGCAATTAAATATATTACAATGTTTTACAAAAGAGATCAAAAGCAATTAAATATATTACAATGTTTTACAAAAGAGATCAAAAGCAATTAAATATATTACAATGTTTAACAAAAGAGATCAAAAGCAATTAAATATATTACAATGTTTTACAAAAGAGATCAAAAGCAATTAAATATATTACAATGTTTTACAAAATGATCAAAAGCAATTAAATATATTACAATGTTTAACAAAATGATCAAAAGCAATTAAATATATTACAATGTTTTACAAAAGAGATCAAAAGCAATTAAATATATTACAATGTTTAACAAAAGAGATCAAAAGCAATTAAATATATTACAATGTTTTACAAAAGAGATCAAAAGCAATTAAATATATTACAATGTTTTACAAAATGATCAAAAGCAATTAAATATATTACAATGTTTTACAAAAGAGATCAAAAGCAATTAAATATATTACAATGTTTTACAAAAGAGATCAAAAGCAATTAAATATATTACAATGTTTTACAAAAGAGATCAAAAGCAATTAAATATATTACAATGTTTTACAAAAGAGATCAAAAGCAATTAAATATATTACAATGTTTTACAAAAGAGATCAAAAGCAATTAAATATATTACAATGTTTAACAAAAGAGATCAAAAGCAATTAAATATATTACAATGTTTTACAAAAGAGATCAAAAGCAATTAAATATATTACAATGTTTAACAAAAGAGATCAAAAGCAATTAAATATATTACAATGTTTTACAAAATGATCAAAAGCAATTAAATATATTACAATGTTTTACAAAAGGGATCAAAAGCAATTAAATATATTACAATGTTTTACAAAAGAGATCAAAAGCAATTAAATATATTACAATGTTTTACAAAATGATCAAAAGCAATTAAATATATTACAATGTTTTACAAAATGATCAAAAGCAATTAAATATATTACAATGTTTTACAAAAGAGATCAAAAGCAATTAAATATATTACAATGTTTAACAAAAGAGATCAAAAGCAATTAAATATATTACAATGTTTTACAAAAGAGATCAAAAGCAATTAAATATATTACAATGTTTTACAAAAGGAATCAAAAGCAATTAAATATATTACAATGTTTTACAAAAGGATCAAAAGCAATTACATATATTACAATGTTTTACAAAAGGAATCAAAAGCAATTAAATATATTACAATGTTTTACAAAAGGGATCAAAAGCAATTAAATATATTACAATGTTTTACAAAAGGATCAAAAGCAATTAAATATATTACAATGTTTTACAAAAGAGATCAAAAGCAATTAAATATATTACAATGTTTTACAAAAGAGATCAAAAGCAATTAAATATATTACAATGTTTTACAAAAGAGATCAAAAGCAATTAAATATATTACAATGTTTAACAAAAGAGATCAAAAGCAATTAAATATATTACAATGTTTTACAAAAGAGATCAAAAGCAATTAAATATATTACAATGTTTTACAAAATGATCAAAAGCAATTAAATATATTACAATGTTTTACAAAAGAGATCAAAAGCAATTAAATATATTACAATGTTTTACAAAAGAGATCAAAAGCAATTAAATATATTACAATGTTTTACAAAAGGGATCAAAAGCAATTAAATATATTACAACGTTTTACAACAGGAATCAAGAGCAATTAAATATATTAGAATGTTTTACAAAAAGGATCAAAAGCAATTAAATATATTACAATGTTTTACAAAAGGGATCAAAAGCAATTAAATATATTACAACGTTTTACAACAGGAATCAAAAGCAATTAAATATATTACAATGTTTTACAAAAGGGATCAAAAGCAATTAAATATATTACAATGTTTTACAAAAGAGATCAAAAGCAATTAAATATATTACAATGTTTTACAAAAGAGATCAAAAGCAATTAAATATATTACAATGTTTAACAAAAGAGATCAAAAGCAATTAAATATATTACAATGTTTTACAAAAGAGATCAAAAGCAATTAAATATATTACAATGTTTTACAAAATGATCAAAAGCAATTAAATATATTACAATGTTTTACAAAATGATCAAAAGCAATTAAATATATTACAATGTTTTACAAAAGAGATCAAAAGCAATTAAATATATTACAATGTTTAACAAAAGAGATCAAAAGCAATTAAATATATTACAATGTTTTACAAAAGAGATCAAAAGCAATTAAATATATTACAATGTTTTACAAAATGATCAAAAGCAATTAAATATATTACAATGTTTTACAAAAGGGATCAAAAGCAATTAAATATATTACAATGTTTTACAAAAGGAATCAAAAGCAATTAAATATATTACAATGTTTTACAAAAGAGATCAAAAGCAATTAAATATATTACAATGTTTTACAAAATAGATCAAAAGCAATTAAATATATTACAATGTTTAACAAAAGAGATCAAAAGCAATTAAATATATTACAATGTTTTACAAAAGAGATCAAAAGCAATTAAATATATTACAATGTTTAACAAAAGAGATCAAAAGCAATTAAATATATTACAATGTTTTACAAAATGATCAAAAGCAATTAAATATATTACAATATTTTACAAAAGGGATCAAAAGCAATTAAATATATTACAATGTTTTACAAAAGAGATCAAAAGCAATTAAATATATTACAATGTTTTACAAAATGATCAAAAGCAATTAAATATATTACAATGTTTTACAAAATGATCAAAAGCAATTAAATATATTACAATGTTTTACAAAAGAGATCAAAAGCAATTAAATATATTACAATGTTTTACAAAAGAGATCAAAAGCAATTAAATATATTACAATTTTTTACAAAATGATCAAAAGCAATTAAATATATTACAATGTTTTACAAAAGAGATCAAAAGCAATTAAATATATTACAATGTTTAACAAAAGAAATCAAAAGCAATTAAATATATTACAATGTTTTGCAAAAGAGATCAAAAGCAATTAAATATATTACAATGTTTTACAAAATGATCAAAAGCAATTAAATATATTACAATGTTTTACAAAATGATCAAAAGCAATTAAATATATTACAATGTTTTACAAAAGGAATCAAAAGCAATTAAATATATTACAATGTTTTACAAAATGATCAAAAGCAATTAAATATATTACAATGTTTTACAAAAGGATCAAAAGCAATTAAATATATTACAATGTTTTACAAAAGGGATCAAAAGCAATTAAATATATTACAATGTTTTACAAAAGGAATCAAGAGCAATTAAATATATTAGAATGTTTTACAAAAAGGATCAAAAGCAATTAAATATATTACAATGTTTTACAAAAGGGATCAAAAGCAATTAAATATATTACAACGTTTTACAACAGGAATCAAAAGCAATTAAATATATTACAATGTTTTACAAAAGGGATCAAAAGCAATTAAATATATTACAATGTTTTACAAAAGAGATCAAAAGCAATTAAATATATTACAATGTTTAACAAAAGAGATCAAAAGCAATTAAATATATTACAATGTTTAACAAAAGAGATCAAAAGAAATTAAATATATTACAATGTTTTACAAAAGAGATCAAAAGCAATTAAATATATTACAATGTTTTACAAAAGGAATCAAAAGCAATTAAATATATTACAATGTTTTACAAAAAGGATCAAAAGCAATTAAATATATTACAATGTTTTACAAAAGGGATCAAAAGCAATTAAATATATTACAACGTTTTACAAAAGGAATCAAGAGCAATTAAATATATTAGAATGTTTTACAAAAAGGATCAAAAGCAATTAAATATATTACAATGTTTTACAAAAGGAATCAAAAGCAATTAAATATATTACAATGTTTTACAAAAGAGATCAAAAGCAATTAAATATATTACAATGTTTTACAAAAGGAATCAAGAGCAATTAAATATATTAGAATGTTTTACAAAAAGGATCAAAAGCAATTAAATATATTACAATGTTTTACAAAAGGGATCAAAAGCAATTAAATATATTACAATGTTTTACAAAAGAGATCAAAAGCAATTAAATATATTACAATGTTTAACAAAAGAGATCAAAAGCAATTAAATATATTACAATGTTTTACAAAAGAGATCAAAAGCAATTAAATATATTACAATGTTTTACAAAAGAGATCAAAAGCAATTAAATATATTACAATGTTTAACAAAAGAGATCAAAAGCAATTAAATATATTACAATGTTTTACAAAAGAGATCAAAAGCAATTAAATATATTACAATGTTTTACAAAAGGAATCAAGAGCAATTAAATATATTAGAATGTTTTACAAAAAGGATCAAAAGCAATTAAATATATTACAATGTTTTACAAAAGGGATCAAAAGCAATTAAATATATTACAACGTTTTACAACAGGAATCAAAAGCAATTAAATATATTACAATGTTTTACAAAAGGGATCAAAAGCAATTAAATATATTACAATGTTTTACAAAAGAGATCAAAAGCAATTAAATATATTACAATGTTTTACAAAAGAGATCAAAAGCAATTAAATATATTACAATGTTTAACAAAAGAGATCAAAAGCAATTAAATATATTACAATGTTTTACAAAAGGAATCAAAAGCAATTTAATATATTACTATGTTTTACAAAACGGGTCAAAAGCAATTAAATATATTACAATGTTTAACAAAAGGAATCAAAAGCAATTTAATATATTACTATGTTTTACAAAACGGGTCAAAAGCAATTAAATATATTACAATGTTTAACAAAAGGAATCAAAAGCAATTAAATATATTAAAATGTTTTACAAAATGATCAAAAGAAATTAAATATATTACAACTTTTTACAAAATGATCAAAAGCAATTAAATATATTACAATGTTTAACAAAAGGAATCAAAAGCAATTTAATATATTACTATGTTTTACAAAACGGGTCAAAAGCAATTAAATATATTACAATGTTTAACAAAAGGAATCAAAAGCAATTAAATATATTACAATGTTTAACAAAAGGGATCTAAAGCAATTAAATATATTACAATGTTTTACAAAAGAGATCAAAAGCAATTAAATATATTACAATGTTTTACAAAAGAGATCAAAAGCAATTAAATATATTACAATGTTTTACAAAAGGGATCAAAAGCAATTAAATATATTACAATGTTTTACAAAATGATCAAAAGCAATTAAATATATTACAATGTTTTACAAAAGAGATCAAAAGCAATTAAATATATTACAATGTTTTACAAAAGGGATCAAAAGCAATTAAATATATTACAATGTTTAACAAAAGGAATCAAAAGAAATTAAATATATTACAATGTTTTACAAAAGAGATCAAAAGCAATTAAATATATTACAATGTTTTACAAAAGGGATCAAAAGCAATTAAATATATTACAATGTTTTACAAAAAAAATCAAAAGCAATTAAATATATTACAATGTTTTACAAAAGAGATCAAAAGCAATTAAATATATTACAATGTTTTACAAAAGGATCAAAAGCAATTAAATATATTACAATGTTTTACAAAATGATCAAAAGCAATTAAATATATTACAATGTTTTACAAAAGGAATCAAAAGCAATTAAATATATTACAATGTTTTACAAAATGATCAAAAGCAATTAAATATATTACAATGTTTTACAAAAGGATCAAAAGCAATTAAATATATTACAATGTTTTACAAAAGGGATCAAAAGCAATTAAATATATTACAATGTTTTACAAAAGGAATCAAGAGCAATTAAATATATTAGAATGTTTTACAAAAAGGATCAAAAGCAATTAAATATATTACAATGTTTTACAAAAGGGATCAAAAGCAATTAAATATATTACAACGTTTTACAACAGGAATCAAAAGCAATTAAATATATTACAATGTTTTACAAAAGGGATCAAAAGCAATTAAATATATTACAATGTTTTACAAAAGAGATCAAAAGCAATTAAATATATTACAATGTTTTACAAAAGAGATCAAAAGCAATTAAATATATTACAATGTTTAACAAAAGGAATCAAAAGCAATTAAATATATTACAATGTTTTACAAAAGAGATCAAAAGCAATTAAATATATTACAATGTTTTACAAAAAGGATCAAAAGCAATTAAATATATTACAATGTTTTACAAAAGGGATCAAAAGCAATTAAATATATTACAATGTTTAACAAAAGGAATCAAAAGCAATTAAATATATTACAATGTTTTACAAAAGGGATCAAAAGCAATTAAATATATTACAATGTTTTACAAAAGGGATCAAAAGCAATTAAATATATTACAATGTTTAACAAAAGGATCAAAAGCAATTAAATATATTACAATGTTTTACAAAAGGAATCAAAAGCAATTAAATATATTACAATGTTTTACAAAAGGATCAAAAGCAATTAAATATATTACAATGTTTTACAAAAGGGATCAAAAGCAATTAAATATATTACAATGTTTAACAAAAGGAATCAAAAGCAATCAAATATATTACAATGTTTAACAAAAGGGATCAAAAGCAATTAAATATATTACAATGTTTTACAAAAGAGATCAAAAGCAATTAAATATATTACAATGTTTTACAAAAGAGATCAAAAGCAATTAAATATATTACAATGTTTTACAAAAGGGATCAAAAGAAATTAAACATATTACAATGTTTTACAAAAGGGATCAAAAGCAATTAAATATATTACAATGTTTTACAAAAGGAATCAAAAGCAATTAAATATATTACAATGTTTTACAAAAGGGATCAAAAGCAATTAAATATATTACAATGTTTTACAAAAGGAATCAAAAGCAATTTAATATATTACTATGTTTTACAAAACGGGTCAAAAGCAATTAAATATATTACAATGTTTAACAAAAGGAATCAAAAGCAATTTAATATATTACTATGTTTTACAAAACGGGTCAAAAGCAATTAAATATATTACAATGTTTAACAAAAGGAATCAAAAGCAATTAAATATATTAAAATGTTTTACAAAATGATCAAAAGAAATTAAATATATTACAACTTTTTACAAAATGATCAAAAGCAATTAAATATATTACAATGTTTAACAAAAGGAATCAAAAGCAATTTAATATATTACTATGTTTTACAAAACGGGTCAAAAGCAATTAAATATATTACAATGTTTAACAAAAGGAATCAAAAGCAATTAAATATATTACAATGTTTAACAAAAGGGATCTAAAGCAATTAAATATATTACAATGTTTTACAAAAGAGATCAAAAGCAATTAAATATATTACAATGTTTTACAAAAGAGATCAAAAGCAATTAAATATATTACAATGTTTTACAAAAGGGATCAAAAGAAATTAAACATATTACAATGTTTTACAAAAGGGATCAAAAGCAATTAAATATATTACAATGTTTTACAAAAGGAATCAAAAGCAAGTAAATATATTACAATGTTTTACAAAAGGATAAAAAGCAATTAAATATATTACAATGTTTTACAAAAGGAATCAAAAGCAATTTAATATATTACTATGTTTTACAAAACGGGTCAAAAGCAATTAAATATATTACAATGTTTAACAAAAGGAATCAAAAGCAATTTAATATATTACTATGTTTTACAAAACGGGTCAAAAGCAATTAAATATATTACAATGTTTAACAAAAGGAATCAAAAGCAATTAAATATATTAAAATGTTTTACAAAATGATCAAAAGAAATTAAATATATTACAACTTTTTACAAAATGATCAAAAGCAATTAAATATATTACAATGTGTTGCAAAAGGGATCAAAATCAATTAAATATATTACAACGTTTTACAAAAGGGATCAAAAGCAATTAAATATATTAAAATGTTTTACAAAAGGAATCAAAAGATATTTAATATATTACTATGTTTTATAAAACGGGTCAAAAGCAATTAAATATATTACAATGTTTAACAAAAGGAATCAAAAGCAATTAAATATATTAAAATGTTTTACAAAATGATCAAAAGAAATTAAATATATTACAACTTTTTACAAAATGATCAAAAGCAATTAAATATATTACAATGTTTTGCAAAAGGGATCAAAATCAATTAAATATATTACAACGTTTTACAAAAGGGATCAAAAGCAATTAAATATATTACAATGTTTTACAAAAGGAATCAAAAGCAATTTAATATATTACTATGTTTTACAAAACGGGTCAAAAGCAATTAAATATATTACAATGTTTAACAAAAGGAATCAAAAGCAATTAAATATGTTACAATGTTTTACAAAAGGGATCAAAAGCAATTAAATATATTACAATGTTTAACAAAATGATCAAAAGAAATTAAATATATTACAATGTTTTACAAAATGATCAAAAGCAATTAAACGTATTACAATGTTTTACAAAAGGAATCAAAAGCAATTTAATATATTACAACGTTTTACAAAAGGGATCAAAATCAATTAAATATATTACAATGTTTAACAAAATGATCAAAAGAAATTAAATATATTACAATGTTTTACAAAATGATCAAAAGCAATTAAACGTATTACAATGTTTTACAAAAGGAATCAAAAGCAATTAAATATATTACAATGTTTTGCAAAAGGGATCAAAATCAATTAAATATATTACAACGTTTTACAAAAGGGATCAAAAGCAATTAAATATATTACTATGTTTTACAAAAGGAATCAAAAGCAATTTAATATATTACTATGTTTTACAAAACGGGTCAAAAGCAATTAAATATATTACAATGTTTAACAAAAGGAATCAAAAGCAATTAAATATGTTACAATGTTTTACAAAAGGGATCAAAAGCAATTAAATATATTACAATGTTTTACAAAATGATCAAAAGAAATTAAATATATTACAATGTTTTACAAAATGATCAAAAGCAATTAAACGTATTACAATGTTTTACAAAAGGAATCAAAAGCAATTAAATATATTACAATGTTTTGCAAAAGGGATCAAAATCAATTAAATATATTACAACGTTTTACAAAAGGGATCAAAAGCAATTAAATATATTACAATGTTTTACAAAAGAGATCAAAAGCAATTAAATATATTACAATGTTTTACAAAAGGGATCAAAAGAAATTAAACATATTACAATGTTTTACAAAAGGGATCAAAAGCAATTAAATATATTACAATGTTTTACAAAAGGGATCAAAAGCAAGTAAATATATTACAATGTTTTACAAAAGGATAAAAAGCAATTAAATATATTACAATGTTTTACAAAAGGAATCAAAAGCAATTTAATATATTACTATGTTTTACAAAACGGGTCAAAAGCAATTAAATATATTACAATGTTTAACAAAAGGAATCAAAAGCAATTTAATATATTACTATGTTTTACAAAACGGGTCAAAAGCAATTAAATATATTACAATGTTTAACAAAAGGAATCAAAAGCAATTAAATATATTAAAATGTTTTACAAAATGATCAAAAGAAATTAAATATATTACAACTTTTTACAAAATGATCAAAAGCAATTAAATATATTACAATGTGTTGCAAAAGGGATCAAAATCAATTAAATATATTACAACGTTTTACAAAAGGGATCAAAAGCAATTAAATATATTAAAATGTTTTACAAAAGGAATCAAAAGATATTTAATATATTACTATGTTTTATAAAACGGGTCAAAAGCAATTAAATATATTACAATGTTTAACAAAAGGAATCAAAAGCAATTAAATATATTAAAATGTTTTACAAAATGATCAAAAGAAATTAAATATATTACAACTTTTTACAAAATGATCAAAAGCAATTAAATATATTACAATGTTTTGCAAAAGGGATCAAAATCAATTAAATATATTACAACGTTTTACAAAAGGGATCAAAAGCAATTAAATATATTACAATGTTTTACAAAAGGAATCAAAAGCAATTTAATATATTACTATGTTTTACAAAACGGGTCAAAAGCAATTAAATATATTACAATGTTTAACAAAAGGAATCAAAAGCAATTAAATATGTTACAATGTTTTACAAAAGGGATCAAAAGCAATTAAATATATTACAATGTTTAACAAAATGATCAAAAGAAATTAAATATATTACAATGTTTTACAAAATGATCAAAAGCAATTAAACGTATTACAATGTTTTACAAAAGGAATCAAAAGCAATTTAATATATTACAACGTTTTACAAAAGGGATCAAAATCAATTAAATATATTACAATGTTTAACAAAATGATCAAAAGAAATTAAATATATTACAATGTTTTACAAAATGATCAAAAGCAATTAAACGTATTACAATGTTTTACAAAAGGAATCAAAAGCAATTAAATATATTACAATGTTTTGCAAAAGGGATCAAAATCAATTAAATATATTACAACGTTTTACAAAAGGGATCAAAAGCAATTAAATATATTACTATGTTTTACAAAAGGAATCAAAAGCAATTTAATATATTACTATGTTTTACAAAACGGGTCAAAAGCAATTAAATATATTACAATGTTTAACAAAAGGAATCAAAAGCAATTAAATATGTTACAATGTTTTACAAAAGGGATCAAAAGCAATTAAATATATTACAATGTTTTACAAAATGATCAAAAGAAATTAAATATATTACAATGTTTTACAAAATGATCAAAAGCAATTAAACGTATTACAATGTTTTACAAAAGGAATCAAAAGCAATTAAATATATTACAATGTTTTGCAAAAGGGATCAAAATCAATTAAATATATTACAACGTTTTACAAAAGGGATCAAAAGCAATTAAATATATTACAATGTTTTACAAAAGGAATCAAAAGCAATTAAATATATTACAATGTTTTACAAAAGGAATCAAAAGCAATTTAATATATTACTATGTTTTACAAAACGGGTCAAAAGCAATTAAATATATTACAATGTTTAACAAAAGGAATCAAAAGCAATTAAATATGTTACAATGTTTTACAAAAGGGATCAAAAGCAATTAAATATATTACAATGTTTTACAAAATGATCAAAAGAAATTAAATATATTACAATGTTTTACAAAATGATCAAAAGCAATTAAACGTATTACAATGTTTTACAAAAGGAATCAAAAGCAATTTAATATATTAGAATGTTTTACAAAAGGATCAAAAGCAATTAAATATATTACAATGTTTTACAAAAGGAATCAAAAGCAATTTAATATATTACAATGTTTTACAAAAGGATCAAAAGCAATTAAATATATTACAATGTTTTACAAAAGGAATCAAAAGCAATTTAATATATTACAATGTTTTACAAAAGGAATCAAAAGCAATTTAATATATTACAATGTTTTACAAAAGGAATCAAAAGCAATTTAATATATTACAATGTTTTACAAAAGGAATCAAAAGCAATTAAATATATTACAATGTTTTACAAAAGGAATCAAAAGCAATTTAATATATTACTATGTTTTACAAAACGGGTCAAAAGCAATTAAATATATTACAATGTTTTACAAAAGGAATCAAAAGCAATTTAATATATTACAATGTTTTACAAAAGGAATCAAAAGCAATTTAATATATTACTATGTTTTACAAAACGGGTCAAAAGCAATTAATGCTTAAACATTTAAAAAATTTTAGACTGAGATAGCTACCTAGATAGTCCTTACTAGTGCTTATGGCAAGGGAGGTGTTCCCTTTTCGATTACAGAGAGGCAGAAAAAATACATGCTCATCCCATGGCTGTCTGGGACAAAAGAGGACGAGGCAAGTGAAAGCGCATTGTGGTCCCATTTTTCTTATATATCGCTCCACGCGCGACCAAATCACCTCCCGATCATGGCGGGGGGAGTAGGGGACCACGACGATCAGTGGTACTAACAACAAATAGTACCACACTTGTATCTAACTTTGCTCTTGTGGGGAGGTTAGCAAATAGGAAATGGATAGTTTGAATTTCTGGATGGAAGTAAGGTTAAAGGGATTCACGCTGTGGATTATCTAGGAGAGGCTGTGGAGAATAGTTTTATGGGATTGGTCTAAATAGGTAGTTCCCAGTGCATGGTGCCAATATTCCAACGTCTATTTTTTTAAGGTGTGAAAGTTTTTTTAAGTTTTCGATCGATTGAAATCTTGAAAATGAAAATATTTTTTTGAAAATATTTATTCATAACAATAATGATCTTTTCTCTTTATAACTTGATTTCATCTGTCGACGAGCTAAATGCCTTGCTTATTGGTGTTGTTGTTGTTGGTGGTGTTGTTGTTAGTGGTGTTGGTGTTATTCTTGTTGGTGTTGGTGGTGGTGCTATTGGTGTTATTGTTATTGGTTTTGTGTTGTTCTTGTTGTTTGTTAGTGGTGGAGGGGTGAGCATCATTTATTCATTTCGTATTAATCAGATTATTATTGTTGGCATTTGTTTCCCAATATCGTTCTAGTTAGAACTCTTTCTAGAATGACATCAGGTACTTACGAAAAGGCTAATGCTTAAGTTTAAATTGGTAACAGCATGTTCGATCATCTGTCAAGCTTAAGTCCGTATTAGCGTTTTCTTTTATCTGTCAAACTCGAGTTTGAAATATCAGGTCAGTACAAAACATTTTGCCAGTTTGTAGAAACTATTGTAATTTACTGTATGTATATTGTTATTATTTTAAACATATAATCGTGATTAATTTTTAAAAATTTCCTTCTAGATTAATAAAACATGATTCATATTTTCCTGCAATATTCTCATGACGCGAAAATAATCTTCTTTAGTCAAGAGAAAGGGAATCATCTTTCATCACGATAATGCTTGTCCTCACACAGCACTACTAACCAAAAATCTCCTATGAAAATTTGGTTGGAAAATCTTGCTTCATCCTGCCTATTCTCCTGCCCTTGCTCCCTCGGATTATCACTTATTCCGAGGATTGCAAAACCATTTAGATGGACTTCAGTTAACATCACAAGAGGCAATTGAATATGAGTTAGATCCATATTTCATATCAAAACTTTAAAAAAAATTCACAAGAGAAGCATTTATAAATTTGTCGACAGATGAAAATAAGTCATAGAAAGCAAAGGTGGTTATTGCTGTGAGTAAAGATTTTCAAAAACAGTTTTCAATTTTCAAGATGAAATTTTAAATCAGCAAAATCTTCTTTAGTCAACGGAAAGGGATTCATCTTCCATCATGATAATGCTCGTCCTCACACAACACTACTAACCAAAGATCTCCTAGGAGAATTTGGTTAGTAAAATATGCCCCATCCCGCATATTCTCCTAACCTAGCTCCCGCTGATTATCTTTTATTTTGAGGATTACAAAACCATTTAGATGACCTTCGGTGAACACCACAAGAAGAGATTGAAAATGAATTCGATTTATATTTCACATCTAAACTTGAATACAGGCGAGGCATTTACAAGCTCGTCGATAGATGGAATGAAGTTATAAAGAGAAAAGGTCGCTATTGTTATGAATGAAGATTTTCAAAACTTTTTTTTATTTTCAAGATGAAAAATTAAATCGAAAAAAACTTTTGCATCAACCTAATAGCATTTGCATTGGTCTGTCAAGTTCAGGTTTGGAGTAGCATTTCTCTTTGTCAATTTGAACTAGTTAAACATTCAAGTTTGTAATCATCATCATCATCATCATTATCATCATCATATAAGTATGAATACGGAGATTCTATTGTTGGCATTAGTTACCCCGATACTTTTATAGTCAGAATTCTTTCTAGAAAGACATCGAGTACTTACAAGAGGGACCAGGAGAAGGTGCCAGCATCCTAAGTGAAAGTGATTTTTGTGGAATGAACTGGATTCGAGCTTGGAACTCCCAAGTCGTCAGTCTGTGTAGTGTATTACTAGACTAGCCTGAGTGGCCAGCGTTATCCGGGTGTTTGTAGGTGTGCATTGAAGAAGAAAAAAAAGTATTAAGCAGGTAGGCTTGAACCCGTATCGCGAAGGAGGAAAAGAACGTGAAAAAAAGTGTGACGTCTTTGCTATTGCGCCCATCGCCAAACCGGAAGTGGCGAAGGTTTAAATTAAGGCTAGTCAATCGAAAAGAGGAGATAATACATACATAAAAAAAGGCTTCCTTCAGTTTTGACAGACTATGGATATCCACTGTAAGGGTGCTTGCGCGCGAAATTTTTGTGGCAAGAGTTGCGCAATCTCTACCCACACCTCTCCTGAGTCAACATTGTTGAAAACCAGTGGCAATTGGAGGTTCAGGACGACTAGAAACAATGCCGAGATAAGCGGAAAGCACATACAGCGCCTAGCCTTCCAAAATGGTCACCCATCTGGTACTAGCCAGGCTCAACGTTGCTTAACTTCTGTGATCTGATGAGAACCGGTGTGTCAACGTGATTGTGCCGTACACAATACATACATACATACATACATACATACATACATTTAAACAGACATGTGAGATTTATATTATAGACTACCGTCACCTCCCATGTTTGAAATAGCATTTCTATTGGTCTGTCACGCTTTAATTTGCAGTAGTTAAATGCGAATGGGCGCCTCTTAAGAATAACTGTTCTAGTTTCTGTAGTCATAACTACAGTCAGTCATTTTTTTCTGTCTTAAAATAACACAGAAACAACTTTAATGTCAAAACCAAGTGAATGCACTTCGTTGTTAATTAAACATGTTTATTTATTCAAACGAGCTCACCTTGTTTTAAACAATCCTTGCTCTGTTATAGGCTTTAGCAATTTATTTCGTTTCTTCATTTGGTTAGTTGGCTTAAAATATTCCGTAGTCAACCACGAAAGACTCAAATTAATTTTCGCCCAGTTTACGTAAAATGCCGAAATTTTCGTGAATTGTTTATTTTCATTTTTATTTAATTTATTTTATTTTTAGCGCAATTTATTTTTTAAATGAGAAACGTTATATGTGTTATTACGAAGATAATATATTAGAAAATGAATTGAAAAAAAATAAACGAAAACAATATTTTTGTTGTTGTTACGAAGAAAATACAATATTGGACATTTTTTTTAAAGAAACTTTAAGGAAATTAAATTTCAAAATTCCTCATGAAATGAAAGTTTCATGAATAAATATTTATTTTTGAATCAAAAAAAAACAACTGGTAGCAAGCAAAATAAATTTTTCATTTTTTTTTTAATGATTTTTTTTTGTTCAAATCAAGATATATATATATATATATATATATATATATATATATATATATATATATATATATATATATATATCTTGATTTGAACAAAAAAAAAATCATTAAAAAAAAAAAAAAATGAAAAATTTATTTGGCTTGCTACCAGTTATAATGCTCCTCACCTTGAGTTAAGCATATTGAGAAGTGAAACACGAATTACCATTAGCATATAAGCGACGCTCTTTGTGTAAACAAATCGAGCGAAGGTATTTCGGACGATGTCAAAACATCGTTAAACTCACTACGCGTTCAAGCAGCTGCCCATAGCGTAATGGTTAGGAGCCTTGACTTCCGTACAAACGGTCGGGTTTCAATCCTGGCTTGAGGTAATTGCCTGTGTAGCCGTACTGTATGTGGATGACTATAATGCTCCTCATCTTGAGTTGAGCATATTGAGAAGTGTAACACGAATTACCATTAGCATATAAGCGACGCTCTAATATATATATATAATCAATAAAAAAAAACATTTTTAATGATGCTGACTGCAGCGATTTTATTGGCGCAGCGTTTCGGAACATTTCAGCGTTTTACGTATTATATAAAAAGAACTGTGTGTGTGTTCGTTCACTATAGATTCGGAAATAGCGGGGTCGATTTTTGGAAAATTCACGCGAAGCTACGTGGTGTCTGGGAGTGTTCTTATATAGGTTTTGTACTGGAATGCGTCTGATAAGTATCAAAATCAGTAATCGAAAAAATCTGATTAAAGAAAGGAGTTGGATTTTAACCAAAGTTAACACTTTTATACAACCTAACATCATAAGTGCATTTGAGAAGTTTTATCACCGCATAAGCAGAAAGGTTCAGACTATAAAATCAACTGTAGATTCTTTTATAGGACAGGGGCGCGTTCGAAATTAATGTTTCTGTTTAGAGCACACTTGAACCATGATTTTTGTACGTTTAACTTTAATTCAAGTGATTATGTAAAAATGATTTCATAAAATCAACAGTTGGCTCTTTGATAAGACAGAGGCGCGTTCGAAATGAATGTTTCTGTTTAGAGCACAATTGAACCATATTACTTGACTTTTGCATTTTAAACTTTAAGGAAATCCATTATTTACAGATAGTTCTATAAAATCAACATAAGATTCACTTCATTGAAATTTAAACTATAATAAATTGTGAATGAAGTTACTGGGGGGGGGGCATGTGAAGCTTCCTCCCGGTACACTGCAAGGGAGGTCTCTAACTAGAGCAAGGAATCAATCGATTTGATTGGGAAAAATGGGCGATTTCACCGAATTCGATGGAAATAAATATATGAGAGGGAAAAATGTTGATCCGCATTCAATCCCGGACAACGTCGAGTCTCCCTGCTACTTTTCTATACAAAAAAAGAGGTTGATATTGTAGCTTCAAAAAATTATAACATTCATTGCTAGACTTTGCATTTTATTGTTTTAATAGCTTCTATAAAGAACTTTTTTATTGTCCACAAGCAAAATAAATGAATTTTACTTGTGAAACAACGTTACATTTATTAGTTTAATTTTAATAATTAATAAAACTTAACCTAACTATTTATGATGAATTATTTTTTTTTTGTTATTATATATATATATATATATATATATATATATATATATATATATATATATATATATATATATATATATAAAAGTGAGATTGTGTGTGAGGACACTTCTCAACCTATATGTTCAAAGAATTTTTTATTTCCATACTTGAGATTTGGTATATATAGGGTATTCAGACACGTGGAAAACTTTTTAAAGGGTTGCTAAGGGTTCAAAATTGAAAAATTGGTAGGTGGAGGGGGTCATCAGATTTTTATGTCAGCCAACTGTTTCACGACGTACATGTGCAGTCGTAAACATGACAGCTTCCTTATGTTAAGAATAAGTAGGTTTGAAAACACTTTTTAAAGTACGCGGTAAGCTGGTCTGATGGTTATCGTACTTGACTCACCATCTTTACGGTTTGGTTTCGATCTCAGCTTGAGTATTTTTTTTTTTTACTTACAAGAAGTGAATGGTTTAGAAAAATAAACAATACTTGCATGCACATGTTTCAGTTTCTTTCTGTTCTTTTATAGTCCATCTTTTCAAAAAAGAATTCGTTACGTTTAATGCCTACGGTATAACTCCCTTATTCCTCCCACACCTCTCATCATTCCTCACAGACTCCCTTCTTTGAATCTCTTCTGTCACTTAAAAACTGATGTTCGATTCATGCAAGATGGTCCAAAAGCAGCCTAAAGCATTCCACACGTTTCTGTGGCATTTTTTTTTTTTTTTTTTTTTACACAGTGATCACCACTTATCAAGGACCGGAAGCCACTCAAGGATAAGGGTTATTGCAAGTACATTACGTTAGTGTGGAGATTTGATGAAGTGTTTACTTAAGGGGGCGGTTCATTAGGAATTTGTTAACGTTGGACTTGAACACATCCAAGTTGTAGTCCGGTGGGAAGCAGGCAGACGGAACAGAGTTCCACAGGGGTGAAGTTCTAAGAAAGAAGCTTTGTTCATGGAATCCGCGTTTTGATTAAGGCACAGATAGAGAGTGGGGGAAATTTTTCACAGTGGATTCAGCTAGACGGGTGTTTTTCGTGAAAGATTGGCGAGGGGGGACCAGAGATTGGAGTTCAGACGAGCACCTGCCATGGAAATAACGATAAAACAAGGATAGGCTCGCAACGTCTCTTCTGTGGGAGAGAGGTTGCAGGGTAGATAAAAGGGCATCCCCCACTAAGCCACGAAGTCTATTTTGTACTCTGTCAAGGCAGGATAGGCTTTTTTTAGCAGCTCCTGCCAAGCTATGGCAACAGTATTCCATCCTTGTTTTTTGCAAGTTTAAAACAGAAATTTATTGCATATCTTTCTTCTAAAGTATCCTCACGTTCAGATTGCATTTTTTAAATTTTTAAATGCCTGTACAAAAAAGCCTGGAAACTTGTTGAAAGCACCTCGTAGTTTATGAATAAAAGGTAGTACCTGTTTTGATATTACGCTTAATTCATTCTGGTCTCTGTCAGTGAAGGAGAGGTTCTTCTAGACTGAGAATTTTTTTTTTATTTTTGTTCTAATCTAGAGTGCCCCTGTGGGCTAAGCTGGATTTTACCCATATTGTGTCTAACTTTGTCCTTGAGGGGAGGAAAATAAATAGGAACAAATGATGTAACCTTATTTCACTGGGAGATGACGGTGGTCAAGTGGTTAACGACACGGACTGGCGACTTGGGTATCCCAAGTTCGAATCCAATTCGTTCCACATAAATTACTTTCACTTAGGATGTTGGCAACTTTCACCTGGTTCCTCCCGTAAGTAACCTTTACGTGAGTTGCGTTATTCAATGCATATATAATTTTGTAGCTTGCACTTTTCAAATGCTTGATAAAATCATACATACAACTGACAATTCTTTTGTCGTTATTCACCAAATCAATACAGAGACGAATTAGCTACTATTATTTTCTCTACCGCTCTCCCTCGACTCAGGACTGCTCTATAATAAACAAAGTATCTGACAGCATAGACACGGCACTGTCCCTCGACACTAGCGCACAAATACATGTGTTTGGTGACTTTAATGTCCACCACAAAAACTGGCTTGGATTCTCTACTCACACAGATGCAGCGGGCAGCACAACCCATAGCTTCGCTATATCTCACTCCCTATCACAAATTGTTACGTTTCCAACCCGTTTCCCTGACCAGGAAGAACAACACGCATCACTTCTAGATCTGTTTTTGACCACAGTTCCCGATGACTGCATAACGAAGGCCCACAGCCCACTCGGGAACGCTGATCATGCAGTGATAATGGTTGAAATCGCCCTAAACTCTAGACCCAAAACTGAAGAGCCAGTGCTCAAAACAACGAGATATTATAATAAGGCTGACTGGGAAGCCATCAGGGAACTAATTAGAGATGCTCCATGGAAAAATATGTTCTCTCTCCCTGCTGAACAATGTGCAAACGAGACCACTGACTGGTTCAAAACTGCAATCGAAGCGCATGTTCCCATGCGGAAATTTTATAGTAAGCCCCACTCTCCCCAATGGTTTACGTCGACTTGTGCAACTGCCATTGCTCAAAAGCAGCATGCATACCGTAGGTTTAACCGACATAAGTCCAGTTCAAACAGACTGAAGTATATAGAAGCTAGAAATAACGTTAAGAAAGAAATAGCGACAGCTAAGAGAGAATTTACGGAAACCACTAAAAAGCGCATCGAAGCACAAAAACTAGGAACTCGAGACTTCTGGAAAATCTACAACAGTGTAGTAAATAATGGGCAATCAACAATTCCCCCACTAACCAACAATCACGAGATTGTCTCCTCAGCAACCGACAAGGCTAACATGCTTGCCAGTCGGTTTGCCTCAAACTCCACACTGGACCCTTCCAACCACCCCCTACCTGACTTTCCTATGCGGACAGACGCCACACTAGACGATCTGAAAACCACCCCTGCTCAGGTGCATGCTATCATAAAACACCTTGACACCTCAAAAGCATGTGGACCCGATCTTATCCCAGCTGTGCTATTAAAAAAGTGCTCAGCCGAAGTAGCTCCAGTTCTCTCCAAACTCTACAACAAATGCCTTAATGAAGCTTGCTTTCCGGGCTGTTGGAAAACTGCTTTTGTTGTACCAGTATTCAAGAATTCTGGCGAAAGGACAGACCCATCAAATTATCGCCCCATTAGCCTCCTCCCACTTTTTGCCAAAATATTTGAGACCATAATTAACCATGCTCTAGTCCATCATCTTACAGATGCTAAACTACTGACTGACAAACAATATGGATTTAGACAAGCCCGTTCCACAGCAGACATCCTCACTGTAATCTCTGAACGTATATACCATTCACTGGACAAAGCGGGGGAGGGCAGAGCGGTAGCTCTAGATATATCTAAGGCTTTTGACAGGGTATGGCATGAGGGTCTCCTCAGTAAAATCTGATCATACGGTATCACTGGTAGAATACTTAACATAATTAAATCCTTCTTAGATAAGAGAAAAATCCAGGTTGTCCTCGACGGTCGTACATCTAAACAATATGATATAAACGCGGGGGTGCCCCAGGGTTCTATCCTTGGACCTCTATTGTTCCTGATATTCATAAATGACCTCCCCGACAACATTGCCTCTGAGATGGGTATATATGCTGATGACACTACACTCTATGGCAGGCACGACAGGAAGACGAACGAACACATTTCTAAAGAAATGGCAGAAACACAAGAGGAAGACCTCCAATCTGTAGTGGAATGGGGACAAAAGTGGTTGGTCGCGTTCAATGCTGCCAAGACTAAACTAGTTTCATTCAATAATTACAAGAAACACTCTCTACCACCCATAGCAATGGTCAACGACTCTTTATCTGAGAGTCCATCTTTCAAACTCCTCGGCCTAACGTTCACAGGAAACATGAGTTGGAACAATTACATTGAAGGCATTGCCAGGGCCGCTGCAAGAAAGGTGGGCTCTCTCTCTACCGTGGTAGAAAACTACTAACACCCGAAAGTATCCTGTACCTCTATAAGGCCACCATTCGCCCATGTATGGAGTATTGCTGCCACATCTGGGCTGGTGCATCTGCTACTAGTCTCTCGCTCCTTGACAAGGTTCAAAAGAGAGTCGCAAACCTGATAGGCCCTGAACTGGCATCTAAGCTTCAGCCTCTGTCCCATCGACGAAATGTTGCATCCCTCTGCCTCTTCTACAAGTATTTTAGTGGTGAATGCTCTGACGAACTGCAATCACTTGTGCCCCCACGACGTGAGCACCCTCGACAAACCCGACAGGCTGATAAATCCCACCCCCACACTGTAGAGATCCCTAGATGTAAAAGATCTTTTTACTCCAATAGTTTCTTCCCCAGAACCGCTAGACTCTGGAATTCCATTCCAGGTCCCTGCTTCCCCAACAGTACTGACGTGCAGAAGTTCAAGTTTAACGTGAACCGACACCTTGCTGCCCAAATCCCTACATAGTACCCCAGTAGTTGTTGCCCCTAATAGTAGCCCCCTACACCAAAGTGGCAATTTGCCTTGTTTGGGGTGAAAATGTAATAAAAAAAAAAAAATTTATCGACGTATGTGGTGTTTACAATTAAACTTTTGCCCATCGACAAAGAGAGAGACGTTTTGCTGTAAGGGTTGGTTTGTGTGTGTGGCGGCGACGGCTGGGAAATGTCAATCACGTTGGAAGACTGTCAGTCTGCTCTTCTCTCCCTCTCCCCCCTCTCTCTCGCTCTCTCTCCTTTTTCTATTGTTTTTGTTATCTGTCTTATATATAGATGTCAACCGACATTCGTGAAATGTAATATTAAAAATATTACATTTTTCTTTTTTTTTATTTTGCGTTGCACAATTCATAAACTTCCTGACTTGGAACATTTTTTTGTTTTCGTGATAATTACAATTCTGGTCATATTATGAGACGCAAGAATGTAGATCAAAAATCCATCTGGAATGTACGTGTGTGGACATCTCTGCTTTTATCTGCGTCGCCCCAGCTCCATATCTAACACGTATCCCCTTCCATAAGTACGCAATGTTTTTTCTAGAAAGAATTCTAACTATAAAAATATTGGGGAAACCAATGCCAATAGTAGGATCTTTGGATTTATACGCCATGATGATGATGATGATGATGATGATGATGATGATGATGATTTTATTTCACGAATGTTGACATGCCATTAATCAAAATTCAATTTCGAGCATATGAAATATTTGATTCTGAAGTTCGATATGTTGAGGGTGCCACAGGTGCATTCTGATGTGTGTGAAAAACGGGAAGTTTAGAGTTGGAGTAAACAGTTTTTATTTGTGAAAATGTATGACTCGGTGTTTAGAAAAAGTTGTAATTATTCTCGAGCGTCGCTGAACTGGGGTAAATGATAACAATAGCAAAAATAGCTTATGATGACTGTCAGTCATGGTTTTTGAACATTTGTCTTTGCATGATAAAAAAAGAAAAAAAATATGGAGGTGGAATGTTTGAAAGTCTTCGTATTCAAAATGGCGACGCGTTTAAATTAGTTGTCCTTAAAACGAAAATAATTGTTCGCTTGTAAAATTGAAAAAGGGGGGGGTACGAGAGGAAATTACTCATATAAAATTGTAATTCTTTTTTTTTCTTTTAATTTTTCTTTTTTATTCATTCTTTTTTTGCTTCATTTAAGCTTCTTTTTCTTTCTTTTTTATTGCTCTGTTGCCGTTTTGTTTTTTGTTTTTATTTTTTTCTGTTTTTTGTTTTTGTTATTGGTATTGGGTTTTTTTTAGGGGGTTCTTTTTTTTATTTTATAATTAGATGTACCCGGCGTTGCCCGGTATTAAACGCAACGTTAAATTCCTTTTAAAAATGAAGTAAAAAACATTTTTTTTAAAACGGAAAGAAACTGAGATATGTGTATGCGAGTATTATGTCTTTTCTAAACAATTCATTTATGGTAAGTATTTAAAAAAAAAATACTCGAGATGAGAAACCAAAAACTAAACTAAAACCTAAAGACAGTGAGTCAAGTACGATAACCATTTGACCGATTTACCAAAATCTTTAAAACTCGTTTTCAAACCTCGTGAAACAGTTGACAAACAGATAAAAATCCGATAACCGCCAAGTACCAATTTTTTGTATGTTTACCCTTACCCGTATGAAAACCGATTAAACAAACAAAACAAGCACCATGAATCGGTGTTTGATTCTCTGAAGAACTTAAAGTATATTCTTTTTCTTTTTTTTAAATTGCTGGATTCGGCATTGGATATCATGAAAGGAATTGATGTGC
Source organism: Euprymna scolopes (assembly GCF_053919585.1). Taxonomy (NCBI): domain Eukaryota; kingdom Metazoa; phylum Mollusca; class Cephalopoda; order Sepiida; family Sepiolidae; genus Euprymna; species Euprymna scolopes. Next base: position 33,431,443 of record NC_136519.1, read on the forward strand.
TCTAGAACAGGGCAACCAATGCAAGCTCTATGGGTGAATATTTGAAAATATAAGGGACTTAAAAGCATAGGAGCTTGTTTCCAAAATTACTGGATTTGGCGTTAAATAATCCGAAAAGGGTAAAAAAAAAAAACAACCAAACCAAATCGAAATGACTAACTCGGCACAGTATGACGGAAGACACAGGTTATCTATTCAACATGATCTTTTCCGAAATCATTTACCAGTGGAGAAAGGGGGCAAAGATAAAATGTCGAAATCACTGATTAGTTTCATCTTCTAAGAGCATGTCATTATACGTCCAACTCTTTATGTATTTCCAAACATACTTTGAGCTATGTGATGTAACATATACCCACGGTCTGAGTAATTTCCACCTGAAACAGTGAATTGATCTTCGCTAACCCCTCGGCTTACCCATTTCCAGTTATTCTCAGCTAAATGAATTTTATTACATTTGGAACGTTCCTCCTAAATTATATGTGTTTTTGGTTGAGGATTACAAATTCTCAAGTGTTAACTATTCTGTATTTTTACCAAATGTTTTATAGTTATTATTTCAATTTACTTTATTTTTATTAAATCTCGACATAACCACTGTAACAACGAACTCATTTTCGTATTATTTGGATTCTTTCGGACTACTGTTCTGATCTTTAGTGTCATTTTCACAACGTTTCGGTCGATGCAACCTTTTTATTGAACTTGAGAATCTTTCTGTCGAACTCCGCAAGATAAAGTACTTGGTAATTTCGGTTGTAAGTTACTCTGTTCTGGGGGTTAAACAGTTCAATCAAAATACAATTGCGAATTACACAGGACGTCTACTCGGTTGTGGCTGACGGAACGAGAGCATGCTACTCCCGAAAATCAAATAAAGGGGTTCGTTCAAAATTCAAGATTCACGAGTTAGACAGAATGATTTCTGAGTTTGACAAGATACACCTGAAGAAGGTCACAGAAAATGTGAACAGGAATCCGAAGAATTCAAATGATGCAAATAGTACAATTGTCATCTGAAATATTCACAAACATAAAAGCCATTTTCTTTTATGAATGGAAGCAACGATTCAGATTTCGGATCAAAACTCCAATTCATTGTTGTTGTTTTTTTTTGTTTTTGTTTTTTTGTTGTTTTTTTTTCTAAATTGTAAACAAGAAATTAAAAACAATTCATTGTTGTTTTGTTTTTTTTTGTTTTTGTTTTTTTTTCTAAATTGTAAACAAGAAATTAAAAACAATTCATTGTTGTTTTTTTTTTGTTTTTGTTTTTTTTTCTAAATTGAAAACAAGAAACTAAAAACAATTCATTATTGTTTTTTTTTGTTGTTTTTTTTTTTCTAAATTGAAAACAAGAAAGTAAAAACAAGCACATCACCTTCCATGTTTTGCATTAAATTAAGAGTGTGTTTACAAGTGCTTAAGCGGCCATGTTTTCCAATGACATAACAGCAGACATAATGTCGTACGATCTGTAAAAGCAACTAACCAGGTTACAAATACAAAGAAAAAGTGTTTATCGTTGATTGTTTTTTCTTTTATGATTTCAGTTCGCAGAACTGACGCCATTAAGACAGCGTTTTGTCTAGTTCTTCCGAAAGGCTGTTGTTGCTTTCTTATTTTTAATAGTATTATAATTTTAATCTTCCTATAGCACGCCTCCGATCCCCAAAATGCGTCGCGTAAAGTTTGGTAGAATTATGTGTGTAGTAGTATAGGTGCCCCCCCCCCCACCAAGTTTTGGGAAATGAGCGAGAAAGAGAAAAATAAGTATGACAAAATAAAAGGGAAATGGATTTATCGGCAGAACAATGAATATGAAGTTGTTCACAAAGGCACACAAAAGGAAGCTAACATGGAATTGTTGATCTAGGTCTCGCGAACAAAACCTGGATATGGACAGTTTTATGTGTGGCCGAGGGTTTGCAGCAGTTCGTGACAGTTGGGGACGGTTTTCGAAGTCTTGAATTTGTGACGGTTAACGATAGTCACAGTTTAGGAGACCTACCAGTCTGACACAGACGAAGACCATTTTAAAGTATTTTTTATTACATTAGAGTCTGTAATTGGCAGTTTAAATTAATTGGAAACGCTTTCAATACTTTGAAGATTATGGAAAGACTAGATTTTTTAGTCTGTTAAAAATGGGCCTAAGTTATGGCCGTTGATTTATGATAAGTGATTTATGCCATACTTATGGAGTAATGCGGTATTGTTTTGACTAATCCGTATTAGTCCTTAACTGTGCATCGAACGGATACGATAGTACTTACTCTATCACACCTTATCATAACAAAAAAAACAGATAAAACATTCGTCAATGAATAATAGCTCTATTGCATATATATATATATATATATATATATATATATATATATATATATATATATATATACAGAGAGAGGGGGAGAGAGAGGGGGAGAGACAGACAGACAGACTGGCAGACAGACAAACAGGGATAGATAGATAGATTTATATATATATATATATATATAGAGAGAGAGAGAGACAGACAGACAGAGACAGAGACAGAGACAGAGGGAGAGAAAGACATATATAATATATATGTATATAGATAGATAGATAGATAGATAGATAGATAGGTCATTTTTAAATAGATATAGAAAAATAAATAGATTTCTTAAATATATATAGAGAGATAATTTTTTTACATATTTATATAGATAGATTTAATATATATATAATATATATATATATAGAAAGAGAGAGAGACTTTAAATATATATATATATATATATATACATATATAATATATATATATAGAGAGAGAGAGAGAGGTTCTTAAATATCTTTAGAGTAAGATATATATATATATATATATATATATATATATATATATATATATAGAGAGAGAGAGAGAGAGAGAGAGAGAGAGAGAGAATTATATCATATATATATATATATATTCATGTTATATATATATAATATAAAGCTGAACCTGTGTGTGTGTGTGTGTGTGTGTGTGTGTGTGTGTGTGTGTGTGTGTGTGTGTGTGTGTGTGTGTGTGGTCACCAATACACGAATAGGCTCCTATATGGTTGACTATTTTAAAAAACTGATTACATATAATGATAGAAGATGTATCGAGGATTAGGAATGGGTATGTTTGATCTGGCAGAATGGTGGTTCATAAAAATTGTGGAATCTGCGTTCGCGCCTGGCCCCCAAAGTATAAAAATTAAAAATTAAAAACAAAAACGTTTACAAGTGTTTTTGATATAGATGTACATAAGAATACTTTGATAAGTATGTTTCAACTTAAATAGGGATGGTATAATAAAATATTGGGGTCTGCGTTCGCGCCTGTACTCCATGGAAATATGGCAAAAACTTTAACAAAGACTTTTCATATCTATTTGCGTTAGTATACTTTGATAATTATGTTTCAGTTTGAAGAAATATGGTATAATACAATTGTTGGGTGTTCGTTCGCGTCTCACCTCCATAGAATGTAAATATGTCACAAAGTTTAACAAGGTTTTTTAAAAGGGGTGAGGGTCCACAATAACACCTTTACTTTTATCTTAATTCACGTTAGCTTATATTTTTTTATTTTTTTTTTTTTAGTTGAATCATATTGTGTCGAATAAATTCACCTCATAAATTCGAGTTCGTATTAAAGTGAAAGCCAAAATAAAAAATCGGAACTTTAGACAATTCTCGACACAAATTTTGCATAACTCTGTTTTTTCCTTCTCCACTTGCACGTGGCACTCGTTCGAAAATAGATAAATAGATAAATAATAAAAAATAAGAACATTACTTGTTATCGTGTCAAAAGAAGGAAAAAATCCTGCTCACGTGATTACGTGTCTTTTTAAAAATATTTACATAACCTTTTTATTTTTATTTATTTATATATATCTGTTTAAGCTTTTTTGTCAGTGTACTAGAAGGAATTCAGTTGATTACAACCCTTTCTGTGTGTTTTTTACATTACAATAGTACAACCCTGAATCCGACGGCGCAATACTACATCGTTCAATACTGTAAAACTGAAACGAAGCTGTTCTGCTTGAAAAGGGCGCCATTTTCATCTAATTCATATTTATATCGAGTCTTTGCTTTAAAACACTAAAGTAATTACGTGTTTGCTTTTTTAATATCCCATTTTGCTGTTTCGGATTATTTTACTAAAGTAAGTAAAGCTTCATTATTTTTCAAAACAGTTTTTGTTTCTTTGTTTTTCGATATTTCATCCATATTATTTAGTAAGTGTTTAGCAGAAAAGCCAACAAACAACAACCCGAACAAACAAATATACAGTAAATAAATGTTACCATAGTCAATAAAAGTTCAGTTCATGTTTTTTTTGTTTTGAAATAGTTTTTAATGCTCTTTACTTGAAATAATTTCAGCGAACCGAAATTAAAACGAAATTTGAGGCGATAACTACTTAAATGAATTTTTAAATAAACTACACATGCCATAATCGAATATTCCTCAAGCACAAAATAACGGAAAACATTAAAATATGTTTATAAATATTCCTTACGTTGACGGAACTCTCTTAAATTGTTAACTCAGAAAGCTCGAGTGCCCCTCCTTCAAATTGAAAACGGGGCTCTCCATTTCAAAGTCGCTGCCATTTTGATTTTTTTAAACCGGTTCGTGAATTGAAAAAAAAATTTTTTTTTTTTTTTACAAACTACTTTAAAATACAAACCAATGAACTTTTCTACCATAAAAGTAACTTTTATTGACTATGGTAACATTTATTTCTTGTATATTTATATTATTATTATATATATAACATTTTCTCTTTGTAAGGAAACATCATTTTGTTGGTCACTACGAATTGAAACAAAGTTGATATAAAAAAATATATTTTCGCAAAAAGTATCTTTACTTTCATCATATTTAGCTTAGGGTAAAATTGTTGAGTATCAAAACCTGTCTCTTTACAACCCCCTCCTTTTTATAACCGATCATACTTTCACCAATCACAGCCCATTTTCTGTAGGCTGTTTTTGAACTCAGTAAACGAGGGATGCTTCTGCTAGTCTATAATATAAAGCTGAACGTCTGTGTGTGTGTCTGGTCACGAATAGGCTCCTATATTGTAGAAAACTGGTCCCATATAATGATAGAACATCTATCTAGACACAGGAATGGGTATGTTTATCTGGCATAACGATGATTCATTAAAATTGTGGAGTCTGCGTACGCGTTTGGTCCACAAAGTATGGAAATAAAAAATTTAAAAATAAAAAAAAACGTTTACAAGTGTTTTGATATAGATGTACATTATAATACTTTGATAAGTATGTTTTAACTTAAGTAGGGATGGTATAATAAAATTGTGGGGTCTGCGTTCGCGCCTGGCCTCCATAGAATGGAAATAGGAAAAAACTTTAATAAAGACTTTTCATATCTATCTGCGTAAGTATACTTTGATAATTATGTTTCAGTTTGAAGAAATATGGTACAATAAAATTATGGGGTGTTCGTTCGCGCCTGACCTCCATAGAATGGAAATATGTCATAAAGTTTAACAAGGTTTTTTAATATAGATCCACAGAATATTGTGATAAGTGTTTCAGTGTGAACAGGTATGGTATAATAAATTATGGGGTTTATCTATTTTATTATTACTTTCATCATATTTAACTTTGGTTTTGATACCCCCAAATTCGAAGCTATCTCTTTACATCCCTTCCTTTTCATAACCTATCATACTTTCATGAATCAGAGTCCATTTTCTGTAGGCTGTTTTTGAACCCGGTCAATGACGAGTACTTTTGCTAGTATATTACCATTTTATCTGTTTAGTAACCGAATCGCATTAACGACCCAGTAACTTCATCAGACTTTACAGAAATGGTTATTATGATTAGAAAAAATGATATTAGGATAAGCTAAAGGGGAGGGGATTCCTATTCTAATTCGCCAACAGTTATATTTTAAAATGTAATAAACATTGGAAGGTCGTAAGGGGTGAGGGGAGTTTAAAATATTCAGCTAGAAATTTATAGAAATAGGGTACGATTATGAATATCTCCAATATCAAATAATCCTTATACACTGTGAAAATTTACTCTATTTATGAAAACAAAAGAGAGGAGATATAACATGTGAGAAATATTTGGAATCAAGTCTCCCCCTTACTGTTATTTCAGATCATTTGAAACCAGACCAGCAAGTTTTAGTCTCCCCTCCATCAAAGTCAGATGTTTCTGAGAAATATCAGATATTTTGTAATTCATATGCAAAACTAGGAAAACTATGATTGAAACAGTTTATGTCTGTAACAAAGTGCCAAAAATAGGCTTTGCATGATGGATGATCACCTTAATGTGCAACCTAAAGGACAAATGTCACATAGCGCACTACACGATTCAGGTCACTAGCTTTCTAATGAGCCTAAATTTATTAAATTCTGGCCAATAGTTGCTGAGATTTGGGAATTATAAAATTACCAAAAAAGGTGGCACATATATATCTATATCTATATCTATATATATATATATATATATATATATATATATATATATATATATATATATATATATATAGCCAAATTGAATATTTAAATGCTCATATCTGGTTCTATGGGTCGAAACTACATAAAAGTTTGCAGAATTTTTGAAGATTATAATACTATTGTATGGTTAAAAGTTTATGACAATTGATAAAAAGAAATTTTCAAATCAATAAAATATGTGCAAAATAGCTTATATATATATATATATATATATATATATATATATATATATATATATATATATATGTATATATATAGATATATGTGTATATATATATATATATATGTATATATATATATAGATATATATATATATATATATATATATATATATATATATATATATATAGTGTCCTGGCAACCCAACTTTAGTTTGCGGCTTTGGGATAAATTTTGTTTGGGATTTTTTTTTTTGTTGTTGTTGCTTGGTGGTCTCCCCTTTGGCTTTGCCAGGGTATTAATATATACACTCTTGATCCTTTTACGTAATTAAAAAAAAATATTTTCTTTCCGTCACGAATATCACGCTTATACACTGATTCCGTATTCTCACTATGCTATAGTATGCTCTAGTATAAACTGACCCAACGGGGCATGGGTAGTCTGGTTATATATAAAAATGTGGGTTGGTTATAAAGATATGGAGCAGAATTATGGACGTCATACTTTAATAGTGGTTTGACGAGGGAGACATGAAGAGAGAGAAATGTTTCAGGAGTGAGTCATATATTTGAGATACATCCACGTACCTCTAGCCAGAGCTTTGTCCGTCAGCGCATTCGTTTTTCTGTCACGCTTAAGTTGAAAATGCATTTACTTCGTTAAATGTGCAGATTAAATGGACGTATCTTAAGAATATCCATTTTAGTTCTTACGTGACGGTGATTCAATAGTTAACGATACGGACTGACAACCTTAGCGTTTTATGTTCGAATCCAGTTCGTTCCACAAAAGTCACTTTCACTTAGGACGCTGTCAACCTATACTTGGTCCCTCCCATATGTACCTGATGTCTTTCTAGAAAGGATTCTGGCTATAAAAATATCTGGGAAACCAGTGCCAATTCGGATTCATGCGATATGATGATTAATAATGCTTGAGTACGGAACAATTTTATCCAAAATATTCTCATTAAAGTTTTTTCGCTATTTTAAGCCATGTTTTGTTTTGCTTTCTTTTTTAGTTTTCGTTATATTTTGTTTTTTTCGTTGATTTTTTTCCCCTTTTTTATTTTTTATTTTTAATTCATTTTCTTTTTCAAATCTAAACAACAATTCATTTTCCGGGAGAAAATATCAGCAATTAACTTTTTTCTCTCTTAAATTACGAATAAATCAAAATAAACACGTCATTATTTCAGTTTGAATTAAAACGGGAGATTGTTTTGCAAGCGCTTAAGCGGCCATGATTTTCAACGAGAAACCATCAAACAAAATGTCTGTTGCCTGTCTACTTCTTTTTTCTTTCTTTCGCCTCTTTTATTTTCCCTTCTGTTTCCCCTTTCTATTTCTCTCTCTCTCTCTCTCTCTCTCTCTCTCTCTCTCTCTCTCTCTCTCTCTCTCTTGTTTAATTAATTTCTTTCTGTCCTTTTCCTTCTATATATTTCTCCCGTTCTGTGTCAGTTTTGCATTTCATTGTTTTAACGATTTATTATTTCATGACATTTTTTTAATCTTCAGTCACAACTTATCAAGGCCAAGAGCAACTCGAATATCAGGGTTAATGAGATGGAATCATTATCAGACCAAATATAAGGAAGACTATGGAGCACTAACATTGATCAAAGATAGGAGCTATGTTTAATTGCTTATGGAGCAGTTTATGGCCAAACGTTGTTGATATTGGATTTGAAGACAACTAAGTTGTAATCAGCAGCGAATCAATTGCACAGTAATGTGTTACACATGCGGAAAACCCTTGCAAAGAAACTCTCTCCATAGAAATTCCGCCTGATGATAAGCAACTTGTGCACAATGAAATCATACTTAATAGAGATATCTAAGGAAATTTTGCTAAACTAAAGACAGGAGGTTCTACAAAGTTGTTTACATCAAAATAGATATACGCTATCCTACTTTAGGCCAAACTAAACATGGCCAAAATTGGTTAAGATTTACTAGTCAGTGTCAATTTCCAAATAATTATTTTTTTCTCTTTGTAAATCCACCATGAGGAATTATTACTTCTGTTAATTAAGAGTAATGATGATATTCTGACTTTTAAGTAGCCTACAAATAAGAATTAGTTAATTAAAGCTATTTAAAGTAAATGTTTCTTTTAGAATGTGCGTAAATCAATAGATACTTCTTTGTGATAATTTACCTTAGATGGATTAAATATAAATAGATTAATATAGAAAAGTCAATTGTTCATTTTGATATACTAATTATGAATATATATATATATGTGTGTGTGTGTGTGTGTGTGTGTGTGTGTGTGTGTGTGTTCGAACATACTATATATATATATATATATATATATATATATATATATATATATATATATATATATATATAGTACGTTATGACCCACCGATGTGTGGACATGCCCTGGCACACTACCAATCTCTACCCCACTGTCTTATGGGTGCCCTTGGTTGGGCGAAGACTAGAGGAACCAACCCCAAAATCAAACATCACTGCCTTGTGGCCCTTATCACAGCAGAAAGCTAAGAGATGGGAACTCTAACTTCAAATCCTACTGCTGCCTTACAGTTTTCCTTAAAAGGCTATGGAACCTCATCCAGAAAGAAAAGGCATAGTAGCGGACACGATATGGCGACTGTTTACCTCACAGAGCTTACTTTCGGCAAAAAGCTGCGGCGTCGTCTGCTGCTAATCGTTGCGAGTTCGCTCCACTGGGCATGAGCATTGGAGGTTCAGAGGGTGCCTATCTGATGCGTAAGAGATACTGCACCTAAACTGCACAAGCAAGTTTGGAACGAAGGTGGAAAGTCCTGTGGTGATGGAGCGACACTACGCCAACACCGAGGGATAAAGCACTGAGGCCCCAACTAGTCATCGTCAAGACTGAGGGACTGCATGATATATATATATATATATATATATATATATATATATATATATATATATATATATATAAACAGCTATATTCTAAATTCCAAGAGTTTATTTATCTTACCATTTATTTATTTCAAGATGTCAAAATGGCCATATTTTTAGAGCACCTGTTTCGTAACAAAGAAACAATTTGTTATTAGTATGTCAATATTGAATTTTTTCTGTGTTGACTTATTAGAAGCATTGGAACTTTTTAACTTTAAAAAGAAAAGAAAAAGAATTGAATATGACGTCATAAGACCAAAAAAATTGGAAGAATAGTTGCAACGTGTGGTATGTTATTAAAGTCTTATTTGATTTTTAGACGACATGATTCTATTTCTGTTTGATGAAAACCGGTTTTATTTCGTTTCAGACCATCTACCACTTGTGTGCAAATCCTAAGAGTGATAGACGCTTTCTATCATGTTTGAAAGTGACACAATGTTCAATACATTAGACAAACTGTCTTGACTCCTGTGCCTAGATTTATATAATACCCACACAACGCTTTGCATCGCTATAATTAATCTTATTGATGCGTCTAAGGAAGGTGTATTTAGAGGATTTCAGTACTTACTATGGAGTCAATCTCAAGTATCGAGGAAAAATCCCGAGTCATTCTCGAAAATAGTCAAGGCAGTTTATAATTTGAAATCCGCGAAAAATATGTAAACATACGAAAATTTAGGATAGAGCTTGAATTTTTTAAAATATCAGCTTAAAAAAAATTCCTGAAATGTTGCTTTTAATTTGTTAAATGTGTGAACCATTTCCGATACTGATTCGGAATCGTGTGTAAATATTGGAACCTTCTCGATACTAATTTCTATCAAGTACAATAAAACTTTGTCACCATATTTTTTAATCGATTATTTTGCGGTTTTGATATAAAAAAATAAGTGTATTTCTTTCTTTCCTTTTTTTTAAATGTTAAGTAAGTTCAATTTAGGTGTAATTGCTTTTCTGATTGTTTGTATGATTGTTTGTCTCAAAAATATTATTTGACTAATGGTCGTTTTATTATTTGGCCCCCTAGTTCTAAAGCAACGACTAATGCACTTAATAATTAATAATAACAATAATTGTGCAATTCAAAAGTATTTGTTTTTAGATTTGGACATTTTCCAACATCTTCATCAAAGATGGCGACTTTTTTATTTGATTTTGTTAAAGTAATTGAAACGGTTGCTATAAAATTATTCATATGCCTATGTTGTATATAGGAAGAAAAAACAGTTGTAACATAAAAGATATACTATCGAAATAAAATTTTCCTTTTTGAAATAAAATAAATCCCATATATAAAAATAGCAATAGCAGTAAAATGAGAAAACAATTGTACGTGTCCGTAATAAAACTATATATATATTTGTAGTCGTGGACATACAGTCCTGTTTCGTTGTATCACAACTCATCAGTGCCGCTAGACTAGCATCTCTCCCAAGCCAAGGATTGAACCTAGGACCGTCGTGTTTCGTAAACAAACAAACAACGAGCTTCGTATTTTCAGCCAATTAAGTATCGGGTGAGATTATTTACGACAGTGCTCTACCCAAAGAGGGGGGCTTACAATATATTTGTAGTCATCGACATACAGTCCTATTTCGTTGTATCACAACGCATCAGTGCTGCTAGACTAGCATCTCTCCCAAGCCAAGGACCGTCGTGTTGACAGTCGGCGGTTCTCCCACTTGACCATTGACGCCCGTAAATAACTCGTCGGAATGTCTATTTAAACAGACACCCGCCACCACTTTTATAGTGCTCAAATCGCCTGTTCGTAAACAAACAAACAACGAGTTTCGCATATATATATACATATATGTATACATATATATACATATGCATATGTGTATGTGTGTATATATATATATATATATATATATATATATATATATATATATATATATGTAACTAGCAGAAGTACCCGTCGGACTCTGGTTTATGAAAGTATGATAGGTTATGAAAAGGAAGGGTTGTAAAGAGATAGCTTCGATTTGGGGGTATCAAAACCAAAGCAAAATATGATGAAAGTAAAAATAAAATAGATAAACCCCATAATTTATTATACCATACCTGTTCACACTGAAACACTTATCACAATATTCTGTGGATCTACATTAAAAAACCTTGTTAAACTTTGTGACATATTTCCATTCTATGAAGGCCAGGCGTGAACG
>NC_136519.1:33448189-33450689 GCF_053919585.1 Euprymna scolopes
TGGTCAACATTTTAAAATTTGAAATATATATATATATATATATATATATATATGTATAGTAGAAATGGTAATCAATAAAAACCCGAAGAAAGTGCTCAATACTGTTGTAGAGCAAATATGAGTTTTATTTTTTATTACCGTTTTTTATCTGTTTAGTTACATTTTTGTTTCAGCTACGCGACCGTTTTGGCCAAAAAACGGTCGTGTAGCTGAAACAAAAATGAACAGAAAAAAAAACCGTAATAAAAAATAAAACGTATATATATATATATATATATATATATATATATATATATATATATATATATATATATATATATATATACACTTGTGCCCGATATTATTCATACCCCCCTTGAAAATTGAGTTTATTAGGTGTAACTTTGTAAGAATTTATTGTTTACGTCCATATTGATTCATATTCTTAATAAACCTCTTCTGATCATTTTCGTCATTTTAGAATCTCGGGATACTTGTAATAAAAGAAATATACAGCTATTTATAAAATCTGCAATGTTCAAAAATAATCATACCCCCTTATTTTTTCAGTATTAATCGAGTTTCTGACTGTTTGTTTCTTGTTTGATTCTTATTTTGAATGCTTTTATACAACCTTTGATTAATTTCATTTCGTTTTTTGCATTTTTCAGAAATTAAAATGATATCAGCTGAAAACCAATGAAAGAATAAAAATTATTAGAACGGGGAAGAAAAAAGAGCTCAGTAATGATCTTAGGACTAAAATTGTGAATTCACATAAGGATGGTTTAGATTACAAGTCAATTTCCAAGAAATTCGAGGTCCCTACAGCAACAGTACAGAGCATAATCAAAAAATTCCAGAGCCACCACACAACAAACAACTTGATTGGTAGAGGAAGGAAAGGGAAACTGTCTGCTAGAGCCACCAGGAATATTGTAAGAAGTGTTAATGCAAATCCAACCACCACTACTAAGGACATTTTTGAAAATCTGGAGTCTTCTGGCATAAAAATATCAAGGCAAACATTGCAAAGGACTCTGCATGAAAATGGTCTGAAAGGAAGAAGACCAAGAAGGACTCCATTGCACACCGGAAAACACCTTGCAGCACGTCTAAAGTTTGCTAGGATCCATGTGAATTCTCAAGAGTCCGTTTTCTCAAGTATTTTGTGGACTGACGAAACAAAAATTGAATTGTTTGGCCATATGGATGCTTCTTACGTTTGGAGGAAGAAAGGAGAAGCTTACAACCCAAAGAACACCATACCCACGGTGAAACATGGTGGTGGTAGCCTAATGTTTTGGGGCTCCTTTTCGGCTAGTGGTCCAGGTAGTTTGATCAAGATAGATGGAACCATGTAGTAGGAGCAATATTTGGAGATACTCCAGAAAAACATTAGACAGGATGCGGAGAAGCTCCATTTAGGACCAAACTGGGTCCTTCAACAGGATAATGATCCAAAACATACAGCCAAAATAGTCAAGAAATGGTTTGAGGATAATCAAATTAATGTTTTGGAATGGCCTAGCCAGAGTCCCGACCTGCACCCTATCGAAAACCTCTGGCACATATTGAAAACTGAGGTTAAAAAGCGGAAACCTAGAAATTTGAGGGATTTGGAGAACTACTGCATTGAAGAATGGTCAGAAATCAGTGTTGATGCTTATAAAACCTTGTTGATAAATATCCAAAACGGTTACAGGCAGTTATTAAGAATAAAGGGCATGCTATTGACTATTAGTAAGAGAGGTATGAATAATTTTGAACTAGTGCCATTATTGTTTTTCTTTGTATAATGTTTCAAACTTGCATAATTTATTTATTTGTTGAGTTTAAATTAAATGCTTATGCTTGATTTATTGTTTGAAATCCCTTTAATATTGTCTACCTTCTGGTTTGAGCAATATTCTTATAGAAATCTCAAAGATCCGAGGGGTATGAATAATATCGGGCACAAGTGTATATATACAGTGATGATCATATTTATTGGCACGGTAAAATAAAAGTTAAATTTTGTCTAATAAATTCTAAAAAAGGGATTAAATTAAAGAAAATAACAAAGTATATTATGTATTTTTAACTGGCCTTTCCGATGCAGCAATCGGATTTTAGAAAAAATAAATAACAAAGGAACAACAAACATAATTGCAAAAAACCCTTGTTCAAAATTATTGGCACGGCTTTGTTTTTCTTTTAGTATCAGTATAATATCAATCAATTTCCGGTTTACGTGCTTTCTGAACTTTTTTATAGCCATATTATGCTTGTTTAACGCTAATTCAGTGAATAATTTTTTTCAGATAATTTTTAGATAGCGATTTATTTAAACTATTATAAGTGACTAAATTATAATTTTCAATCGCCATGGTTAAAACTAAGGAACACAGCGAAGACGTCAGGAAGCTTGTTGTAGCATGCCATACCAATGGGGAGGGCTATGATAAGATTTCAAAGAAACTAAACCTTCCCAAATCCACTGTTAGAGCCATAATAAACAAGTTCAAATCGCAAGGCCACG
>NC_136519.1:33455689-33458189 GCF_053919585.1 Euprymna scolopes
ACATCCCCCCCGCCCCCTCAGAAATAAAAAGAAAAGAAATACCGGTTCTTTATTATGTAGAAGAGTGCACAGATGGGGGGGGGGTAATCTGGTTGAGTATTTTTTATTAAAAGTTATTTCATTTTTGAGGTCGGGTAATACAATAAACTGAAGTACTTTTTAATGAAATTATTAAACGCTTTAACACTTACTGACACTTTTGCAAGAGAATTTTGGAGCCTTATTTAATAAGTATAATTAACATTTATAATTTTTTACATGCGGCATCCCAAGGGCTCTTGATTCTTAATCTGATTCAATCATCGTCAATAGTTTTGGATTCGATAATATTGTATAATTAGCACGTTGGTCGACGTTGCCCAGTTGTAAAGTAAGCTTAAATATGATATTTTAATGCATGTTCCAGTTCTTTCCAAACTCTATAACAAATGCCTTAATGAATCTTGCTTTCCGGGCTGTTAGAAAACTGCTTCTATGGTACCAGTATTCAAGGATTCTGGCGAAAGAACTGACCCATCAAATTATCGCCCCATTAGCCTCCTCCCACTTTTCGCCAAAATATTTGAGACCTTAATTAACCATGCTCTAGTCTATCAACTTACAGATGCTAAACTTCTGACTGACAAACTATGGATTTAGACAAGCCCGTTCCATAGCAGACATCCTCACTGTAATCTCTGAACGTATATACCATTCACTGGACAAAGTGGGGGAGGGCAGAGCCGTAGCTCTAGATATATCTAAGGCTTTTGACAGGGTATGGCATGAGGGCTTCCTCAGGAAAATTAGATCATACGGTATCACTGGTAGAATACTTAACATAATTAAATCCTTCTTAGATAAGAGAAAAATACAGGTTGTCCTTGACGGTCGTACATCTAAACAATATGATATAAATGCGGGAGTGCCTCGGGGGTTTATCCTTGGACCTCTATTATTCCTAATATTCATAAATGACCTCCCAGACAAAACTGCCTCTGAGATGGGTATATATGCTGATGACACCACACTCTATAGCAGGCATGACAGGAAAACAAATAAACATATCTAAAGAAATGGCAAAAACACTAGAGAATGACCTCCAATCTGTAGTGGAATGGGGACAAAAATGGATGGTCACATTCAATGCTGCCAAGACTAAACTGGTTTCCTTCAATAATTACAAGAAACCTTCTCTGCCACCAATAGCAATGGCCAGTGACTCTTTATCTGAGAGTACATCTTTCAAACTGCTTGGCCTAACGTTCACAGGAAACATGAGTTGGAACAATTGCATTGAAAGCATTGCTAGGGCCGCTGCGAAGAAGGTAGTCTCTCTCTACCGTGCTAGAAAACTAATAACACCCGAAAGTACCCTGTATCTCTATAAGGCCACCATTCGCCCATGTATGGAGTATTGCTGTCACATTTAAACTGGTGCATCTGCTACTAGTCTCTCGCTCCTTGACAAGATTCAAAAGAGAGTCACCAATCTGATAGGCCCTGAGCTGGCATCTAAGCTTCAGCCTCTATCCCATCGACGAAATATTGCATCGCTCTGCCTGGTCTATAAGTATTTTAATGGTGAATGTTCTGGCAAACTGCAGACACTTGTGCCCCCACAACGAAGACACCCTCGACAAACCCGACAAGCAGCTAAATCCCACCCGCACACAGTAGACATCCCTAGATGTAAAAGATCTTTCTACTCCAGTAGTTTCTTTCCCAGAACCGCTAGACTCTGAAATTCCATTCCAGGTCCCTGCTTCCCCAACTTTACTGACATGCAGAAGTTCAAGTGTAACGTGAACCAACATCTAGCTGCCCAAATCCCAAAATAGTACCCCAGTAGTTGTTGCCCCTGATAGTAGCCCCCTACACCAAAGTGGCAATGTGCCTTGTTTGGGGTGAAAATGTAATAATAAAAAAACAAAAAATAAAAAATAAATTCATTTTATGTTATTCTTAGTATCGTCTGTTCTGAAGATTGAACCTTCAAGCTCCAGAAGATTGTTACGAATATATATATATATTATATCAAAATCAGTGAAAAAATATTAGAATATATATATATATATATACATATATATATATATATATATATATATATATATATATATATATATATATATATATATATATATATATATTAGTGATGGGACGATTCTAATATTTTTTCCCTAATTTTGACATAATTACTGATTCCTTACTAAATTCCCAATTCTGGTTCCGATTCTTTATAAATCTGTAAATATTTAACTATAGAACAGTTATTTTTACCGTAACAAACACGTGTTAAATGTGCATTATTTTTTCAAACGTAAAAAAACACTTATGAGCGGGGGGGGGGCCAAAAAATTTTAATTTTACTGATCGTTTAAATCAATAAATATCTATTATTGTATCATTACTACCAGCAGTGGAAGTTTTTTTTTTTTAAACAAAATCAAATAAAATAAAAAAAATAAATGAAGGAATCGTTTTTGGCATTGGAAAATAGGCACAATTATTTCTGATTCAT
>NC_136519.1:33460689-33508189 GCF_053919585.1 Euprymna scolopes
TTGTTAAAGACTTAGTTTTCCATTTCTAATAATACAATAATAATTATGTATTTTTAACTATCAGTAAAACTAAAATCCATAGTTTCCTCCCACCTGAACCCACAAGTGTATTTTTACTTCTCTGAGAAATATACGCATATATTACACGGGTATTTACGGTAAGCCAATCCCCTTCCCCAGAAAAAAATAGAATGGAAATAGGCACAAACTTTAATAAAGACTTTTCATATCTCTCTGCGTAAGTATACTTTGATAATTATGTTTCAGTTTGAAGAAATATGGTATAAAATTTTGGGGTGTTCGTTCGCGCCTGACCTCCATAGAATGGAAATATGTCACAAAGTTAAACAAGGTTTTTAATATAGATCCACAGAATATTGTGATAAATGTTTCAGTGTGAACAGGCATGGTATAATAAATTATGGGGTTTATCTATTTTATTTTTACTTTCATCATATTTTGCTTTGGTTTTGATACCCCCAAATTCGAAGCTATTTCTTTACAACCCTTCCTTTTCATGACCTATCATACTTTCATAAATCAAAGTCCATTTTCTGTAGGCTGTTTTTGAACCCAGTCAACGACGGGTACTTTTGCTAGTATATATATCTATCTATATATATATATATATACTGCCTTAATTGCATATTAATTATTGCCGACTGTCAACACGACGGTTCTAGGTTCGCTCCTCAGCTTGGGAGAGGTGCTAGTCTAGCAGCACTGATGAGTTGTGATACAACGAAACAGGGCTGTATGTCGATGACTACAAATATATTTTAAAAAGCCCCCCTCTTGGAGTTGAGCACTGTCGTAAATAATCTCACTCGCTACTTAATTTGGCTGAAAAATGCGAAGCTTGTGGTTTGTTTACAAACAAGCTTTTGAGCACTTTACAAGTGGCGGACGGATGTTTATTTAAATAGACATTCGGACGGATTAATTGCGGGTACTGCTTCCATGGTCGAGGGGTAGAACTGCCGACCATCAACACGACGGTTCTTGGTTCGATCCTCGGCTTGGGAGAGGTGCTAGTCTAGCAGCACTGATGAGTTGTGATACAACGAAACAGGACTGTATGTCTATGACTACAAATATATTTATATATATATATATATATATATATATATATATATATATATATATATATATATACTGCCTTAATTGCCATATATATATACTGCCTTAATTGCCAAAATCCGTCTTTATATATATATATATATATATATATATATATATATATATATATATAAAGACGGATTTTGGCAATTATGGCAGCAGGTCTCAATCTACACTCGGTAGTGCTCTGGCAGTCATTGGAAGAGGTTATCTCGCAGGTGGCACAGGAGGTTGGTGTCCCTAAAGTATCATGTTACACATCTTTTGGGTTGCTCAAATGCACATTTTATTGCCTTGCATGTGATTTAGTTTTACTTTGTTATCTTTTTAGATTCTCCAATGTCAAAACGTTGAGGATGCCTCAACAAGGCCAATTCTTTCTGCTACGTGTGTGGGGACTTCACAACAGTTATACAGCATCAAACTATCACTCCCCTCCTCAGAATCGCCTACTTTCACTATTTTGACTGTAAAATTGGTGATCAGGACAAGTCTTAGGCGCCACACATCCGTTGTAAACCCTGCTATAAAGGACTGACTGCATGGTTTAATGACAAGAAAGCAGCTTTCAACTTTGCAGTCCCAATGGTTTGGAAAGAGCAGTGAAACCATGTTGATGATTGTTATTTTTATTAAACTAATATAACTGGTTTCAATACATATTCTAGAAAAAAGCTCAATATCCCAACCTCCGATCTGCTATGAGACCTGTTTCCTATTCAGATGATCTTCCTGTACCCACATCTCCAGTAAATAAGGATCTTCTTTCCTCGTCAGAGGGAGAAATGCCTTCAAGGAAGGATTCTGCCGAGTCAATAGCTTTGGAAGATATTTAGTCTACATATTCAGGAACAAGTGGCAACAAGCCACACTGGATCACGCAAGAAGACCTGAATGATCGGGCTCATGATTTGTATCCATCAAAACAGCAGTCAGAGCTCTTGGCTTCTCAGCTTAAACAGTGGAACCTAATCCAGGAAGGTGTAAGGATCACCAGTTTCAGGGAGCGAAACAAAAACCTAGCTTCCTTTTTCGACGTGGAAAACAAGTTGTGTTGCTGCACGAACATACCTGACTTGTTTACATGCCTTGTTTGCCACATTATCCTTCAATTGCACTGAAAGGGACGGCTAGAATCCTGAAAAGATCTCTTGGTTGGACTCACTAAAATAGGGGTAAATGTCAGACATCTGGTTGGATGTCCCATCCCCTAGAAGAAAAAGTTTAAGAAAAATGAAAAAAGAAAGGCATCTTTCCAAAGACTCTTCCAAGCAAAGTCTCAAGAGTGTTCTTCTGCACAATGGGAATAAGTATCCCAGCATTCCCATTACACACTCTGTCCATCTAAATGAGTCCTATGACAATATGGAGCTTCTTTTAGAAGGTATTAAGTACAGCGAGTACCAATGGAGTCTGTGCGGGGACCTCAAGGTCATTGGTCTTCTTATGCAAGCAGGCTTCGCAAAATACTGTTATATTCTCTGTCTCTGGAATAATCGAGCTGTATCCCAACATTACAAGCAGAAAGACTGGGGGTCTAGAAGCACTTTTGTTCCTGGCGAACACAGTCTCAAGGAGAATCCTTTGGTGGACATGAATAAAGTGCTTCTTCCGTTTCTTCACATCAAGCTTGGTTTGATGAAGAAATTCGTGAAGGCGTTGAACAAAAATGGTGTTCCCTTCGAACTCTTGTCTACTGTGTTCCCAGGTCATAGTGCTGCTAAACTCAGGGGGCATCTTTGTCGGACCTCAGATCCGAGAAGTGTTGAAGGATACTGATTTTGAGTATCTTCTTAACTTAAAGGAACTTAGAGCATGGGAAGCATTTAAGTCATTCTTTGGTAACACACGCGTACCAGATTACAAAGCCTGTATTGAGAAGTTGCTAAAGTATTATGAGGATATTGGGTGCCGAATGTCACTCAAGATTAATTTTCTCCATTCCCACCTCAACTTCTTCCTGCAAAACCTTGGAGCAGTAAGTGATGAGCATGGAGAAAGATTCCACCAAGACATTACGAAGATGGAGAGCAACTATCAAGGCAAATGGAACCCCGGCATGATGGGAAACTTCTGTTTGATATTCTTTCGTGAGATTCCAGAGGCAAAATACACCAGATCTTCTAAGAAAACACACTTTTGACTGTCTGTGGTTCTTTGAATTGTGTAATTGTGTCATCCAATTATATATTGATTCAATCAGTATTTTTTATCTATCCTGATTTATATGTTATAAGCTGCTGCAACTCTTGACATATTCACATATATTCTCTGTTTATACTAAAATCAGATTATTTAAAAGTCAAAAAACTAGAGGTGATAGAGCAAAACTATTTATAAATTTGAATTCAACACAAATTAACAAAAAACAACTATTGCCATTTTTATCTAAGACCAAAAAATTATTTTTTTTTAAACCAGTTTAATTCTACTAAAATACTTATTTCAATTTTGATCCAAATTATTACATGATTTCAACACTAAAGAACGTCTCAAAGGTAATGATTAAGCTTGAATTGCTTAAGAAATTGAAATCCAGGGAATCTTCATAATTTTCTAATGACTAGGACATGAAAAAAATGAAATAAAACTGTGGTACTTACTCTAAGACAGATTTAACTGGCTTCCTCCAGAGGAAGGAGCTTCATAGGAGTATGTAATTCATAAGCACTCCTAAATCGCATATATATCCCCATTAGAGGAGATGACAACGTTAGGTTTATGCAACTTTTGCAAAGACATGTTGACATCTTCCAACATACAGCGCTTGGTATTCCCAATAGATATATATGCATATATATGTACATACATATACATATATATATATATATATATACATACAAGAAATTTATTACTATGAGTCCAGAATGAGTTTACATATATATATATATATATATATATATATATATATATACATCTTGAGGTAGTTGCTTGTCTAGTCGCACTGATGAGCTGTGAAACAGCAAAACAGTACTGTATGTGAATGACATATATATATATGTGTATGTGTGTGTGTGTGTGTGTGTGTGTGTATCTGGTCAGTTTTTTTTGTTGTTTTTATATCCGTTAGAAGCGCTGAGTGAAATTTGAAGAATAAAATATGTATTAAATACGTTTGAAGCCAAAACTGCAACGCAAAATTTCTTAAAATATAAACACCCATTTATTTTTTAAGAACTATATTTCGGAGTAAAACTCCTTTGTCAATCTGTTTTTTTTTCTCTCTCTTTTTCTTCGCCATAATGTCGAGTGGAAGAAAGTTCGATGAAGAGTCCACATGGTGTTGTTAAGATTGACAAAAACATTTTACTCTGAAATATAAAGAAATATATTTCAGAGTAAAATTTTTTTGTCAATCTTAACAACATCATGTGGACTCTTATATATATATATATATATATATATATATATATATATATATAGTAATTTATAAAATATATACGGCGATTATATATATATATATATATATATATATATATATATATAGTAATTTATAAAATATATATGGCGATTAAGCTACACTGAATATTCGGCATTTCATCCACTATAGGATTCGTCAGGCTTATGCGCCATAAGCGCATAAGCCTGACGAATCCTATAGTGGATGAAACGCTGAATATTCAGTGTAGCTTAATTGCCATATATATTTTATAAATTTATAAATTACTAACTAGCTCTACCTACGTATTGAGCACTTTTGAAGTAAATACTTAAAGTTTACGCGTAAATCTATACTTTCGTATATTAATTTTATGTGAGTAAATGAAGTAGTTATATATATATATATATATATATATATATATATATATATATATATATATATATATATATATATCGTTAAATTCATTACCCTTACAGCCTTGACTGTCATTTGGGCGGTTGGGTTTCAATCCTGGCTTGAGGAAGTTTCCTGTCTAACCGTGCTGATGAGCTGTGAAACTGCGAACAGTACTGTATGTGGGTAACTATCTATATATAACGGGTGCGGGGGCTGCCCGGTCGTAAAATACGCTATAATATGATATTTTAATTTGTCTAGATTCAATATGTATATTGTTATAGAGTCGTGATTTCAAAAGTGTAAAAAAAAAAAAAAAAGTAATTGGGGTTTCATCTGCTAGAACCAAAAGCGAAACTGTAGCATGCAAAGCTGGTGACGTTACCACTGTACCAACGTGACACGCATATGAACTATTTAAAAATTTAAATTAAAAAATAAACTAGGATGAATGTAGAAAATGTATTACGATTTTTTCTAATTTTGATCCATTTTTTGATCTCTTAAAAACAATTTTAACCGGTAAAAAGAAAGACCCA
Source organism: Euprymna scolopes (assembly GCF_053919585.1). NCBI lineage: Eukaryota > Metazoa > Mollusca > Cephalopoda > Sepiida > Sepiolidae > Euprymna > Euprymna scolopes. Next base: position 33,466,126 of record NC_136519.1, read on the forward strand.
TAAATGAATCCAATCATTTGAGGCGCGGCTCTGCGACTTTTAGTTTCGGAGGAAAAAGAAGTTTCAAAATATGGAGACGGACAGACAAAACATGTAGCCTTATATGTGTGTATGTGTGTGTGTATATATATATATATATATATATATATATATATATATATATATTGGCTGGCACAGCAGGCAGGACCTCATGGTTCTGTTTGGGGTATCATCTTTGGGCCTTGGGGGGGGGTGATTCGTTTTATTTACTTCCTTTAGATTGGCACAATGTGTGGCTTCGATGAAAGTATTTTTATGGAACGAACTGAATTCGAACTTGGCACGTCCAGAGTTTCTGCCCTTGTCGTTAACCACTTACTCACCGTACGGTCTCTTCAGGCGCCCCCACACCGGTGAATGCAAACGTGTGTGATCTATCTAGGCAACTTTTGCGCCCATCCAGAGTAGTGTTTTTTTTTTTTTTTTGTTTTGTTTTGTTTTTTTCTAGGGAGGGGAACTGATGTCTAGCCTTGCTGCAGCGAGGCGGAGGATAAACAAACAAGTCTCGACGTCGTGCGTGTGTGTGTGTGTATGCGCGCGCGTACTGTGTGGCAATCCACGCTAAAACAGTTGCGCGTTTTTCGTTACTCTCAGTCCGTTGTCTTTTAACACTAACAATAACAGCAGCAGCAGTAACAAACGCAGTAGTAGCTGTCGTAAGTCTCACTCTAAACCAGAGAGAGAGAGATTTGTTATTTTGAAACGAGACAGACAATCAACAAAGATATAAACAAAACTCACTTTTTAAAAATTGGGTGTATAAATGAAAACACGACGAAAAAAATAATAATATTACGATTTGGCGACTGTTGCTTTGTCAGAATTTATTCATGTGTGTGTGGTAGTGTGGTAACTTAACTTACGTATAGGCTTTCGTTTAGGCCTAAATATACCTACCTACCTTGGGAAAGTGTGAGTTAAAACCCTAGCTAATATTTTTTTTTAACCTGTGTGTGTGTATATATATATATATATATATATAATCCTCTTATACGTACTTAAATGTAGTAAAAGCTACCAGTTTATTTTGAAAGGTAACCCAGAAACACCTTTTACTTGTTTTAAAAATAAGACCCGGCCTTAATTTATTTTTATTAATATATACCAAACCTGTGTGTGTGTGTGTGTGTGTATGAAACTGAGATTTAACTTAACCTTTTTTTTTTTTTTTTTTTACCTTTCACATACGAGATTGTGGTATGTATTATTTATTTATTTCCCAACGTGAGAGATATCGATCGCTAGATGGAAAGAGCGTGCGAGACAAGGAGGGAGATATATAAAGAGAGTTAGACGAAGTAGGGGAAGAAAAAGAAAATAAAAATTCGCTGGGTTGTCGAGTAGCTTTCTTCTTCTCACCACGTCATAATTGAAACGAGAAGAAGAAAAGAAAAGAAAGCGAGCCGAACATAAAACTGAGGGTTCTCGTTGGATATCTACCGGGCCAAAGCACCTTGTTCTAAATGATTACATATATAAATGCCCCCTCCTCTTGACGAAATATGGAGTCGTGCTGTCCCAACAAGTTTTTTGCCGGTGGCTAACTAAAAAATAAATAAATAAAAAAGAGGGAAGTCTTTACTTGCCCCGAACTTACAAAAGGGGTACATAACACAGTTTAAAAAAAGAAAAGCAAACGGATAATAAAAATACCTGCAACAAGCTCTTTTTATACACCCAGAAAAGAAGAGACTAAGTGAGTTATGGGTACTTAGTTAAACCTTATAAAAAGAAAAATGTATATACGTGATCTTCAGTTTTTAACAATGTGCCAACTGCGTGGTGTTAAAGGGAGTGGTGTTTTTGTTGCAATTACTCGAAAAATAATTTATTAAAAAAAAAAAAAAAAATAGTAAAAGATCACAGCATGCCGATCTGCTTACGGACCGTGGAACCGTCTCGGTTAAGTCGTGGTTTAACGGAATACGTTCGAAACGGCTACGGAGAGGACGATGACGACGAGGAAGACTTAAAAGTGGGGTCTGCCCTCGATCGGGACAAGGTCCCTATGACCGTAGCCAACAGAACCTTGACCAAAGCCATGATGCAATTGGTCAGCCTGCTTCGACATGCCGACGATATTTTCTCTGACCTCTCTGACCAGTGTCAGAAAATCAACGATCGGACAGTCCGAATTAGTCAACGGATTATTACAATTACAGAAAACGTGGAAAACTTAAACTCCAAAGAGGAACCAATACGTAAGTATGGTTTTTCCTTCAGTCTTTCCCCGAGTTTACCTGTCTGAAATATATGCGTGTGTGTCGTTTTGGAGTTTACCGTTCAACGAGCTAACCTTGGCGGTAGGCTCAGGTATGGTGAACTATTGTGCAATGAGTGTAATATCTTTGTTGGCTAAGGTACATAATAGTCAACAAATGCCTCTCCCTCACTCGTGTTAAAATTAAGTTTCTAAATAATAAGTTTATTGCACGTGTTAAATATTGTATGAACAAATTTCGGTGATTCTACAGAATTTGAACCACTGTTTTCTCTTAAACTAATTTATATCTAAGTTTTAGGTTTAGTTCGGCAAAAGTCCGTTTGGTTCAAGTCTTTTTAAAAGTAAATGTTTTTAGTGAAAGAAAAGGGGGCTTGTACAAAAGTAGGTGGCAGATTAAACAAGGGAGATAAACCGTGAAACAACGGACATATGTTAGGTGAAAGTCCAGAATAGTTACAAAACATCCTCCCCTCCCCATTTTAAGAATAGCTTTCTAAATAACGTTATTTTAGCGCGGTGGTGCATAAGTACCAATTTAGTTAAAGAACAAACGGCAAAAACAGTTCTTTAATTAAATTAATTACAACTTGAATAATTTCCAGTTTTATTTTTGTAAATTTATATCCAAAAATATAAAATAAAATAATTTAATTAAATAACGAACAATAAGCAAAATTTAAAAAATAATCTAAAATATCCTTCCTAAAATGAGCAATCTGTGTTATGTCCCCTGTTTCTGCAATCTTATTTTAAATAATCGATCTGTGGTCTCTCTTTGTACAAGCAGTGTCCATTTAAAAAAAAATGGAGTAAATGAATATAATAATAGTTCCTATTTTATTTTGCCTTCCCACGAGGGCAGAGTTAGACATCAAGTTCGTTTTTTTTTTTTTTTTTTTTTTTTTGTAATGTGGAGAAAGATACAAAAATAAATTGCCTCAATCGTGAAGGATTTCTCCTCGGCGGACCTGAACGAGTCCCACCCCCCATCCCCCGGCCCTGCTGTAAAAGTTATTTCTTTTCACGCTTTCTTATTTTTTCTGCGAATTATTGTCTATAAGCGACTTTCATATTAGCAGGAAAAAATTTTTGAAAATACATTTAAAGACTTTTAACGTGGGGGGTCACTTTTCAATTATAACGTTCTATTAAATTGATACCACACTTTGCGGCCGTCCTTCCTTATGAATTTTTCTTAAATAAATTATTTCAGTTTGAATTCTTACAATTTCTTTTCAATTTTTTTTTTACACCACAGCGCACAGGACAAGATCAAAGTGTAGTATCTGTTCTTCAGATGCTGCACTTAAGATAATTTGTACCAGTCAATGGAGGGGAAACCCTCTATACTGGGACAATTATTATTTTTGGTAACCAGAGTGCCCCCTTTTTGCCTACTTTTAGGGGAGCTGGTTTTTACCTCACATTAAAAACGGCCTTGTGCCTAATTTGCTCAGTGGGGGAGCAAATAAATACCATCTGTTCTTCAGATGCTGCAGTTGCTGCACTTCCATTTCTTGTTCTCTTTCGGTGGAGGAGAAATCCTTCACGACTGAGACAATTTTTATTTTTGTACCTTTTCTCCACGTTAAAAAACGACCCTGGTGTCTAACTCTGTCCCGTGGGGAGGCATAGTAAATAGGTACACCACAGCGCACAGCGGACCCGTGACTCCTTAAAAAGGATAGTTGTGCTGATTGACCGTAAAGTGGGGTATCAGTTTAATAGAACGTTATAATTGAAAAGTGATCACCCCGTTAAAAGTCTTGGCTTGTACAGAATTAAATAACCTGAAAAAGGTTGATATGCCGTAAAACAAAAACAACCAACCAACTATACACATAGATTTGAAAAAGTTGTCAAAAAACAAATTTAGGTACTCCTTGGGCGTTGAGTTCCATTGTGACCAACAGAAAAATTTAATGGGCAAATGTTTACTTTAACTACAACAGAACACCAACCAATAAAGTTTGGTTTTAACGAGGTTTTCGGGGTCGCTGACAACGAATCTGATATTCAAACCCGTCGCAAAGTTACTGTTTGCATGGTATTAACCCCTGAACCCTCGCACTATTTTGTGCTAACTCATCATCGCCATCGTTTATGCTATTCTTACATGACGCATTCGCGCATGGACGCGCGTAGTAAGGTAGGGCGATATGGAAGGGCAGGGGGCACCAACCGTCCCCCATACTCCTCCACCGCCCTACCCCCAATGTAAACAGAACTCAACGCCCAACGAGTACCCAAATTTATAACAAATAAATGCTATCAAAAGCAAGATAAGTTACTTTTTCTACCTAACTGGATAATTTTTTAGTGTTTTTATTTAATGTAAAATGTTTATTCAGCTCGAAAAACAGTGTTTACCGATGTATTGGAAAATTTAAAATGGCGCCGGACGCTCTGTTGAACACGGTAAGTTTGAGAAACTGAGTTAAAAATAACAAAAAACTATACAAAATATGGTAGAGTGATCCGTGCTGAAATAATAACGTTATTAAAGCCATTCTTAACATGGGGAGGGGAAGGTGTTTTGTACTTATTTTTTACTTTAACCTTACAATTGAATAAAAAAAAAACAACATATCATAAAACTAATTAAAGGTGGAAATACGATTTTAAAAAATAGCGCGGATCACTCTCTGCATTAGCACCCAAAATACTGTTGAAAACCCACCGAATATATGTCAGCCTATGTCACGGTAACAAACATATATTGAGCGAGTTTCTAACAATATTTTGTATAGTTTTTTTTATTTTTAACTCATTTTCCCAAACTTACCGTGTTCAACAAAACTATAATTTTCTACTGGAGAAATTTTCGTAATTTTTGGATATATTAATATTTTCGACAAGTAGGTAATGTTGTTGGTAAAATTTTACATTAAGGCCCGTCTCACGTACGTATATAACAAAATAGTTTTTTTTTTTTTTGTAGATTTCGGTGTGCAAAAAACGAATCTGCAAACCTTTTCCGTCGAAAAAAAAGTTTTATTTCATGATATGAAGAACCCACTTTTCGAAAAAGTGGGTGATCACTTTTCGATGTAAATTTAACTTAAAATGAGCACCCACTTTCTGGCCACCTTAGAGGGGGGGCATTTTTTTTTTTCGAGTGTTTATTGGCTAAAAGGTCGACCATATGTGTGCGCTTGCGCGTACAAAATGGCCACCCATGATAACATATAGAATCACATGGTTTAATATTTGAAAAACTACTTGTTTTTCGTCTAATTTTAATTTTTCGCCAATAACTACACTGACAAGGCAGTTTGGTACACGAGTCCACATTTAACAGCATTCGTTTATGCTCGCGCGTAGCGGAAACGAAGACTAGGCTGTGAAATGGAAAATAGTCCCAGAGTTCAGGGGTTAATACCATGCAAAAGAAATCAAACAAAAACTTTTTAGTCAATATAACAAATGCCCCCCCCCCTCATCTCAGGTGGCCAGAAGTGGGTACTCATTTTAAGTTATATTTACATGGGAAAGTGATCACCCACTTTTCGAAAAAGTAATTTTTTCATATCATGAAAACTATTTTTTGTACTCATCCAGAGAGTGATCCGTGCTGAAATAATAACGTTATTTAAAAAGCCATTCTTAATATGGGGAAGGTGTTTTGTATCTTTTCTGTACTTTAACCTTACAATTGAATATAAAAAAAAAAAATTTAAAAAACTTTAACGGAGAAATACGATTTAAAAAATAGTGTGGATCACTCTCTGCATTAGCACCCTATTTTTTTGCGACGGAAACTGTTTGCAGATTCGTTTTTAGCACACAAAAATGTACAAAAAATATATATATTTTGTTATATACGAACGTGAGACGGGCCTTAAAGTAAAATAATACCATGTTGTTTTTTGTTTAAAACCACATATTTGAAAAAAAAATCGATTTGTCGAATTTATCTTAACAAGCACTCTTTTTTTTTTTTTTTTTTTTTAAATAAATGTTCAATATTTAATCATATACGTTAGAAAATAAATTAGACTTTGAGTTCAGTTTATTTACCTGTACTTCACGTCGACCCCACCCTCAATGCGACATGAGATAAGTTAATCTTTCTATCTACCTGAATAAGTTTTTGAGTTTTAACTTATTTTAAGACGTTTTTTTTTTTTACTTTTACATTAATGTAATATCAGGTTTGAGTTAAAAGGAAAAAGTCTGTTTCCTTGCATCTATGCCGATCCTCGATGATCGCTCAAAAATCGAAAATTAAACAAAATACTGATAGACACCCATCCAATAAATGCAACTAATTCTGCGAGGATGCAATGCTTGAGTATTCTTTTTTAAATTATAGACAACAAAACGAAAACGTGGTAAAAAAAAAAAAGTGCAAGTATTTAAAAATGTTATCAAAAGATAACTTATCCAGCTAGGTAGAAGAGTAACATTTTTAGTGTTTTAACTAATTTTAAAGTATTCATTCAGTTCGGAAAACAAGTAGTGTATAGTGATACAACAGAACAAGAAAAAAATGGCCGACACGGGAGGTCTTTGGAGTCTGAGCAATCTTACCGTGACATTTATTGTGCGAATTTCTATCAGTACTTTTTATTTCCGTGTTTTGAGCGATTATCGAGACTCTAAAGATGACAGCTTCATTCCTGCTATCCTTTTGTCGGTTTAAGCGGTCGGCAGTACTTGCGTCTTAAACTGAATAACTGCTTTAAAATAAGTTAAAGCACTAAAAATTATCCATGTAGGTAGTAGAGTAACTTATCTTGCCTTTGGTAACATTTATTTTTTTGACATTTTAGGCATCTTGTACTATACATAACAAAACAAATAACAAATAAATGCTATCAAAGGCAAGATAAGTTACTCTACTGATATACTACTTGACCACTTTTTTGTTTTGTTGTCTATAGTAAAAAAAAAACAAAAAAAAAACTAATGTTCTATTACGCTTTGCATTCTACCATCTTGATTGTACATTCAAAGTACAGACATTTGCATTGTTCCCAGTGAACTGCTGTGCCCACACAGTCGTGTCTGTTTTAATATTCCTTTTTAAAATATGTAGTTTACCTTCTTTTTTTTATCCAGTCAATATTTACTGTTTACTCTATCTTCGTTCAGATCGCATCGTTTTGTGCGGCTGTCAATAACAATTCCGTTTCCCTGTTCAAGTGTCCTTTTTGTAACTGTCCACGTGTATTCGTGTGCTATTTCTTTGCTCAGTTGAAGACTTTAACACAACAATATACAATTCTGTTAAATATTTCGATGGTTTTTTTTTTTTTTTATGGCGTCAATTAAAATTAAAGCGAATACGGAAAAATCTATATGATGAACGTAGCAGTCACGGGATGAAGATGAAATATTTTAAAAAAATTACGTAATTTGATCGAGTATTTTATTTTTATTATTATTATTTTTTTTAATTATTATTCAAAGAAATCAAATTTTACGACTAAGCGAGTTGTAGTACTGAAATCCGATGAAATAGAAAGGGGGCAGCTCCAATCGATATGTCGAGGTAAAAAATCAGCCTTAAGTTCAATACAGTTTAGTAGTAAAATCGCTAAAAAGCATAAATTTTGATTTTCTTAGTTTTAAATGAAACTACTTGATCGATTTACCTAATTTTTGGAATATGACACCTTCGTTTTGTAACAAATGCGTACATCATACAGACTTTTTTTCTTGTCTTTTAATTTCCGCCATAAGTGCCAATCTTTCACCTGATAGTTCATAAAAATAATCTCTTAATTCTTTATTTACCATTATTTTCTGAATTTGCCTAAATTCATTTTAAAATGTTCTATGCTGACTTTTTTGCAATTTCTTCTTTTTATAAGGGAGTCACCATTTATCAAGGCCCAGAGGCCACTCGAGGATAAGGGTCAATGAGCATACGGTGATCAATGAGGCAGTGTCGTAGTAATTGTTAGCGGAAATTTGGTAAATTCAATTACTTAAGGGAAACGGCTCATCAATAACTTGTTTACGTTGGACTTGAAGACAGCCATATTGTAGTCAGCCAGAAAGCAGGCAAATGGAAGAGAGTTCCACGGATGTGCATTTCTAAGAAAGAAACTTTGTTCATGGAATCTACGTTTAGGTTTAGGCGCAGATAAAGAGTAGGGGAAATTACTGATAGTATTTTCAGCTAGACGGGTGTTTCTTGTGAAAGTTTGGCGAGTGGGGGGGAGGCACACAGATTGGAGCTCAGACGAGCACCTGCCATGAAAATAACGATAAAGCAGAGACAGGCTCGCAACGTCTCTTCTGTGAGAGATTGCAGGGAAGAGAAAAGGGCCCCCCCCCCCACTAGGCTACAAAATCCATTTTGAACTCTGAAGACTTTTTAGCAGCTCCTGCCCAGATGTGGCGACAGTACTCCATCCTTGGACGTACCTGTTTTTAATCTCATCTGACGATTTATTAAAAAACATTTTACTCTATTAACAAAAAAAAAACAAAAAAAAATTCAATTTGATGGATTTAGTTTTTGAATTTTAATGTCGAATAAATATTTACAATGTCAAGCATTTAGTACATTTTTAATGGAAATCACTCCAGACAAGGCATAAAGTCACTTAATGTAAGAAGTTTTTAAAAAATACCGCTTCAAGATAAATAACTAACCAATAATAAATGTTATATGTATAAATTACGATCTAGAAAACAGCAATTTTCAGAACCATCGCTCCTGGAATGTGAGGACTAAAGGACAAAATAAAAGAAGCGAGAGTTACGAGGTTGCGGAATGTAAACATGTGGTTCACTTTCTATTCTTTATGTTGTAGACAGCAAAACCAAAAAAAAAAAAAAAAAAAACTGGTCACGAAACAAATATATAACTAAAAAAAAGTTACTAAAGACAAGATAAGTGAGTCTTTCACCTAGCTGGATACGTTTTTAGTGTTTAAACTTATTTTAAAGTGTTTATTTAGTTTAAACAACAAGTAGTGTCGAGTGTTACCTTAGAACAAGAAAAATGGCGGTAGAAACCTACTCAATAAATGTAACGGTAACATTTATGGAGTAGGTTTCTACCAATATTTTAATTAATTTTCTATTTTTTTGAGCGATTGCCGACATTTTAAAGATGTGATCGTATCATGCCTGACATTTGTCTTGTTCTAATGTAACAATCGACACTTTTTTTTATAGAATAAACACTTTAAAATAAGTTAACACACCAAAAACTTATCCAGTTAGGTGGAAGAGTAACTTATCTTGCCTTTGATATCATTTATTTGTTAGGTATTTCTTTTGTGTATAGTGCAAAATGCAGAAAATGTCAACCATAATTAGAAATGCCATTGCTTTGAAGTTTTCAATTAAATAATCTCTTCTTCGGCTCTCTAGCAAAAGCAATCTATACTCTCTGCATATCTATAATTCCATAAAAATGAAAGAATGTGTGTAAGGACACTTCTCAACCTATATACTCAATGAATTTTGACTTGAAACTTTGTAGATATGGTATTCAGACATGTGGAAAGTTCCTTAATCTGTTTTCATCCGGAAAAAAGGTCTGCTAATGGGTCAACATTGAAAAATTGCTACGTGAGAGTCATCGGATTTATCTATTTGTCATGGATGCGCATGTGTGAATCGTTTATATGATAGATTACTTATGTTAAGAATAAGTAGGTTTGAAAACACTTTTTAAAGATCGTATCAAGCTGGTCTAATGGTTATCGTACTTGATTCACTGTCTTTAGGTTTCGGTTTCGATCTCAGCTCAAGTATATTTTTTTTTTTTTACTTACAAGAAGTGAACTGTTTAGAAAAAAAAACAATACTCGCACGCCTATACATGTCTCAGTTTCTTTCAGTTTTTATTTTTTTAAGGAATAAATATTAATTCTGCATTAATTCAAATATATTTATGCGTATTTTATGACCGGGCAACGCTGGGCGGCCTGCTAGTATACTTTTCTTTTTTTTTTTTTTACTTTTAATTTAACATTATTTCACTTTTATTTCTATTGATTATTTATTTCTCGGGGGTATATTCCATTTTCCATGTCTAAACAATGAAGTCCAGGCAATAAATTATTATTACGACAGAAAATATAACCCCCGCCCATTTTATTATTCGATTTAAATACTTATTTGTTTCTTTGATACGACAGGGGTGCGCAAGAGCGTTAATATTTTCCTTTTGTTCATGATGATAAGTAGTGTTTCGTTTAAAAAAAAATGGCTGCTATCACTTTCTGGAAATCATTGAAATTTGATTACATTTTTATTATTAACTGGGGGGGGGGCCACCCGGCGTAATACGGTTAAATATTCTATTATATAAACCTCAAACGTCGGTTTGTTTGCGTGTGTTTGTGTGTCTGCTAAAGACTTTTATCAGCCGCATCGAACCGGGTCGAAACCGGTATCATCTGAAAATTAGAATGATTAATTCTAGTGTGGTCAACTGGACTATTTCTTGCAAGAAGAGGGATCACTTTTTGCGTCAAGATTTTCGCAAGTCACGCATGCCTAGCAAACTGAATGTACGTTTAAGAAACGTTATTTTGAAGGGTCGTGGTCCGGCGGGCAAAAGTGTTTGCGAAACGTTTTTCCTTTTTTCGCGTTCCAGGTTCGAGCCTGCCTACCGAGGCAATTTTTTTTCCGCGCGCGATCGCATGGGCACTTGCTATTATTTTGATTGAAAGAAAAGTTGTTTTTATTTTTATTTATTTATTTATTTATTTATAGGGGAGTTCTAGTGCACGGGCTGATGAGGAAGTTGTCATCTGCTTCTTTTTTGTTAGGCTTGCTCAATAAGAGCAGCTGTGTCCAAACCGAAATTCATTTCCACCCGGGCAACGCCAGGTATCCATGCTAGTCTATTATATAAGTCTCAAACATCAGTTTGTTTGTGTGCTTGTATTTCTGCTAAAAACTTTTGTCAGCCGCATCAGACCGGGTCGAAACCAATACTATCTGAAAGAGCAATCCCTCAGATGCATAATATGTCGAAATTAGAAAAAAATATTAATTCTGTGGTGGTCAATATAACCATTTTTTTTTGGAAGGAGGGTCACTTTTTTGCGTAGCAATTTTCGCAAGTCGCGTACGCGTATCAAACTGAAACTGTTTAAAAACGTTATTTTGCAGGGCCATGACGTCATGACGCCATGACGTCATAAGTCGTCGTGGTCTGATGAACAAAAGCGTATACCAATAATTCTTTTGCTTTCTAGGTTTTAGCCTGCCTACTGCGGCTACTTTTTTTTTTTTTTTTTTTTTGTGGTCATATAGGAATTCGCTGCTATTTTGAAAAAGTGTTTTGATTAATTTATTTGGGGGGCGGGGGTCCAGCACACGGGCTGCCGAAATATCTGGTGGGAAAGTTGTCAACTACTTTCTGGGGGTGATTCCATTCTTTTGGGGGATTGCTCAATATCCTTAGTATAGCAGCTGTGTCCAAACCGAACTTCATGTCCACCTGGACAACGCCGGGTATCCATGCTAGTAAATTATTTAAAAAGAAAATAAAGCGAAACTGGAAGAAAAAATTTTTAAGCAAAAAAAAAAAAAAAAAAAAAAAAAAAAATGCCGCGTGCTGGACGCGAACTTGCAAAATTTAAGTTCGTAAGCTAACACTCTATCCGTCGGACCACGACGACACATGTTATGACCGTGCAAATTTCGACTGTTCCCACATGTGCGATTAACCAACAGCGTCGAAACAAGGTTTTACTTGACCCCCCCCCTTAAACAAAACGACATCTCTACATAAAATAATTGACGATTTTTTTCTAATTTGTCGATATTATGTGCCTGAGACATCGCTTTTTCAAACGCTATCACGTTCATTCTGCTTCGATGCGAATGACAAAAGTTTTTAGCGGACATACAAACACACAGACGACCGAGATTTATATAATAGAAGAAGATTGTTCTTTCAATTATGCAGAAAAGCAGACTGCATTGCGTTTGGAACGGATATCTGACATGGAGATACAGATGGATAAACTAAGCAAGACCGAATGAATGCATATTTAAGGAAATGTCTAAAACTCTAGTTTGTTGTAGAATTGGGGCCGAAACTGGATGTTAACATTTAATGCTGCCAAGACTAAGCTTATTTTCCTTAATAATTACAAGAACTCTTCTCAACTACTGATTGCCATGGCTAATGATACACTATCTCAAAGTACTTCACTCAAACACCTAAGCTTAACGTTCACAAATAACATAAACTGAAATAATTACATTGAGGTAATTGCCAAGGCTGCTGTGAATAAAGTGAGCTCCCTCTACCGTGCTAGGAGATTACTCACATCTGGGAGTATCCTGTATCTCTACAAAGCCACTATTCGCCCATGTATGGAGTATTGTTGTCACATCTGGGCTGGTGCATCAGTTTCTCGCTTCTAGGTAGCGTTCAAAAAGAGTAACCAACCTAATAGGTCCCGCACTTTCGGCCAAATCCAGCCTCTATCCCATCGCCGGAATGTGGCATTTCTGTGCGTTTTACAAGTACTTTAATGGTGAGTGTTCAGACGAACTCAAAGCACTAGGACCCCTTTGACGTAAATACTTCTGACAAACCAGACAAACAGCAAAATCTCAGACCTACGCTGTAAAGATCCTTAGATGCCGGAAAGCCTTTTAATCAAATAGCTTCTCCTCTTGAACTACTGGACTTTGGAATTCCCTCCCAGGCTCATGCTTCTATTATTGTACTGACATGCAGAAGTTCAAGTGTAATCTGAACAGACATCTTGCTGCTCAACTCCCTACATAGTACCCCTGAAAATCTGGTCCCAAATAGTAGCCCCTAACGATTTAGTGACACTAGGCTTTATTTGGGGTAAAAAAAAAAAAAGTTACAATAATTAAGAGAAAAAACTTTGCAAACTCGTAGATTTCATAAATTTTTAAGTTGTACCAGTTTATTTTATTTATTTTATTTTTTTTTTTTTTTTAGGAGTCGACTCTTTTAACCGACCCAAAATGTGTTGACTTGAGCATGTTATCTTATACTTCCTTAAATGCAATCCCAAATGATAAATTCTTAGGTTGGTGGTTGGATGGGCGTGATTTTTGTTTTTCTTTCTGTCTTTAATTGTGGCTTTAACTTGAGTGTTTGCGCAATGAGATAACAGAATCGACAGTGCTTCCGGTTAGGTCAACAAAAATCTATCAAGTTCGACTAGTTGGATAAATTAAACGCATGCAGTGTACTAGCAACAGGAAAAAGAATGCCAGAGAAAGTTAGTCTTTTGTGCTTAAGATAAAGTCCACAGATCGATTTTTTAAAATATAGATTTATCATAAAAATACAAACAAAATCAAATTAAACACACTACGTGTACATTGGTGATTTTTCAAACAATCGCATTGCATGTATATTTATATATTGATGAGTTTAGCTCCCAAATGTTTTCGTCTTTTATATTAAGACTAGCGAAGGTACCCGGCGTTGCCCGGGTGTTTAGGGGTGTGCGTGTTTGGCGGGGGGGGGGGTCAAAACAAAAGAATACGCGAAGTAAGAACCTTGTTTAAATATAAAAAAAAAACAATGTTAAAACTTCTTTAAAAAAATCGTTGCCCGGGTGTTTGTGTTGGGGGGGGGGGGCTTAAAAAAAAACAGTTTTGGTAAGTAGTTAGGATCTAACCGAAACCTTGAGGCGAAGGTGGAAAAGAAAGTGTGCAAAAAACCTGACACGTTACCCGCTCGGCCAACAAAGAGCAACTGAAACATGTTTGAATTTATTTAAGTACTAGCGGGGGGGGGGGTACCCGGCGTTGCCCAAGTGTTTGGAGGTGTGTGTGGTTGTTAATGAAAACCTAAGAATAAGCGAAGTAAAAAAAGAAAACATAAACACGAACGTTAAAACTTAAGCGGCGGGGGATAATCAAAACATCGGAAAAAAAAACACAAAAAAACTAACGTAAGGCAAACGAACGATGTTAAATGTAGGAATCGAAAAAACAAAAAAGAAAACAGAAAAACGAACGTTAAAACCAAAAAAAAAAAACACGTGAAAAATGGCTTAAATAAGCCTGTTTCGATATTAAAATTTAAAAAATCGATGGGTACCAGAGTGTTTTTGGGTGTCTGTGGTTGGTCAGGGGTGTTAATGAAAACCTAAGAATAAGCGAAGTAAAAAGAAAACAAAAAAAAAAACAGAAAAACGAACGTTACGTAAAAATGGCTTAAATGACACTGGTTCAATATTTAAATTTAAAAAAAAAAAAAAAGACATCTCGCACCACGATTCGAACCCAAAACGTTTAGATAATGAACCAACACTCTAACCAACTGAGCTAACACAACGTACGTAAAATTTAGTCAGTTCAACTATTTAAAGTAAATCATGTCATTACGTCATCATACGCATGCATAGAACCGATCTCGTCATGAGAGGACGGTTTTCGTTGACCCCCCCCCCTGTAGAAAATTGTTGATTTCAGGGTGAAAAAATGAACGTTTTTGGCCAATTTTTCGATATTTTTCGAGCGAATGATGAAGCTTCAATATGATACCAGTTTGTGAATTTTTGTTCTGTCTGTCGAAAGTTTTTAGCGGACACACAAACACACATGCATACAAACATACACACATTTTCGATTTTATATATATAGATTAAAAAAAGTATTGACACATGCCCACGATAAAAGTTAACTCTGCTACTTCTATTTGACCTCATTTATGACATTTATAACAAAAATATATGATTCAAGTGCCATAAGCTAGAGTCGAAACCGAAATCAAAACTTATGAAGAATTCTTGGTAAAATTATTTATTACAAGAAATAGAAGTACATAACAATTAAACGACCCGGATGTAAGCGTGACACCCAAAAGAACTCACACGCTATCGTATTAATATATAGATGATGAAAGAAAGCTCAATAATCAGGATAAAACATTAGTTTAAGAAGAATTCGATTTAAATTCTATGAATTAAATTTTACAACAATTTATTTATTTCGAAAAGGAGTACAAACAAAAAAAAATGTTTTCCTTCATGAAGTTTCAATAAATAGCTCATATCATCAGAGGAAACATATTTAAGAAAATTAATTGCAAATGTAGTCTATAAATGCTGCTAATTAGCACATAAATTGAATCTTACTAAAATTTTGGAATAAATCATACATGAATGAAACTTTGACAAAATGTCAAAAGGAAAGATTGAACGAATATTTTTAAAATAAAATCCAGGCTCAAAGAATAATCCAGAGAAAAGGTTTGAAAGTCAAATACACGCATATGATAAAGTCTAACAAAGATTGATATTCATATTTTTGTAGTTTAAAATGCAATATAGAAGTCGTATTTCAAAATTTGCGTATATATATATATATATATATATATATATGTGTGTGTGTGTGTGTATGTATGTTACGTTACGGTGGAAGGAGACTTTTGTTTTGGTTATTATTAATATTATTTATTATGAATGTCTCTCTTATTAATACGTATCTCTATGTATGTGCATGTGCGGCCGTGATCGTCTGTCTATGTATATGGTCGTGGCACCTTTTAGTGTGTGCATATGTATTGCGATAAAGTCACCATGATAATATTTTTTTTTTTTTTTTTGGTCTTCTCAGATCATTTCTTCCCGTCACTAGTCGATGCTGAAAAGGAACATCCGACGAAAACATAACGCCGATCTTCGAGTAAACGGGGGGAGGGGGGGGCGGCATCGCACTGTCGACCTAAACTTTCTTTTTTGCGCTTTCTTCGCATTTTCGAGTCCCCCTCAACACACCTATCTCGTCCAAAATCGGAAAGCAAACTTCTCGTTCGCTTCGTCCAAAATCGGAAGCTAAACTGCTTTTTGCATGCGAACGAAAAGATATCTTTTATCACTTTCGTTTTCATGTATCGTTTTCTTTCACATGTCACCGCTGACCTTAGCTACCGCATTTGACATACCCTTTGAACTCTTTTTACACTAAGCAATCTGCGAAGCAACTTACAATTTCCAACATGCCGGCATAAGCCGTAATATATTATATATATTAACTAGCGTCATATATTAATTTATGCAGATTGCGTATGTATTATTATAGAATCCATCCTCTATTGATTATTATATATTACGGAGAATAATTTGTGCGGTCGACTAATTCACAAAAAAAAAAAAAATGATAATGTTCATCAAATTCCGTCTGTGTTTGTTTACAATATAACGTCAGCTGATATTTGGGCTTGACGGTGAATACCCTGGAAAAGTCACTTCTGATTAATGTTTACTTTTAAAATATGCAAACGAAGAAATGATTTGCGGCGATTTGAAATGATACCTTCTTTATCGTAAACTGCACTCATTAATAAGAAAAAAAATTAAAATGTTGAGGTATACCCGGGCTTTAACAGAGAATCATTCGATCTGTAGTCTAATGCTCTACCATTGGGCTATATTTCCAGATGACAATAAATCGGGGGGGGGGAGAAGAAATGATTTGTTTAGATTTTATCTCCCTTGGTTAGTGTAACGTAAAATAGTCCTCTGTAAAAATGATTCTTTTTTTTATTTATAAGGGGGAAAGACTATTTTTAAGATTGGATTTTTTTTCGATTTTCGATACTCATCGGATGAATTTCTGTACAAAACATATAACAACACTACCAGACATGTAAATTAGGTTTGTGTGAAATTTGAAAAAGGTAGGCTCAGCCGTTTTGGAACCTCTGAGGAAAGAACTCTCTCTTTCTCTCTCATATATATATATATATATATATATATATATATATATAATATATATATATATATATATGCATGCCAGTGGCTGATAGGAAGGGGCGCGGTGGATACTAGAAAGCTGATTGGCTAACTAAAATCCTCAACAGAAGAGGACCATATAAAAACGAGAAACACCCACAGAATTCGCGCATAAGCCTGACGAATCCTAGAGTGGATGAAACGCCGAATATTCAGTGTAGCTTAATCGCCATATATATTTTATAAATTACTAACTAGCTCTACCTACGTATTGAGCACTTTTGAAGTAAATACTTAAAGTTTACGCATAAATCTATACTTTCGTATACTAATTTTATGTGAGTAAATGAAGTGGTTATATATATATATATATATATATATATATATATATATATATATAGAAGGCCTGTTAACTGAAAAATGCCTGCAGGCAAGATTTGTCAGACAGTCAGTACTATATGAGGGTCATTTAAAAAAGAGCAATAAAACATTTTTAAAAAGAAAAGGAACACAGTTCGATTAATACTGAAACTGAACTTTATTCTATATAAACATTATCTATGTAAAATTAAGTAATTTTAAAGCAATATACCATTTAATACTGATAAAACTGAATTATGAATTTAGGAAACAAACAAAGAAACATTAAACAAATATTTTTTGGCCTTCAGAACAAGATCATAGTGTAGTATCTGTTTTGATGCTACACTTTACCTTTTCTGTCCTCGGTCGGTGGAGGAGAAATCTTTCATGACTGAGATTATTTTTGTTCCTATCCAGAGTGCCCCTTATTGAGAAGCTGGATTTTGCCCATAAAATTATATGTTGAAATATTTAAATAACTATTACTTTAAATACAGAAATTATATTTAAAGTTTTGGTTTTCTGTTCTTCCATATCCATTTCCACCCCACCCCATGTTTTTCATCAAAATGTATAGCGTATTAGTTGTCTCACAGGCCATCATCTGTGGTGTTCCCTGGAGACCAAGTGCCAACAAGTCTCCCAGATTTCCAGTGTTTTCCACCTATTGACCACTTGTGCAGAAGATTGTATGTTATCGCAACAGCCGTTGTCACGGATTTCTCGTTGGTATCGGCCATTAGTGTTTCCTGGTGTTTGGGTGACAAAATGCCTCCCCAAGGTACCAGATTTGAAGTGCACACTTCCAGTGGAGATTTGGTTACTCTTCCACCTCGGTCTTTCCATCCTCGCTGTCTCTTCACAACTAGTTGGTGTGGCGCCAGTCGATGTCATCTACACCAGTTTATTATTATTATTATTATTATTATTATTATTATTATTATTATTATTATTATTATTATTATAAGGGTGCTTGTGCAGTGTACGCACGTGTATTTTATATAGTATTTCCAAGTTAAATTAAATTTTGGGTTTGTACTACTGTACACATAGATTCGAAAATTTTGTCAAACAAATATATAACTAAATGTTATCAAAGGCAGCACAAGTTATTTTTCTACCTAACTGGATGTTTTTAGTATTTTTATTTGATGTAACATGTTTATTTTGTATAGTTTTTAGAATCTGTGTATAGTAAAGCAAACCCCAAAATTGTTTGTTTTGCAATAAAATAATAAAATGAAATATTCGACTTTCTCCGATAGAAATAAAAGTTCAAAAACTAGTTAACTTACTATATTTTGTTAGATTAAAATTATCCCAATGTGCAGTTATAATAATTATTGTCCAAATGGAAAATTGTTCTTTCTCTTTAGAACATACATGGACATTCGGTAACACAGCCATATTTTTATGCCTGTTAGCGTGACCATATGGTTGAACACCGGAAACATTCTATACCTACAAGTTCATCAGGAAGTGACGTTACACTGTCCTGTTAACTGGCCTACTCTCTAGATGGTGATGCTCTTTTATACAATAGTAGATAGATAGATAGATGGATAGATATAATTATTATTTTATGTAAATATTTTCAGTATTTACTTCGACAGTGCCTGGCGAGTCCTCACGGGGATGAAACGCGGAAAATTCTGTGTATCTTAATTATATTTTCAAAAAATCAATTCACACATATATCTAAATTTTAATCTATTTATGACGATATATATAAAATTTAGATATATTTGCGTGGCACAAGCTTCGGGCTTGTATCAGTGCAGTATGGTTTAGCTCAGCACAAGCAACCCATCCTCCCAGGCATTATCATCTCTCTTCGAAAGGATGTCGCTTAAGGCGCCCACCACCGCTGGCGCTCGCTCCACTCCACTCCACTAGGGAAATCCAACGTCAACGTTTGCACCTATCCAAAGTTCTTGCTTTTAGGAGTGATGGGAGGTGCTAAAGTTCCCCACTATAAAAACCGACCTTGTCTAACTTTTCTACAATGGAACGGGGCGGGGGGGGGGGGTCTTCAGGTAAGCAAAAAAAAAAAAATAGGTTAGTTTAAACTGTCTGAATCGGGAATAAATAAGTACTTCAAAAATAAAAAAGCATTTTGATAAAGCTGTTGAAGCTGTCTTATCTACCCCCCCCCCTGTCATGTACACCTACACACTTTATTCCCCTTCTTTTATTCAGTCGTTTAATTTATTTATAAATCTTTTGTTATCAACATTTGAATATGTGATGTCTGACGTTATTATTGGATGAGCCGCTACCGCCACCTCTCCCCCGCATTCCTTTATGTCAACTTAACTACTGGGAGCTTTTTTTTTTTTTTTTTTTTCCGCTTTACTTGTAACCGTTGAAAAGGGCGGTATTATATCCTTGCGTTGCGTTTCTTTTTTTTTTTTTCCATTTTCTTTTTTTTTATGAACAAACAAAAAATTTTTTTTTTCCTTTCCTCTTCCTTTCCTTCTTCCCTTTTGTCCCTTTTCTTTTTTCTGAGGCTTCTTTTTCATTCCCTTTTTTCTGTTCCTTTTTATTCCCTTTTTATGTTGTTATTGTTGTTTTCTTTTTGTCCCTGCTCTTTCATTCCTTTTTTTATTATTATTATTGCCCTGCATTTTTCATTCCTTTTTCTTTCCTTTTTTTTCTGTCCCTGCCTTTCTCCCCCTTTTTTCGTCCCTTGCCTTTTTCACACACTCTCTTTTTTTTTTTCAGTCTCTGCCTTTTTTTTTCTAATAATTTTCCTTTTATTGTTTTCATCTTTTCTTTCTCCTTTTTTTAATCTCGTCTTTATTTTTTTTATTTATTTTCTTATAATGATCGCGAGAGTAGAAAAATCTATTGTGTTAAAATGTCTGACTGACACGGTGTACAGATAAGTTGAATTTGTTCAAAAACCTGAATAATCATACACTCGCTTCGTTAACGTTTATTTACCTGAAATGAGAAGACGCCATAAACAAGTTTTCGTTACGTTTTTCGAACAAAAGAGAACTACGCACGTCTTTCTTTCTTTCTTTTTTTTCTTTTTCACGGTCGCTATGAAAAGGAAATTCAATGAAATTGTTTTCATCAAAAAGTTAAATTTGGAACAATTTAACTTGTAAGTCTTAAATTGTTAACAAATTAAATAAATGTAAATCCGCTGCAGTTAAAAAAAAAAAATACAAAAAAAAAAACTAAACTAAAGCAAATCTTTTTAGACAAATTTGTTTCTTCTCATACAACGACAATTATGCAACGGTTATAATATGGAGGGTGGGCCTCCTAGAACTGCACAGAACACCGCAATTAACAGGGATCTGGTCATTACAGAAATGGTCTAATCTGTTTATTTGGGGGGGGGGCGGGTAGAGTAAGTGGGCGAATGCTCCGTTTGAATTCAGGAGTAGTTTTTTTTTAATTTATTATTATTATTATTATTATTATTATTATTTTATTACCACCACCATCATCATCACCATCATTTCTTCAGATATGTTTTTTAAACCGTTTTCGTAAAAAAAAAAAAAAAAAAAAAAAGTATATTGTTCCTGTTTACTTGACTTTCCACGGGGGCAGAGTTAGACACACGGTCGATTTTTAATGTAGGGGAAAAACAGCTCCCAAAAATGTTGCACTCTAGATAGGAACAAACATTTAAAAATTGCCTCAGCCACAAAGGATTTCTCCTTTACTGACCGAGGACAGAAAAGGTTAAGTGTAGCATCAGAACAGATGCTACACTATGATCTTGTCCCGAAGTGTTCGTAGGCACCGCCAAAAATGGCCGCAAAATCAAGTTCGTGTTTTTTTTTTTAACGAAATTACATTTATTAAAATCCATTATTTCTGAGTAACGTTTTTTTTCCAGAAAGATAAAACCCTGAATTTTATCATATAGAAAACAGAATAATGTAAAACTTTTTCTACTATTTTTAATTAAATTTTAAATGTTAAATTTTCCCAAAAAGTTAACAATTGACATTTTTCGTCTTGCACAAAAAACGTACATAAATATTTAAAAAAAAAAATAAGGTTTTGGAAATTATTTATTTATTTATTTATTTATTGTCTAACTAAGATTTAGGATGATTTTCTAAGAGAATGTGCAAAAATATTATGATATAAGTACCTGGATTTCAAATAATTCCACTTATTAATATAGGTAACTAGTTATTTCGCGTCGATTTAGACTCTAAATCGACACTGTTTACGTTTGCGTTTGATAAGAAGAAAACTATGGAAGACCAAACAGGCCAAAAAAAACTTATTTTTCAGTGACGAAAATTTCAATGTATTATTAAGCTGAGGCTGGCCAGTACCAGATGGGTGACCATTTGTATGAGTTTGGTTTTTAATGTGTATGTGTGTGGGGGCCAGGCTCCCCAAAATGGGGGGGGCAATTTAAAACAGAATAAAAAAAATTATTTCAGCGCGTTTGGTCCACCGTAGTCGAAAGGCGGCAAACGTTTTCAAACGGGATCGAAAAAAAATGATGCTATTTAACACAAAGGGCACAATATTTATCGAATTATTTTTTTGTATCGATTATTCAAAGCATGTCCTGTTTAATAATGGTCATGCATTATTCGGCTCGCTAAAAAAAAATTAATTTATCAAAAATTTTAAAATGGCCTTTTTCGTATAAATATTAAAAAAAATTTTTTTGTTGTTTTGCTTAACTTAAATTAATTATTTTACTTAACATATTCACCGAATTTCACACTTCAAAACTCAAAAGCGGGATAATTAAACACAATCGAAGTTCTGATATTCAGACGTCAAAATAAGGTACGCAAACAATTTTTTTTTTTTTAATCTATAATTCTGTCCCTTACAACAACACAATATCTTGTGTTCAGTTTCAGATGATTATTTTAAGCATATTTGTTCCCACTTCAAAACAAGGGGGGGGAGGGTTGTAAGCAAAAAAAAATATATATATATAAATATCGTTTATGAAAAATAAGTACACTGTTATAAAGTTCAGTCTTCTCTTAATAATCGCTGAAAATTTCGTATTGATCGGGTAATTACCTGATTTTTGGTAGATTTTTAAAAAGACGGTCCGTCAAAAAGTACTGACCTGCTTCCCCAGTTTTGGCGGTGCCTATAAACTTTTATTGTTGAAATTAACTTTGCTCGTTTAAAAAAAATCAAGGTTGAAAAGACGTATCTCATCTTGGGTGTCATTTTCACAACGTTTCGGTCGATGTAACCTCCGACCTTCTTCAGGTTTATCTTGTCGAACTCGGAAGTTTGGACGGAATTTCGAACGGAACCCTTTACTTCACAGGGTAACCTGCTCTCGTTCCATCAGCCATGACTGAGTAGAGGCCCTAAGTAATTCGCAATTGTATGTTTCGGTCGTTCACACTGAGGATTGAATCTTCAACCTTCAGGAGAGTATCACTTTTTACAATCCCCTCCCCTCCCAAAGTATTCTAACCACTGCGCCACGGATCACTCAGTAACGAGCTTTGGAAGATTGTTGGTGAATAAAACACAATCGCCAAAAGATAAGCGTTTTATTATTTCTAGTCACCATTGGGAAAAATCACTCGTAACGTAAAGCCCTGATTTATAAATATGCCAAAAATCAATTTGTAAAACGTCAGACTAAAGATTTAAAGATTACGGTTTCTGATCTTTGTTTAATTTAATTTTTTTTTTGGGGGGGGGTCTCTATCTATCTATCTATCTATCTGTCTACTATTATATAAAAGGAATTTTGTGTGCGAGTTCGTTCCCTATGGACTCCAAAACGGCTGGGCAGACTTTTATGAAATTTCACACACAGTTACGTTATGTGTCTGACAGTGTTCTTAGATAAGTATTCTATCGAAATGTCTTCGATAATCTAATGAACAAAAAAAGGAATATTTTTCATTAGATTTTAGCCTAACATCGCAAATGCATTTGGAAAGTTTTATTACTACACAAGCCAAAAGACCCGACATATAAAATCAACTAGTGATTTCTTTGATATGATAGGGAATGTTCCTGTTTACAGCACAATTGGAGTATGACACTTACTTTTGTATTTTAAACTTTAATTCAAGCCATTATATATAAAAATAATTTTGACTGTCACTGCTGGGAAGCATTTGAAGCTAATTCCCGGTGCACCGCGATGGGTCCCCAACTAGAGCTGCCAATCAATCTATTTCACTTTCATCGATTTCGATGACAATCAAAATATGGGAGTGTGAAACATTCGTTGATCAGAATCGGGCAGCGTTGGAGCTCCCTTACTATTAATACAGTATTCTCCATTTCTAAAAGTAGTTAAGATCTCTGACATTTTAAAGTGAGACAAAGTCAACAACGCAAGTGACTGCCGGACCAACGGACAGAATGGTTGGGAAATGATATACAAACTGCCATTAGATCGAGCGTAGGCATTTGGATGATTTCAAAACATCATTAATTTATTACCCACACAGCAGCAGCCGTATAGCGTAATGATTTGAGCGGTCGGGTTTCGATCCTGGCTGTTACCTGTTTAGCCGCACTGATTCGCTAGCGAAACAGTACTGTATGTGGATGACTAATATATATATATATATATATAATGTGTGTGTGTGTGTAGGGATTTTTTAACTCGAAAGAACGGCGCCATTCAGCAGAGCTAACCTAACGAGCCATTTTTGTTATAGAATTTTCAGAATGTGAGATATATATATATATATATATATATATATATATATATATATAACTATTTCCACAGCCCAAAGAACGCCGCAGCCCACAAAAGCCATGCCAGCCAACGAACTGGAAGTCTAAGACTGAAGTTTCGCCGTCATTTGGGCTCGAAAGTCAGACATGTCCGCAGCCGAGTCTCCTATATGCGAGGTTAGCACTCTACCAACTGAGCAAACGCCCCGCAGCCCCCGCACACAAGAAATTCTAATAACTATATATATATATATATATATATATATATATATCGCACGCACTGGTAAAATTAAAAATTGAAAGAAAAATGACGCATGAGAAAAATAAAAACTCTTAATTTATTAAAATATAGGATACAATACTTGAAGAGAAAACTGTGCAAAGGCGTCATTAATCCAGTTACATCGAGTTACGCCGCGTGTCTTGAGAGAAAAAAAAATCGCCCCTCCTCCCTCTCTGTCCTTTTCACTGTCGCTCTAAAAACACTTGTAGGAATTATTTCAAATTGTGTAGCCGTTAAATTTAGAACACTTTATCGTTTAAGTCTTAAATTGTTAACTGGTTAAACAAGATGTAAAGAGAGATCTAATCAATCTCATAAAATCACGGCGTGAGTTTATTGCGAGAGAAAAAAAATTGGTTATAGTTATCTAGGATACTTCCTAGCTTCCAGCGTAACGAACGCTACCGGAAGCGGGGACTAGGCAAATCGGTTCTTTCACTTTTATTGTTCTTCAGAATTTTTGAAGCAATTTTTTTAAAATAAAATGTAAGGACATTTTCGAAAAGTATACAATAAAAATGTAAAAAAAAAAAAAAAAAACTATGCAGATAAAAAATAACACTATTAGTCTTTATTAAATAGATCATTACTTTAAAAGATTTGGAAAAGTGTTTTCAATAAGTATTTTAAAAATTCTTAAATGTATTTTTTTTTTAATTAAAAAAAAAAAAAAAAAAAAAAACAGACCAATTTCAATAATTAATTAAAATAGACCGAAAAAAAACTTTTCAACGATTATTTAATTTTTTAAAAAAATCGAAAAACGTATTTTTTAATAAATTACATGCACAGGGGAGATATAGGCATGAGATTAAAAAAAAAAAAAAAAAAAAAAAAAAGCCAAAGAACTTATTTGCTTTGTCACCGCTTCTAGTAGCGCTGCTGCGCTGCGCCAGAAATCAGGAAGTACGTTAGCTGACTATAACAAAAAATTCTGTACAGGCATTAATTTTTTGTTAAATATTATATGAGGAATCTTTTCGTGTTAAACTAAATGAGAAATACACATTTTGTATTGAGAAAGACACACTTTAACTGTAAACATTTGGTAAAATTATCGAATATAGCCCGAATGGACGGGCATTTTGGATACTTTGTTATTCTTTATTACTTATATAATGTTATGAATTGAATTTTTTAAAAAAATTCTTAATGCTGCAATATTTTAAGTTATAAATTTATATTTTTTACTAGAATATCTTGTCCTTTTCTTTTCCAGTTTTAGCAGCTAGTCCTTTACTTTTCCATGTTTAAGCTTAACCATATTATTTTTCAGGCTCGCATGTTTCTCTTGTAATCCATGATTTTTCCAGCCTTCCAGTAAATTCACTTGTTCTTTGTTTAATTTCAGCCTTACTTTTTTTTGTCCCCATAAACATAACATACACATATGTAATAACAATGTACGGCACTTGTCTACTTTCAATAAAATCCCTCCAATTATCTCCCGTTCATGCTCTTATTCTCTCTGTTTCACGTGTTATTTCCCTTTTCACGAAACCAGTGAATTAGTAGCAACATTAGTCGCTAATGCGACGCGGTTGCTATGGAAATCAGTTATAAAAAAAAGTCGCTCACCTTACTTTTTTTACGATTTTGAACACCAGTAAATTCATAACTTTTGTTTTATTGAACGAAAATTGAAAAATGTTTCGTTTTTTTTTTTCACGATGTAGCTGAGAATGTGATTTATAAACTGTAATAATTGTTTGAAATTTAGTCAAAAAATGAGTGAGCGGTGAAGCTTTAAAGCGGTTCTAAATGACTAAAACTGCCACTTAACCATATATTCAAACAATACAATGTTTGAATGATAGAATCTATATCTATAAAAGTGAAAGTGTCTGTATGTCTGTGTACATTTTCCTACCAAATAACTGTCAATTTTCGGTCTACAGACTCTAAATTTGGCATAAGGGGTATTGGGATTTGGAAAAATCTTTTTAATCGGTTTTCGGCTAGAAATTTGGCTGGTAAGGGGTCAAAGTTCAATGATTTGACCTTTGAGAACTCTACCACATTCCTCCGCCAATTTTGGGTCTAAACACTTGAAATTTTAGATATAGATTATTTGGACAGGGATCTAACTTTATAATTCTATTTGAGCCCAAAACAATAAATGCTAAGGGGTCAAATTGGGGTTAGAGTTTAAACAAATTGACGTCTGCGGTCTCTACCAACTTTTCTCAATGGTAGTTAAGGAAGACTATTATATAGAAAGGCATTACCGTATATATTCACACTTTTTAATATATACATAGACACGTAAAGTAAGGAACAGTACATAGAGCCCGAGCAAAGCCGGGCGGAACTGCTAGTACCTATAAAAGTGGAAGAGTCTATGTACATTTTCCTACCAAATAACTCTGTCAATTTTCGATCTAGGTTAAATCTAGGTTACTAGGACATGGGTCAAACTTTTTAATTTGATTTGAGCCCAAATAATAAATGTTAAGAGGTCAAAATTGTGGTCAAAGTTATTTAAAAAAAATTGACCTCTGCGGTTTCTACGAAATGACTCTGACAATTTCTGGTCTAAACATTTGAAATTTTACCTAGAGTATTCAGAGATAGGGCAAGCTTTTTAATCGGTTTTTAACCGAAAATTTTAGCTGTCAAAGGGTCAAAGTTCAAAAGATTTTACCTTTGCGGTGTCTAGCAAACTACTCTGCCAATTTTAGATCTAACCATTTGAAATGTTACATAACAGGTATTCAGACATGCGGCAAGCATTTTAATCAGTTTGGGGGCAAAAATTTGGCTGCCAAAAGGGTAAAGTTGAAAGATTTTTCTGTCAAACACTTGAAATTTTAGGCGTAGATCACTTAGACATGGGTAAAACTTTATTTTGATTTCAGACCAAAATGTTAAGGGACAAAATTGGGGTCAAAGTTAAAAAAAAATTATCTCTGCAGTCTCTACGAAATTACTTAGACAATTTTTGGTTTAAACATTTGAAATCTTATAAAGTGTATTCACACGTAGGGCCAGTTATGAATAGTACAGAGGGCCCGCGCAAAGCCAGGCTGAACTGCTAGTATTTAACAAAAAATAATTTTTATGCGTATAGATTCTTTTCTTTTCACAATAAACTCTCGCCGTGATTTAGCGACTTTGTCTCGGTTTTTTAATTGTTCTCGTTCATAAACAAATTAAAACCGTACTGGATTTATTTATGCTTACAAGTAATGGCCAACTTATGGTCCAACACTTCGTCTACACAATTTGGAATAATTCCAATAAGTGACGTTTTTGGAGTGACAGTGAAAAGGCCGGGGGGAGGAGGTCCTCCTACACTTCTTTTAATCCGGACAAAATCACAAGAGAAAATTTGGTAATTCTTCTGGCGAAGCTAGTTTACTGGACGTTCAACAGGTGGCAGTGTGGCTTGGTGGATTTGTCTTATGTATGTCTTTTTCACAGAACGTTCACATATTTCTGTTTGAGGTTATGGTTGAAAATTCATGCTTCCAGATGTTAAAGTGCGTATGCAGCTAAGTCGGAAACTATCCAAAACACACCCACAAAACTTAGATATCAGTTTTCAGCACATAAACACTTTTTGGGGAGAGGTCAACAGGAACGCAATTAGTTGGAGGGGGACATTTAGACCGATTTTTTTTTTTTTTTTACTTTTCTATCAATTGTGAAATTCTAACTAAAATACACTTTCTTGGTCTTCGAGTTAAATAATTGTATATAGACGTATTTATTTTTAATGAAATTTTTTTAAGGTAAATGTGGTATTATGGTGATTGATGATTCTGGTTAAGAATGGGATAGACATTTTCTAGTCATGTCGGCAAAGGATGACCAACGACACCAATTTTCCCATACTTTTGAATGACCTTGTGTCAAACTTTTTTCAGATGTTAAAATATAATTTTTGTATATTTTATGCAAATGCATTTTTCAAAATGTGTTCTCTGTTCTATCTTCTGCAAGAGTAAGAGAAACCCTTAACTGGGGCAATTTTTGAACGACTTGGGAAACTTTAAGTAGGATGGTTCCTGGAGTAAATGTGGTATTATGGTGATTGATGACTAGTTAATAGTAGGATATAAATTTTGTAGTCATGGTGACCAAAGGTATTCATTTCCTCACATCTTCAATGGCTTTGTGCCTAATTTGTTAAAATGAACTTTTAAACATTTTTTTGAAAATATTTCTGTTCTGTCTTCGGTCGGAAGAGGGAAAATCCTCCTTGCTTGACTGATGAGGAACAGATAATGGGGTTAAATGAAAGATGATGCCCGTGTGACGTAATATATATATATTTATATTCTCTATTTCAACTCCTCGGGAAATCTGTCCCTACCCGGGATTGATTAAAACGGTCTTGACATAGTTATTCGACCCTCCTCGGACCCCTGGGGGGATCTAAAGCTCCCCAATGAGGGCAAATTGCTCCCTCATGTCGATTACGTCACACCCGTTTTAAACTCTTCTATTTTGTTTTCCAGTCTCCCGAGCAACGCCGGGTAGCCATGCTAACTACATCTAAACCGATGATACATTCTCTTTATCATTAATATACTTTTAAAACGAGTCTCTATAGGGAGGAGATCGATCGCTTGACACTGGATGATTTCCGGAAGTGTTCTTAAAGTCAACTAGAATACCATATGAAAAGTAGATAGTTTTTATTTGTTTGCTTACCTCCAAAACGAGATGTGACATACTCCACTTCGCGAGAGTGTAATCCAGTACAAAAAAAAAATAATCTAGAAATGACCCGTCAGGATTCGTCGGTAGGGGCACCTCAGGCGATCAGCAATGCACCAACCTTCCCTAAAACGAGGAGATATTACCTGGAAGGGTGAACCTTCTAGGGTCGAGCTTGGTCATACTTTATTTTGGCAAAAAATGGGGAGGGGGGCATGATACTACCACGACTCTCTCTCTCTCTCTCTCTCTCTCTCTCTCTCTCTCTCTCTCTCTCTCTCTCTCTCTCATGTCGGGTTCAGCGCCGAGAATAGAGCCTCTGCGAGTGTGAAAACAATTGATTAGTGTTTCCAGCTTAACAGAGACAGATCAAAGAAACTTTAATTTATGGACGATTTATAGACGGCATAATCAAGTTGACACATTGGTTCTCGTTAGATCGCTGAAGTTAAGCGACGTTTAGCCTGGTCAGTATTAAATGGGGGACCATTTGGAAATAACAGTTACTGTATGTTTTCTTCGTTTATCTCTGCATTGTTTTAAGTCTTACTTCTCCTTGCTAGTGGGATCTAACAATGTTGACTCGGGAGATGAAAGGTTGTGGAGATTGTGCAACCTTTGATTTATAATTAAACGCGAAGCCTTTATTGCAAGGGCTGTCCATTGTCTCTGGAGACTGAACGAAGCCATAAATGAACGATTTATAGAAGACTTGTTTAAAAATCCGAAAAAAAAAAAAAAATAACTGAATGATTAAAATTAATTTCTGTTATTACTTTTGTTAGAAATTGCACGGTTGAATTTACATACAGCGCCTTTGGACTCCTATTTCCAGGTTCATGTAAAAAAAACGGAAGTGACCTTTGGGACAATTTCTAGCGCTTTTTTTTTTTCTTTGGTCATGCGGATGTAAAAATATAAGAGCTGATTTGTTAATTACTTTAGCAAGCAATGCATTTAAACTCCATAAAACAGTTTGGTGATTTTTTTTTCCGTACTTTTCTAAACTTTCTTTATGAAAGACTAACCAGGATGCCCGGCGTTGCCTGGGTTTTTGGATGTGTATGTTGAGGAAAAAAAAAAGTGGTAGTAGGCAGCCAGGCTCGAACCCGTACTGCGAAGGAATAAAAAAAACTTGAAAAAAAAAAACAAAAAAAAACGTGACGTCTTTGTCGTTGCGTCCATCGCCAAACCGGAAGTAACGAAGGTTTAAATTAAGGCTAGTCAATCGAAAAGAGGGGATGACTTTCGAAAATATCGGCGAAAAAACCGACCCCTCCTTGTAAAAAAAAGTGCCCAGTTGAGTTTTTAGCCTATCTTTTTATATTTGTCGTCCGAATATCCGAGCTTCAAAACGATACCGATCTCATGAAAATCCGTTACCTCTGCCGAAAGTTTAAGGCATACATACATAAAAAAAAGAAGCTTCTTTCAATCTTGACAGACTATGGCTACCCACGGTAAGGGTGCCTGCGCGTGAAATTTTTGTAGCGAGAGTTGTGCAATCTTCAACCACACCTCTCCTGATTCGACATTGTTGAATATCAGTGGCAAGTGGAGATTTAGGAGGACAGGGAACAATGCCAAGATAAACAGAAAGCACATACAGCGCCTCGAATTCCCGAAATGGTCACCCATCCGAACTAGCCAGGCACAACGTTGCTTAACTTCGGTTATCTGACGAGATCTGGTGTGTCAATGTGATCATGCCGTACATGATGATTGCAACGTCTTGTCAGACGAGTGCCACTCCCTCAGACATTTAAAATCCATGATTCCAAATGTCTGAGGGAGTATCTATACAAATATGATGTTACAGAGTCTTAGCTTTGTACGACAGCTAAGTCTCTCTCTCTCGGTTCAAAATGTTGAGATCCAGCAACAAGCAAGAACAAGATAGCCAGCAACAAATTAAACTGCAGACCAGCTTAATGCGGGTAATGGTCTTCCGCTTTATGGTTTTTTAAATCAGAGATTTGCTTCTCCTAGAAAGGTTGCCTTCACCACGGCTTATGGGAGCCCTCTCCGCCCCATATTACATATACACACACACACACACAAATATACACGGTGCTAGTTGGCCGTTGACCCAGAAAGAGTTCATTCGCCCTTTGGAAGGTCTTGTTTTTAATCCTTCAGGGAGACTAGCCGCCCTCCTCACCAAACAAGTCTGGTGGGGGAACCAGTTTAGTCGCCGGTGACCCGACCATGAGGCAGGTAGTACTGAGTTACATGGTACCAGTAGCACATGACATGACATGACATATGCCGTACATACATACATACATACATACATTACATACATTTAAACAGACAGGTGAGATTTATATTATATAGATAGACTATCCGATAGCCACTAACGTCTTGGCTACGCAAGACGTATCGTTTTGCAAAGATACACAATACTGGACTCTATATTTAAAGTTAGTGTTTGTTCAACGATGCATGCGTAGTTTTACAAGCCTTTTTATGTAAGAAATTCTCACACTTATTTATTTTTAGCTTCAACACTAGAGTCAATCTAACCTAAATAAATCATCTGTTCAAAATCAATAAGATAATTTTTATAAAGTTTGACGGTGTATTTTTTGAAGCGTGACAAGAAACAAACAAAAATTTTTCGGGGACGCTGGGATACTTCTAAAAGGGGTGGAGACATTTTTTTTCCTTAACAATGGCTAAAAATGATGATTAGGGTAACACGTTTGGTTGTGCGGCATATTACGATTATTAACGGTTTTGTTTTTAATCTGTTTTATATAATGGCATCTTAACAGATGTTTAACCCAGAAAACTAACTTTTTTTTTCTATTGTCCCCTTTTTTTTATTCTTTGCTTCCCTTCTAGCTTTCTCTTTCTCTCTGCGTGCTTTATTTCACCCTTGCAAGACTACCCGGCGTTGCCCGGGGGTCATTACAAAAACAAAATAGAAGATGAATGTGAAAGAGTATAAGAAGGCTATAGCAATGCAGGAAACCGGGTGTTAAACATCAAGGTTACACCGTCAAATCATGTTATTTCGTTAAGAAAATTATATCGAACGAATTGGAAGTAATCACTTGATTAAATAAAGTAAACGAACAACATATACATTTTTTATATATTTATGACTATTTAACAGAAAAAGGAAACAATTTTTAAAAAGTGTATTGTCTTAACAAAACCAGATATAATATTTAAAAAAAAAGAAGAAAAAAAAAAGACGCTTTGTCGTGTGTAAAGGGATGAAACTTGAAATAAAATATTTAAAAAAATATTTGAAAATATTTGAAAACATTAATAATTCGTAATATCGTGATTTGACGGGTTTACCCTCAAATTAAATTTAAAAAAAAAAAATATTTTTTAAAAAACTGAAACTTTGCTGTGCGTAATAAAAGAAAATTAAAATATTTAAATAATTTTTTTAATAATATTAATTAAAAATTTTTATTAAATATTAATTAAATATTTTTATTAAATATTAATTAAATATTTTTATTAAATATTATTTTTATTAAATATTAAATTTTTTTATTAAATATTAAATTTTTTTATTAAATATTAATTAAATATTTTTTTATTTTATGTTTTACAACTTTTAATAATTCGTAATATCGTGATTTGACGGTGTAAATACTGATGTGACCCTTCTAGATTTGTCGAACTTTGCCGGACTTAACTGCAAGATTTTCTCCGGTCCCAAATTAGTCTGTGTTAATGTACAATATAACCCGGATATAAGAACACTTGATATCAGTGTAACCCGGATATAAAAGAGGTATATCTCTCTCCCCGTATCTTCATGTATCGATTTATTTTCCTGGTGAACCATAGATGCAAAGCAGTAAGATGTACTTACTGTTTCAGATGACCGGGATGGTAGAAGTCGTTGATAATTCAACAATAGAAGATGTTGTGTGTGTGTGTGTGTGTGTGTGTGTGTGTGTGTGTGTGTGTGTGTGTGTGTGTGTGTGAAAGCGCTAAAACTGAGGCACTTCTCCTTTTCCGTTTTGCTTTTTTTATGTAACATCACTACTGGCTCTATTCAAGATATTGGAGACGATGAATTATTGCTCCCAGGCAGCACCAACAAAAGGACAGAAGTTCTTTATCCCGGGCTACATTGTGTATAAACACACGAAATTGAGGAGGCCTTCAGAGCGCTACTAAAAGCTAGTTCCTCCTCCTTAAAAAAAAGAAAACTAATATTTAGATTTTAATCTGAAAAGATGTTGAAAATCGGGTTTATATCTTGATAACAGAATTAATCTTTACCATTGGGTCACGCTTACCTTTTATATAATACAAGCAGGACACTCGACGTTGCCCGGTCGTGAAATGCGCTTAAGTACTATATTTTAATTCATGTAAATTTCATATGTATTATTATAGAATCGATCCTTTATCGAATATTACATATTACTAGGGGTAATTTGCCCGGTGGACTAATTCACAAAAATTAAAAATATATATATTTTTTTTAATAGTTATGATAACGTCGTTCATCAAGTTCCATCTGTGTTTGTTTACAATATCATTTCAGCTGATATTTGGGTTTGATGATGAATGCCCTGAGAAAAGTCACTTCTGATTAATGTTTACTTTTAAATATGCAAATGAAGAAATGATTTGCGGCAATTATTAGAAAACGGGCTTGGAAAGAAAATATGCACGCTAAGATGTAAACCCAGTAATGAAAATATGAAATTTAACACCATTATGAATTATCTGCCATTTCTATCGCAAGTAATTGATAAGTTTTTTTTATTTGTCTGAATTTTACACACACACACACATATATATATATATATATATATATATATATATATATATATATATCCGGTGCAATGCCGATCAAAAAAAAAAAAAATACAAATTCTGCGAGGTTTTGAACTTTTGATCTGTTTTTTAAGCTTAAGTGAAACATACAAATACAAACATTTGCTCTTTATATAGATTTTCTCGCCACTGCCGTTCGTTTCTCTCTCGCGTATTTTTTCTTCCATCACCTGTCTTTCTTTCGGTCGTATTCACCCACCTCATCTGTCTTTACTTCCCCTAACATTCTTTCCTACTTTTGTACCCCCCTTCTCCCTCTTTCTTTTGTACCCCCCTTCTCCCTCTTTCTTTTGTACCCCCTTCTCCTTCTTTCTTTTGTACCGCCCCTTCTCCTTCTTTCTTTTGTACCGCCCCTTCTCCTTCTTTCTTTTGTACCGCCCCTTCTCCTTCTTTCTTTTGTACCGCCCCCTTCTCCTTCTTTCTTTTGTACCGCCCCCTTCTCCCTCTTTCTTTTGTACCCCCCTTCTCCCTCTTTCTTTTGTGCCCCCCTTCTCCCTCTTTCTTTTGTACCCCCCTTCTCCCTCTTTCTTTTGTACCCCCCTTCTCCCTCTTTCTTTTGTACCCCCCTTCTCCTTCTTTCTTTTGTACCGCCCCTTCTCCTTCTTTCTTTTGTACCGCCCCTTCTCCTTCTTTCTTTTGTACCGCCCCTTCTCCTTCTTTCTTTTGTACCGCCCCCTTCTCCTTCTTTCTTTTGTACCGCCCCCTTCTCCCTTTTTCTTTTGTACCCCCTTCTCCTTCTTTCTTTTGTACCGCCCCTTCTCCTTCTTTCTTTTGTATCGCCCCCTTCTCCCTCTTTCTTTTGTACCGCCCCCTTCTCCCTCTTTCTTTTGTACCGCCCCCTTCTCCCTCTTTCTTTTGTACCGCCCCCTTCTCCCTCTTTCTTTTGTACCGCCCCCTTCTCCCTCTTTCTTTTGTACCGCCCCCTTCTCCCTCTTTCTTTTGTACCCCCCTCCTTATCCTTCTTTAATTCCCCCTTCCTTATCTTCCTCTTTTTCTCTGAATTAAGGATTGCACCCTCAACCTCTTAATAAGAGAACAGATACTATGTTCGCACGATAATTATAGGGCTTAAAGCTCCTAATATGCATTTGTGTTGTATATGATATTCTAAGTAATTATTCTTAATTCTTCGACCATGCCTGATAATCTCACGATCGTGATACTATCATTTATCTATGAAATTTGATTCTGATCAAATGCAATGATTAGATTTGTGTTTTGTCCTTGATATTGGTCATCCCCATCCCTACACAGTTGTTTGATAATGACGTATGAATTCTGTTTATAGCTTGCAGCAAAAGCTTAAAAATGTAATCTTTTTAAGCTCGTGTTCTTAAGAACTTAGCCATCATGTAATTTTTCGCTTGTTTACTTCTATAAAGTTGGAGGGTTTTGTGTATTTACATTCATATTAAAACCCCTTTTTTGTATTTATTTCAAAAGAAGAAACAACTTTGTTATATATGGGTTGTGGAATTGCATTCATCTGCGAAAGATCTAGCTAATTTGCATATTCTTTTAAACATTAATTTTAATTAATTCCCTATTAGATTTTTTTGGTTTTCTTATGGGATGATCATCTTTAGTTAACTGTTACGTGAAATTATATTCATACAGATATTCTACATGGTTTATACTTGCGTAATATTTGCGTATAAAGGTTATAGTAAACACAAAACTCTTTCTATATATATTTACGTATGCGTCTATCTATTTGTTAAAAAAATTGCCTGTCAAACTCCTCTGTCAGTTTTTTGTCTACAGGCATAAAAGTTAATATATAGGGTATTCGAACTCATGCGAAACATTATATTTGGGTTTTAGCAGGAGGGAAATCGGTGTAAAAGTGAAAATTAAAAAAAAACTGTAATTTACCAGGTCAAGGTCGAACGACAGCATTACGAATATGCATGCGTAACGTAATAGCTATTGGTTCATGCTTAAATTTTTAGCCTTGCAGCAAACATGTCTTCATAGCTCATTAGCGAAAAGTAAATCGTAATCTAAACGTTTTGGTTTCAATTTTCGGCGGCGGTACACGAGTCATATTTATTTTAAACTTTTTAAATTACTACTATATATAAGGTCCAATATAATCTATAATATAAATCTCACCTGTCTGTTTAAATGTAGTTATGTTTGCATGTCTACCTAAAACTTTCGACAGAGGCGACGGATTTTCACGAGATCGGTATCGTTTTGAAGCTGGACCCTACGAACGACAAATATCGAAAAATTGGCTAAAAACATTAATTCCTTTGCTCTCAACTGGGCACTTTTCTACAAAGAGAGGTCGCTTTTTTCGAAAGTCATCACCCTCTTTTTGATTGACTAGCCTTAATTTAAACCTTCGCCACTTCTGGTTTGGTGATGGACTTTTTTTTTTCTTTTCTTTTTTTTTTTTTTTTTTTTTTTTCACGTTCTTTTCCTCCTTCGCGGTACAGGTTGGAGCCTGCTTGACTAATACCACTTTTCTTTCTTTTTTCTTTTTTTTTTTTTTTTTTTTTTTTTTTTTTTTGTTTGCTCAACACACACCTCCAAACATCCGGGCAATGCCGGGTATCCAGTCTAATATAATAATAATAATAATAATAATAATAATAATAAATACGAAATCCGCATTAATTAAAATATCATATTTAAGCGTATTTTACGCTTAATTAAATGTTGATTAATGCAGGAATTAAAAATGAATGTTTAAAAGAATATGCAAATTAGCTGGATCATTTGCAGATGAATGCAATTCCGCGACCCATATATAACAAAGTTGTATTTTCTTTTTAAAATAAATACCAAACAGGGTTTTTAATATGAATATCAATACACACAAAAAAAACCCCATCTCAATTGATTATTAAAAATAATATATAATACCATTCGGTACGGATCCAACAATGGATTTACTTGACCAAAATATCCAACCTTGATCGCCCTTTGGGACCCATAGCGCAGTGGATGGAGGTGTTGAGTTCATAGGTTCCAGGTGAGCATTATCTGAAGATAGCGGTTTCAATTCTACCCAAACCAAGCCAGAGGATTAGTTGGGGGTAAGACAACTATGGAGGGCAGTAATTACTGAGGATACAGTTACAAGACTATCCTATCACGGTTAATCACCTGAAGAAGGCCAGAGGATGAGTTAACCGAAACGTGGTGAAATAACAACTATGAAGATGAATAAATTCACACATTACTCACCTCAAAGGATTTCAATCAAAATGATATATAACTGGGCAGACTGTCGAGGTTTTCTAAGGCGTTATGAAGCATCTCTCCTTAAGAAAACGTTTAAACAGCTTTGTAAGTACAAGAGCTAGTTTTGGTTGTAGTTTTTATAGCAGTCTGATTGGAATATTTTCAGGACCAGTTACTTCTTGGCCTTTTGGCCAAGATCAAAGTGTAGTATCTGTTCCGACATATGCTGCACTTAAGATAATTTGTACCAGTCAATGGAGGGGAAACCCTCTATACTGGGACAATTATTATTTTTGGTAACCAGAGTGACCCCTTTTAGGGGAGCTGGTTTTTACCTCACATTAAAAACGGCCTTGTGCCTAATTTGCTCAGTGGGGGAGCAAATAAACACCATCTGTTCCGGCAGATGCTGCAAGCTATGACTAGCTATGACTAGCAAAGACCAGATGTGGGGGCAACCCCACATGCCTGACCATTAACCAGCTCCCATTTCCCACCTCTCGGGAGCTGGTCCCCTTTTTCCCTTCCCCCTCCCTTCACTCCTCACATTAAAAATCGGCCTTGTGCCTAATTTGCTCGGTGGGGGAGCAAATAAATACCATCTGTTCCGGCAGATACTGCAAGCTATGACTAGCTATGACTAGCTATGACTAGCAAAGACCAGATGTGGGGGCAACCCCACATGCCTGACCTTTAACCAGCTCCCATTTCCCACCTCTCGGGAGCTGGTCTCCTTTTCCCCTTCCCCCTCCCTTCACTCCTCACATTAAAAATCGGCCTTGTGCCTAATTTGCTCGGTGGGGGAGCAAATAAATACCATCTGTTCCGGCAGATACTGCAAGCAAAGACCATATGTGGGGGCAACCCCACATATAAGACCTTGGTCAATGTAGGGGCAACCCTTCATACCAATTGTCACTATCCATCTCCCCTACTCCCCGGGGAGTTGGTCCCCATTTCCCTTTCACTCCTCACATTAAAAATCGGTCTTGTGCCTAATTTGCTCGGTGGGGGAGCAAATAAATACCATCTGTTCTTCAGATGCTGAACTTCCATTTCTTGTTCTCTTTCGGTGGAGGATCAGTCCTTCACGAATTTTTTATTTTTGTACCTTTTCTCCACGTTAAAAAACAACCCTAGTATCTAACTGTGGGGAGGCACAGTAAATAGGTACTTTACTGGAATCAAGGTTCCTGATATATTTGGCAACATCACTTGACATTTTGGGTAGGTTCGACCCAAACAGCGACCCCAAATTTGAATTCTATATTCATTTCTTTCATGGCCATAACGAGAAGTCACGCACAGCGAGAGAATGAGGAATATAGGTCTGTTCTTAAAACCCAAAACAGCGAGTTGAAGTTCTTTCTTTTTCTTTGTTTTGGTCTCTTTTGCGACGGTCTACAACGTATTGGGTCTACATATTATCCTACTGAACCAGTGGTTCTACCCTCCCATATATATATATATATATATATATATATATATATATATATATATATATATATATATATATATATAATATAAAGCTGAACGTCTTTGTGTGTGTGCCTGGTCACGAATAGGCTCCTATATGCTTGACTATTACAGAAAACTGATATAATGATAGAAGATGTATCGAGACACAGGAATTAGTATGTTTGATTTGGCATAATGATGATTCATTAAAATTGTGGGGTCTGCGTACGCGCCTGGTCCACAAAGTATAAAAATAAAAAATTAAAAAAATTAAAAAACGTTTACAAGTGTTTTTGAAATAGATGTACATCATAATACTTTGATAAGTATGTTTTAACTTAAATAGGGATGGTATAATAAAATTGTGGGGTCTGTGTTCACGCCTGGCCTCCATAGAATGGAAATAGGCACAAACTTTAATAAAGACTTTTCATATCTATCTGCGTAAGTATACTTTGATAATTATGTTTCTGTTTGAAGAAATATGGTATAATAAAATTATGGGGTGTTCGTTCGCGCCTGACCTCCATAGAATGGAAATATGTCACAAAGTTTAGCAAGGTTTTTTTTAATATAGATCCACAGAATATTGTGACAAGTGTTTCAGTGTGAACAGGTATGGTATAATAAATTATGGGGTGTATCTATTTTATTTTTACTTTCATATTCAACTTTGGTTTTGATACCCCCAAATTCGAAGCTATCTCTTTACAACCCTTCCTTTTCATAACCTATCATATATTCATAAATCAGAGTCCATTTTCTGTAGGCTGTTTTTGAATCCAGTCAACGACGAATACTTTTGCTAGTATGTGTGTGTGTATAATATATATATATATATATATATATATATATATATATATATATATATATATATATATATATAAATGTTTAGAGGTACAGAATTTATATATAGTTTTGAAAATAATAAGCGGAAGTTTCTCGAGAGCTCTTTTGGCTATCATCTCATCAGGAGAAAATCGATAGCGTACAAAATAATATTGTGTCGAAAATAAAGAGTTCTAACTCTTTATTTTCGATACAATATTATTTTGTACGCTCTCGAGAAACTTCAGCTTATTATTTTCAAAACTATATATATATATATATATATATACTTTTTTATGAACATATAGCTAACACCATTTGACAGTCTTTGATGGAAAATGGTAAAATCTTGATATATGGTCTCAAATACCCTTGTCGGGTAAGCAATGACCTTTACTTAAGATAATACTTAAGATATTAACACGTGTGTAACATTACAAAGACTGCTTGATCTGGCAGCACCAACAGGGAGTGTTAATGTTGGCTCCTACTTTCATTTAGATTTATGCAAAGAGTGGTAAAAAGAGAAAATGTGAAATTTTGATGATAAATATTAAACATTGATCAATAAATATTCCAAAATTTCAGTTTCTTTTGAGTATCTTTATAAAAAAATTTTTTTTGTTTTTTAGCAAGTAGCTAAATCCCACCCCTACACGATAGAGATTCATAGATATAAGAAAGCCTCCGACTCTAATAGTTTCTTTCTCACAACGGCTATACTTTAGAACTCCCTTCCGGGATTCTGCTTTACCAACTGTACTGACATGCAGAAGTTCAAGTGTAATGTAAACAGACAACTTGTTGCTCAACTCCCTACTTAGTATCCTTGCAATTTACATCCCTGATAGTAGCCCCCTTACATCAAAGATGCACTGTGCCTTGTTTGGGGTGGAAATGAAATTTTAAAAGATAAATATATAAATACTATGAATACAGTTTCCGATGTGGAAATTCAAAAATTTCAGATTTGCATTAAATTGCATCCATTCATCATTAGACCCCAATTTAGTAAGATTCTATGAATTTCATTTTCTTAAAATCTCTTAAGCTAAGTCTTGAATTTTTAGACATTTTCTAGAATCAAAGTAATCTGGTGGATTTTGATAAAAATTGTAATAAGGATTCCAGACATAAGGTTTAGTAACATTATATTTTGATTAGGAACAAAGTGTAGTATCTGTTCTGATGCTGCACTTCACTTTTTCTGTTCTCGGTTAATGGAGGAGAAATCTTTCATGACTGAGACAATTTTTTAATTTTTGTTCCTATCTAGAGTGCCCCTTTTGGGGGAGCTGGATTTTCTCCACATTAAAACCGATCTTGTGCCTAACTCTTGTGGGGAGCCAAGTAAATAGGAACATATTTTGTTTTTAATCTTCATAAGGGAACATAAAATAAGTGCAAAGCTCATCTGTTTGGAGAATTGATTTTACCTGTCTCATGGCAGGTATTCAGGTTGAATGTAAAGTCAGCTTCGATATTTTCGGATCAAATATGAATCGCACTATTATACTTTTTGTTAGGAAAAAAATTAAAAAAAAAAAAAAACAGTATTGCATTATAGTTTCATATTTTAATTAATGTCGGTTTCAACTTGCAAAATTATTCGATACCATTCAATATGGTTTTCTCTCGACACCAAAGCCAACATTGTTGAGATGGTTTCTGGATTTAAGGTATGATTTGGTCCTATGCACTTCTAGGTTCTACCTTCTCCCTTTGCTAATCACCTGAGGCGCTCCTATCAAGGAATGCCGACAATGTCTAAGCTTTTATATCCAGGCCAGAGTGCTCTTCAAATCCTTCTTTCCGACTCTTGTCATATCTCCACATCTTCTGTCTATGGGATGGGGAAAAACCGTCTTTCAATATGGTTGAATCGCTCTAGTTTATAATTGCCAATTTTCTGTGAACATCCTTAATTGTCTGTCCGCGTCATTTTTTTTTTTTTTTCTACTTATTAATTCACTTACATATTTGTTCAATTTATTGCGCTTTTTTCCCCATGTCTCTAGGCCATTTTAAACAGGTTACTCTGCTGGGTGATGTATGTGGTCACAGGGTATGGGCGGGGTCTATACTCGGCTTGTTATACAGAGCGCATATCTCATCGGGAGATGTTCCTACGTCTGCAATGTTTTCCTGATTCGTTTTATTCGGGTCTCGGCTACATATGTCCGCTGTTCTTTCTTTAATAAGCGAAGTTATAAACCATTAATCGATTCTAGTGGGATCGTCAGTCCGACAACCCCGGAGGATACATGTTAAATAAAATTCTATGAGACCACCGGTTTCAAAGGTTACTTACTCTCTGTGTTTTTTTCTTTTTCTTTTTTTTTGTTTGTTTGTGTTTTGTTTTTTTTGTGAGGTCACTTGAAATATATAAAAAAAAAATATTAAATACAAAAAGTAACATCGTTTATCATGCTTCAGAAAACCCTCATAACCTCTAAATAACTTTATATATATATGTATACTAGCAAAAGTACTCGTCGTTGACTGGGTTCAAAAACAGCCTACAGAAAATGGACTCTGATTTATGAAAGTATGATAGGTTATGAAAAAGAAGGGTTGTAATTTGGGTTGAATTTGGGGATATCAAAACCAAAGCAAAATATGATGAAAGTAAAAATAAAATAAATAAACCCCATAATTTATTATACCATACCTGTTCACACTGAAAAACTTATCACAATATTCTGTGGATCTATATGAAAAAAACCTTGCTAAACTTTGTGATATATTTCCATTCTATGGCGGTCAGGTACGAACGAACGCCCCATAATTTTATTATACCACATTTCTTAAATCTGAAACATAATTATCAAAATAAACTTACACAGTCTTTATTAA
>NC_136519.1:33515689-33975689 GCF_053919585.1 Euprymna scolopes
AAAATTTTGTATATTTTGTTTTGATCGGATTATTGTTCTCATCTTGAGTGTTATTTGTGCAACGTGTTGGTCGGTGTTGCCTCCAACCTTCGTTAGAATTCTTTGAAAAGAAAAAAGTTATTGGCGGCAATTCAATCAAAACAATCAGCC
The DNA here is from genome assembly GCF_053919585.1 of Euprymna scolopes. Lineage (NCBI taxonomy): Eukaryota > Metazoa > Mollusca > Cephalopoda > Sepiida > Sepiolidae > Euprymna > Euprymna scolopes. The sequence goes on from NC_136519.1 coordinate 33,515,840, forward strand.
TTCATCTAAAAAAAAAAAAATCAGGAATGTAAATAAATTTTTTAATCATGAAATCCACCCGTAACGGAAGTCAGAGGGCAACTGACGCACGAACATAAGCGAACCCCCTCATTCCCTTGTTGAACCATGCATAGACCTGCATGTTGAAGACCAGTTGTGTTGACAAGCCATTTTTTTAAGCGACTTGAAATTACAATTTGGCGGTAATGGGTTAATGATTCAAAGTTACCCCAGCTTAGGGTACTCGGATTTTCTATACGCTTTTGGCTTTTTTGCCTAGGAATATTACATTTCATGATTTCTGTATTCGGTTAGTGAAATTTTAGATTGAGGCAAATTTTAATTTTTTGTCTCAATTCATACTTGATTTTGGGAAGCTGTATTTTCCTTATATTTAAAAATCTACCTTGTGTGTAATTCTTCCATCGATAGCGATTCTGTCTGTATGCCATGTTTAAAATCGCACTTTCTGTCTGTATGCCATGTTTAAAATCGCACTTTCTGTCTGTATGCCACGTTTAAAATAGCACTTTCTGTCTGTATGCCATGTTTATAATAGCAGTTTCTGTCTGTATGCCACGTTTAAAATAGCACTTTCTGTCTGTATGCCACGTTTAAAATAGCACTTTCTGTCTGTATGCCACGTTTAAAATAGCACTTTCTGTCTGTATGCCATGTTTAAAATAGCACTTTCTGTCTGTATGCCATGTTTAAAATAGCACTTTCTGTCTGTATGCCATGTTTAAAATAGCACTTTCTGTCTGTATGCCATGTTTAAAATAGCACTTTCTGTCTGTATGCCATGTTTAAAATAGCACTTTCTGTCTGTATGCCATGTTTAAAATAGCACTTTCTGTCTGTATGCCATGTTTAAAATAGCACTTTCTGTCTGTATGCCATGTTTAAAATAGCACTTTCTGTCTGTATGCCATGTTTAAAATAGCACTTTCTGTCTGTATGCCATGTTTAAAATAGCACTTTCTGTCTGTATGCCATGTTTAAAATAGCACTTTCTGTCTGTATGCCATGTTTAAAATAGCACTTTCTGTCTGTATGCCATGTTTAAAATAGCACTTTCTGTCTGTATGCCATGTTTAAAATAGCACTTTCTGTCTGTATGCCATGTTTAAAATAGCACTTTCTGTCTGTATGCCATGTTTAAAATAGCACTTTCAGCGTTAAACGCGCAAGTTGAGTGGCTGCCTTTTAAGGATATTAGTTCTTATTTTATTTTTATTTATTTATTTATTTATTTATTTATTGTCATTTTCCTTCTTTCCTCCCCACCCTCAACATTAACTTACACCCTTTTATCTCGATCTGCTTAGGAACACACCCTTCTATTCTGGTTCCTCTCGTTCGTTCTGCTCATTTGTAGGCGTAACAAAACAGCCTTGACGTTGATTGCTGGGGCGCCCACGTCCCTATGGGTCTTCGTCTTTCTTTTCTAGTCGTTTTATTCGAGCGCGCTTTTGACTTTTTTTTCCTCGCCGAATCAAATAGTTTCTCGCCTACCATGGAAAATTCAACAAACGGATCGCGTAGCTTTCCCCGCGGCGAAATTTCAAACTGGCAGGCATCGTTAGCATAGGAATGCACTTAGAGCAAAGTACACCCACCTCGACAATGTTAGGATGTCTCGCCTCAATAATGTTAGCGTCAGAAGCAGACTGAAAAGTCGGACGTCTCGGCTTAAAAGTACCTTACCTAGCAGTACCGCTTCAGTTATGGCAAAAAAAAAGGACTCAAGTTTATGCCTTTGGTAACTCTGAATGATGAGAAAGCATGCGCGTAAAATCCAGACTTGATCGCTTGATTGCTCGACAGATCTTATTTGTACCGCGTGCATGACGTCACTTTTCACTGGTCAGGCCTGCAATTAAGCTAGAGCCCGCTAACTCTAGTGCGCTGAGTTTTCAAAAACACACCTGACAGAGGAGGTAAATAAAATATTCATGATTGTGCGTGCGTGTGTAAGTGTGCGTGTGTGTAAAAAGAATGTTCTAAGTTTATTATTTCTGTCCATGAGTCTTTTTTTTTCTTTTTTTTTTTTTTGTATAATGTTAATATTTTTAAAAAGAAATGTGTATTCTCCTTCAAATATATTGTCAAAAAAAACACCAACGCATAAACGTTTATACCATCATGTGCAAACTAAACTTTGTTTCTATAATTTTATTATTGGGTATTTTATTTATCTCCTCTTTAGTCACCTGACAGGTGTGGTTTTGAAAAGCCAGTCCACTAGGAATAGCGGGCTCTGGCACGACTGCCGTAAAGGAGCAGGCCTGACCAGTGTACAGTGACGTTATAGCTGTGGTACAAGCAAGCAGGATCTGTCGAGCAATCAGGCTGTCGATTAAGAAAAGAACGTAACTCTTCGATTTATACCGAATAACTTTATGCAATGTAAATTAAAAGAAATCATGCATGTAAAATTATTTTGAAAACCGGATACAATCAAATATTACAAAAACTGAATTATGAATTTAGGGAATAAACCAAAAATAATTAAATGTTGACGGGGCTGTCCAGGCAATTTTAATAGGCCAGAGTACTCCTACTTAAGGAGCGCTGTTTTGACCCTCCCCTCACATTCCGACTTTGTGTCACACTTTCTTGCGTGGGAAAGGAACTTATGTGTGTGTGGTCTCCAATACTCAAGGTGTAGTCCGCCTAATAAACTCATAAACCGTTATCCTCGAGTGCTCTTTAGGCCTTTATTAGCAGTGACTCGCTATTAGAAAAACAGAAGACAGACGGATGAAAATGCAATTCCAAACTTAAGCGTGGTAAAGCAACGAACTGAGCCTGTCTCAACTCCTAGATCCAAGATCAAAGTGTAGTATCTGTTCTGATACTGCACTTCACTTTTTGTTCTTGGTGAGTAGAGGAGAGATCCTTCATGACTGAGACAATTTTTATTTTTATTTTTGTTCCCATCCAGAGTGCCCCTTTTTGGGGGGAGCTGGATCTCCCACATTAAAAATTGACCTTGTGTCTAACTCTGACCTCGTGGGGAGGCAAGTAAACAGGAACTCCTAGATAAGGTGGTTAGTCTGTCATAGCACGTGTATCTGAGATAGGGCAGAGTTTCTTGTTTGAAGGCTGCTTCCTGTGCGCTTATCAAACCCGTCTACCTCTTTCACATTTCCACCAACCTCTGAGAGACTGATTTAATTTTTGTATATGCGACTTTCTTTGTCGGCGTCTTAAAGGCCACAGCACCGGTTTGACCTGGAAACGACTCTTATAACAACTACAATGGTTTCCCCTTACAACGACTCTCTCTCTCTCTCTCTCTCTCTCTCTCTCTCTCTCTCTCTCTCTCTCTCTCTCTCTCTCTCTCTCTCTCTCTCTATCTCTCTCACTCTCACACAAAAAGCTGACTGACAAGGGCACTTTATTTTAAGAGTCTCCCACAGGTGTATAAAAATAATTGCAAGGTGGACGGTGAAGGAATGTGGGAATGTAGGGTTAGTTTAATCAAGTGCTTTATTTATAGGGGGAGTGAAGAGTTGGTTAGGGAACAGCAAGAATGTAAATTATGGTCGACATAGTTGTAATAAAAATATTAAAAAAAAGAAAGATTTTTATGATGATAGTAATAATAATAATTTTTTATGTGCATCACCATAAACTGGCGCCACACCAAATAAGTGATAAGGATCAAGGAGGATGGAAAGATCGAGAAAAGAAAGCACTAGCCAGACCTCCGATGGAGGAGTGCAAAGAAGACAGACCTTGGGGAGGCTTATTGCCACCAAAATTCAGTGAAGATCAATGGTCGCTGCCAACGAGAAATCAATGGTAAGCAGTTGTTGCGAAAACGCAAATCCATCTGTAAAGGTTGTCGAAAGTGGTGAAGAGTACTGAAAATCGGAAGAGACTTGTCACTCAGACTAAAGAAAACACCAAGTTTTTCTTAAAGAGAAATCTTTGATGACTTGTGTGACTACTCCTAGTGAGTATAATAATAATAATGATAATAATAATATTAACAATAATGATGATAATAATAATAATGATAATAATCTACTATTATATGAAGGAACTCTGTGTGTGAGTTCGTTCTCTATCGATACCAAAATGGCTGGGCCGATTTTTTTATGAAATTTCGCACAAATGTACTCTATGTATCTGGCAATGTTGTTAGATAGGTTTGGTATCGGAATGTCTTCGATAAATATCGATAATCAAAAAAATCCAATGAAAGAAGAAACTGACGAGTTTGACCAAAGCTAACACCTCATACAACCTAACATCACAAGTGCATTTGAGAAGTTTTATTACCACACAAGCAGAAAGGCTCGGCATATAAAATCAACAGCAGCTCCTTTGATATGACAGGGGCGCGTTTGAAATTAATGATTTTGTTTTAAAGCACAATTGAACCGTGATAACTGACTTTTTCATGTTAAACTTAAATTCACGCTATTATCACCGTACAAACAGAAAGGCCAGACACATAAAAATCAACATTGCTGTAGGTTCTTTGATGTGATAGGGTTGCATCCAAAATGAATATTTATGTTTAGAACACAATTGAACCATGATACTTGACTTTTGCATTTTTAACTTTGATTCAAGCAATTATATGAAAAAATAATTTGATAAAGTCAACAGTTTTTTTTTACAGTGTAATACAATGTATTGTGGACTAAGTCGCTGTGAAGAGGCATGTGAAGCTTCCTCCTGGTGCACCAAGATGGGTTCCTGACTAAAGCAGGAAATCAATCGATTTGATTGAAAAATAGACGATGTCACCAATTTCGATGACTATAAAAATATGGGAGTGTGAAATATTCGTTGATCATCATTCAATTCCGGACAAGGTCGGGTCTCCCTATTAGTAAAATATAGGTACGTGCAAAATGAATTGCCGACCCTCTTAAATGGCATATTTCACTTAAAAATTAACCAAAATTCAGGAAACCAACCAATTTTAATAACATTTAGCATTTTATTAACGATCGCAGAATATAATGAACCCATTATTTTTTTTTTTTTTTTAAATCTGTGTAAAAGTGTTGTTATTTTTTTAGGGGGGGTTGTTTGTTTGTTTGTTTTTTTTGTTTGTTTTTTGCCTATACCTAATAAAATAACTAAACGGTAAATGTTAAAGGTCACGGCCAAAGAAGACCGACAAAAAAATTCGTATAGGTTACAAGCAGTTTTATATTGTTGATTTTGTTATATATCACTAAACGATGAAATCACTTCCATTTAAAATCCATTTAGTATTATGGATGTAAAATTGAGAAAAGTACGCTTGAAATATGTGAACATTGTGTGAATAAGCCGAAACAAAACAATAATGGCCAACAAATTTTTCCATGTTGTCGTGTTTATCTAAAACTGAAACGTATTTGTTTCAATTTTACATTCATAATATTAACTGGATTTTAAATGGAAATGATTTCTCATATAGTAATATTTAACTAAGACAACAGCATAAAATCATTTACGGATTATACGGAGTTTTTTTTTTTTTTTTCTCGCGTTCTTCTAAGATCGCGACCTTTAAAGTTTACCAATTAACTTGCGTGTGTGTGTGTATGTGTGTGTGTATATGTATGCATGCAATTACAACTGGGGATCCCTGTTTTTTATTTAAATTTAATTTATTGAAGTAAATACTTAAAGTTTACGCATAAATCTATACTTTCGTATATTAATTTTATGTGAGTAAATGAAGTAGTTATATATATATATATATTAGTTTAAATCTCGTAAAATACGCTTAAATATGATATAATTTCTGCATATTTCGTATTTATTATTATAGAGCCAATTCATAATTGATTATTATATTGTACCCAATATATAGAAGTGGCCGCCCGGCATGGCTTGATTGTGAAATAAGCTGTCTGAAGATGAAGACTTTCTGATGTACCAAAGGTTGATGCTATTGTTTATTTTACTTTTTCTTCGCAAAACTCAATCATGTTCTGCAAAGCCAAACACAAAAACAGCAATTTTTCGACATAAGGCTTGAAGCATAATTTTTTTTTACCAAAATGGCTGGACTCAAAAGGGGTTAATATGCCGTAAAACATAACCTAACAAAACACCATGAATAAATATTTGAAGATATAAAGAACTTGAAGCATAATTTTTTTTCTCTCTCCAAAATTACCGGATTCCGCATTAATTAACCCGAAAAGGGGTTGATATGCCGTAAAACAAAATCAAACTTTTTACATATACTAAAAGTAAACGTAAGTCGCTAAATATTTAAATTGTTATTGTTCAAGTAAAAGACGATGTATAGCGAATGTTTTCACTCTCTAAGCGCTTTTTTTACTTCCTCAGTCGTTTAAAGCCTCTAATTGTGTATGTTAAGAGACTCTTCGGGGCATTACTCGCTTGGATAATTTCCTTTTGAACAGAATCCAACAAGAGAGCCGCGCCACAACGGAGAAATTAAATTACTTTATCTTTTCTCGTCTAAGGACCTTAGATTATAGCTAGCAGGGCTACCCAGCATTGGCAGGAATCAAAAAAATTAAAAAAAAAAAAAAAAAAAAAAAAAGGTTATAAAAAAAATGTAGGTAACCACACTGGATTTAATTTTGGGCTTCATTCTCTAAAGAATTATTTTCGCCTTTCGGATTACCTTGAAAGAATCTTTATGCAAGCTGAAATATTATTCGCGGTTTGTTTTTATATATTTTTTTACATATCCAATATTTTTTACTTGTTTTTCTTGGCAATTTATAACTATAATAAATTGCGGTTTCACTTAATACTATAACCAACAAATTCTAGCATTGCTACAAATATAATTTGCTGATTTCTTTCTGTCCTCTGATGAAAATAATAGCAAGAATAGCGTTCTTTGAAATTCCGCGGAATAAGGACTTTGTAAATTTTTTTGGAGTATTCAGTCGAACAACACATTTTGATTGTAAATTTCCACTTAATTTTCTTTCTCTCTCTCTCTCTCTCTCTCTCTCTCTCTCTCTCTCTATCTATCTATCTATATATATATATATATATATATATATATATATATATATATATATATAATCTAATATGCCACTAAACTTGTAAAATAAAATTGATTCATCGTAACTTTTGCTGTATTAAAAAAATTCTTCATAAAAGCTTAAAACGGGAAAAATGAAACCAATGTTATTTCTACGTATTTTGACGTAAACAAAGAAAACAACGCGATTTTTAAAATTCTCTCAAAAATCAAATAATTGATCAATTTCGTTAATAATTTACAGACTTATTAAAAAAAAGTTGAACTATATATAAATTGAAATAAAATATACAAAAAGCATTTCTCATATTTTACGCCCCCTCCTCTAAAACGATATTATCAGAAGTTTTTTTTTGGGGGGGGGGGATTTCGATCTTAGTATTTGACATATTAAAATATACTGGAGTAATGAAATAAATATATTTAATTCATAAGATTTTTCTCAGTTTTACGGGAAAAGGAAGTTGGAAAATATATTAAAAGTGTTTAAGTTTTATGAAAAATTATTTTATTATTTACATTATAAAATTTTCGCCTGCGAAATTTTAAAAGATTTCCGAAATATTTTTTTCAGAGTCCGTAAAAAAAAAAAAAAACAAAGAAAAAAACTGAAAGATTGCTTCTTGAAAATGAGCAAGTAAAAAAATATTTAGAAATCGAACATGAATAATTTTTTTCTATGGTAGACTACGAGGGGCGTGCAATAAGTAATGCCCCTGACCCACTTCCCATAGCAGTAGAGCAACGAAACTTGGCACAGTTATTAGTCTTTCTCTACATAGGAACCACCCAGAGTTATGCGTTTCTCCCATCGTTTAATGCAGCTCTGGAGATCGTTTTTGTAGAACACCCCAGGTTGGTCCTCCAACCACGACGTGACTTCAGAAATCAAGGCTGCACCTGGGAAACGCTTTCCTTTCTAAAGCAACTTCATGGCTGGGAAGAGGTGAAAGTCAGAGGGTGCAAGGTCAGGAGAGTTGGGAGGATGGGGAAGGATTTCATAACCACACGCCCGTGCTTCTGATCTGGCGACATGCGAGTTGTGGACTGGAGAGTTATCCTGCAGGAGGAGGGTACCTTTGCCCCGCCTCTTGATTTATAGCTTCCATTAATTTCCTCAAAAGTGAAGCATAATAGACTCCTGTAAATGTGGCACCCTTTGCCAGGAAATCTGTCATCACTACTCCGTCCTGGTCTCAGAAGACTGTGAGCATGACCTTGCCAGCGGAGGGCTGCACCCTTGCCTTCTTTGGAGGTGGCGAGTCCAAGTGTTTCCACTGCATTGACTGGGCTTTGGTCTCTGGATCATAGTGATGGACCTAGGTTTCATCCTGTGTAATCAGTCTTTTGAAAAACTTTGACTCATCTTCTTGGCAATCTCCAAATTCATCCTCGAGCACTCGACGCGTTCTCGCTTCTGGAATGGTGTGAGCAACCTGGAAATCCATCTGGCAGACACCTTATACATATGCAAATGGTCATGAATGATAGTTTCCACAAACCCTGTACTAATCTTGACATCTTGGGCTATTTGGTGAATAGTATTGCGCCGATCTTCCAAAATGGCAGTCTCAACTTGACAGACAGATGCCTCATCAATGGCAGAAGGGGGGTGACCAGGTCTGGGAGCTGTTTCCACAGACTTCCGGTCATGTTTGAATTCACGATGCCAGCGTTTTACAAGGTCATATGATGGGGCATTATCACCATAAGTTTCTTTCGTTTCATCAAAAGTCTGCTGTGGTGTGCATCCTTTCAAATACAAAAACCGGATCACTGCTCGATATTCAACAGGCTCCATTTCACACCTGACTCAGTTCAAACACCTGTAAAACAGAAATCACAACTAGTTCAGAGCTGTAATTTGCCACATAACCCGTAGAGATATAAATCATTGCACATGCAAAATTTCAGATAGATCAGACAACTGGAAGTGGGTCAGGGGCATTACTTATTGCACGCCCCTCGAAATTTATTCACCTTAGCATTTCACTCATAAAACTCGTCGCCCCACCTTTATTCCTTGTTTTTTTATTGTTAGAACAAAAATATAATTTCTCAAACAAGTAACTGAAATAATTATAAGTTCAGAGTTAAATTTCTTCCTGGCCGGCGGATTTTACAATCTGTTAATATCAATTTATTAATTATTTTATATTAATATTAAATTAAAAAAGGTGACTTTTAGGTTATAATCTCATACAAATTTTTTTAATTGAAAATAGGTTTCCAATAAAGTTAATTTAAGGATTTAGTTTAAATTTAGATAATGCTTAGTTTTAGGAATTAAAAATTAATTAATATTTAATTAAAAATTAATATTTTATAGGATAAAGAGAAATTTAATAGAAATAATTTAAATATTATCTTTTTTCGGGCTACAAATTACGGTATTGGGTATAGCTGTTTTGTTTTGTTTTTGTTTTTTTTGTTTTTTTTTGTTTTGTTTTTTTTACTTTTCTACGGAAACTTCAATTCAATGCCCCCCTTCTCTTTCTCTCTCTCTCTCCCCCCCCCTCCCCCTCTCTCTCCCTCCCCCCTCTCCCCCCTCTCTCTCTCTCTATCTCTCTCTCTCTCTCTCTCTCCCTCTCATATTCTTCTAATTGGATGACACGCAATTAATTTCATTTTGGACCACCATACATTCATAGAAAAAAGGTCTCTCTCTCTCTCTCTCTCTCTCTCTCTCTCTCTCTCTCTCTCTCTCTCTCTCTCTATCTATCTATCTCTCTATGAATATAGCCGCACAAAAAACGTTCTCAAAAGGAAGTGAATCAGATGTGCATTTTCTCTAGGAATCCAATAGCGTGCGTCAAGATTTTTCAATAATATATAAAGATGCCTCTCCCCAGGGGAGCGCGTAAATCCCCATTGAAGTGTGTTTACTTCTCATTATAATGAGATGCATTGTTGTTGCATTACAGTTTTAGTGGTTTTGAAAATATTTTCACTTAATTTCATCCATAGTAGTATTTCATAAAACGCATTAAATATTTAAAAGTCTGAACTTTGGCACCTAATAAAAAGAACCCAGGGCGCCATACTATTATGAATCGGTCTTGAGAGAAGTATTTCATAAGCGTGTATATGCTTGTATGTGTATGCGTGTATATGTTTGTATGTGTATGCGTGTATATGTTTGTATGTGTATGCGTGTATATGTATGTGTGTGTATAAAAATTAAAACCATTTTTTTTTTAATTTTCTTATCAATTTTCTTCAAGCTGGATGTCAAACATTCACCCGCTAACTTAGATATTCCAACCGAGAGATCTTTTGTAGATTTTGACTGTCCCTTTAAATGCAATTGTTTGAATCTCTCTTGCACTTGGTTCGCCGGGTATATTTACCAGGTAGTTTTTGAAATTCTTTTTCATGAGTCCAGCTGCTCTTATAATTACTGGAATGATAGAGATCTTCCTTAGATTCCAATTTCTTTTCATGTCGTATATAAGATATTAGTATTTCGTAATAGTTTCCCTTTCGATGCTTAAGTGTGCTTGAGTATGTTTACACATTTATACACGCATTTCTTATCTATTTCTGTTTAAAGAAAGATAATGTAACATTAGCATCGAAAAATTACTGTAGATATCGGTTCTGAGCAAAATAATTATTTTGATTAGTCGCTTGTTTCCGCTAGGAACCTTACTTCCGGTTACTAAACGAGAACCTTTATTTACGGTAAATTAAAATGATTCCAAGCTTTGCTTTTAACGCAAATAGGTCGTAAATGATTAGGTAAATCCGAATAAATTGTCTTTCACTTATTTTCAAACCGTATTTCCTTGGAAAGGATTTATGTTAACAATAGTAACGTTCACAAAAAAAAAAAAAAAAACAGACAATAATGGTTGACGGTGTCCTTTTAGTAATGGATGGTTCTTTACCGTATTCGCTATTCGTATTGTTAAAAAGCTGGCTGCATTCCTGAATACCTTTTATGTAAAATCTTCACTGTTTAAACCCAAAATTGGTTGAATAGTTTGCTAGAGACCGCAAAGGTCAAATCTTTTGAACTTTCACCCCTCAGCAAAGAAATGTTCGGCTAAAAAACGATTAAAAAGTTTGCCCTATGTCTGAATACACTTTATGTAAAATTTCAAATGTTTAGACCAAAAATTGGCCGAGTAATTTGGTAGAGATCGCAGAGTTCAATTTTTTTTAACTTTGACCCGAATTTTTACTCCTTAACATTTATTATTTTGGGCTCAAATTAAATGTTTGATCCATGACTAAGTAGCCTACATTTAAAATTTCAAGTGTTTAGACCAAAAATTCCCGGAGGAGTTTGATTGAGTTTTCAAAGGTCATATCGTTGAACTTTCACCCCTGTACAGCCAAATTTATGGCCGAAAACCGATTAAAGAGTGTCCCAAATCTCAATACCGTTTATGTCAAAATCCCGAGTCTCTAGACTGAAAATTGACAGTTATTTGGTAGGGAAATGTACAAATGTACGCACACATAGACAGACAATTTCACTTATATATATATATATATACTACCAAAAGTACCCGTCGTTGACTGGGTTCAAAAACAGCCTACAGAAAATGGACTCTGATTTATGAAAGTATGATAGGTTATGAAAAGGAAGGGTTGTAAATTTGGGTTGAATTTGAGGGTATCAAAACCAAGGCAAATAGAAAGTAAAAATAAAATAGATAAACCCCATAATTTATTATACCATACCTGTTCACGCTGAAACACTTATCACAATATTCTGTGGATCTACATTAAAAAACTTTGTTAAACTTTGTGACATATTTCAATTCTATGGAGGTCATGCGCGAACGAACACATCATAATTTTATTATGCCATATTTCTTCAAACAGAAACATAATTATCAAAGTATACTTACGCAGATAGATGTGAAAAGTCTTTATTAAAGTGTGTGCCTATTTCCATTCTATGGAGGCCAGGCGCGAACGCAGACCCCCAGACCCCACAATTTTATTATATCATCCCTATTTAAGTTAAAACATACTTATCAAAGTATTCTTATGTACATCTATATCAAAAACACTTGTAAACGTTTTTTTTTTTTTTAATTTTTAAAGTTTTATTTTCATACTTTGTGGACCAGGCGCGACACAGACCCCAAAATTTTAATGAACCACCGTTCTGCCAGATCAAACATACCCATTCCTGTGTCTCGATACATCTATCATTATATGTAATCAGTTTTTTTAAATAGTCAACCATATAGGAGCCTATTCGTGACCACACACACACACACACACACACACACACATTCATTTTTATATTATATATATATATATATATATATATATATATATATATATATATATATATATATATATATATATATAATTTCCGTCAGAAGTATCACACTTGAATTCCACATAGTCACTATTCCATAGCTATAACATAATGGGTCACCGGTAGTTTAGTTAGGCGATTTCTTTTCAATCTCGATAGTGTGCTTATAACATAAAATACATTTTTTACATGTAATAAATGGGTACACAGATGGTTTGAGTGTTTACGAAGTCGACTCTGAGAATCGACGGAAGTTACGAAATCGTTCTTGAGTGTTGACATAAACCTCTGTAATGAGACTGAGAAGCGATTCCGTCGAACGGTAACACGCAAATAGGTCTAATTGCTTGCTTAGTCGGACTTTGCTTCCCCCCTCTCCATCCTCCAACAGAAAGGCAACTTTTACAGAAACTTGTGAACTCAAAATATTTTCAACCAATGAAACTCATTCCAAAACCTTCCAAAAAGTAGCACGTACATGTGAAAGTAGTAAACCGACCGAAGTTAGAAACTCCTGTAAAACGAACAGCAAAAATCGAGCCAGAACTCTCAAGTCGGGCCCGCAATGCCGAAGTACTCCAGAATGTCCTCTTAGCATCCCAGCCAGCATTGGGTCGGAGGAGACAGAAAACACTCAATGACTCACACACCAGCCTTAATCAGCTCGCGCATAACGTGCTTAAGCATTAAAACGGTCAGGTGAACAGAGACGAATTGATACTCACATTTTACATGCATTAAGAACAAGGTAAACCGACGCACACACATACACAATGCCACGCTGCTGAATACTCATATATGTATATTACTTATACATGTATGTTCACATTATTACTTCTTCCACTTTCTTTACCAAGCAGGTATTGGCGCTATGAAAATTTTCATCATGGAAAATAACTTTTATATTCTTATCTCTGAAAAAAAAAAATTTCATTATACTCAATTTTTGCATTCTGTTTTCTTTCTTTTTTTTCTTTTTTTTTTCTTTTAGGTAGCACTTTCTACCTGGTGACCATTCTATTCTCTTAACGTTTTATTTATTTTCCATTTTTATATGCTTTCGTGCCCGTAGATATCGTCCATTTTATTCCTCCGTTAAAGCAATAACACTTATACCTCATATCACATTAAATATCAATGTGGTTCTTGGGTATCGTCGTTCCAAAGTAGTCTCTGCACATGCCAGGGACCACGCTACACCTCTACGAACAGAAAATAAACATTTTGTTCTCGGTTGGTTTCAATAAAAGGCGGGGGAATTTTGGCAGCTGGTTTGACTGCCTCATACCCAGCATTACAATCTTCAAAGAAAGAAAAGAGAAAATACACGAACTTAACTGTGCTGATATTAATTGCATCGGTTTCATAAACGTTTAATATGCACATAAATATTGATTAGTCCGATTTTTTTGTGTATGGAGAAATTCGATGACGAATCTCTGCTTCTGACTCATGTCTAGGACAGGAGTTTTTTTTTTGTTTTTTTTTTTTGTCTCACAACGTCAATATCTACAACACAGTTGAAACTTTCATGTCATGAAGGCATAAGTTAAGCAATCTTACAAAGCAATCAGCAATACCCTCTGATCCAATCGGTTGGAATAAAAAATAGGAGACATTACTCTTGGAACAACACCCGTATATTCTAATTTAAATAAGAGGCACTTCTTTTGGAACGTCTCTCGTATATTTTTTTAAAGAATATATTTAAGTAAAACCTGTTATCATTTCAGCCTGCGATCAGCCTTACTTTATGTACACTAGCATGCCACCTAACATCGCCTGGTCATAAATTACGGTTAAATATGATATTTTAATTCATGCAGATATTGTATTTATTATAGAACTAATTCTTTATTGATTGATTATTTATAGTAGTGACTTGAAAAGTTTTTTTTTTTTTTAAATACTTGAATGCCATCAGCTAGAATCGAAACTAAAATATTAAGCGCTCCAAACTTATTAGTTACCGTCTGAGCTAACAACAGATGGATATCAGAAATTTAAAAATTAACAGATTTTAATGTATATTTGCGCATACGTAGAAGGTACACGTTTAGTCGACTTGTGCCAGCCAAGTTACATTTTTCTTTTCAATTTTGATCCCTTAGCTGCTATTTTAACGGTTAAAAACCAAATCGAATTTGTTTCACAGGTCCGAATTTCTTAAATATCGTTTCAAAAAATGACAAAGTAGTTCGATAGAGACCGTTCCTCACACGCAGACAAGATCACATGTGTGTGTACGCTTGCATTGAAAATATGTGATAACGTGTGCCAATTGGCTACGATAAATGAATGTGTGAATAACAAAGAATCTGCTTAGCTAACTAGCAAATCAAGTACCACGCACATAAAGGAATACATAAAAACACGTAGCAACATTGATTCCATGCAATAGCCTTACAAATCCTCATGAGGGTGAATCGCTGAAAATTCTGTGTAGCTTAATTGCCATATATATTTGCAAAACTTAGCACTGCCTATGTATCGGGCACTGTCGTAGTAAATACTGAAAATAGATTCATAACGTCTTATATAGATAGATAAAATAATAATAATGTATAGATGATTATTTTATATTTATTTTTTAGGAAGTTTTTCCAACTTTAGTTAATGTGTAGGGAGGTTATGGTTTAAATACATTTTGCTTTATTTTAACAGTTATCTAACCCAAACCTACCTTGATCTATGTTCATAGACTATTGTACTGTATACATTTTTAAATTTTGTTTGTTTTTCACGGCTTGCAAATTTGTAGCCGCACCATTTTATTCAGACTCCGGAATTATCTAGACTGGCTCTAGAATCTCTGTCAAGACTCTGGATTGATTCTATAAGTACTGAGATCTTCTGGAAGTCCGTTCATTACAAGTATTTAAAATTTAAATAAGATGATAGGAAAATACGCCAAGATATAACTATTGGAAGGTTTTGAAGGACATTATATATCATCATTGGCGGCCATTGATTCTGTCTGAACTTGGTTCTATACTTTGAAAGAGGTGGGAGGGCTGATGACGGGCGGCGCAGTCGTTCTTAGTGTCGGGCTCAATTCTCCTGCAACAACGCTTGAAGTTGCTGGTGACCTGGTGCTTCCACTGATCGCGCTTATCAGCAAGTGCCTCCCAGGCTTCCAAGGTCTATGCTGGCCTCTTTCCTGTCTCTTTTACGCGAGTCTTTGAATTGAAGCTGAGGGCGACCCTTTTTTTCTCTCTTGCCGATTATCAGTTTTTCGCAGAGATTTTTGGAGATCTTGATAATCTTGTATTCGGTAGACAAGTCCAAGCCACTCCACACACACACATGTATATATACATATATATATATATATAGGGTGACAAAAAAACGGGCCCCAACTCTAATTAGGCCCCGTTTCTTAGTGTTTTGTCTGAATGAAATGAAACTTTGGTCATAACTAGTTTATTATATTAAAAACATCACATCAAAACATTAAGGTCTTTGGCCTTTTTTTTCTACGTGCTACAGCATATGTTCTAGATGGCCTCCATTTAGCTTTTGTTTTTTGGGGGTTACCCTGTATATATATATATATATATATATATATATATACTCCAATAATTTTTTTTTTTTGTATTGATATTAATGTTCAAACCCCCTTTTTTTCTATTTATTTAGAACGGAAATACAACTTAGTTATATACGGATCGTGAAATTGCATTCATCTGCAAAAGATCTAGCTAATTTGCATATTCTTTTAAGCATTCATTTTAATTAATTCCCCATTAGTTTTTTCGGTTTTCTTATGGAATGATCATGTTTAGATAACTATTAAGTATAATTATATTCATGCAGATATTCTACATGATTTATACTTGCGTAATATTTATGTAAAAAAGTTATAGTAAACACAAACCTATTTATATATATATATATATATATATATATATATATAGTGTGTGTGTGTGTGTTTGTTTAAAAAAAAAAATTTCCGACCAAGCTCTTGTCAGTTTTGGGTCTACAGACATGGAACTTAATATATAGGATATCCGAACCAATGCGAAACTTTATATTTAGGTTTTAGCCGGGAAAATCTGTGCAAAAGTGAAATTTAAGGAAAGTGAAATTTTCCCAGTGAAGGTCGGACGACGGCATTACAAATATGCATGTGTAACGTAATAGCTATTGGTTCATGTTTTCACTTTTTGCATTGCAACAAAAATTTTTTCATAGCTCTAGCATTAACGTCAAAGGTAAAATTAATCGTAAGCTCAACGTTTTGGTTTCAATTCTCGGTGTTGGCGCACGAGCAATTCATTTTAAAACATTTTATATCATTATTATATATTGGGTTCAATATAATATATAATAAATACGAAATCTGCATTAATCAAAATTCAAAATATCATGTTTAAACGTATTTTACGACGCTAGTATATATATATATATATATATATATATATATATATATATATATATATATATATATATATATATATATATAGTCGTGGTGCAGAGACTAAGAAATAAGATTGAGGAGTTGTATGTTTTGGTTTCGATTCTAGCTGATGGCACCCAAGTCATATATATATATATATATATATATATATTTCGTTGTATCACAACTCATAAGTGCAGCTAGACCATCACCTTTCCCTAGCTTGGGATTGTACCTACAACAATCGCATAATAGTCGACAGTTCTTACCTCTCTCTCTCTCTCTCTCTCTCATATATATATATATATATATATATATATATATATATATATATATATAATGTGTGTGTTTCTTCGTAACCGATAATCTAAATAACCACTGTACCGATTACTTCAACATTTTAGCATAGTATTTTCACCGTACCCATGTGTGTTTTTATATATCTCTTTTTAATTATAACATTATACTTAATTTTTATTTAATAAATTAGGTAATTTTCTTTATAAAGATGTGGCCATTTTTTTTTTATTTGGTAAATATCAGCGGCCGCCGGTGATTCACCAGTCACGTGACATCATTAAAAGGAACTTTCGGTCGACATCAGTATCTCGCTTAATGTAAACAGAATTTGTTTAAAATATGGGTATATTAGAAATATTTCACCAATTTTAAATTGGTAAACTTTAATCACGTGATTATTGAACATGTAATCATGTGATCAAAATTTAATTTAAATGAACCACGTGGTGTCGCTCTCCTGTCAATCATTCATCGAAAATGGATATTAACAGCAAAGCGATCATAATGGATTATGTTTTTACTATTCAGGAAATTAAAGATTGAAATGGAATTCGATCTATATTTGTTCAGTGATTAATGAGATTCCTAAAATATTTAGAGTGAAATAAACTTTAGGAATTTATATCGAAACCTAAATGTTATTTTTACTTAAAATATCACATTAATACACTAAATTATAACAAGTTTCGTCGTAAAACTGCCACAAACTTCTATATCTACTTAGATTATATTAGAAACTAAGCGACCCCTAAAAAAGCTTTAAATATTGAATTTTTGGCATTTATAAAAAAATAAAAAAAATTGCAGAAACTGATAATTGAGGGTCAATAATTTGGTTTCGTGTTTCCCTAGAGTGTTTCCAATAAGGGGGATCGATTTACTTGGACTTTGTATTAGAAACTTAGCTCCTCTTAAAACTATTTAATTATTGAATTTTTTGCATTTTGGTTAAATTTGTTAGTTTGCGATTGATGATAATCCAATAAAAAAATTGAAAAAAAAAAAAAAATCGAAATTAAAAAGAATGCTACTCTTGCAGAATTTGACCCGAATCCTCGGGATTTCCCGTCAATTATGGTTAGAGCCCGACCGGTCATCACCGGATTAAGCCGAGCGTTGTTGAAAAACTAATTCGACTTTTTTTTTCTTTTTCTTTTTTTTTTTTTTTTTTTTTTTGCATAAAAAATCTAATCTTTTAATTATTTCATAGATGATAGAGGGGTATTTTTTCCTGCTTATTTTTTTAACATCTGTCGACAAAAATGGAAATAAAAATTTAAAAATTAAAAAAAACGTTTACAAGTGTTTTTGATATAGATGTACATAAGAATACTTTGATAAGTATGTTTTAACTTAAATAGGGATGATATAATAAAACTGTGGGGTCTGGGGGTCTGCGTTCGCGCCTGGCCGCCATAGAATGGAAATAGGCACAAACTTGAATAAAGACTTTTCATATCTATCTGCGTAAGTATACTTTGATAATTATGTTTCTGTTTGAAGAAATATGGTACAATAAAATTATGAGGTGTTTGTTCGCACCTGACCTCCATAGAATGGAAATATGTTACAAAGTTTAACAAGGTTTTTTTAATATAGATCCACAGAATATTGCGATAAGTGTTTCAGTGTGAACAGGTATGGCATAATAAATTATGGGGTTTATCTATTTTATTTTTACTTTCATCATCTTTTGCTTTTGTTTTGATACCCCCGAATTCAACCCAAATTTACAACCCTTCCTTTTCATAACCTATCATACTTTAATAAATCAGAGTCCATTTTCTGTATGCTGTTTTTGAACCCAGTCAACGACGGGTACTTTTGGTAGTATATATATATATATATATATATATATATGTGTGTGTGTGTGTATATTAAAAAGTTTCACTCATGTCCAGGTAACCTACATCTAAAATTTCGAATGTTTAGACCCAAAATTGGCGGAGGAGTTTGGTAGAGTCTTCAATGATCAACTCTTTGAACTGTGACCTCTTGGCAGCCACATTTTCGCCCAAAAACTGATTTAAAAAACTTGTTGCATAGCTGAATACCCTTTCTGTAAAATTTCAACTGTTTACACCCAAAATTGGCTGAATAGTTTGCTAGAGACCGCAAATGTGAAATCTTTTGAACTTTGACTCCTTGGCAGCCAAATTTTCGGCCAAAAACCAATTAAAAAGCTTGCTTTATGTCTGAATACACTTTACAAATATTTAGACCAAAAATTAGCTGTGTAATTTAGTAGACACCACAGAGGTCAACTTTTTTTAAAACTTTGACCCCAATTTTGAGCGCTTAACATTTATTGTCTTGGGCTCTAGTCAATTTAAAAAGTTTGATCCATGTCCAAGTAACCTACATCTAAAATTTCAAATGTTTAGACACAAAATTGGCGGAGAAGTTTGTAAGGAGTTTCAAAGGTCAAATCGTTGAACTTTGACCCCTTGACAGCCAAATATCTGGCCAAAACAGATTTAAAATTTTTTTTCAAATCTGAATACCCTTTATGTCAAATCTCGAGTTTGTAGACTGAAAATTGACAGAGTAGTTTGGTAGGGAAATGTACACACACTTTTATAGATATAAAAAGTTTTCTATCGATTTAGTTTTGCTAAAACACTATCGTACAAAAAGAAAATCCTTTCATAAAACAACTCCATACAAAAAGAAAATTGACTAAATTTTTTACTTTACGAGATTTTCCAGTGCGTGCTCACATACATGTCTATAGTAAAATTAAACCGTCAGGTTTTCCTTGTTGTCACCCTCAGGAAGAACAGGCAGTGAACTTGCGTTGAATGATTTAAACGGATATACCATTTTAATTTAAGATATTGCACTTCACAATTCGCTTTGCGTTTGCAATAACCATTAACAAGGCTCAGGGGCAATTTTTACATTTGTGTGGCTCACATCTACACCCTGATTGCTGCTCACATGGACAAATATATGTTGCGTGTTCTACGGTCGGAAAAACAGAAAATCTCTACATCTGCACAGAAAAAGGAACACCTCAAAATATTGTGCATCCACAAATATTGATAACATAAACATAAGAAATATGTATTTTGTCTTTTTGGTTTCTTTTTGTTTTTTGTATTCCATTTAAACAAACTGTGCCACAGCAACGCGTGGCCGAGTACAGCTAGTATGTGTGTATTGATCTCGCTATTACATATTAGGTCCAATATAATAATTGATAGATGATTGTCGTTATAATAATAAATACTTAATATGCATGAATTAAAATATCATATCTCTCCAACGTTTATCTTTCGCTTTCTCTCCAGCGTTTCTCTCTATGTATCTCTGTCTCCGGCGTTTCTCTCTCTGTCTCCGGCGTTTCTCTCTATGTATCTCTGTCTCTGGCGTTTGTCTCTACGTATCTCTGTCTCTGGCGTTTGTCTCTACGTATCTCTGTCTCTGGCGTTTGTCTCTACGTATCTCTGTCTCCGGCGTTTGTCTCTACGTATCTCTGTCTCCGGCGTTTGTCTCTCTGTCTCCGGCGTTTGTCTCTCTGTCTCCGGCGTTTGTCTCTCTGTCTCCGGCGTTTGTCTGTCTCCGGCGTTTGTCTCTCTGTCTCCGGCGTTTGTCTCTCTGTCTCCGGCGTTTCTCTCTATGTATCTCTGTCTCCGGCGTTTCTCTCTATGTATCTCTGTCACCGGCGTTTCTCTCTACGTATCTCTGTCTCCGGCGTTTCTCTCTACGTATCTCTGTCTCCGGCGTTTCTCTCTACGTATCTCTGTCTCCGGCGTTTCTCTCTACGTATCTCTGTCTCCGGCGTTTCTCTCTACGTATCTCTGTCTCCGGCGTTTGTCTCTACGTATCTCTGTCTCCAGCATTTCTCTCTATGTATCTCTGTCTCCGGTGTTTGTCTCTATGTATCTCTGTCTCCGGCGTTTGTCTCTCTGTCTCCGGCGTTTCTCTCTACGTATCTCTGTCTCCGGCGTTTGTCTCTACGTATCTCTGTCTCCGGCGTTTCTCTCTACGTATCTCTGTCTCCGGCGTTTCTCTCTACGTATCTCTGTCTCCGGCGTTTCTCTCTACGTATCTCTGTCTCCGGCGTTTCTCTCTACGTATCTCTGTCTCCGGCGTTTCTCTCTACGTATCTCTGTCTCCGGCGTTTCTCTCTACGTATCTCTGTCTCCGGCGTTTGTCTCTACGTATCTCTGTCACCGGCGTTTGTCTCTACGTATCTCTGTCTCCGGCGTTTGTCTCTACGTATCTCTGTCTCTGGCGTTTGTCTCTACGTATCTCTGTCTCTGGCGTTTGTCTCTACGTATCTCTGTCTCCGGCGTTTGTCTCTACGTATCTCTGTCTCCGGCGTTTGTCTCTACGTATCTCTGTCTCCGGCGTTTGTCTCTACGTATCTCTGTCTCCGGCGTTTGTCTCTACGTATCTCTGTCTCCGGCGTTTGTCTCTACGTATCTCTGTCTCCGGCGTTTGTCTCTACGTATCTCTGTCTCCGGCGTTTGTCTCTACGTATCTCTGTCTCCGGCGTTTGTCTCTACGTATCTCTGTCTCCGGCGTTTGTCTCTACGTATCTCTGTCTCCGGCGTTTGTCTCTACGTATCTCTGTCTCCGGCGTTTGTCTCTACGTATCTCTGTCTCCGGCGTTTGTCTCTACGTATCTCTGTCTCCGGCGTTTGTCTCTACGTATCTCTGTCTCCGGCGTTTGTCTCTACGTATCTCTGTCTCCGGCGTTTGTCTCTACGTATCTCTGTCTCCGGCGTTTGTCTCTACGTATCTCTGTCTCCGGCGTTTGTCTCTACGTATCTCTGTCTCCGGCGTTTGTCTCTACGTATCTCTGTCTCCGGCGTTTGTCTCTACGTATCTCTGTCTCCGGCGTTTGTCTCTACGTATCTCTGTCTCCGGCGTTTGTCTCTACGTATCTCTGTCTCCGGCGTTTGTCTCTACGTATCTCTGTCTCCGGCGTTTGTCTCTACGTATCTCTGTCTCCGGCGTTTGTCTCTACGTATCTCTGTCTCCGGCGTTTGTCTCTACGTATCTCTGTCTCCGGCGTTTGTCTCTACGTATCTCTGTCTCCGGCGTTTGTCTCTACGTATCTCTGTCTCCGGCGTTTGTCTCTACGTATCTCTCTCTCTCCAACTCCAGTTTCTCTCTATCTCTCTCTCTCTCCAACTCCAGTTTCTCTCTATCTCTCTCTCTCTCCAACTCCAGTTTCTCTCAATCTCTCTCTCTCTCCAACTCCAGTTTCTCTCTATCTCTCTCTCTCTCTCCAACTCCAGTTTCTCTCTATCTCTCTCTCTCTCTCTCTCCAACTCCAGTTTCTCTCTATCTCTCTCTCTCTTTCTCTCCAACTCCAGTTTCTCTCTATCTCTCTCTCTCTCGAACTCCAGTTTCTCTCTATCTCTCTCTCTCTCGAACTCCAGTTTCTCTCTATCTCTCTCTCTCTCGAACTCCAGTTTCTCTCTATCTCTCTCTCCCTCCAACTCCAGTTTCTCTCTATCTCTCTCTCTCCAACTCCAGTTTCTCTCTATCTCTCTCTCTCTCTCCAACTCCAGTCTCTCTCTATCTCTCTCTCTCTCTCTCCAACTCCAGTCTCTCTCTATCTCTCTCTCTCCAACTCCAGTTTCTCTCTATCTCTCTCTCTCCAACTCCAGTTTCTCTCTATCTCTCTCTCCAACTCCAGTTTCTCTCTATCTCTCTCTCTCCAACTCCAGTTTCTCTCTATCTCTCTCTCTCCAACTCCAGTTTCTCTCTATCTCTCTCTCTCTCCAACTCCAGTTTTTCTCTATCTCTCTCTCTCCGACTCCAGTTTCTCTCTATCTCTCTCTCTCCAAGTCCAGTTTCTCTCTATCTCTCTCTCTCCAAGTCCAGTTTCTCTCTATCTCTCTCTCTCCAAGTCCAGTTTCTCTCTATCTCTCTCTCTCCAAGTCCAGTTTCTCTCTATCTCTCTCTCTCCAAGTCCAGTTTCTCTCTATCTCTCTCTCTCTCCAACTCCAGTTTCTCTCTATCTCTCTCTCTCTCTCCAACTCCAGTTTCTCTCTATCTCTCTCTCTCTCTCTCCAACTCCAGTTTCTCTCTATCTCTCTCTCTCTCTCTCTCTCCAACTCCAGTTTCTCTCTATCTCTCTCTCTCTCTCCAACTCCAGTTTCTCTCTATCTCTCTCTCTCTCTCCAACTCCAGTTTCTCTCTATCTCTCTCTCTCTCTCCAACTCCAGTCTCTCTCTATCTCTCTCTCTCTCCAACTCCAGTCTCTCTCTATCTCTCTCTCTCTCTCCAACTCCAGTCTCTCTCTATCTCTCTCTCTCTCCAACTCCAGTCTCTCTCTATCTCTCTCTCTCTCTCCAACTCCAGTCTCTCTCTATCTCTCTCTCTCCAACTCCAGTCTCTCTCTATCTCTCTCTCTCCAACTCCAGTCTCTCTCTATCTCTCTCTCTCCAACTCCAGTCTCTCTCTCTATCTCTCTCCAACTCCAGTCTCTCTCTATCTCTCTCTCTCTCCAACTCCAGTCTCTCTCTCTCTCTCTCTCTCCAACTCCAGTCTATCTCTCTCTCCAGCTCCAGTCTCTCTCTATCTCTCTCTCTCCAGCTCCAGTCTCTCTCTATCTCTCCCTCTATCCAACTCCAGTCTCTCTCTCTATCTCTCTCTCTATCCAATTCCAGTCTCTCTCTATCTCTCTCTCCAACTCCAGTCTCTATCTCTCTCTCTCCAACTCCAGTCTCTATCTCTCTCTCTCCAACTCCAGTCTCTCTCTATCTCTCTCTCCAACTCCAGTCTCTCTCTATCTCTCTCTCTCCAACTCCAGTCTCTCTCTATCTATCTCCAACTCCAGTCTCTCTCTCTATCTCTCTCTCCAACTCCAGTCTCTCTCTATCTCTCTCTCCAACTCCAGTCTCTCTCTATCTCTCTCTCTCCAACTCCAGTCTCTCTCTATCTCTCTCTCTCCAACTCCAGTCTCTCTCTATCTCTCTCTCTCCAACTCCATTCTCTCTCTAATTTTCTCTCCAACTCCAGTCTCTCTCTATCTCTTTCTCTCCAACTCCAGTCTCTCTCTCTATCTCTCTCTCTATCCAACTCCACTCTCTCTCTATCTCTCTCTCTATCCAACTCCACTCTCTCTCTATCTCTCTCTCTATCCAACTCCACTCTCTCTCTATCTCTCTATCCAACTCCAGTCTCTCTCTATCTCTCTATCCAACTCCAGTCTCTCTCTATCTCTCTCTATCCAACTCCAGTCTCTCTCTATCTCTCTCTATCCAACTCCAGTCTCTATCTCTCTCTCTCTATCCAACTCCAGTCTCTCTCTATCTCTCTCTATCCAACTCCAGTCTCTCTCTATCTCTCTCTATCCAACTCCAGTCTCTATCTCTCTCTCTATCCAACTCCAGTCTCTATCTCTCTCTCTCTATCCAACTCCAGTCTCTATCTCTCTCTCTATCCAACTCCAGTCTCTATCTCTCTCTCTATCCAACTCCAGTCTCTCTCTATCTCTCTCTATCCAACTCCAGTCTCTCTCTATCTCTCTCTCTCTCTCTCTCTCTATCCAACTCCAGTCTCTCTCTATCTCTCTCTCTATCCAACTCCAGTCTCTCTCTATCTCTCTCTCTATCCAACTCCAGTCTCTCTCTATCTCTCTCTCTCTATCCAACTCCAGTCTCTCTCTATCTATCTCTCTCTCTCTATCCAACTCCAGTCTCTCTCTATCTCTCTATCTCTATCCAACTCCAGTCTCTCTCTATCTATCTCTCTCTATCCAACTCCAGTCTCTCTCTATCTTTCTCTCTCTATCCAACTCCAGTCTCTCTCTATCTCTCCCTCTATCCAACTCCAGTCTCTCTCTCTCTCTATCCAACTCCAGTCTCTCTCTATCTCTATCCAACTCCAGTCTCTCTCTATCTCTATCCAACTCCAGTCTCTCTCTATCTCTATCCAACTCCAGTCTCTCTCTATCTCTATCCAACTCCAGTCTCTCTCTATCTCTATCTCTATCCAACTCCAGTCTCTCTCTATCTCTATCCAACTCCAGTCTCTCTCTATCTCTATCCAACTCCAGTCTCTCTCTATCTCTATCCATCTCCAGTCTCTCTCTATCTCTATCTCTATCCATCTCCAGTCTCTCTCTCTCTCTCTCTCTCTCTCTCTCTCTCTCTCTCTCTCTCTCTCTCTCTCTCTCTCTCTCTCCGTTTCTTTCTTATTTCAATCACTGGTTTGTCTCCAAGATGCCCGGTCTTCGAAGTGCAAACTGTCCACCATTTTGGATTATTGATTTCTTGTTTATTCTCCTCATCCTTACACCCACATCATCCCACTCAACCGTTCACTCACTTATTCTTCCTGAAATAACCAGCCAAGACTTCTTTCCTCCTAACCCCTTACATCCAATCAGCGCTTTCTTAGCTGCTGATTTCAATCTAAACAGCGTAGAATAAAATCCTCCTCTTCTGTCAAATGCCAGCTTTTCTGCACCTAACCACTTATGTGTCTGCTAATGCCAGAAACAAAACACACTGATTGCCCTTTCTTTCTAACTCCATCATAATTAACATTCCCCTAAATAGCCATTGTTCCCAGAAAGGGCAACATGGTCACAATCTTATGCCTTGGGTGCCCCCAATGGTGTGATAATTTGAAGTGTTCGTTTCACAACATAAAACTTTTTATTACAGAAGCCGAATCTCTGTTATAAACAATACATAGTAAGCACTTAATTGAACACAAGTTGCTATTTTTATTGATAACTAGGAAGAGCGGTGCATACCTGTCTTCATATAATTATAGCTGTATCTGATTAAATACGCTTTTACTCGTATTATTTAAACTTACGGATTCGTGGCGTTGTGGATAAAGTACTTGATAAAATTCAATTGTCAAGTTACACTACTCTGGAGGTTGAAGACTCTGTTCTCAGTACGTGCGACACTCAAAAATACATTTGCAAATTGCTTAGAACTTTTACCTAGTCACGGCTGACGGAACAAGAGCATGCTACCCCCGTGAATTAAATAAAGGTTTCCATTCGAAATTTCGTGTGGATTCCCCGGTTTTATAGAAAGATTTTATAGTTCGACAAGATATACCTGAAGAAGGTTGGGGGTTACATCAACTGAAACGTTGTGAAAATAACACTCAAAATGAGAACTGTATTCAGGTGAATCCAAATAATACTGATAATCAAGCTTCATCTCAAAAAAAAAAAAAAAAAAAAAAAAATCAGAAACGTAATACGCTTTTACTTTCACTCCCACCCACCCCCCTTTTTTTGTTCTTCTCTGGATTCATCGTAAATTTTACTCGGAAAGTTGTTTGATCTTGGTATAGTGCTTAGTTTTCAATTATATTCACAGGCATATATATATATATATATATATATATATATATATATATATATATATATATATAAAGAAGTCAAATAAATGTATAGTTTAATGGGGCAATGTAATGTAGGAAATGCATGTAAGGGAGGTAATTCTCTCATCACTATAAAAAAAAAAGATATCGTTCACATGTTGTCACTATTGAAAAAAAAAACTTTATATTTAGTCAATAAAAAAAAATCGTACATGTTTCATGTAAGGTGTCTTGGCCCACTGGTAACATTTCAAACTACAAACTATAAGCACATACTTAAATCATTCGTTGACCTCTATGCTGATGACCCGACCATCTACGGCAACACATCAAAGGCTGTAAATGACAAAGTTCTCTCTGATTCTCTCTCCTCTGATCTCGAGCGCGTGGTTCAGTGGGTGAAGATGTGGCTGGTTACCTTTAATGCATCCAAAACCAAAACCAAACTCCTATCCTTACATCATCAACGCTCTGATCCCCATCTGGCATCAATTGTGATGGATGGCTCTCGTCTGGGTGAGGCCCCGTGTTTTGACAAGCTTCTGGGTTTGACCTTTACTCCTGATCTGAAATGGAACACGTACATCAAGTCTGTTGCCATGGTCGCTGGAAAGATGGTGGGATCCTTCTACCGCTCCAGAAGATATCTCACTACTGATGCAATTCTCTATCTATATAAAAGCCAAGTACGTCCAAGGATGGAATACTGTTGCCATATCTGGGCAGGAGCTGCTAAAAACAGCCTATCCTGCCTTGACAGAGTACAAAATAGACTTCGTGGCTTAGTGGGGGATGCCCTTTTCTCTACCCTGCAACCTCTTTCCCACAGAAGAGACGTTGCGAGCCTATCCTTGTTTTATCGTTATTTCCATGGCAGGTGCTCATCTGCACTCCAATCTCTGGTCCCCCCCCCTCGCCAATCTTTCACGAAAAACACCCGTCTAGCTGAATCCACTGTGAAAAATTTCCCCCACTGTATATCTGTGCCTAAATCAAAACATGGATTCCATGAACAAAGCTTCTTTCTTAGAACTGCACGCCTGTGGAACTCTGTTCCGTCTGCCTGCTTCCCACCGGACAACAACTTGGATGTCTTCAAGTCCAATGTTAACAAATTCTTAATGAACCGCCCCCTTAAGTAAACACTTCATCAAATCTCCACACTAACGTACTGTACTTGCAATAACCCTTATCCCTGAGTGGCTTCCGGGCCTTGATAAGTGGTGATCACTGTGTAAAAAAAAAAAAAAAAAAAAAAAAAAAAAAAGTTATTGGTTCGAATTTTGCTACTGTTATAAATTATATGGCTTGAATTAAAATTTAAAATGCAGAAGTTAAGTATCAATTCAATTTTGCTCGTGATTGGTGGAACCATAATCCACGTGGCTAACTTTCATGTACCTACTAACGCCTTACGCCAAGCAGGTGTGTTGTACAATTCGTAATGATCAGTTAATTAGTTTAGGGGTGAATCCTGTATCTGTAAGTTGGATAGACAGTAAACTATTTATTTATTTATTTATTTATTTATTACAAATTTTATTTTATTTTTAGTAATTACTAGCAGAGAGACTCGACGTTGCCCGGGATTGAATAATGATAAACGAATGTTTGACACGTCCATATTTTTATTGTCATCGAAATCGGTAAGAGCGCCCACCTTTCACTCCAATCCATTGACTCTTGATCTAGTTGGGGACCCGTCGCGGTGCACCGGAAAGAAACTTTACATGCCTCCCGGCGATGACTTAGTCTACAATACATTCTAGTCTACATTGCATTGTAGAGAACCTACTGTTGATGTTATAAATTATTATATGGCTTGAATTAAAATTTAAAATGCAGAAGTCAAGTATCAATTCAATTGAGCTCTAAACAAAAATATTAATTTCAAACGTGCTTCTGTCAAGAACTTACTGATTTTATGTCGGGCCTTTCGGCTTGTGGGGTAATAAAACTATTCAAATGCACTTGTGATGTTAGATTGTGCAAGGTGGTAACTTTGGTGAAAATCGCTTGTTCCTTCTTTCGTTGGATTATTTCGATTATCGATACTTATTGAAGACATTCCGGCTTTATTTTAGGTCTTTTTATTTTGCGGGTATTCATTTTTAAGAGGGTCTTCTAATTAGTTTTTTTTTCCTTGCCATTTTTTAAAAGTTATTTTAGCAGTTGTGCACAACTGCGAAGGAACCACTTTTTGGAGTTTTCAGTTTGGAGATATGGAGAGTGCAGAGCAGGGGCAGACAACTTTTATTTAATCATTACCAAGTTTAATGATTATTTATATTTTAGTTACGAAAATTTCATAATTTTGATTTTGTTATAAAGAAAATTTTAATATTTATTTTGTGTTTTAAAAAAATTCCTCTATTTTGTATTATAACTTTTCATTATTTTAAATCAAGAATTGCATGACTAAAATTTAAAAAAAATAATCAATAAAAACATGCATTCGAAAATTTCAATATTTTGGTTTTGTTACCAAAAAAAAAAAATTGATTTCCATTTTGTGCTAGTATTTTCATATTTATTTTAATTCAATAAATGTAAAAAAAAACTTTCTAAAAAAAATAATAAAAAAAAAAAAAACATTGTTTTACATTTGTTGAGATTTTCGATTTGGTTTTAAAATTGCATTTGTCTGCTCCTGCTGTGCACTCTCCAAATCTTTAAACTGAAAAAAAAAAAGTGATTGTTTCGCAGAAGTGCACAAGTGCTGTTATTTTTTATGGAGGGTATCTTTTTAATTCATTTTTTTTTTTATTGTGTTCTTTATATTTTTGAGTTTTCGTTATTAGTTTTTGTATTTATATTTTTGTCCTGTTTTCTTTATTTACTTTTTTATTTCTCATTAGTTTTGCGCTATCATCGTTTTTCATTCGTTTTGTTTGTTTTGCTAATTGCTTTTGTGAATGACTAAAATCTGTTGCTTGAGCTGATGAGTCAGCTATATTAATATGACATGAAACAAAACTCTATCAAAAGTAAAAACAAAACAAAAAAATGACATGCATTCCTGACTTGAAATCATGTCGTTACGTCTTTCTGGTTCTTTTTATCTGCTGCATTTATTTATTCAACCACAACCTCGCCGCCGTCGCCGTCGTCTTTGTATGACAATCCGTCTAGATTTGCAGCTAAAAGCCAAAATGAGTAAGCCTTTGTGCAAAACAGGGACCCCCACGCCAGTAAGTAGCGATTAAGTTAGCTAGTATGAATTTTGACGAGGGTCACTCTTAGTGCATCAGGGTAACTCAGATCTGTGAAACAAAACTGTTCTCAGGGTTGAACTAAAGATGGGAGACAAAGCAGGGGCAATGGGTTAAACTCCGTAGACACTAATTTGAGGAAGGGAAGTAAGGATTAATAGTTTAAGTCATTTAGATTTTTCGGACTACTGTTCTCATTTCTGTTATTTTCGCAATGTTTCGGCGGATGTAACCTCCGACTTTCTTCGCGTGTACCTTGCCGAACTCTGGAATCTTTCAGTTGAATCTGAGAATCTGCATGGAATTTTAAACATCAACATCAAGGACCCGTGGCGTAACGGATAAAACACTTGGTAAAATTCAGTTCTATGTTACCGTCTTTTTGGAGATTGAAGGTTCAGTCCTCTGTGCAGGCGACACTTAAAATATACTTGCGAATAAGTTAAAATCTTTACTTGGTCACGGTTGACGGAACGAGAGCATGCTACCCCCTCCCTCATCGTGGATTAAAAAGTTTCCGTTCAAAGTTCTGAAATTAATCAAACGATATAAGGATATGATGACACCACGTTTTTGAGCAATAGAAATAGTTTTCAGTTCAGTCTCTCTGTTAAAAGCATATGAACGATATGGGCGAATGATGTAGAGAATTGATAAGCACAGCTAATGTGATTGATATCTGTCTGTGCGTCACTCGTTGTGCTGTGGCCCGTATATAAACAGCGTCTATTTAACAGGTGTCTTTTTAACGTTGCGATATATACAGTGTGTCGTCTAGTGGTTAAAATGTTCTATTGTACGTGTGTGTGGGTGTTTCACGTATACTAAAACAGTTCATTAACATTCTGTGTAACGCACAGGCAAATAACGTATCTGTCTTCGTCTCTTCTTATTATTCGAGGTAATCTCCCTCCGAGGGAAACCAAACAACAGGTTATATATTTGATATAGCTTTATTCTTGACTTTCCCTCAGAGTTGCAAGACGTAATTTTCTACATCATTCTAAAGTTGCGGAGACAATATCTTTTGTATTAACTTGTCCCGTCTGATTACGTGTATTACCAAGCTATCTCATTACGTTATTAATTATATGTGACAAGACACAAATCGGATGATCTACCTTCGTTACGTATTTTGTTTATGTTCTAACCTTCTCTTTCAATAAGTTAATATTTTTGGGAACCATTTTAACATAAATAATTTTATCTGTACATATTTATTTCGCTTTGATAACATTTTTTTTTTACATTGTATTTAACAATTACAATCATGATAATCGATCATTATAATATTCATCATAATAATTGGCTATTTTACTTTCTCTGTGTTTTCCGGTAGACTAACAACATAATTGCTTAAAGTAAATAACTAGGAGATAACTTTGGTCTTTTTCCTTAAGTGTATTCTCCCCAATAAAAACTTAAAGAAACCCGGCGCGACGTCTCGAGTGCACTGTGTATTGTGCGCTTGTTTTCCATTTCCACCTTCCGTTCTTGTGTCACATCTTCTGGCAGTGAAAGCGAGATAATTACTTTTCGTTTGTAGACATAATTCCGCCGTTGGAAGGAGATAAATATTGCGTGTGTAATCAAAACTCCCTGATAGATCCCATTAAATATACTATTACGTAAAAAGATTTTTGTATGTGCGTGAGTTCGCTATATACTCGGAAAAAGCTGGGCCGATTTTTTTTAAATTTCACATGAAGCTAGTTGATGTGTCTGGGAGTGTTCTTAGGTAGGTTTTGTGTTGGAATGCGTCTGATAAGTATCGAAAATCGAAAGAATCCGATTAAAGAAGGAAGTCCCATTTTGACCAAAGTTAACACTTTTATACAACCTAACATCACGAGTGCATTTGAGAAATTTTATCACCGCACAATCACAAGGGCCCAACCTATAAAATCAACTTTTTTAGAAGACGGGCGCGTTTTAAAAGAATATTTGTTTCGAATACGATCGCACCATGATACTTGACTTTTGCATTTTAAACTTCAAGTGAAGCCATTATTTACAGATAATTTTATAAAAATCAACAATAGATTATCTACAGTGCAATGTATTCTGGACTAAGTCCCTGGGGAGGAGGCATGTGAAGCTTCCTCCCGATACACGGCGGGTGTGTCCCTAACCAAAGCAGACAATCGATTTTTTTTTTTTTATTAATTTTAAAAAATTAGCGATTTCAAAGATTTAGATGACAAAAGTATGCGAAAGTATAACATTTGTTGATCCTCAATCAATTCCGGGCAACGTTGGGTCTCCCTGGTAGTTAATAATAACCAAGCCATTTGAATAACCTTTTGTTGTGAAGTTGATGATATGGTCATTGTAAAGGATACAATGAATTCATTGTCTATTATATATATCTACATCGTTTATTTAACCAGTGTTCAGGTTTCACAGAGCTTATTTGCGGGCCTCCGCATAGGCAGCAACTTTGAAAAAGTGAGGAGGGGAGGAACATATATAAATACGGAGAGTGTCGGAAAAGTAATGGAAATTTCTTATTTGTGTTCGCATTGAGGAAAGTTATTTTTTGAGATTGAGTTATATATTTTTTATTTCGTAAAAAAAATCATAAAACAAAAAAGTAGGCACAATGCCACTCAAAAAATGGGGAGTGAGGTTCTATGGTCATCATCGACACTACCTTTAGTTGGTCTATGCTAATCCTAGCTCGAGTTCTCATTCACTGTAATACCGCAAACACACCGGGGTTCGACCTACTTAAGATCCCAAAAGCAAATCGTTTTTTTTTTCTTTTTTTAAATTATATATATCTATATATATAAAAGCGAAAATATGTGTTTGTATGGATGTGGGGTTTGTATGTCTCGCAAAACTTTCCACACGGGTCACGGATTTTCGCCAGGTCGGTATCATTTTAAACTACCAACCTTCGCCCGACAAATATCGAAAAATTGGCCAAAAACGTTGATTCCTTCACCCTGAAATCAGTAGTTTTCTACAGGTGGAGGGGTCAGCAAAAACCGTCCTCTTATGACGAGTTCGCTTCTACGCATGCGTCACACGACGTTGTAACCTGATTTACTTTAAATATTTGAAAAAGCGACAGAATTTCGTCGACGTCGTTCTAGCTAAGTTGCTTAGAGCGCAGCCTCATTATCTAAACGTTTTGGGTTCGAATCGTGGTGTGAGATGTCTTTTCTTTTTTCGATTTTTTAAATTTTAATATTGAAGCAGGGTTATTTAAACCATTTTGCACGTGTTTTTCGGATTTTTTAACGTTCGTTTTTCTGTTGTTTGGGGTTTTTTTACTTCGCGTAGTCTTAGGCTTTCATTAACACCCGGGAAACGCCTGGTATCCACCACTAGTCTATATATATATAAGCGAAAATGTGTATGTATGTTCGCTTTTTGTGTATGTCCAAGAAAGGCTTTTTTCAGAAGCGCTCGGTCGGCTCGCAACTTAAAACTTTTTATATCACATATAAATCATATCTCCGAGTTAACAACGGAGCTCGCCTGTCTATTTGATTTGCTCGTCTTCGGGAAGATAAATATTCAACAGTTTTTGCTCGCTGCGTGTGGATTAGGCTTTTTCCTATAATAAAAGCGACATTAATTCTGGCGGTATTTTTCCGTTCGCTATCGCCGGAAATGTCCGAAAGCAATTAGCTTTGATCAATGGGGAAATATTTTCCTTATATCAGACAATTACTATTCAAATTGGACAAGGGGAGCTGGTCCCCCCCCCTCAACATCTTGGGAAAATGAAAATAAAAACTCCGCAATCAAAGTTGACCTCATTAAGACATTAAAACGTGCACCTGTAAATTCTAAGTAATTAAATAAATTCAAACGTGTTTTAGTCAGTTAGTATGTCGCAGTGGCACAATGGTTAACGTCGCACGCTTTTTTTTTTTTTCACACTTTTAAGTTCCAACTTTTCCTCAAGGGTTCGGCTTCGATCCTCATACTCACACACCAAAACTTTTTTATATTATTTTAACCCCCCCCCCCGGAGTTTTGATTTACCTCCAAACACCCGGGCAACGCCGGGTACCCCTCCCCCCGCTAGTGTATATATATATATATTTATATATATATCTTACTCGTCTGTTTGTATGTATGTATGTATGTATGTATGTCTTAAACTTTTGACAGAGGCGACCGATTTTCGCAAAATCGGTATCGTTTTGAAGCTCGACCATTCGAACGACAAATATCGAAAAATTGGCTAAAAAACATTCATTCCTTCCCACTCAACTAGGCACTTTTCTACAATGAGGGATCGGTTTTTTTTTTGGGGGGGGGCTTCCGCCGATAGTTTTGAAAGTCATTCCCTTTTTTCGATTGACTAGCCTTAACTTAAAACTTTTTCCGGTTTTGCGATGAACGCAACGGCAAAGACGTTACTTTTTTTTTTATTCACGTTCTTTTCCTCCTTCGCGGTACGGATTCAAACTTGCCTGCCTACTACCCTCCCCCCCTTTTTTTTTCCTCAACACACACCTCTAAACACCCGGGTAACGCCGGACATCCAGACTAGTATAATATAAAATTTTATGAAAAGTCGATTTATGGATTTATGTTTAATTATTTGTTTTACAATGTTTCCACTTATCGAAATTTTAAAACGTCACCGACACAATGCTTTCCGCGTTGTCGCTATCTTTATTAACAAAGAAGTTACGGGCAAAACTGAAGCGGGATTTACAATCATTCATGCCAAAATATTTCGAAGAACTAGTGTAATGGTTTCATAAATAAGCAATCGATAAACAAAATAAAAGTTCTTTATACGAGGGTAGTTCCAAAAGTAAAGCCTCCTATTTTTTTTTTTTTTTTACTCAAAAGGTTTTTTCTTTCCTTTCCTTCCTCCGCTGTGACGTCATATTGTTATTTGCATGTGTTCTGCTGCTGCTGCTGCTGCTGCTGCTGCTGCTGCTGCTGCTGCTACCAGCGCTAGTGGCCCTGTTACAGTCATATGGATGGGGGGAGTGCTGGGTCTTCAAATCCCGCTTTTCGACTCCTTTGTCATATTTTCCTGCTGTGAAATTCCGTGATGCTGATGAGAGCTGCACTGGCTGACATGGTCTTCGTTTCTGCCGTGTGAACAGCTTGAGATGGTATCAAGGGCGTTATGAACATCAGAATGAATACAGTCAATAGCTTTATTTAAATCTGATAGTGATCACCCGAACGTTGTTCGCTGTTTGAGTTAATTATTATGAACGTTCGGGTCAACACTTCGGTGATAATGATTAAAAATCAATAAGCCTGATAAGGTTAGGTAAAAACAACAGTACTTTGTTTGAAACCATCGAGTCTTATGAGCTAGTATCAACATGAATTTATAGAAAACTAGCATGCTGCCTGGCGTTGCCCGGTCGTAAGGTACGCTCAAGTATGATTTTTATACTCTAGCAGATTATTATATTGAACCTACTACACAGTAGTGAGCTCAAAACTATATATTCAGAAAGTTTGGATGAGTTAAATCATCGGTACAGTCGGTTTCAAACCTAATATTAGGGGACCGTTTTAGATACCCATATTAAGCTCTCTTCAGCGGATACTCAGGATGGGTATAGGCTGAAGAGAGCTTGATATGGGTGTCTAAAACGGTCCCCTATTTTAAATAGGGTTGAAACTGACGGCACCAATGACTTATTTAAATTTTCTGCAAATAAAAATATAAATACGCATTTATTTTCGGAATTTTTTCCTAATAATAGAGAACTCTGCTGGAATCCCTTTTTCCATATATGTATATATATATATATATATATGTATATATATACAGGGTGACGCCCCCCCCCCCCCAAAAAAAAAAGACAAAAGGTAAATGGAGGCCATCTAGAACATATGCTGTAGAACGGAGAAAAAAAAGGCCAAAGACCCTTGTGTTTTGATGTGGTTTTTAATATAATAAACTTGTTATGACCAAAGTTTCATTTCATTCGGACAAAACACTAAGAAACGGGGCCTAATTACAGTTGGGGCCCGTTTTTTTTTGGGGGGGGGGTCACCTTATATAATAGAGAGAGAGAGAGAGCGAGAGAGAGATTTTTTTTTTCAAACGATAGATTCGGTTAATATTGGCTTCGCCTCGAAGCTCTATTTTTTGTTTATTTATTTTAGAAAGTATCCCATAATTTTTTTTAATTTATTTTTATTATTTTTAAAACACATATATATATATATATATATATATATATAAATTTAGTTTGTCTTTGGTAATATTTATTTGTTGTAGATTTGTTTCATAACTACTGTTTCAGTTTGTTATCTAGAGTAGAAATTGACCAACAGATGAAGTTAAGGTTAAGGTAATCCAAGTTAAATTCAATTTCATTTTTAAATTTGGTTAAATATTTACGTAATGGCTTCTAGTTTCTTTGTGATCAAGAATTTAACCATATTAATTGGTCTTTTTCTTTTTTCTATTTTTAATTTTTTTAATAAAATACTTTAGATGTGAAATCTCTGTATATTGTAAAAGTAACCTTATCTATCTGTAGAACGGTCTCTTTTGTCTATAGACTTGAAACTTGATATATGGGGTATTCAGACCCGTGGAACAAAATCGATTTAATTTTCAGCTGGAAAACTAAGCTAAGGAGTCAAAATGCTCTACACATGTGCAAATATACATTTAATTGTGTAATTTGCCAAGTTTGATATGTATGTGTCGTTAGCTCAGACGGTTGCAAATACGTCTAGAGAGCTAAATGTTTTGGTTTCGATTCTAGCTAATGGCACCAAGTCATATTTTTTAAAAACTTTTTAAATCACCACTCTTTATACTATACAGCATAAGAATCACTAGATAATTATTTCTATAATGATAAATACGAAATCTGCATGAATTAAAATATCATATTTAAGCGTATTTTATGACCGGACAATGTCGGGTGGTGTTCTAGTATTTTAGATATTTCTTTTATATTATTTGGACAAGCGAGGGAAATTTTCAGTCATTTATTTATTTTTTTTTTTTTTTACATAGGAGTTATCACTCATCAAGGTCCAGAGGCCACTCAAGGATAAGGGTTAATGAATGTACAGTAGTTGATGGGACAATATCATAGCAATCATTAGTAATAGAAATTTGGTAAATTGGATTACTTAAGGGGAACGGCTCATCAAGAAATTTTTTAAGTTGGACTTGAAGACGATCATATTATAGTTTGCGGCAAAGCAGGCAAACGGAATACAGTTCCACGGGTGTGCAGTTCTAAGAAAGAAACTTTGTTCATGGAATTTACGTTTAGGCACAGATAAAGAGTGGGAGGAATTATTGATAGTGTTTTCAGCTAGGCAAGTGTTTGTTGTGAAAGTTTGGCGAGCGTAACCATAGATTGGAGCTCAGACGAGCATTTTCCATGAAAATAACTATAAAACAGAGACAGACTCCAGCAAATTAAAGTCAATTTTTACGGGAATATCCTTTATTAGATACGTATTTTGTGTAATAAAAAAATTCAAAGTAAAGGCATTTTATGTAAATTTTTAAAATTTTATTATATAACATCATTCTGATGAAAAGCACACATTTCAAATTAAAGACTAAAAAATATATTTTGACTAGCGGGAGGAGGGCACTCAGCTTTGCCCGATTGTAAAATACGCTTAAATATGATATTTTAATTTGTCCAGATTTCGTATATATTATTATAGAGTCGTTATTTCAAAAGTAAAGAAAAAAGTATTTGGGTGCTATATCAGCCAGAATCGAAACTGAAACTGTAGTATTCAAAGCTGGTGACGTTACCACTGTACCAACATGCATATGAACAGATTACAAATCCAAATTTACAATAAATTAAGATGAATGTACAAAATGTATAACGATTTTTTAAATTTTGACACATATTTGACCCCTTAAAAACTATTCTAACCGGCTAAAGACCCATAAAAGAACGGTCCACAAAACATCCAATCATTTGAGGCTCCTAGCGTCGCTCTCCGACTTTTAGTTTCGGAAAAGATAGTTTGAAAATATGGAGATATACAGACGGATAGAAAGCATATAGCCGTTTATATATTTAGATTATAACACTTTATAAAAAAAATAAAACCATTCTGAAAACGAAACATTTCAAAGGAAAAACGATTTTTTTTCAACATTATCTGAATAAGCGAAATAAAACAAGATGGCGACCGAATTTGACCTGGTATCGTGTGATTTCACTTATTCAGATAATTTTGACACCTTTCAAGTCTACTTTTTAAAACTTTACATTTATAATACTAACTGAATTTTAAATCGAAATGATTCCACATTTAATAAGAACATAACACCATTTTAATACCTATACGGATTTTTTTTTTTTTTTTTGCTTTGACCGCAACATTTGCCAAATCTGGCCCCTGTCATAGTGGCATTTTATGCGTCAGTGGCAATATCTTGTTTATTGTGAATAAAGGTGTTTTACAAAAGAATTTAATTCTTTTGGATCAAGCTGGCTGAATCCATCTTGTGTGCATGCCACCTCAAGACAGGAATAAAGATCACCATCCCCCACACACACACCAAATACCCAAATACTGCAGTGGCACTCATTCTAGATGGGTTAAACTGGCTTCCTCCAAAGGATAAAGTGTCATGAGAATCTGAAATTCACTAGTATTACTTGTATATCCGTGGCAGGGAAGATGAGTATATCAGAATTTTGCAATTCTTGCAGGAAGGTCACGACCTCTACGTACACCATTAGGTATTCCCAAACGGTTCCCCATCTGGTACTGACCAAGTTCAACGTTGCTTAACTAATAAGAACCAATTCATCAACGTGGTTCACATACCTTAGAACTAAACGAGTAAAAGAATTAGAAAATGGCGGCCATTTCGTAAATATATATATAACAAAAAAAAAAAAGATTACGCGTTCTGTCATTTACTATGTGAGAAAGAGAGATGGCATTCACTCTAAGCGAGTTGAACTGGCTTCCTCTGAAGGAGGAAGTGTCTAGAGAATATTAAATTCAAAAGCTGTCCTCAGTTGCATGTATATCCCCGTCAGGGCAGATAACGACATTAGTTTTTTTTGCAGTTCTTGCTGGGAGTTGTCAACATCTTCCTACATATAGTGCCTGATATTCTCAAATGTGTACTCATTTCTTAGTGGCCAGGCTCAACGTAGCTTAACTTTGATGATTTAACAATGAACCCGTGTGTCAACATGATTTTGCTGTACATATTACTTGAAAACGTATCGTAACTGGAATAGAACTGGAATTTTCTATTGCTACGTTTCAAAAAAAGTATTGTAGTTATTAATTTCCGACTTCTGCTCGATGATCCATGGGATGTCCATGAGTCATCGCCTGGAATTGGAAATTGCTATTCATCGCTGATTGCTAGCATTACCGAATGGATCAACATTGAATGTGTAAAAATCAACTTGTAATTCCGATAACATGTCGTTGAGATTTTACAGGACATTTCCACACACACACACACACACGCACCCAGCCATCCTACGAATTGTCCGTCAGATTCTGAGTCATTCCTGATGAAGGATCACTCAATCGAAGAGGTCTTCATCGTCATTCCTGTTTACCAATTCACGTATTGACCATTATTGAGTTAGGATGACTCAGGCAGGTTCTTCAAAACCTCCCGATGGGGTTACTGGGGTGTTTAATGATTGACTACATAGAGATGATAGAATCGACAAACTAAATTAAAATTCAGTTGGATCTGTAATTATAATCATGTCTCAAGACTATATAATGAGGGGAAGTATGAGCCCCTGATTTCCTACGGGTTATTCATAACGGATTGCATTAAATGAAATTTAGAATTGGTTATTTTCAAAGATTTTCTTGCTATTGAATAACCCCCAAAGAGTTATTAGGCTATAAAACCTAATTCATCATTTATAATAAATATACATATATATATATATATAATATCATTTATAATATGTATAGTTTCAACATTTTTTGTTATAAAGCATTTAATATAAACCATAAAATTGATAAACGCATAGGCAGAGGAAAATTATTCACACACATGTACACACGCGCGTGCGCGTTTTCAAAAATTGAGCTCACCAGCAAAAATCTATACTTTTTTTTTTTTTTTTGCTAATTTTTTTTTCCTCTGAAAAGAGCCTTTCTTTGAAACTCCATGGAATAAGGAACCTTTCATCTTTATTTCGTATTCCTTGTGTTGAATAAAATATTGTAAATTTAATTCTACAATATATTGACTTTTTCTACTTGTATATAAATTACAGACTCCGATTCTTTTAGAAATCTCTAAATATTTAACTATAAAATTGTTAGTTTTTTACGATCACCCGTAAAAAAAAACAAAAAAAACGCATTTTAAATGTGGATATATTTTCTCAAACATAATGATAAATTTGTGTGGGAGGGTGTTCTATAGATTCTAGTTTTATTGGTAATTTAAAATCAATAAATATTTGTTACTTTATTATTACAAGAAGCGAAAGACTTTGTTTTAAACAAAAGCAAAATGAACGAAATCGTTTCTGACATCAGAAAATAGGCACAATGTTTTACATTCCAATACCCAAAATGTTTTGATTTTTTTTTTTTTTTTTCAAATTCCTGGGTCCTGAATATGACCTTAAACTATATCCGATGGTGAGGGCCCAGCTTGTGGGCTTTGGGGAGTGTAGAGCCACTCTTTAATTGCGATTACTCATAGGTCCACTCTGACCCGGAGTGGTAGTACCTGTTAGGGTCCAAACTATGAGTTAAATAGAAACCGACTTAAAAAAAAAAAAATATATATATATATATATATATATACTCTATTAAAAAATTGTTCTTCAAAATCACTGCATTCGGCATTAAATAACCTGAAAAGGGTTGATATGCCGCAAAACAAAAACAAACAAACAAACAAACAAAAAAACAATTCCTGATTCCCATTAATCCTCCACACACACACACACACACACACACACACACACCGGTTGTTGGTTTCCTAGATGTAAATCCTATGAAACTCGCGTGATTATTAAAGAGTGCTCAATGCAGGACAGAGCTGGTATATAGTCTGTTTATTGTACAAACATTGTTGGTTGCATATGTGTATACAGGTTTCAGTGGAGTCCTAATTATGCACATTATGTAATCAATAATGTTTGTACAATAAACAGACATATATATACTAGATAACCCATGACCTGTTGGGTCAGTATGTTATATTAGCTATGGAATTCATGTATGAGCGTGACACTTGTGACGTAAAGAAAATAGGCTGTTTTTTTTTTTTGGGGGGGGTTGACATAACAGAAACATTTCTATGAGAGTATATTAAAATGAAAAATCACGGACGGATCACTCAAACATGAAAAATAAAATTTCCCTGTTCGTGTAA
The DNA here is from genome assembly GCF_053919585.1 of Euprymna scolopes. NCBI lineage: Eukaryota > Metazoa > Mollusca > Cephalopoda > Sepiida > Sepiolidae > Euprymna > Euprymna scolopes. Next base: position 33,556,676 of record NC_136519.1, read on the forward strand.
AGTTACCTATTTTTCCGAATAATCGCTCAAAAATCGAAAATTAAACATGATTTTCCTACTAATCGAACGCCGACGAAAGTCATTTAGCAGCAAAAACGCACATGAACCTACCGATTAGAAATATAAGAATGAAAAACCCATCTTGGAATCCTTAAACCAAGTTATAGAAACTTAAAATCTAAAAAAAAAATAATTAATGAAACCTGAAGCAAAAAAATAAAACCTAAATAAATAAAATAAAAATAAAACTAATATTGAAACAGATTAGTAAATGTGTCACACAACTATTTTGTATCTAGAAATGTAAATAAAAAAAGAAGGAAGGAAAAGGGACGGATAGAGAGTAGTAGTAGTCTTGGCTTTACTACAATTGTTCTTATGTTCGTCAACGGGTTAAATTTGTTTAGTTGTAAGAAAATAGCGACAGTATTGTTGTAATAAAGAATAGTTGCAAAACACCCCACTCTTCCCATGTTAAATAATAATTTCAAAGTAATAACGTTAATATTTCAGTGCGCAGGTCAAAATCTGCAAAAGAAGCGATTTGTGTTTATTTGTTTACATTGTTATGGGTTAATGTTTATGCGCGCATGCGCAACCGGGTGTCATAAACCGGAAAGTGGGTTACATCACTCGTTACAAGGTCATTTTAGTTTATTTATATATATATATATATATATATATATATATATATATATATATATATTCGTTTCTTATCCTTGAGCATTTTACAGTTGAAATAAAGTCGGTAACTTTAGCTCGCACGCACAGATCATGATGCTATAAGCATTAGATCACTCTGGCAGACGTTAAGACATTTAAAAATAAATGTTTAAATTTCAATGACATTTCTCGCGGTTAAGGTTGGCCGAGACAATTTGTTCCTTGCTAATGGAGTCAGGGATGACTTCGTTGCTGGGCTCGAATCTCCCGACCGGCAGTAATCGTGTCACTCTGCACTGATGATTCCTAAAAGGATGAAACACTAATGTCTGTAGGTATTTAAAAATAATAATAATGATAAATAATTATATATACTGGTTGTCCGCTCGGCATTTCACAGTCATAAAATACGCTTAAATATGATATTTTAATTTCTGCAGATTTCGTATTTATTAATAAAGTCAATTCTCTATCGATTATTGTACATTGAAAATATGGGGACATACACACAGAGTTATAGTAAGTTTTCTATATTAGATTTATATATTTTGTATATGAGGGACAGATTTCAATACACTGGGCGATCTTTTAAATTAAACTGATTATTATAAAGTTTGCCATATATACTCTAGGTAACACGGTGAGTAACATGAGCACATCATTTTAGTTTTTTTTGGGGGGGGGTCATTTTTTTTTTTTTTTTGTAAACTTTACCATTCATGGGGTGCACCTACCCAAATTCGCACCCCCCTCCCTGAAAAACTGTTTTAAATTAATTAGATACAAGAAATCTAATAGTGGAAAATATTGCTCCCCATCAAATTCTAAGTTATATTAAGTAATAGATTTGAAAAAAAAAAAAAAAAAAAAAGGTGGGGGGCATCGATGCACGCATATCAACATCAATAATATTTATGGGATTTGAATCTATTTAAAGCAACAGTGAGTAACGTAGGTACGTTATTTATTTATTTATTTATTTATATTATTCATTTATTTATTTATTTTATTTATTTTATCTTTATTTATTTATTATTCATTTTTTGTAAAGTTTACAATTTCATTTAGGTAGTGATACCAAAACTTACTTGATATGTCGTAGCACTCAAGTAAATCAATATTTATTATTATATGATAGATAAGATGTACACATGCTTTTATCTATTTGATTCTCAACAAAAGCGTCTATTTGATTGGTTAGAAAATCTCAATGAAAGCGTCTATTTGATTGGTTAGAAAATCTCAATGAAAGCGTCTATTTGATTGGTTAGAAAATCTCAACAAAAGCGTCTATTTGATTGGTTAGAAAATCTCAACGAAAGCGTCTATTTGATTGGTTAGAAAATCTCAATGAAAGCGTCTATTTGATTGGTTAGAAAATCTCAATGAAAGCGTCTATTTGATTGGTTAGAAAATCTCAACGAAAGCGTCTATTTGATTGGTTAGATGTACACGATTTCCTCTGGAAATTCAGTGCGGTAGGGTAATCTCCCACGAGGAATCTACCATGAAGAATCTCGAGTTTCCAAGGTTATCACTTTGTTGCATGTAGGGAGGTCCAATTATAATAATCTCTGTTATGATAATGAACCGGATAAATGTACGAATCCGGTTTGTTTAATTCGAAGCCGATTTATCAAACGAGTGTGTCTCCCTTGATAAAAAGTAAATAAATAAATTATAAAACTTTTTGCGTCTTCTTTACGGACAAAGAATAAACAACAAATCGTCTGAAAATGCTAAAAGTGTTATTGCACGGCTGGAACGAACGGAGGCAGAAGGCAATCTGCTCATCTTCAAAAATGGGGAGGCGGGATTTTCTTATTCTCTTCTGCAAGTAGATCCCGTGTGTAGGGGTGGGGCGTAAGGGCTGCTTAATATTATCATGTTTTGTTTTGTTTAATTTTTTTTGTTTTTTTTTGGGGGGGGGGGGGTTGCATCATCCTACAACAAATTCTTTGACATCTGTTATCGTGTTTTCGTTCCGATCGGGTTGATGAGACCTGATACAGACGATTTGTAACACAGAAATGAGTCTGTAGTCACTTGCCTCCCAACGAAGACAGGAATAGATGTAAGGTTTGCTTTTAATGTGGAAGAAAATCCAGCTTCACTACAAAAGGATTGCAAAAAAAAAAAAAATAGCCCAAAACTGGTTTGCCGAGATATATATATATATATATATATATATATATATATATATATATATATATATATAATATTTACAGGCTAGTCACCACTTATCAAGGCCCGGAAGCCACTCTGGGATAAGGGTTATTGCGTGTACAGTAATCAATGGGATAGTATCGTAGTAATCGTTAGTATTGGAGATTTGATAGTCTTTCTTAAGGAGGGGGGGGTCATGAGGAATTTGTTTATGTTGGACTTGAAGACATCCAGATTGTAGTCACGTGGGAAACAGGCAAACGGAACAGAGTTCCACAGACGTGCACTTCTAAAAAAGAAGCTTTTTTCATGGAATCTACGTTTTGGTTTTGGCACAGATAAAGAGTGGGGAAAATTATTAACCAATGAAATTTATGGTGGGAATGGATGGCTTTTGAATATGAACTAACCATCAAACTCATAAAAATGAAAATTAGCCAATCAAAATTAAGACTAAGTGCAAATAGGCTAATAAAAACAGCATTAGGGCATAAAATACACTAGATCAAATGGAACTTCAACTCGAACATAGCCATGAGTGCCCAATCGAGTGGCTGTGTCTATTAAGCTAATCATGCGTCACCCTTAATTGAACAAAAGTTGCATAGTTGAGGATGGGGATCGACATGTATACCTTTCTCTTGCAGAATCAGTGTATAAATGAGCAAGATTATTTTTATCTATAAATTTTATCTTTATATAAAACTAGCGGGGGGGTACCCGGCGTTGCCCGAGTGTTTGGAGGGGTGTGTGGTTGTTAATGAAAACCTAAGAATAAGCGAAGTAAAAAAAAAAAAAAAAAAAAAGAAAACATAAAAACGAACGTTAAAACTTATGCAGGGGGATATCCGGGGTGGGGGGTAATCAAAACATCGGGAGAAAAAAACACAAAAACTAACGTAAGGCAAGCGAACGGTGTTAAATGTAAAAATCGAAAAAACAAAAAAGAAAACCGAAAAACGAACGTTAAAACTAAAAACCAAAAAAATAAAACACGTGAAAAATGGCTAAAATAAGCCGGTTTCGATATTAAAATTTAAAAAATCTGTGGGTACTCGGGTGTTTTTGAGTGTGTGGTCGGTCGTGGCTGTTAATGAAAACCTTAGAATAAGCAAAGTAAAAAAAAAAAAAACAGAAAAACGAACGTTACGTGAAAAATGTCTTTTTTTTTTTTCGATTTTTTAAATTTAAATATTGAACCAGTGTTATTTAAGCCATCTCACACCACGATTAGACCACACGTTTAGATAATGATCCAACGCTCTAACCAACTGAGCTAACACAATGTACATGAAATTTAGTCAGTTCTTCAACTATTTAAACTAAATCAGGTCATGACGTCATCTGACGCATGCGTAGAACCGGTCATCGTCATGAGAGGACGGTTTTTGTTGACCCCCCCCCTTGTAGAAAATTTTCGATTTTAGGGTGAAAAAATTAACGCTTTTGGCCAATTTTTCGAGCGAATGATGGCAAGTTTGTGAATTTTTGTTCTGTCTCGAAAGTTTTAGCGGACACACAAACACACATACATACATACATACACACATTTTCGCTTTTATATATATAGATTACATATTCTGTCATTGCATCTATTAGGACTATAAACACACCACCTTACTAAAAGTTAAGCAGCTTTTTGGAAAGGTGGGACCAGTTAGCTATACAGTGTTTCAGTGAAGGGGCATAGGATTATTATTCCTCTTACAAGTAGACTTTGTTGGTTTGGTTTAGTTAGTGCTCTGAGGAAGAATCTGGTAGCCCCAATCACACTAGTTGCATGGAAGCAATGCAGAGGTGGCCAGCTCAAGACTTGTATAGGAACAGTTAGGACAACCATGGAACTAGTGACACCCCCCCCGCCCTCATGTTATTAGAGTTCGATGCTAAAACCGAGAATGGCTAAAGTAAGCTAAGGACTCGGCTGCCGATTCATGGAGGACTGCTTTGAGGCAAGATACAGGGAACTTATTTGGAACCAACTCTATTATCCATCTTTGGGTGAATGTTATTTTATTACATAGTATTAAGTACGGCATAATCATGTTGACACACCGGTTCCCGCTGGATCATCGAAGTTAAGCAACATTGAACCTGGTCAGTACTAAATGGGTGACTATTTGGGACTTCCAGGTGCTTCATGCGCTCTCTGCTTATCTCGGCATTGCTTCCAGTCGTCCTGGACTTTTCCTTGCCACTGGACTCGAGCAGTGTCGATTCAAGAGAGGTGTGGTGGGAGATTGCACAACTCTTGCCTCATAATTACACGTGCAGCTGAACCTACAGGGGGTATCCTTTGTCTTTTGAGGTTGAACAGAGGCATCAACATAATTTTAAATATATATATATATATATATATATATATATATATATATATATAAGTGAACGTGTCTGTCTGTCTCGCAATAACTCTGTCAATTTTTAGTCTATAGACTCGAAATTTGAAATACCGGGTACTGAGATTTGGGAAAATCGATGTGACGGGTGTCAGCCAGAAATTTGGCTGTTAAGGGGTCAAATTTCAACGATTTGACCTTTAAGAACTCTACCAAACTCCTCCGACAATTTTGGGTCTAGACACTTGAAATTTTAGATATAGGTTCCTTGAACTTAAAGTGATTTGAGCCCGAAACAATAAATTTTAAGGGGTCATAATAGGGGTCAAAGTTTTAAAAAATTAACCATTTTTTTTTGTTTTTTTGCTTTTTTTGCACAGCATACACCTCCAAACACCAGAGCAACGCCGGGCACCCCTGCTAGTATATATATATATATATATATATATATATATATATATATATATATATATATAGTGTGTGTGTTTATATTTATTTTGCATAAACATTAATGAGCATGCTTTGGTCAGCCAGTTACAGGTAACTAGAGACCTCTTCAGGCGATGCTGCTTATGAAAAAGTAGAATCCGTAATGAAAACTGTAAAAAAAAAAAAAAAGTTCAGAGTATTTTTGGTCATGAGGACATTCACATGGTATCTATAATATAAATATCACCTGTCTGTTTAAATGTATGTTTGTATGCCTCGCAAAAACTTTCGACAGAGGCGACGGATTTCTACGAGATTGGTATCGTTCTGAAGTTCGACCCTTCGGACGACAAATATAAAAAAAATGGCTAAAAACATTAATTCCTTCACCCTCGACTTACTACAGGGAGGGGTCGCCTTTTTCTCAGATATTTCCAAAAGTCAATCCCTCTTTTCGATTGACTAGCCTTAATTTAAACTTACGTTACTTCCCAGTTTGACGATGAGCGAAGCAGCAAAGACGTCACGTTGTTTTTTTTGTTGTTGTTTTTTGTTGTTGTTTGTTGTTGTTGTTGTTTGTTGTTGTTGTTGTTGTTTGTTGTTGTTTTTGTTTGTGTTTGTTTTTTGTTTGTTTTGTTTTTTGCTTTTTTTTTACATATTTTTTATTTTTCCTTCTTCGCGATACAAGTTCGAGCCTACTACCACTTTTTTCTTTTTTTTTTCTTTTTTTATCAACACACACTTCCAAATACCCAGGAAACGCCAGGCATCCAGGCTAGTTTAAAAATAAATTAGCGGCATTTAAATAATTGGAAAAGAAAACGGAAAATAAGAATAATAAATATTATATTTTAAAATAAATATCAATTACTTTTTATACCTAGAGACACTACAGGAGCGTAGGAGTAGGAAGTGATGATTACTGCTGCTGATTCGATCCTTTGTCGACTACCATCTTTCCTCAAGGTCACCGGCAATTAACACATGAATAGAAGGAAATTAAGTACCTGTAATTGTCACTTTGGAGGGTATTCATAGTAAACGGAGAGAGTATTCAATGACTCTAAGTCGAGATGTTGCGTTTAAGTTGAAGTTGACCGCCTTTTCTTAGTTCCCTAGAGAGGGCTCAACTCGTATATATATTATTTATTTGTGTTTGTTTTATTTTTTTAACAATTTGATTTTATTTAAACAATGTATTTTTCTATGGGAACAATAGAAGAACAACTACTAACAGTACTAATTCAATAGTTGGGTGTATCATTGTCGTTAATGTTAACGCGTAGCCAGGCAACTAAAGAAAAACAAAAACTCGACTCGCTTTCTTTAACAAAAGCGTTTATATCTGATATCACCAACAACGCATTTTTTTTCTCTAAATATTTAAACAGTTAATTTCTTCCTCTCCAGTTGTGTGTGATTTTTCATCTCGGTGACGTTACCCGTGTGTCTCGAACAAATGCTTCTCTCGTCACCTTTCGAGCACCACCTCTCTGAACATCGCTTTTCTATCTCTAATACTTGTGTCCTTTTATCTCTGCTGTGACGTCACTTTGCACAACCGGCTTGGTCATTTGCATATCTTTATGTTGCCCTGTTACAGTCAAAGTCCAGCTGTTAATTAGTGGACTAGACAACAAAAACAAAACTCTTGGAGGCCAGATGTGGCCTGCAAGCTGTGGGTTGATGACCCCTGGTAAAACTCTTAAATAACCATATTAGTTGGCTGTATGACCAGCAGCCTCTTCAGACTCACAGCAATTTATATCTTAAATCTAATCAATGCTTTCGCTGATTGCTAATTTTTGGATTTACTCTTTATTTTTTTCTTAATATTTTTTGTTTTTATCATTATTATATTACTTAAGTTGCAATTCTGAAAAGGCAACTTTTTTATTCTTTCTTGAATTCGCCTTTTTCTAATTTTCACTTTTTTTTCTTTCTTGATTGCATACGAATTGAGGCAAGCAAAATACTTAATTCTCCAGGAATAGAACATTTCTCAGTTCTTACCGACGTATTTAAGAGCTATATTTATTTTATTTTTGGGGTTTTAGTCTAAGAAGAAACGGATTTTACATTTGTACCAAAGCTGTTACGAAGTTACCCGGCATTACCTGCGCGTCAAATACATTCAAACATTTAGTCGCATTAATGTAGACCTCACTTTGGAAAAAATGGAAACGGCACTAACCCTATGCGAGTTTAACCGGCTTTCTCCGAAGGAGGAAATTCTATGGGAGTATAAAATTCACAAGCGGTCCCCAATTTCATGTATATCCCCTTTAGGGGAGATGACGGCGTTAGGTTTTGTAACTCTTGCAGGGAAGTGTCGACGTCCTCCTACATGCAGCACCTGGAATTCCCAAATTGGTCATCCATCTGGTATTGACAAGGCTCAACGTTTATCTAACAAGAACCCGTGTGTCAACGTGATTATACCGACCTCACTTTGACGACATGCAATTCGAATTTATTCAAACACGAAAATATTACGGACTGAAGTTACACACGTACACGAACAATGGAAAACACTGAGATATCTGCAGTTTAATTATTGGATTTTGAAAACAATGAATAAATTTTCGTGGTATGCTTTAGTTATTTGTTCAAATATGACGGCAATAAGTTGAAATCATTGAATTTTAATCAACAAAATATTAACTTGGGAATAAAAAAAAAACTCTTACGCTATTTAAAAATCGAAGAAAACGAAACAAAATAGTTTCTACACAGTTTTGAAAAGGCGTTCAACAGCAAAAGAAAAAAGCGAGATAAGCCAACAGCAAAATAAGGTTTCGTATTATTTGGATTCATCAGACTACTGTTCTCATCTTGAGTGTGATTTTCACAACGTTTCGGTCGATATAACCTCCGATCTTCTTCAGGTGTTTCTTCTCAAACTCGTGAATGTTTGTCAAACATGGGAATTTGGAAAGAATTTCGAACAGGACCCTTTATTTACTTCACAGAAGTAGCATGCTCTTGTTCCGTCAGCCATGACTGGATAGAGATCCTAAGTAATATTTTTCAATCGCCCACGCTGAGGATTGAACCATCAACTTTAAAAAAAATGTCACTTTTTCCGATTGATTTTCCAAGTACTCTAACCACTGCGCCACGGAGCATTTTAACCCGTTTTTCTCTTATGCGTTCCAGTCCCTAACAGTTTGTTCACGTGGGGATGGTCAGTGTTGGTTAAAATGCCAAGGTACATTTGAAACCGGTCTTTATAGCACATTTTCTTGGCTCCTTGTGATTTGGTCTTGTTGACAAATTCATCATAGCGTATTTTTAGGGGGCGGGTCTGGATTGATTCATTCTGTGGATAATCTAAATTATTATATTAATGAGTTTTTGTTATATATATAGGCACCGCCAAAACTGGGGGGTTGGGCAGGTCAGTACTTTTTGACGGACCGTCTTTTTAAAAATCTACCAAAAATCAGGTAATTATCCGATCAATACGAAATTTTCAGCGATTATTAAGAGAAGAATGAACTTTATAACAGTGTACTTATTTTTCATAAACGATATTTATTTTTATTTTTTTTTTTGTTTACAAAACCCCCCTTGTTTTGAGGGGGTACAAATATGCTTAAAATAATCATCTGAAACTGAACACAACATATTGTGTTGTTGTAAGGGACAGAATTATAGATAAAAAAAAAATTGTTTGCATACCTTATTTTGACGTCTGAATATCAGAACTTCGATTGTGTTTAATTATCCCGCTTTTGAGTTTTGAAGTGTGAAATTCGGTGAATATGTTAAGTAAAATAATTAATTTAAGTTAAGCAAAAAAAAAAAAAATTTTTTTAATATTTATACGAAAAAAGCCATTTTAAAATCTTTGATAAATAAATTAACAATTTTTTTTTTTTTTTTTAGCGAGCCGAATAATGCATGACCATTATTAAACCGGGCATGCTTTGAAGAATCGATACAAAAAAAAAAAATTCGATAAATATTGTGCCCTTTGTGTTAAAAATAGCATCATTTTTTCGATCCAGTTTGAAAATGTTTGCCGCCTTTCGACTACGGTGGACCAAACGCGCTGAAATAATTTTTTTTTTATTCTGCTTTAAATTGCCCCCCTCCCATTTTGGGGAGCCTGGCCCCCACACACATACACATTAAAAACCAAACTCATACAAATGGTCACCCATCTGGTATTGGCCAGCCTCAGCTTAATAATACATTGAAATTTTCGTCACTGAAAAATAAGTTTTTTTTGGCCTGTTTGGTCTTCCATAGTTTGCTTTTTATCAAATGCAAACGTAAAGTGTCGATCTAGACTCTAGATCGACGCCAAGTAACTGGTTGCCTATATGAATAAGTGGAATTATTTGAAATCTAGATACTTATAATATTTTTGCATATTCTCATAGAAAATCATCCTAAATCTTAGTTAGACAACAAATAAATAAATTAATTATTTCAAAAACCTTTTTTTTTTTTTTAAATATTTATGTACGTTTTTTGTGCAAGACAAAAAATGTCAGTTGTTAACTTTTGGGGAAAATTTAACATTTAAAATTTAATTAAAAATAGTAGAAAAAGTTTTACATTATTCTGTTTTCTATATGATAAAATTCAGGGTTTTATCTTTCTGGAAAAAAAAGTTACTCAGAAATAATGGATTTTAATAAATGTAATTTAGTTTTAAAAAACAACAACAACTTGATTTTTCGGCCATTTTTGGCGGTGCCTAATATATATATATATATATATATATATATATATATATATATATATGGAAAATTTAAAATGGTGTAATAGAAATATATTAAAGGCATTTGCAGCTTCTCTTCCAATTTTCGGATTTTAATCATGTCAAATCATGCTTTATTTCCTTTTGACGGATTGATTGTTGCTATTTCTTCTGATGAGTTAAGTACATAATAGATTTATTGATTGATATAATAATTGATTGATTTTGCGCTACGAAACAGATACTGTAAAGCATTGTAAATGTCTGAATTAAAGGAATAAATTATAAGATGGTCAGCATCATGAATTTTGGAATATATTTTTTGGTCATTTATTCACTTTATTGCTCTGTAATTACATTGGGCTTCTTGAATAAGCATTGGTATATATTATAAGAATATATATTTCTACGTATATATATATATATATATATATATATATATATATATATATATATATATATATCTGATCAAATAAATGTTTCTGTAATATTTGTCAGACAGTAGGTTGTTTATTAAAAGTTAAATTTTATGTACGTTAACAAGTCAGCGTAAACAAGCGAGCTCTGTTGGTTTCTAAATCTGTTTCAAGTGTCAAGTTTCAGAATCCTTTAATCAGATGTTTTACTGGCTTAGCAGACCGAGGGGGAGACTCGGTGTTGTAATCAATCGCCCCACTTGTTTTTGTGTGTGGCCACGACTTGTTACTGATTTCATTGATAGCACAAACGCGTCAACACAAGTCACATTCTATTTTACGTTGTTAGATGTTTTGTTATCTATTGCAGTAGCTACCAGGCTGCCACATCACCACTGTGACTTCAGAGAAACGAACAGCTTGTTCTGTCGACGAAGTGGACTACGAACGAACCTTGTAAATCGCTCTATGTTTATGAATTTCAGGGGGGGGAGTTTCAATTTTCAGTGCGAGTGGTACCAAGAATACAATAGCAGATTACTTTAGACTTCTGCCTGATAATGGCTGAAAAAGAGCATACTTCCTCCGACGATCGAAAGGTGTGACACAAGAGTCAGAAAGTGGGAATGAAGAGCCAGCATATTAGAGGAAGAATACTCTCGCCTGCAAAAATTGCCTGGGTAGTTCCATTAGCATTCCCCAACAGGAGTGCCCCAGGCGATTAACAATAAACGAAAATATACAAAGAGAAAATAAAATCTTGGGGGGGGGGGGCTATTAGAACTACACAAAACCCGCAACATGCCACAGTCAACAGGGACAAAAACATTTCAGAAATAGCCTAGATTCTCTTGGCTTTAGGGTCCGATGGGAAAACACACACACACACACACATGGAATAAATAGGCTTCTGTTCGCAATTTCATATTTTGAGTTCAATAAGGTGCACCTGAAGGTCTGAGATTAAATTGGCTGGAATATTTCTGCAATATCCACTCCCTCCAAAACTCTCTCCTTGCCAGACGTCTTCGTTGGTTCGACTACGTTCTTCGTAGGTGAAGTTATCAATCCATCGCTGCCACGAGGCTGGAAGAAATTTTGCAGTGGGCAACTCAAAACCTAGCTTAGAACAATGAAGCGGGGTCTTGAACTGATTCTGGACCCTTACCTTTTCGGGGTTCATCTCTGGAACTGCGAATGGCTTGCACTCATAACTGAAGTAGCCTAGAATCAACCATGCCTGGTCAGCCAGCGTTCGGGACGTGATGAACTTATTAGCAAGAGGTGGCCCAACTGACCTAGTGTGAATGCCACCATTATAACCAGGATGAATATTGTTAGAATAAAATCAAGATGAGAATAGTTGTCTGAATAATGCAAATAATATGAATGAATATTCCTGAGTTCACTCGTAACAAGGAAGATAATTTTTTAAACTCTTAGGCCAATTTAGCAAAACTCAGTTTTGAAGAATTGTCTTCAAAAACTGTTTTCATTAATAATTAATTTTCTATCTTATCGTTTTTCGTAATTTTTGGATATGTTAATTATTGTGACATGGCTATTAAGTATATACCATTGGTTTTACTTGAAATTCAACATTCTGATTTTCGAATTTCACTCTAATAACATAGAAGCACCCTTATTTTTTTTTTTTTGAAGTTTTTACGTTTTTTTTTTGTTTTGTTGTGTGTGTGTGTGTGTGTGTTGTTTTTTTACCCTAATTACATTAGCATGCTTAGTGTCATCTACCTTTTTACAATTTTTTTTGTTTGTTTTTGGCTTTCAAATCGTAAACTACTTCGGCTATTTCCGGCCAGTTCTGTAAATCACAACGGGGAAAAAATAAAAAATGTTCGTGTTTATACAAGACCGTCTTAACGAAGGCCACGGTTTATATCGGTTCTGTCCTGGAGAAAATCCTTTTTTTATTGTTATTTAAGCGGCTGATTATAAAAATGTTTTATATAATTTTTTTATTTGACCGATTAAGCATGTCGATATTTAAATGTTGATACAAGCCTTTGTGAATTATCAACTTATTAAAAACTTGGGCATTTTGCAGTATATACAACAAACCAAAAAGTAGTAAAGAAACTAATATATAACAAATGTTACCAAAGGCAAGATAAGTTACTCTTCTACCTACCTGGACAAGTTTTTTGTATTTTAACTTATTTTAAAGTGTTTATATATTTTGAAACAAAATTAGTGTTAAGTTAGAGCAAGAAAAAAAAGATGACTGGTATTAGGAGCCGTTTTAGGAGTCTCGATAATCGTTCAAAACTCAAAAAATTAAACAAAATATTCGTAGCAACCTACCGAATAAATGGCACTGGAATTTATTCGACAGGTTTCTACTAGTTTTTTTTATTTTTTATTTATTTTTTTTTTTAGTAATTATCGAGATTCCTTAGATGATCACCCAATGTTGGCTATCCTTTTCTTCTAATTTAACACTGGATACTAATTTTATTTCAGACACTTTACATAAGTTAGAACACAAAACTTATTCAGGTAGGTAGAAGAGTAACTAATCTTGCCTTTGGTAACATTTATTTGTGATGATTTTTACTACTTTTTTGTTTTGTTGTTTATACTGCAAAATGCTCAAAATCTTAATTTCTGTTAATTATTATTTTTTTTAGCCTTTGCTTATATTTGGGATATATATATATATATATATATATATATATATATATATATCGCATGCGCGTGTGATGTTGCTAAAGGATAGGAGTATGGAGGGAGAGGGGGCAGTCATTATAATGTCTTTTTCGTCATCTCTTCATTCTTTTTCTTGCAAATAAGAAATTTTCTTTCATCAGATTTTTTTCAGCTCAATTTTGCTTTCTTGCATTTTGTTTTTCCTTTTTTACGATGCCTCCTCTCTTTTTCACCGATTCTTTCCTCAACTCTCCCTTCAACTCAATACTCTCTCTCTCTCTCTCTCTCTCTCTCTCTCTCTCTCTCTCTCTCTCTCTCTCTCTCTCTCTCTCTCTCTCTCTCTCTACTTGCCCTCTGTACAACTCAAGCATTCTCCTTCTCTCTCCCCATCTCCCTTCTCATCTCTCCCTATCTTCCTCCTCATATCCCTCTCTATCTCCCTTTATTTCCATCTCCCTTTATTTCCATCTCCCTTTATTTCCATCTTCCTTTATTTCCATCTCGCTTTATTTCCATCTCGCTTTATTTCTATCTCCCTCTCTATCTTAAATAAATAAAGATAACAAACCATTCCAATTATCAACGTTTAACTAACACAATCTCCTTCCCCGGGGCATAATAATGATTGATGTGAACCAATTCATGAATAAATGCAATATATTTTTCACTTCTTCCATTCAATAATATGTATTGAAGTTATAAGTTCGTCAAGTCAGACTGTCTATTAGCTACTATGTAGATTCTTCGGAATCTCTTCGAGAGTCAACTATGAAATCTAAGGTTCGTTGGTAATATCTTGTTTTGTCGGGGGGGGGACAAAAAGAATTTTAAAACTATTGTTTCGTTTTATACTATTAATAGTTGACCTCAATAAATATTTGGTTATGATAAGTTAATAATTAAAGGTGTACTCATTAACATTACGTTGACTCTAGAAATACGCATGATTTTAAAATAATTATAATCGATATAATATTCCTTAGTTAATCCGCACGTTACGCTTTGAAAATGGCCAAATACATTTTTGAAAACCAAACCGCTTCAAAAAAAACAAAGGCTAACTTCGCGAAATTTGGCTTTAAAAAGGCCAATCCGGCAATCCTGAACGAGAATATGAGTGACCTCATTTTGATGTAACCTCGTTTTCGAATCTCATAATAATAATGTATGATCATTGTTCTAATGATGCGAGGAAGGAACTCATAGTAATTTCAAAATGCAGCGGTTCTTAACCAACGATAGAAGTCAGCAAAATGTTGCATAAAAAATGGCGCATTCGAAAGAAACAGGGCATAAAAAGAACAACATTGTTTGCCAAGAGATGTTGGACTGAAGTAGTAAATTAAAGATTGTCTCTTACAATGTGATTGTATTATTTATATTGAACTATGTAGTGCAATATTATTTTCTGAATATTTATTAGTACTTATAAATTTACTAGCGGGACTTGTGGTATATATAGATTTCATTTGTGTCAATTCTATATTTAAAATACAATGGATACTATTTTTATAGAAATGTTAATGAATTCATATTTATTGCATGTTATTAGAAACTAATTTTCTGTGCTATCCAGAAAAATATCAGCTGTATAAAGACATATTTGCTGATTCAATATATTTCTCGTCTGTGGAATTTCCACAGGTCTTGCTAGTTAATTGATAAAGAAATGTTATTGTAAGAAAAGAATGACTAGAATAATATTTGCTACCGGAACAGTAGCAGCAATTCACAATGAAGCGAGCGACTAACAGAAGATATTGTTGTTTGGAAGAAACAGCTTATCTTGCAGATATGTATATAATCAAGTTTATCAGATGTTTTAACTTGTGGGGCATTTCATTCAGATCTCCATATAATGTCAGGTAATCAGGAAAGAATCTGCACCATATCTGAGCCTACCTCTCCCTGTAGTCTTGTATATAATAAAGTTTATCGGTTTTTTTCCTTTTTTGTGGAGTAATTACTTTCAGTCTACAGATAATGTCGGGTCGTCAGGAGAGAATACGCACCGTTTCGGGGCATACCTCTTGACACTTTTTTTCCGCTCACTGATCGTATTAGTTAATCGATATAGAAATGTGTTATTGCAAGAAAGGAATGACTTGTTTGTATTCGCAAAGTATTAAATAGTTGTGTCTGGAAGGCACATGTTTTGCTTGTATGTCAAAATGATATGTTTCTTTTCTTTCTTTTTAGGTAAGTAACATTTTCTCAAAATCAAGACATTTCGCAGTGAGTAGCAGAATTTTTTATCAAACTTTCATCGATTGCTGGGGAAAAAAAGTATTTAGAACATTCTTAATGCTTGTCCTGAATTCCCATCTATATCAAAACAACAAAAAATAAAGAAAAAACCTGAATGATGTGCGCACTCATGACGCAAAGAAAATATCGTGTTGTATTACCAAATCGGACAAACGTTGCGTTATATATCTTTGTCTATGTATGTATAGTGTATATAAAGTATACGTGTTTCTGTAATTGATGCTTATGTATATTTAATAGTCTTTCTGTGTGTGTGTGGGTGTTTTCACATATTCGCCACAATAACGAACGGAACAATAACGGGCAGTCTTTAAATTCGTTGTCTCTTTCTCCTCTTATACAGGAACCTGAAATGAAGGCATCTTCTTCCGAGTTCTCATTTCCAGATCTTTATTTCCAGATGTTCCACGTATTGGAGTTTGCAGCTTTTTACTTTATCCCTACATTTTCCTTAGTTGATCCGTAGATGCTTCCATTGAACCGCGGTCCTGGATATGAACTTAAACTATATCCGATAGTGAGGCATCAGCTTGCGGGCTTTGTGGAGTGTGGAGCCACTCTTTAATTGCCATTGCTCATAGGTCCACTCTGACCCGGAGTGGTAGTACCTGTTAGGGTCCCAACTATGGCTTAAATAGAAACTGACTTAATAAAAAAAAAAAAAAAGAAATACTCTATTAAAAAATTGTTCTTCAAGATCACTAGATTCGGCATTAAATAACCTAAAAAGGGTTGATATGCCGAAAAACAAAAACAACCAATCCGTTGAACAACTCTTGTCTGCTCTAATCAGGTTGTTAGCTAACTCACAGCTCGTCTTGTTGACGTCCCGTGACAGGCTAACTCTTAATTTTGATTTCTCCTGGCTTACGTGTCTCTGATGTCAGCCAGAGTGGACAATCTTGTTTCTCACGTCCACCACATCGTTGTGTACTAAACCAAAATTCCAAACTAGCTTTGTTTTTGCTTTTCTGCTATTCATAACATTTTCCTTGGACCAAAATTCCTCAGTTAAATATTTTAACAAAAATATTTAACTACCATTTTTTTTTTCTTTTAAAATATTTTTCTGGATATCTTTTTAACCTAAATAATTTAACAATTAATTATAACAGTCGTTCTGACCGTTGGTACTTCTCGCCACAGTATAACACAGATACTTTGATCATATCCTAAGAGCCACCACATAACAATCATACACCAAAACTCGCATAAATTGATCAAGTAGTTTTATTTTTAAATAGTGGGGAGAGGACGCCCACTCTTGCTCGTTTGTAAAATATGATATTTTAATTCATGCAGATTTTGTATTTATTATTACAGAGCCAATTCTTTATTGAATATTATATTGTACCTGATATATAGTACTGATTTCAAAAGTAAAAAAAAATGACTTGAGTACCATCAGCTAGAATCGGAACCAAAACATTTAGCGCTCCCTACCGCTTGAGATATCAACAGATAGATAAAAAAGATTTTAAATTAAACCACTTTAATCTATGTATGAATTTGCGCATGCGCAAAAATAATGTGTCAGCAAGTTAAAATGAACATTTTGCATTTCAACTTGCTGACATATTTCTGTATACGTTATTTATCCATCCAAACAAAGATTTTGCTCATTTATGAACCATCCTTGGTGTATGATTACTATTTCCTGATAATTTCAGTGTTATGTGATGAGTAGTTTAAGAGTTAATCAGTTAAATATTTATACACATACATACATACATACATCTACTGTTTTATTGATATACATTAAAATTTCGAAATAAATTATGCCAGACATTTCTTGTATTTTTCTTTGGTAACATTTATTTGTTGTGTATTTATTTTCTTCGCCCCTCTTTTGTTGTTGTTGCCTATTATAAAAAGTGCGTGTATCTTCATTGATAAACGCTCAGATTGAATGGGCGTATCTTAAGAACATCCGTCCATCCTTTTCAATGTATTTTTGTTAGCAAGAGTTGTTTGTTTGGCGTGATTTTAGTCATTTCGTTTGAAGATTTTAGTTGTTCTGGTAAAAGAGGATTGAGGAGGACGCTCTGCTTGTTGTAACAGCTCGTTAGTCATGTACAAAATCCCCAGACCGTCCACATACCTTCCCTCACCGCCACCATTTTCTTTGTCCGTTTTCTTTTTCTTCGGAAGTCTAGCCATTTTAGTGGCTTGATTGCATGCCTTGAGTAGAGCCACAAAAAATTGCTGCGCGTATATTTCTGGAATGTTTGCGAAATTAAACGTGAACAGAAAAATTCTAAATTGACGATTTTAGTTTTATTGGTTGTCCATTGTTTTTGTGTGGAGTTCTGGTTTTATCTACTTGGTTCGTATTCCCCTCCTCTTTCTCTCTTCCTCCCTTTTTCTTCCCCTCTCTTTCTCCTCTCTCTCTCTCTTTCTCTCTCTCTCTCCCCTCTCTTTCTCCCCTCTCTCTTTCTCTCTTTTCTCTCTTCTTCCTTCTTTCTCTCTTTCTCTTCCCCTCTCTTTCTCTCCTTCTCTTCCCCTCTCTTTCTCTTTCTCTTTACCCCTCTTTCTCTTCTCCTTTCTCTTTCCCCTCTTTCCCTTTCTTTCTCTCTACCCCTCATTCTCTTATTCTCTTCCTCTCTTTTTCTCTTCCCCTCTCTCTTTTCCCCTCTATTTCCCTCTTTCTCTTTCCCTCTTTCTTTTTCCCTCTTTCTTTTTCCCTCTTTCTCTTTCCCTCTCTTTCTCTTTCCCTCTCTTTCTCTTTCCCTCTCTTTCTCTTTACCCCTCTTTCTCTTTACCCCTCTTTCTCTTTCCCCCTCTTTCTCTTTCCCTCTCTTTCCCTCTCTCTCTCTTTCCCTCTCTCTCTCTTTCCCTCTCTCTCTTTCCCTCTCTTTCTTTCTCTTCGCCTCTCTTTATTTCTTCTCTTTCTCTCTCTGTCTACTAAGCAGACACTTTTTTAATGTGGGAAAATTCACTTCCCTTTTTTTTCTCCATGTGCTTCGTATCAAACATAATTTCTGCTTACAGATTGCAACATGGTCGCCTTCAATTCCAATATCAACAAATACTTACCATAGACCATCCCTACTAGTAATCCAATTTTGCCCATTCCATTCATCATTTTACATCTCATATCGTCCTTCAACTGACAACCCTTATCCTTGAGTAGTTCTTGGCCTTCATAAGTGGGGATCCCGTATGAAATTCAACAATTCTACAGATATATTTGATTCATTCGGGTGCATAATTTTACAAGAATTAAATATACATATGAATTTTCATTGTTTTCATTTCAATATGAATTTTCATTGCTTTTCATTTCAATATGAATTTTCATTGCTTTTATTTTCAATATTAATTTTCATTGCTTTTCATTTCAATATGAATTTTCATTGCTTTTCATTTCAATATGAATTTTCATTGCTTTTCATTTCAATATGAATTTTCATTGCTTTTCATTTCAATATGAATTTTCATTGCTTTTCATTTCAATATGAATTTTCATTGCTTTTCATTTCAATATGAATTTTCATTGCTTTTCATTTCAATATGAATTTTCATTGCTTTTCATTTCAATATGAATTTTCATTGCTTTTCATTTCAATATGAATTTTCATTGCTTTTCATTTCAATATGAATTTTCATTGCTTTTCATTTCAATATGAATTTTCATTGCTTTTCATTTCAATATGAATTTTCATTGCTTTTCATTTCAATATGAATTTTCATTGCTTTTCATTTCAATATGAATTTTCATTGCTTTTCATTTCAATATGAATTTTCATTGCTTTTCATTTCAATATGAATTTTCATTGCTTTTCATTTCAATATGAATTTTCATTGCTTTTCATTTCAATATGAATTTTCATTGCTTTTCATTTCAATATGAATTTTCATTGCTTTTCATTTCAATATGAATTTTCATTGCTTTTCATTTCAATATGAATTTTCATTGCTTTTCATTTCAATATGAATTTTCATTGCTTTTCATTTCAATATGAATTTTCATTGCTTTTCATTTCAATATGAATTTTCATTGCTTTTCATTTCAATATGAATTTTCATTGCTTTTCATTTCAATATGAATTTTCATTGCTTTTCATTTCAATATGAATTTTCATTGCTTTTCATTTCAATATGAATTTTCATTGCTTTTCATTTCAATATGAATTTTCATTGTTTTCATTTCAATATGAATTTTCATTGCTTTTCATTTCAATATGAATTTTCATTACTTTTCATTTCAATATGAATTTTCATTGTTTTCATTTCAATATGAATTTTCATTGCTTTTCATTTCAATATGAATTTTCATTGCTTTTCATTTCAATATGAATTTTCATTGCTTTTCATTTCAATATGAATTTTCATTGCTTTTCATTTCAATATGAATTTTCATTGCTTTTCATTTCAATATGAATTTTCATTGCTTTTCATTTCAATATGAATTTTCATTGCTTTTCATTTCAATATGAATTTTCATTGCTTTTCATTTCAATATGAATTTTCATTGCTTTTCATTTCAATATGAATTTTCATTGCTTTTCATTTCAATATGAATTTTCATTGCTTTTCATTTCAATATGAATTTTCATTGCTTTTCATTTCAATATGAATTTTCATTGCTTTTCATTTCAATATGAATTTTCATTGCTTTTCATTTCAATATGAATTGGTCTTGCGATTTATGTACAACAAATTGCTTCTGCTGTTTTTATCGATTTTTTTAATGAAAATGTTTATGTTCTAAAATTAGGCACCGCCAAAAATGGCCGCAAAATCAAGTTGTTGTTGTTTTTTAAAACGAAATTACGTTTATTAAAATCCATTATTTCTGAGTAACTTTTTTTTTCCAGAAAGATAAAACCCTGAATTTTATCATATAAAAAACAGAATAATGTAAAACTTTTTCTACTATTTTTAATTAAATTTTAAATGTTAAATTTTCCCAAAAAGTTAACAATTGACATTTTTTGTCTTGCACAAAAAACGTACTTAAATATTTAAAAAAAAGGGTTTTTGAAATAATTAATTAATTTATTTATTGTCTAACTAAGATTTAGGATGATTTTCTAAGAGAATATGCAAAAATATTATAATATAAGTACCTGAATTTCAAATAATTCCACTTATTCATATAGGTAACCAGATATTCGCGTTGACGTAGAGTTCAGATCGATTCTGTTTACGTTTTCGTCTGATAAAAAGCAAACTATGGAAGACCAAACAGGCCAAAAAAAACTTATTTTTCAGTGACGAAAATTTCAATGTATTATTAAGCTGAGACTGGCCAGTACCAGATGGGTGACCATTTGTATGCGTTTGGTTTTTAATGTGTATGTGTGTGGGGGCCAGACTCCCCAAAATGGGGGGGGGGGCAATTTAAAGCAGAATAAAAAAAAATTATTTCAGCGCGTTTGGTCCACCATAGTCAAAGGCGGCAAACGTTTTCAAACGGGATCGAAAAAAAAGATGCTATTTTTAACACAAAGGGCACAATATTTATCGAATTTTTTTGGGGGGTATCGATTATTCAAAGCATGCCCTGTTTAATAATGGTCATGCATTATTCGGCTCGCTAAAAAAAAATTGTTAATTTATTTATCAAAAATTTTAAAATAGCTTTTTTCGTATAAATATTAAAAAAATTTTTTTTTTGGTTTGCTTAACTTAAATTAATTATTTTACTTAACATATTCACCGAATTTCACACTTCAAAACTCAAAAGCGGGATAATTAAACACAATCGAAGTTCTGATATTCAGACGTCAAAATAAGGTATGCAAACAATTTTTTTTTTTTTTTTTTTTTTTTTTTTTGAATCTATAATTCTGTCCCTTACAACACAATATGTTGATTTCAGTCTCAGATGATTATTTTAAGCATATTTGTTCCCACTTCAAAACAAGGGGGGGTTTTGTAAGCAAAAAAAAATATATATATAAATATCGTTTATGAAAAATAAGTACACTGTTATAAAGTTCATTCTTCTCCTAATAATCGCTGAAAATTTCGTATTGATCGGATAATTACCTGATTTTTGGTAGATTTTTAAAAAGACGGTCCGTCAAAAAGTACTGACCTGCCCCCCCAGTTTTGGCGGTGCCTATCTAAAATTAATAATGATCTGTTAATTAGTTTAGGAGTGACTCCTATTTCATAGAAATATGTATAAACACATATTTAACTTTCATACATATGCACCCCTTAAATGTTAGAATTTGCAAAAAATAATGTGCCGATGTTACTCAGTGTTGCTTAGAATATATATTCCAAAACTCAATGAATTGTCGATTAGTTTAGGAGAAACATGTACACACACACACATGTGTGTGTGTGAGCGTGCACACACACATATATACATGTGTGTGCAAAAATACATATATATATATATATAATGCACACACACGCACACACATATATATATATATATATATATATATATATATATATGCACACACACACAAGGAATACTATGCAGAGGTTTTAAGGGAGTTCAGGAAGAGATTCTGTTGGAATATTGAGCACTCTTAAAATCGAGTCAGTGGCATTTCCATCAGGACAACAGAACCATGCACCAGTCCACAACTCCATCTTTGTCACAGACGATTTGATCAAAATGAGGATCAAGACAGTTCCTCGCCCTCCCTATAATCCAGACCTTGTTCCCTGTGACTTTTTTGTTATTTCTTAAGCTTAAGGAAAACCTTAGAGGCTGTCGTTATGAGACAATTGAGAAGATGAAAGACGCTGTGACGATGGTCATTGACATGCTCACACAAGAGGACTTCCATGGGGCCTTCCAGACTATTTTGGAATAGTACAACAAACGCATTGCAGCCAGGGGAGATCACTTTGAAGGGGACTATAGTTTCATGTGTGTACTATATAAATAAAAGTGCCCATATGAAAAAGTTTGGAAACTTATGTAAGGCACCTCGTATAAACTTTAAATTTTCAACTTAAGCATGACAGATAAAATATCATTGTAAACTTAAATGTGGCAAGGCAAGCAAAAAAAATGCTCTTGTAAAATAAAATATGTATTATATACGTTTGAAGCCAAAACAATGCATTATTATAAAATAAACAGATATTTATTTTGTTTGAAATTTATATTGAAATTTATAAATATATTTCGAAGAAAACCTTCATCTTCAGTATGCCTTTTTTTTCTTCTTTTTTTTTGCCATGCTGTTGTTGGAGCAGAGAATCAGCAAGTAGAAGTCGGTTTGTTGTTTTTATGGTAGTTTTTAAATCTCGGAACGGTGTGTTTGGTCATGCGGGATTCACGGTAAGAGTTTTGTTCCTTAGAAGCTCTGGTTGAGTTTGAATAAAATAAAATACATATATACAAAAAGATGGCAAAAAAAAAGAAAAAGAAGACATACTGAAGATGAAGGTTTCCTTCGAAATATATTTATGAATTTCAATATAAATTTCAAACAAAATAAATGTCAGTTTATTTTGTAATAATGCGTTGTTTTGGCTTCAAACGTATATAATATGTATTTTATTCAAACTCAATCAGCACTTCTAAGGAACAAAAATCTTAACGCTCTTGTAAACTTATTTACACTAACCCGCTGAAAAGATGATTATATGGTTGACATTTAGATTTTGCTTACATTCAGCCGGGGTAGAGGTATACACTGTCAGTTCAATAGTTAGGTTTCAATCCCGGCTTGACGCACTTGCTTGTCTAGGCACATTGATGAGCTATAAACAGCAAGACATTACTGTCTATGGATGACATAATAAAATGGAAATTTTTTCTCTCCTAACTATCAACAAATAGGAACCTAACGAAGCTATTCTAGCACTTGATATTTCAAGCTAACACTGTAGCATATTTTCACACAAGATTACACGTATTTCTTCACCGTATAATAAATGTTACTCTATATCTGCCTTGACTCGCTCTCTCAAATGCATAACCCAACATAGGTAGTACCAAATATTTTCTCGCTTTGAATTTAATCCTTCCATAAACTCCATAATCACCAGGTCTTTTTTTCTAAAGTCGTACTTCATCACAGGACTGGTGACTTATTCGATTTAAAATGCATTTTCTTTCATACATATTATGTTTGCCTAAAACTTGAAAAGAATGAACGCACCCGTTTAATTCTTAGTTTAGCAGAATGACGGAGTAGCCGGCACATTAACAATAGAAACAGTGGCTCTTCAGATTTCGTATTTTCGAAAACAAACGTAAAGATTCACGTTGTTGCCTTCGCATACGTTTAACAAACAAAATAACTCTTCTGACATTTCGCTTTATGTCTTTTTCGTACTTTCTTTTTCGTTTTTCTGACTAAACGAACACACACACAATGATGTATTCACATACGGCTACGACTTTCTCTGCATTCGTACATAAATATATTAGTGATTTGTGCTACTAGGAATATTCTACTGATGCTGCTAATATATTACTTAGTAGTAGTAGCTGTAGTAGTATTATTATTATTAGTAGTAGTAGTAGTAGTAGTAGTAGTAGTATTGTTGTTTTACTAGTACTACTATTACAACTTTAACAGTTTGGTTTGTTTTGAACGTTGTCATCTATTTTTCATTGTTCAGATATACTTTTTTCTCTTTACGTAATTAATGAATTAAACTTGAACATCGTGTATATATATATATATATATAGAGAGAGAGAGAGAGAGAGAGCACGGCCTGTTTTCTTTTTCCTTTTATCTAGACATGCGCACAGTTCTCTGTTCTGACACTCCAAAAAATATTTAAACGCATTTATTTTACCTATCATTTATATTATTATTATTATTATTATTATTATTATTATTATTAGTTGCAGTAGTTGTAGTATTACTATTACTTTTAGTAGTAATAGTAATACAACTATAACAGTATTTTTTGTTGTAAACGGTCTTTTGTTATTGCTTATACGCACTTTGCTTTTCGCATAAACATTGATTTAAACGGGAAAATCATATTTAGTCATTTTTTTTTTCTTCATATCGCGTATACAACAGGGTTCGATCACGCAATTTTTGCTCCCCTCTCCCAACAAAGAAAAACAATTATTCAAACGTACTTTCTTTTTTACGTGAACATCGAATTTAATTTAAAACTTTTATCTAGATAAAGTACGGTTTGTATTCGTTTTTTGAAACCAACGCGCGCACATCAGGGTTCAACCACGAAATTTTTATCCCCCCTCCCCCCCCCAAAAAAAAAACAACCGAAAACATTTATTAAAACGAACTTTTTTTTTACATAAGCATTGAATTAAACTCATATCTACATAGAGCACGGTTTGTAATTTTTTTTTTTTTCTAGCTTGGACTTGGTCATTGAATTTGTCACTTACTATGAATTCCCGGGCAACGCCAGGTCACTAGTAGGCTTATATATATATATATATATATATATATATATATATATATATATATATAAAGCAAATAGTTAATAAAACATATTCAATTTGAAAAGGAAACACTAAATAAGTGGATAGTCCTTAATCTGCGGAGTTTCGAAGAAATACTTTCCTTCTCATCAGAGGGTAAGAATTAGCAAAATGCGGGATCGGGTTTTGCATGCAAAAGTATTTGCTGAAACTTCAAGTAAGTCAAAGATCTTACTTGATAACAAAAAGTGAAGCATAGGGAATAGGGTGAAGAAAAAGGTGATTTCACGTGAATGGATAGTCTGGTGAAAGGTAAAGTATCCAATGACGGTAAAATCCAAAAATGTAAATCCAAGAAAGTTAGTTTTGTTTTTTATATATATAGTCTTTGAAGTTTTTTAACATTTGAAACTACACAAAAAATCACTTTTTATCATTCGTTAAAAAAAAAAAAAAAAAAAAAAAAAACACTTAGTCAGTAAGTCATTTAATCACCTGCAATCACTGCATCAACTCTCTCGAATTTACTATAATACCAATTTTTTTATTTTTCAAGGGATCATCAGTTGTTTACCATGAAACACTGTTTCGGGGATTTAAAAACAACTGATAAACACATAACAATTGGTTGTAATAAATAGGGGTGTGAATAACAAAGAATCTGATTGGCTAACTAGCAAACTCAGCACCATGGAAATATATAAAACTATGAAATAACATAGATTCCAAGCAATAGCCTAATGAATCCTCATGAGGATGAAACGTGAAAAATTCTGTGTAGCTTAATTGCCATATATATTTTCAAAACTTATTAGCCTGATTCTATTACGTATTGAGCACTGAAGTAAATACTGAAAATATCTACATAAAATAATAATTATGAGATATAGATATCGATTTGAATACAACAGATTTTCATGATTACCACAAGAGGGGGGAAATTAGTCGAAACTCTAGCAAAAAAATGATCAACTACAACTCTGGATTAACGGGACTATATAATCCCCGGATAAGCACTTAATATATTTTAGATTTGCTTAATCTATTTCCAAATGTTATACAGATTGTACAAACCTAGCAATTAGCTTAAGAACTGCTTCTCTGCCAACCCATCCCTCACCCACACACGCGGATTAAATGTCCACATAAGGATTTAAGAGAATGGTGGGTGGGTAGGGGTGGGAATCAAATAGAAGAGACAACAAACATTAAGTTCCCTCTTGTGGTCAGTAGTAAGGAGACCGGTCATAAACGACAGTTATCAATTGCCCCCCTACCTAGAGTTAATATTGCAGCTAGTATTATGCACGTGTATTTACCTCCTCCGCGCAATGTTTGACACAAGGTCAGGCAAGATTTTGAAAAGTCAGTTCACAAGTCAAAGTGCACTTTGACCAACAAAAAATACCTAAGCAGCCCTGTTAGCATTCCTTGGTAGTGGTGCCTCAAGTAATTAGCAATAAACGAACCCTTTTCTTGGAGATAGGGTAATGCCTGAGAAGGTGGACTTTTTCGGGCTGGACAGAACCACACCTCAACTCGACGCCAACAAAGTCAATGTTGAACTGATTTTCGAGGATGTATCCTCTACTGACTTGTACAAACAACACCTTCCATATCTGAGCAGCAAATATTCGGTTAACCATTGACAAATGAAACATTTTAGGAATTAAAATTTTATGAGGAAAACTGTAGTTGAAGGGAGACAGGTGTTTAATCCTAAGTTGATTTAATTTCAATTTTTAATCTATGTCTGATATGGAAATTTTCTGGGTGTTCATGATTTTTTTTTTTTTTTTTTTTTTTTTTTTTTTTTTTTTTTACAATAAGCTGAATAAAAAGGTAATCGTCTGAGACAAGCCGCAAGCAAATAAAAGTTCCACCGCTAAAATCGTCTCATATTTTAAAGATGAACAACTTATTTTCGTATTAGTTTCTCAAAATAATTAAAAAAAATAAAAATAAAAAAAAAGATTGCCAAAAAATGTAAGAACACCCCAAGCACTGTAAACACATGCTCAAGCAAAGACAAGGGAGATAATTTCCCAAATAAGGTTTCATGAAATTTCTAGGTTTGGAAAAACAGCTAAGGGGAATAACTCTGAGTATATAAAAAATAGCTCTGTTATAAGAAGTGTCAGGGTCATTACTTATTGAACCCCTCTCATATATATTGTGCGTGTGTGTGTGTCAGCGACTCATCACATATATTGTCACAATAATCATAGATTAATTCTGTTTCAATTCCTTTTCTGTGATATTCTTTAGGAGATTATCTGTTAGAAGCTGAAAACACCAAATTGCAAATAATCCGATTAGTATAATTTTCGATAATCTTAGACAATGTTGTCTTAGCAAACCCAACAGTTAAGCGCCTTCTCCAACTCTTGGGACACCTGGTCATTTTTTTTGTGCTCACTGATACAATTACATTGAAGGCATTGCCAGGGCCGCTGCAAGAAAGGTAGGCTCTCTCTACCGTGCTAGAAAACTACTAACACCCGAAAGTATCCTGTACCTCTATAAGGCCACCATTCGCCCATGTATGGAGTATTGCTGCCACATCTGGGCTGGTGCATCTGCTACTAGTCTCTCGCTCCTTGACAAGGTTCAAAAGAGAGTCGCAAATCTGATAGGCCCTGAACTGGCATCTAAGCTTCAGCCTCTGTCCCATCGACGAAATGTTGCATCCCTCTGCCTGTTCTACAAGTATTTTAGTGGTGAATGCTCTGATGAACTGCAATCACTTGTGCCCCCACGACGCGAGCACCCTCGACAAACCCGACAGGCTACTAGATCCCACCCCCACACTGTAGAGGTCCCTAGATGTAAAAGATCTTTTTACTCCAATATTTTCTTCCCCAGAACCGCAAGACTCTGGAATTCCATTCCAGGTCCCTGCTTCCCCAACAGTACTGACGTGCAGAAGTTCAAGTGTAACGTGAACCGACACCTTGCTGCCCAAATCCCTACATAGTACCCCAGTAGTTGTTGCCCCTGATAGTAGCCCCCTACACCAAAGTGGCAATTTGCCTTGTTTGGGGTGAAAATGTAATAAAAAAAAAAATAAATAAATAAATAAAAAAAAAACAAGCATCTAAGATTGGAGCCGGAATAGTCTGCATTTCTGGATATTAAAGGTTTTCGGATACATCCGACATACAGAGGTAAAACATTATATCAACAATGGATTAACTAAATATTTTTTTACGCATGGAAATGAATATATTCAAAATTTTTATTTTTCTGTCCAATTTTCATTTATCTGTTTACATTTGTAAAAATACTAGCAGAAGTACCCAGCATTGCTATGTGCTTGTTCACTATGCTCATAATACCATACCATATCATATCATATCAGGCCCTAATATAGTCGAACAAAGCTGAACGTTGTATACATATGGTTAAAAATTCATTAAAATCACATATTTATTTTAGATTTTAAGGCAGTTCTGCTCGTATGGATGACTTAGACGTGGGCCGCGTAGATATTTGGCACGTAGAAAGTACCATAGAGATTCTGGACAATTTTCAATGCCGTCCCTATAAAAATTCATATTACTTCAATTTCATTTTTTAAAAAATAGGATATATTTGAAGCTTTAAGGTCTTATGCCCCCATAGCCCACACAGAGGAAGATTTAGAGATTTGGAAACACTTCCATTGTCTTCCTGTTAAATTTTACATAAGAATAGACTTTTAGATTTTATGTTGACATCAGACACTCACATACAAATATACACAGACATTGAGTTTTATTTACAAGGGTCGTTTCAAAAGTAAGGCCTATTTTTTTTTTTTTTTTTTTTTTAACTCAAAAACGAAAACGTTGAAGGCTACAAAGGCAGGAGTAGTATCATAAAAACGAACGCCTTTTTGTGCTCCAAAATTTATTTTTCTACATAGTTACCACCATTCTCAATTAACTTTTGCCAGTCTTTTTTTTAATGCCTCAATCGTATAAGTTTGGAGTGCATTTTATCAGTTGCATCTCTGTCGCCACTCTGAAATCGATGAACCCATCTCCTAACTGTGCTGACATCAACTGCATTGGCTTCATAAGGATTCAACAGGTGTGGGTGAATGTTGATCGGCTCAGTTTTTTTCTGCATGAAAGAATGACACATCTTTGCTTGTGACATACATCCATGACAGAGCTTGCTTTCTAGTCTCACACTGTCAATATCTGCAACAAAGAGATGAAACTTTCAGAGCATGAATGCATAAGTTATTATAACAATGCAAATTGCAATTTCCTTTGATCCATTTGGGAGGAATAAAAAAAAAATAGGAAGCATTACTTTTGGAACGTCTCTCGTATGTACGAGTATAAATGCCATGGAATGGGAAGAAACTAATATAAGAATGTCTCATAAGTTATGGACATGTTTTTAACATATCGATTACTGTCAGATATTAGCAGCAAAGAGAATTGTTATTGATTATGAAAGAATAATGTAAGCTTCAAAGCTGCTTACCTGTACGGGATGATGGAAAAAAAAAGTTAAAAACTTATCCAGACGAGTGGCAATACTTGCAAAGTAAATTATTAAAAGTGCATAAATACTACTAAACGTAGGTGAAGGTTAATATGGGGTTATGGTATCTTAAAACGTTTATACTCGAACTAATTCTTATGCATACAAGCAAAAAGAATTTCATCTTTTTTATTTAGTAAAGGACCTACAGATTTAAACATAAGGAAAGTTTCATCCAGTATAGCTAACAGTATAATTCCAAGAGCTTGTCGGCACAAATCTTTTAAACTATTCAACATCTATGGTTGTACTAGCTTGTGTGTCCGGCATTGCCCGGGTGTTTGGAGGTATGTGTTGATAAAAAAATTTTTAAAAAGTGGTCGTAGGCAGCCAGGCTCAAACCCATACTGTGAAGGAGAAAAAGAACATGAAAAAAAAAACGTGACGTCTTTGTTGTTACATCCATCGTCAAACCGGAAGTGGTGAAGGGTTAAATTAAGGCTAGTCAATCGAAAAGAGGGGGATGACTTTCGAAAATATCGGTGAAAAAGCGACCCCTCCTTGTAGAAAACTGCCCAGTTGAGGGTGAAGGAATTTATGTTTTTAGCCAATTTTTCGATATTTGTCGTCTGAAGGGTCGAGCTTCAAAAAAGTACCGATCTCGTGAAAACCGTCGCCTCTGTCGAAAGTTTTTAGGCAAACATACATTTAAACAGACAGGTAAGATTTATATAATAGATGGAATATTTTTTATCATTCATATTCCAAATATGCTTAGCCAAAAATGTGAATTTTATTATTAAAATCATATTTTTCTTGCTGTTTTGTTTTTTTTGTCTCAAAAGAGGTAGAAATATGATGTCAATACTAGAAGATGGCAGGTCTTACTAATTACAAATGTAGATTCTGCCACACGGAATTGCAAAGTGTGAGTCATCTAGTATCAAGTTGCAAGGTTCTTTTAGGGAACGGCTACTACACAACGAGACATGATGGAGTATGTAAGTACATCCACTGGACCATCTGTAAAAAATTAAACATCCAATGTAGCAGCAAATCCTGGGAACATCAACCTAAAAGAACAGTTGGAAATTATCTATGTACCATACATTACGACCATGTAATCCCTACAGCCACCTACCTTGAAAATTCTGCAGTGAAACCTGACATAGTTATATGGAATAAGACAGAGAGAGTTGTAACCTTGGTTGAAGTGAGTGTTCTAATGATGGCGGTCTGAACAGAGCTGAAAGGGAGAAACAGACCAAATATCAAGGTCTCATGTATGATATGAAAAGAAACTGGAATCTTAGGCAGATATCAATCATACCAGTTATTATAAGGTGCCACAGGGCTTATGAAGAAGAACCTGAGGTCCTACCTAACTGGTATTCCGGGTACAAAGGAAATCGACGGTTGCACTTGGGGAAGCAGCGAGGATACTAGGGGGAACTTTCGATTGATTTCAGTGAGGGGCGGGGCAGTGTTGGCAGCTGGTTTGGCTGCCGCATACCCAGCGTTACAATTTTCAAAGGAAGAAAATTAAAAAAATAAAAAATAAAGAAGAACCTTTTAAACTTGTCTTATCGGTGTTATCTTGTTACTATTAGCGTTATCGTTACTTCTATCGCCTGTGTTTATCTTTTATTCAATAATAAGTTTGTCAATACATAATAAAATGATTAAATGTGCATATATTTTCTCAAACATAAAAATCACACTCGTAGAGATGATCTATGTTTTAGCTTTACTGTTAGTTTAAAAATCAATAAGTAGTTATTATTTTAATATTAATACATTTTTTGTTTTCTGCAAAAAATGTTTTTTCTTGTTTTGTATCAGGGAAATGTATCGTTGAAACATGTTTCATTATTTTCTGTGAAATGTGCTCAGCTAGAATGTTTTTAGCTTTATTTTTGTGTGACAAGTGTCTGAAAAATTTTCAGCTTTTTAAGTTTAAAGTGTTTGGGATTGAAAGTTTCCCTTTTTTCTTTTTTTTTCTTTTTCTTTTTTTTTTCTTTTTCTTTTTTTTTTTTTTTAGGTGGCTTAGAAAAACGAAGACAAAAAAAAAAACAAAAAAAAACACAGAAGACTCTGTATTCCAGGGTCACCAATTTAGCAATGAGAAAATCAAGACGTCTCCTTCTAACATAAAACTTTTTTGATCATCTTCATTAGTAGGTTTGTGTAGAGAAAGGATTAGTATTGGAAAGAATTCCTGTGTGGAGATGTAGATTAAAGATTGAAAAGGCCTGTTGAAAGAGAAAGAGTTCATTTATGCGTGTGTTGAAGTTAGTAGTAGAAACATACGTCTATGTGTATGGATGGACACAAAAGATTAGAAACAGTGCTCTAGGAAGATGAGAGCTTGTTGAGATCGGGGCTACCGATCTGTAAAAAATTAAAAATGTAAAAACTCCGACCTTAATCGACCTTAATTAAGTGCTACCAAATACCGAGTTACAAGTATACAAAACATTTATTTACAGAGTATGAATAACATAAGAACATTTGTGTGTGGTGTACACAAATAGGCGTAGATAGCGTGAGGATTTCATTGCGTGTGAAAACGTGTGTACTGAATGTTCACAAAAGTTCATTAGTTTTGTTGTATTTAAGTAATGATTAAATATTCGTGAATAAAGATATTGTTCATGGCAGAATCAAATTCTCTTACTTTTTTTTTGTTTTATTTGACTTCAGTCAAAGTTCTCAGAAATCAAGGGGCCCACAACCTGGGGCTAACACTTGAACTCTATATGAGATACATAGATATTCGAATGTTCCATTTATCTCTCAAACACTGAGTTAGTAAAGAAATTGAGAACATAATTTTCCTCTCCCCAATTAACCATTTTTATACGTTGTAGTATATCTTTCGTTTTGGTCTCTTGGTCTTACTAGATTCCAGGACAAGAATTTATCTAGTCTGGTGGAGTATCCAGCTTCATGCTATTACTTGAGGTAACATCACTTGGAGAAGGTGCACCATTCCTCGTAAAAGCTAATGTAAGTTAGCGATAGTGAGGAGATCTTTTTTAGGCAGCGAATACGAAATGTGATTTTGAATATTTGGCCAGGGTTTATTTCTATGGAAAAAGTATCCTCATGCCAGGTTGTTCTGACAAACCCATGTACAGAGAGACCTTAGACACTCGAGGACAGTGTCTAGTACGCATTCAAGTTCTCTCCAGTAGGCATTCAAGATCTCTCCTGAAGTGAAAGATGTTGTTTTAAACAAAGTTAAATAAAAAAAAGGATACTTAAAAGAATTGAGATTTATAAAGAATCGGAATCAGTAATTGTACCGGAATCGGGAATTGGAATCAAGAGAAATAATGGAATGGTCCCATCACTGATATATATATATATATATATATATATATATATATATATATATATATATATATATATATATATATGTTAGTGAGAGAAAGACAGGGGAGAAACATACAATCTAAAGTATCCGGGGGAAACTGAAAAATATCATTTCTCATGGTAAAAGAAGTTAAGATATGCATTTAATATGTTGTGTCGTTACTAAAAAAAAAGTAATAATTTTTTTTACTTAATTGAAACATTTTCTTTTGACAAACTCATTTTTTGTTTCACTCTCCTGAGAAATAGGGAGGAAAAGTAGGCCATTCGACATTTGTTGGCTTTTGTTAACGATATGAAGCAATCATACTTTTGATTTAATGAGACTGAGGTCAAATTCGATTCAAAAGTCTTTCAAGTCCGCCATCAACGTTCATACACTCAATGCCAAAAGATTATGCCCTTAATTTATCGCTTGAATGTCCCATTTCTACAGTCCAAGATTTACATGTAGATCATCAAAACTAAAATTAAACTCTAAACAAAAATGAAAGTTAATTTATTTATTGCGGACTATTATCCTCATCTTTCTTAGTTTATTGTTTCATGATGTTTCAGCCAACTATTCCTCTGGCCTTCATAAGGTGGTAACTGCGATGGGATAGGAACTCCGAATCTCCCAACTGCATTCTCGGCAATTACCGCCATCCATAGTTTTTTGTCATCTCACCACGTTTTTGGCCAAGTAAGCTTCTGGCCGACTTTGAGTAGTATTGAAACCGCTATCTTCAGACAATTCTCACCTGGAACCGTCTCTAGCCACTGCGCCATATGCCCTAAAGGGCGATAAAGGTTGGATTTTTTGGTTTTATAAATCCATGTTTATTTATTATCTGATCTTTCATGGTCGGGTCCGTACCGAATGGTATATATATTATTTAATTGGAACAACTATGGATGGCAGCAATTGCTGAGAATGCAGTTAGATTCGGAGTTCCTATCCCGTCGAGGTTACCACCTGACAAAGACCAGAGAAATAGTTGGCCGAAACGTTGTGAAACAACATCTAAGAAAGATGAGAATAATAGTCCGCAATAAATAAATTAATAAATAATACTCCTCTCAATAATTGAATTCCAATTAAATAATATAAGAAAAAAATGAAGGTATAAGAATAAGATTTCTGTTTTCAGATTCAGTGAACTAATTTCAGGAAGTGCGAGTTCCACCTTCATCAGTCTAATGTAAAGTGCAAAGTTTGTAAGCCATTATAAATAGGACACATTTTTTTTTAAATCTATAAGATAATATATAATAGTACTGCTTACTTCATAATTACTCTGGGTAAAATTGATATATATTCATAACTTCTCTTCGAGAGTTGTTGAAACCCTCTTAAATTATTGTGAAATTTGTATAAAGTGCAATGTATGTGACAAGCATGCGCAGAAGCGCTCAAGAATTGTATGCCAATGTCTAAGTCGAGGCTACCTACGGCGAAAATGAGTTCCTTCAAAGACTACAAAAAAAAAAAAAAAAAAAGAAAAGCTAAGTCATTCGGTGAGTGACTGCCAAGGTTGCTCTGTTAACGTGTCATGTTGAGTCATTGCGTTCGTGATAGTGTTGAATCGTTGGTGGTGTTGGGGTTCGAATCAACAGTTGTTTGGGATCGTGTCCTATCGAATCGTCAGTGTTTGGGTCTGAACTGAAGGAGTTATTCGGGATCAAGTAGTGTCGAATTGTTGGTGTTTGGGTCCAAATCAAGGGAGTTGTTCAGGATCATGTAGTGTTGAATTGTTGTAGGTGTTTGGGTTCGAATCAACGGAATTGTTTGAGATCATCTGTCAAATTGTCAGAGGTGTTCATGTTTGAATCGATGGTGTTGTTCAGGATTGTGTAGTGGGTCGAATCAGTGAAGGTGTTCAGGTTTGAATTGACAGAGTTGTTCAGGATTGTGTTGGGTCGAGTGGACGAAATTGTTCGGGACTGTGCTACTGCGTGTGATAACAATTTATTTTTTTTGTTTTCTCTTCTCTCATGAAACAACAATGTATTTTTGTGTGAACGCTGCCACATGTTCCTTAGTGGCTCATGGGTTTGGGTAGGATTGAAATTGCTATCTTCAGACAATTCTCACCTGAAACCGTCTCTAGCCACTGCGCCACATGCCCTGAAGGGCGATCAAGGTTGGATTTTTTGGTTTTATAAATCCATGTTTATTTATTATCTGATCTTTCATGGTCGGGTCCGTACCGAATGGTATATATGTTATTTAATTGGAACAACTATGGATTGCAGTAATTGCTGAGAATGCAGTTAGATTTGGAGTTCCTATCTCGTTACGGTTACCAACTGACGAACGCCAGAGGAATAGTTGGCCGAAACGTTGTGAAACAACATCTAAGAAAGATGAGAATAATAGTCCGCAATAAATAAATTAATAAATAATACTCATCTCAATAATTGAATTCCAATTAAATAATATAAAAAAAAAATGAAGGTATAAGAATAAGATTTCTGTTTTCAGATTCAGTGAACTAATTTTAGGAAGTGCGAGTTCCACCTTCATCATTCTAATGTAAAGTGCAAAGTTTGTAAGCCATTATAAATAGGACACAAAAATTGACATCACGAGCTGTCTCGGCAGCTTTTCAGCCTAGTTTGAACTGGAACAAGAAAATCGTGCAAATTCGAATTTTATCCATGCTGTTGAAAATCCTGCAAAAAAAATGAATGAAGAGATTGAGAACGGTAACGAATAACATAATTCGATAGCGCAAAAAACGCGCTTCAAAATGATATATAACATGGCTATATATATATATATATATATATATATATATATATATATATATATATATATATATCTCGATGAATTAATTCAGAAATCATGTATAAAAGTCACTCAGTATGGAATGACAGAAGCAATCCAACCAGAATCCTTGTGGAAATTTCTTTTCAATTAACCATTATTGCATTCTGCCACTTGATTAATATGAAGGAATGAGCCAGAATTTTCGATTTTATCATGACAATGTCTTTTAGAAAGTCTATGATTATATGAAAATGCTATTCATGTTTGTTTGTGGCATTTCGAGATAGTAGTTTCGTTTCTGACAAAAGGAGGGGGTGACCTGTAAATTCACCTTTGTCCGTTTGTCTGTCTGCACTTTTCTCAATAACTACACCTTAGAAGCTTTTGAAATTTTGCACAAACATTAAACATGGTATAAGTAAAAAGTAACATGGTATGAGTAAAAAGTAACAGAACGGATTTTCCGGGAAAACTCCAGTTGCCCCCCTAGGGGTGCCTTTCGGGTCAAAATGGCTAAAATTAACACTTTTGTGCTTATTAAAAAAATTGATGTCTTGGATTTTTATTAAACTTTCTGAAAAGTTGTAACTAACTGATTACTATATAATTTTGTTTGTCTATACTTTATGATAACTCCTGGGTGTGCCCCAGGGGCTCTTTTAGATTTAATTAATTTTAATTTTAGATTTAATTAATTTTTGATTTAATTTAGATTTAATTAATTTTAATTAATTTTAGCCATTTTAACCCGAAAGGCACCCGTAGGGGGGCAACTGGAGTTTTCCCGGAAAATCCGTTCTGTTACTTTTTACTCATACCATGTTTAATGTTTGCGCAAAATTTCAAAAGCTTCTAAGGTGTAGTTATTGAGAAAAGTGCAGACAGACAAACGGACAAGGGTGAATTTACAGGTCACCCCCTCCTTTTGTCAGAAACGAAACTACTATCTCGAAATGCCACAAACAAACATGAATAGCATTTTCATATAATCATAGACTTTCTAAAAGACATTGTCATGATAAAATCGAAAATTCTGGCTCATTCCTTCATATTAATCAAGTGGCAGAATGCAATAATGGTTAATTGAAAAGAAATTTCCACAAGGATTCTGGTTGGATTGCTTCTGTCATTCCATACTGAGTGACATTTTGTTTTTTGGCATTGCTAAGTGCATCAGTCCAATAAGAAGGTATGGACGGATTTCGCACACTTGGGGGTATGTTCGCTGATTGACGGACTGGAACAATATCCGGGATGGTACTCAGACCTGATGGCACCACAGAATAGCTATATTGTTATTAAGTTGGTGCAAAAACAATGTTGACACTCCATTTTTTGGGGGACTATTTTACCATATTTGTCTCAAATTTTCTGTGTATGTCTATTTAGCAGTTTTGCATGGTGCTGAACTCAAATTTAAATAAGTTAAGGCCTTGGGGACTTTTGGGGATAAATGGGGGACAGGGAGGGAGGGTAAGATAAATGATGAACTTAGTCATTTCTTTTTTTGCAAGGTGCAGAACTAAAATTTACATATATTAAGGCCTAAAACTGCACTGTTTGTTCATTTTCACCAAGATTTGACATCTCCTGGGGATTTTGGGGGGCTAAGTGGGGGAGGGGGGTGCTGAACTTAGTCATTTTTTTCATGCCTCGTTCACTGTGCACTCACGGGAGTCGATGTATGCTTCATTTGTTTTTGTTTTTTTTCAACACATATTTGGTATTGTGACGGACATGTACAAAAGTGCTCAAGACTTGTGTGGCAGTGTCTTAGTCAGCTTACTTACCGCGAAAAATGAGTCTGTCCAAGGGCTACAAAAAGATGACACCAGAGTCGTTCAATGAGTAACTGCTGAGTTGGTATTTATTTGTTTTCCTCATATAGAGCAAAATGTGACACAAGGTCGTTTTTTAATGTGGGGAGAAAACAGCTCCCCAAAAGTGGGTTACTCTGAAAGTAGGCAAAAATAAAAATTGCCTTAGTATAGGAGGGTTTTCTCTGTATTTACTAACGACAAATTACCCTAAGTGTAGCACCGGAACAGATACTACACTGTGATTTTAGCCCGAAGGCTTTGGTAGTGTTTTATAGTTTGTTTGTTTTTTCAACACATATTTGGTTCAACGTTCGTTTTACACACAGGCTGGCATGCATTGGTTGACTTTAACCTATCTCTGGCCAGGTCTTTATTTCTCTCCACTTCAGGGTCAATTTTATCATTTTCTCTTATGTTTTTCTTGGCCTTCCCCTGTAAACTAAACTTGCTACTACAACTCTTCTATATCCACTGACTTCCATCTTTTCAACATGGCCATACCAACAAAGTCTACTTATCTGTACACACCTCCCTATACTGTCCACATTTTATCTCCGACATGTCTTCACCCCTTACTGACCAAGTTTTTAAATGAACTATAGTGATAGTTTTTGTCTCATTTACACATAAACGCACATGATACCAGCTGAAATGAACGTGTTTACCTCAATTTTTCTTTTCTGACAAAACAACTTCTGTTCACCTGGAACGTTCTAATACTGTAAATTTTCGCATTCATTACCACACTTTATTTCTGGCTAGCTTGGGTGTCCGGCGTTGCCCGGGTGTTTGGAGGTGTGTGTTGAGCAAAAGAAGAAAAAGTTGTAGTAGGCAGGCAGGCTCTAACCCGTGACGCGAAAGCGGAAAAGAAAGTGGAGGTGTGTGTAAGGGTGTTGGTTGAGAAAAAAAAAAAAGCACAGGCACAAAAAAAAAAGCACAGGCACAAAAAAAAGCACAGTCACAAAAAAAAGCACAGTCACAAAAAAAAGCACAGGCACAAAAAAAGCACGGTCACAAAAAAAAGCACGGTCACAAAAAAAAGCACGGTCACAAAAAAAGCACAGGCACAAAAAAAAGCACAGGCACAAAAAAGCACAGTCACAAAAAAGCACAGTCACAAAAAAAGCACAGGCACAAAAAAAAGCACAGGCACAAAAAAAAATAAAATAAAAATAGTAGTAGTAAGCAGGCTCGAACCTATAACACGCCAGAAGAAAAAAATGTGAAAAAAACAAACTGTCTTACCGATGTGCCTATCGTGGTTGTTACGTCATAGGCGATCGAAATAACGCCTTTTATGCGATGTTGTGGAAGTGAGGGTTGAATGACTTGTAAAAAATGTCAGCAGAAAAACTGACCCTCTCTATAAAAAAGTGCCCAGTTGAGGGTGAAGGAATTAATATTTTTGGCCAATTTTTTATATTTGACATCCGATTGGTCAAGCATCAAAATGATACAGATCTCATGAAAATCTGTCGCCTCTGTCAAGTTTTAGGCGGACATACAAACATACATACATTTAAACATATTTTTGCCCTTTATATAATAGAAGATTGCCAGATAGTTATTAATACTATATATATATGTGTATGTTGGTTGCATGTTCAAATTCAATATACCACATGTCAGATAGTTTACCACGTTAACATATAAATTAATGAACATGGACACTCCTTTAACGCTAGAGTCGTGGGAAGGGCTGCATTTTTTTTAATACAGCGTGTCTTGGGATAGAATAGCCTAGCGGCGCCCATCATTCTTCAGAGCTCAGACAGCATTTGGTCTTACTGAATGGTCACCCATTTTGTCATTGGCCAGGCTCGGCGTCGCTTAACTTCAGTCCTCTAATGGTAACCGGTGTGACAACGTGATTATGCCGTATTAAATTGAATTAAATGGTGTAAATTGAAAATTTACAACAAATTTATTGTTTGACAAAGTATACAAAAAAAATTTTTTTTTCCTTAATTCATGGATTTTCAATGAATGGCTCATCTCATCGGAGGAAATGTTTTTAACAAAATAAATATTGGTCGTTATAAATTTTGCTTGTTAGCACCTAAATTGAAAATTCTAAAATGATTGCATGGAAAAGGATATTCGATGGTTGAATAAATAAAGACACAGGGAGCAGGAATAGTGGTGTAATCCAAAAAAAATTGAAAACTATGTACCATAGTGAACTGTGGGGTTTTCAACGTACATTCCAGGCTGCAAGGTGAGTTCTTTGAAGTTCAAAATTATGAATGTGACGTAATTCATAAAGTTCATTATGGTAAAATCCTTTGAAAAGTCTTTAAAAGTGAATATTAGCGCAGGTATAATATAAGTAAATCTTTTTAGATACTATTTACTGAGAAATTTCTTATATAATTGATAATAATTTTAAATTAATATATTATATTAAAATTATTAAAAATGTTTTTTTTTTTTTTTTTTTTAAATATAATAGTATGTTGACCCACTATAAGAGAGAATCATTGGCTTTGATATTCCTGGTGTCTGTCGAAGGAGTTGGCCTAAGAAGAAGTGAAGTGAAGCCATTTCACCAAGTTGACATCCTAAACGTCTTACACTCAGGGAACTACTAAACGTGTAGTAGTAGTAGTAATATACGTCATCAAACCAAAGCAAAAAATAATTTAAAAAAAAACAAACTTTCTATACATTAATATATAGTAATAAATAGCATTTCAGCCTGGCGTTGCCCGGGTGTCTCAAGATGTATGTTGAGCAAAAAAAAAAAAACGGTCAATTTTTTAAAACTTTGACCCCTATTATGACCCCTTAACATTTATTGTTTTGGACTCAAATCAAGTTATTAAGTTAGATCCATGTCCAAGGAATCTATATCTAAAATTTCAAGTGTTTAGACCCAAAAGTAGCGGCGGAGTTTGGTAGAGTTCTCAAAGATCAAATCGTTGAACTTTGACCCCTTAACAGCCAAATTTCTGGCCGATAACGGATTCCAAAGATTTCCCCAAATCTCAATACCCTGTATATCAAATTTCGAGTCTGTAGACTGAAAATTGACGGTTATTTCGTAGGGAAATGTATACAGACAGATAGACACACATATAGACACTTTCACTTTTATAGATATATAGATTAGTAATAGTGATATTTACAACTAGAAATAAAATAGGTTTAACGCTCTTAAAATTCATACCAGAATTGTCCACAAGGACCCGTGGCATAGTGGTTAGAGTGCTTCGAAAAATCAATTGTAAAAAAGTGACCTTCTCCTGAAGGTTCAATATTCAATGTGGAGGACCGAAAAATACAATTGCGAATTAGGACCTCAGTCATGGCTGATGGAACAAGAACACGCTAACCCCGTGAAGTAAATAAAGGGTTCCGTTCGAAATTCCTGAGTTCGACAAAAATATTCCCGAGTTCGACCTGAAGAATGTCGGAGGTTACATCAACTGAAACATTATGAAAATCACACTCAAGATGAGAACAGTAGTCCGATAATGCAAAAAAAAAAAAAATAATAATAATGAAATGATATTCTTTAATAATAATGAATGATATTCTTTCAACTAAATTCTACCTTCCCTTTTCTATCCAGATAAAAGCAATAAAGAATCTATTGATTAAATTCAATTAAAATAATGCTAAATCAATAACTAAATGCAAGTTATTATGCAAGTCTTTGATGTGCTGTCTGGATGGCTGTTATCTTTAACTTTTAAGCGTTTGTGTATGACTGAATCAGAAGAGAGCTAGATATTTGTTCCGCCATGTTCTTTGCTGTCTTTATTGATTATGCAAGGCTTGGAACAACAGTAATCTTCTGGGTTGGGAGGAGAGGAGTCGTAAATTCCTTTATGATTTCTAATTTCGATGCATTTTCTGTTGCGTGTTACATATTATCGTCGTTCAAAGATTTTTTTTTTTTAGTTGTTTTGTTTTGTTTTTGCTTTTTTATTAAACAATAATGTGTTCGATTTTTTTTTTTACATTTATATATTAATCATTTTTTATGAATTGTAATGATTTTTTTTTTAGAGTTTTAAAAAATTTAAAAATGGAGAAAATTTTTTTTTGTCTAAACTTTTTCAATTAGATACAAGATAGTTTTTTTTTTGTTGTTTTTTTTTAACTTTTCTGATCAACATTAGATCAGTAACTTGGTTTATATGAATGCAATGGTGGTTATCTAATATATGTATATATCATTATTGATGGAACTATTCATAAAGTTGTCTCGATTTCGATACAATTACCGAGTCCGATTAAATCTCTAGATATTTAGCTATGAAGTTAGCTTTGGGGGGGGGGTACTGTGAAAATACATATGTGCATATATTTTTGCAAACATAGCTACTTATATTTTCTCTACCGCTCTCCCTCAAACCAAGACTGTACCCTAATAAACAAAGTCTCAGACAGCATAGATATAGCACTCTCCCTCGATACTAGCGCACAAATACATGTATTTGGTGACTTCAATGTCCACCACAGTAACTGGCTAGGATTCTCAAATCACACAGACGTAGCTGGTAGCGCCACATATAGCTTCTCTATATCTCATTCCCTATCTCAGATGGTTACATTTCCGACACGTTTCCCAGACCAGCACGATCAACATGCCTCACTTCTAGATCTCTTTCTGACAACAGTTCCCAATGACTGTACAACAAATGCCCATAGCCCACTCGGGAATGCTGATCACGCTGTGATAATGGTAGAAATCAGCCTAAATTCTCGCCCTAAAACTGAAGACCCACTACTCAAAACAACGAGGTATTACAAAAAGGCTGATTGGGAAGCCATCAGGGAGCTCATCAGAGATGCCCCATGGCAAAATATCTTTACTCTTCCAGCGGAACAGTGTGCAAATGAGACAACTGAATGGTTCAAAACTGCTATTGAAGCACATGTTCCCGCACGGAAATACTATAGCAAGCCCCACTCCCCCCAATGGTTTACTTCTGCTTGTGCAGCTGCCATTTGTCAAAGGCAGCATGCGTTCCGCAGATTCAACCGACATAAGTCCAGCTCAAATAAACAGAAGTTTATAGAAGCTAGAAATAATTGTAAGAGAGTGATAGACACAGCTAAGTCAGATTACTCTGAAACCACCAGAAAGCGCATCGAAGCACAGAAATTAGGAACCCGGGATTTTTGGAAAATCTACAACAGCGTAGTTAATAATGGACAGTCAATTATTCCCCCACTAACAATCATGAGATTGCTTGCACGGCAACTGACAAGGCTAATCTGCTTGCCAGTCGGTTTGCCTCAAACTCCACACTGAACTCGGTACACCGCTCACTCCCTGATTTTCCTCTGCGAACAGACGCCACACTTGACGACTTGAAAATCACCCCTTCTCAGGTACATGCTATTATAAAAAACCTAGACACCTCTAAAGCATGTGGACTAGATCTCATCCCGGCTGTGCTATTAAAAAAATGCTCTGCCGAGGTTGCTCCAGTTCTGTCCAAACTTTACAATAAATGCCTTAACGAATCTTGTTTTCCCGACTGCTGGAAAACCGCCTCTGTGGTACCAGTCTTCAAGAATTCTGGTGAAAGAACTGACCCACTAAATTATCGCCCCATTAGCCTCCTCCCGCTTTTCGCCAAAATATTTGAGTCCTTAGTTAATAAAGCCCTAGTCCAGCACCTAACAGCTGCTAAACTCTTGACTGACAAACAATATGGATTCAGGCAAGCCCGTTCAACAGCAGATATCTTAACTGTAGTTTTTGAACGTATATACCGTTCATTGGATAAAACAGGGGAGGGTAGAGCGGTGGCCCTTGATATATCTAAGGCTTTTGACAGGGTATGGCACGATGGTCTTCTAAGGAAAATTAGATCATATGGAATCACTGGAAGAATTCATAACGTAATTAAATCCTTCTTAAGTAATAGAAAAATCAAAGTTGTCCTCGACGGACGTACATCCAAACAATATGACATAAATGCGGGAGTGCCTCAGGGGTCTATCCTTGGACCTCTATTGTTCCTGATATTCATAAACGACCTCCCTGATAATATTGTTTCGGAGATGGGTATATTTGCCGATGACACCACTCTCTATAACAGATATGAGGGGAAAACAAATGAACACATATCCAAGAAAATGGCAGAAACACTAGGGGATGACCTCCAATCCGTAGTGGAATGGGGACAAAAATGGTTGGTCTCATTCAATGCTGCTAAGACTAAGCTTGTTTCCTTCAATAACTACAAGAAACCTTCTCTACCACCAATAGCAATGGCCAAGAACACATTGCCTGAAAGTACTTCTTTTAAACTCCTCGGCCTAACGTTTACAGGGAATATGAACTGGAATAGATACATTGAGAGCATTGCCAAGGCTGCTGCAAGGAAGGTTGGCTCCCTCTACCGTGCTAGAAAACTACTTACGCCTGCCAGTATCCTATACCTCTATAAGGCAACCATTCGCCCATGTATGGAGTACTGTTGTCACATCTGGGCTGGTGCATCTGCTGCTTGTCTCTCGCTCCTGGATAGGGTTCAAAAAAGAGTCGCAAACCTGATAGGTCCTGAACTGTCATCTGGGCTTCAACCTCTGTCCCATCGACGAGATGTTGCATCCCTCTGCCTGTTCTACAAATACTTTAATGGTGAATGCTCTGACGAACTGCAAACACTTGTACCTCCCCGACGTAACTACCCCCGACAAACCCGACAAGCTACTAAGTCTCATCCCTTTACAGTGGAGATCCCTAGGTGCAAGAAAGCCTTTTACTCCAATAGTTTCTTCCCCAGAACTGCGGGTCTTTGGAACTCCCTTCCGGGATTCTGCTTTCCCAACTGCAATGATATGCAGAAGTTCAAGTGTAATGTTAACAAACATCTTTCTACTCTTCTCCCTTCATAATGACCCCGCTAATTAATTCCCTAATAGTAGCCCCCTGCTTCAAAGTGGCACTGTGCCTTGTTTGGGGTGAAAATTGAATAAAAAAAAAAAAAAAAAAACATAAAAATACACTTGTGGGGAATGGGAAAACTGAAGCTGACCTGCAGTACACTAGATATGCAAATGTAAGCAAATTTGGACATATATTATTGATTTGAAAATATAGGTTCTTTTTACCAATTGTCATAAAATTTTAACCATATAATAGTATTATAATCTTTAAAAAGCCTGCAACTTTTCATGTAGTTTCGTTCCATAGAACCAAAGATATGAGCATTTCAATATTCAATTTGGTACCAGTATTTATGTGTGTGTGTGTGTGTATATATATATATATATATATATATATATATATATATATATGACTATCCACTTATCTTGTGCTTCCTTTTTAAAATTAAATATGTTTTTAACTCTTTTTCAA
The DNA here is from genome assembly GCF_053919585.1 of Euprymna scolopes. NCBI lineage: Eukaryota > Metazoa > Mollusca > Cephalopoda > Sepiida > Sepiolidae > Euprymna > Euprymna scolopes. The sequence goes on from NC_136519.1 coordinate 33,601,432, forward strand.
GATGTTTTTTAACATGTTTTATTAACCATTTGTTTATATATATATATATATATATATATATATATATATATATATATATATATACCACCTTTTTTGTCAATGTTATAAGTTCCAAATTTCAGCAATTATTGATCAGAATTTAACAAATAAAGGCTCGTTGGAAATGTAATAAACTATGTGATATTTGCCCTTAAGGTCGCACACTAAGGGGATCATTCATCATCCAGAACCGATTTTGCGCACTTTTTTTACAGCCATAAAATGTTTCAATCATAGTCATTTGTTTTCCTAGTTTTGCATATGAATTACAAAATATCTGATATTTCTCTAAAAACCTCTGGCTTTGATGGAGAGGAGATTAAGACTTGCTGCTATGGTTTCAAATGATCTGAAATAACAGCAAGGGGAGACTTGATTCCAAATATTTCTCGTATGTTACATCTTCCCTCCTTGATTTTCATACATAAGGCAAATTTCACAGTGTATAAGGCTTATTTGATACTGGAGATATTAATAATCGTAACCGATTTCCAAAAGAGTGGAGATATAATATATGAGAAATATTTGGAATCAAGTCTTCCTTTGCTGTTATTTCAGATCCTTTGAAACCATAGCAGCAAGTTTTTGTCTCCACCCCCCCCCCCTATCAAGGCAAGAAGTTTTGGGGAAATATATATATATTTCACTTATATTTCCTTTTTATATATACCAATCCTTATTTAAGGAAACCAATGTAATTACAGAAATTACATTGAATGAATGACAAAAGTCTATTCCAAATTTCATGTTGACCATCTTACAATTTATTCCTTTAGTTCAGTTGACATTCACAATTCTTGACAATATCTGTTTCATAGCACATAATCATTCATTTAATTGTTATATCAATCAGTGAATCTATTTTGCTCTTAACTCATCAGAAGAAATAGCAACAACCAATCCACCAAAAGGGAATAAAATACACTTGGGCATGATTAAAAATCCGAAAACTGGAAGAGAAGCTGCAAATACCTTATTGTTTGCTTACATTATGCCATTTTGAAATTTGAAATATAGACTTTTGCCATTTATTCACTAATATATATAGTTATCCAAAGTAGTGTGCCACATCCCGGCTTTGGACAAAAAGAGCAGAAAAGATGGCGATCAATCTAATTTTTTTTTTTTTTTTTTTTGCTCATTCAATCCTATGCTTTTATGTGACCTTTGAAATCAATTGTTTGTGCACTTCATGATTTCATGTTCGTATTTTGCCACTAACTGAGATTGAACTGTAGGCAAACATTGTTGCCTCTGTTCCATTCTCCTCCTCCCCACTCTCCCCGCACTTGATCCCATTGTCTTCCCAAGTGATGACCCCTACCCACTACTTAAGAATGACATTATGCAGATACCATTTTCTTGGATCAAAAAGTTTTGGAAGATCGATTTGTTTGGTCTGTTTTACGATACCTGTAGTTAAATTATTAATTGTTAACTATTCCACAATATCAACTAACAATGACCGGGGTTAAATTCGACACCCTGCTGTCAAAGTTCGTTACTCCAAAATCCGAATGGGATCAGTCTCTAAAAAAAAAAAAAAAAAAAAAAAAGTTTTTATTCAAACTGACAGTATCTCATTTGCGTTAGTTTGCTCGAGAATTTACGTTAGTTTGCGCGATCGTTGAGTGTAGAATTAAATAGGCGTCGGCATTTTATTTTTCTCTATCATTTGGCCACTGACCCTACAAGATGCGCAGACAGGTGAGTGTTTTTAAGGCAAATAATTCTCGTTACAATTTTCAAACTTTTTTTTTCCTGATACATGTTTAACATTAATATCATAGCACACTGATACTTTTTTTCCTGATACATGTTTAACATTAATATCATAGCACACTGCCTGTAACAACTGTCGATACTACTTTCCTACTGATCCGACAATCAGCTAAATCCCACCCCTTTCACTGTAGAGGTTTCCGGATCTCAGAAGGCTTTCCACTCTAATAGCTTTTTTTTTTCTTTTTGTTTTATCAAAAAGGATAGCCTTTGGAATTCCCTACCTGCTCTCTGTTTCCCTGTTTATACCAACATGCAGAAATTTAAATGTGATGTGAGCAAAGATTTTGTTGCAGAACTTCTCCACTTTGAATGTCCCTGTAAATCTAGCTCCTAATTCACAATAGCCTCTTTTTTTCTTCTTTTTTTTCTTTTTTTGTTTGTTTTTGTTTATTGATTTAAACTTTTATCAACCCCAAGTAAGACACATTGCCAGTGAGACATAAGGGGCTGCTGAGAATGAGGGGCCAGATTCATAGGAGCATTCTAAGTGGGGAGTTGTGGAGCGAGATGTTTTTTGTTTTTGTTTTTGTTTTTGTTTTTTTTGTTTGTTTTTTTTTGGTTCCCCGACAGAGGAGGGATTGGATTTAGTAATTCACTCCAGTTTGTCTGTTCCTCCGTACTTTTCTCAATAACCACACCTTGGATTTTTTTTTTATTTTACACAAACATTAGTCATGGTGAAAGTAAATGTTTGACAGAACAGATTTTCTGGGATAACTCTGGTTGCTCCCCTAGGGGCCCTTATTGGGGTAAAATTGCCCCCAAATCGTTCGTCCAACTTTTCTCAATAACCACACTTTCGATTTTTTTTTTTTTTTTTAATTTGGCACAAACATTAGTCATTGTAAAAGTAAATGTTTCACTTGTGTAGGGAGACTTTGCATGCTCGGCTTATTTCTTTTTTTTTTTTTTTCACATTACACTTAAGTTTCTGCAGTCAATGGGAAAACAAGGAGCAGGGGAGGAATTCCAAAAGTATTTTGAGGAAAGAACCTATTAGAGTAAAAGGTTTTTCGGCAACTGGTGGATCTTTGCAGTGAAGGGATGGGACTTTGCTGACTGTTTAGTTGGTCAAGGATATTTACGTTGAGAGTTGGGTGGAGGAACAAGTGTAACAAGTTCTTCCGAGCATATTCCACTGAGGTGCTTGTAAGACAAGCATAAGGATGTGAAGATGTGACAGGAGCTTGGAGTTGATAGATTGTGCAAGGACTATTAGAAAGGGTTAGACTTGTGATTGGAGCATTATCCTAGATGTGACAGCATTATTCCATGCATGAGTGAATGGTGGCTTTGTATAAATATAAAATACTGGCAGTTGTTAGAAATTTTCTAGCACAATGAAGGGGGCCACTTTCTTTGCAGCAGACTTTGCAATATCTTATATATATCTTGTATTTGTTTCAATTCATATTCCCTGTGAATGTTAGGCCCCAGAGTTCTTGGACTCTCAGGTCGTCTTAGCAGTAGTAGAGCTGGATGATGTTATGAAAATTCATATAGCAATTAAGCTTCACACGCATTTTAGCCTGACGATTTCCTTCAGGAATGAAATGCAGAAAACTATTTATTGCCATATATATTTTTGTAACTTATAAAAATATGATTTGAGGATATATATATATATATATAAATATATATACATACACTTTCAAACTTTATTCTTTATATTTAACTTGCAGGGCTACTCGGCATTGTCTGGAGCAAAAGTATAGCATAACTACTCTCCCTCTTTTTCTTCCCTCTCTCCACCTACCTCTTTCTTCTTTGCTCAGCCTATTCCTCTCTCTTGACACACGAGTCAGTATAAGGGAAAGAACTCTGAAAAAAATCAATTACTTCCCTTTAGTAAGTGACTTGAAAACAGACTAGATGATAACATTAAAAAATGCGTGTACATCTTGATAACATGAAATTATATAAATGGCCATTTGACCTCAAAATAATGAATCATTTTATTTATATTTCATATATTATACATCCTGGGTTACACCGATTAAAAGAAAATAAAATATATATCAACTTTGTAAAGTTTGTTGTGTACTTTTCAAGTTTTAGCGTGACATTCAAACAGACATTTGCCCTTTATATAATAGACTAGCCTGGGTGCCCTGCATTGCCCGGGTGTTTGGAGGTGTGTGTTGAGGAAAAAGAAAAAAAAAGTGGTAGTAGGCAAACAGGCTCGAACCCGTACCGTAAATAAGATAATAGGATAAGAATGTGGGGAAAAAAAAACGTGATGTTTTTGCTGTTTCACCCATCGCCAAACCGGAAGTGGCAAAGGTTTAAATTACGGCTAGCCAATCGAAAAGAGAGGATGGCTTTCGAAAATATCGGCGAAAAAAGCGACCCCTAAATGTAGAAAAGTGCCTAGCTGAGGGTGAAGGAATTAATGTTTTTAGCCAGTTTTTTTTTTTTCGATATTTGTCGTATGAAGGGTCGAGCTTTAAAACAATACCAATCTCGTGAAAATCCGTCGCTTCTGTCGAAAGTTTTAGGCATACATACATACATACATACATACATACATACATACTTGTAAGTACTTGTTGTGTATTTTTCAAGTTTTACCGTGACATTCAAACAGACATTTGCCCTTTATATAATAGATTCATACTGCATATTTAACAACAGTATAACCATCAAAGAGTTAACATAAAAGCTACAGAAACATTATGTAAAAAAGAAATCAATAAAAACGATAAATAAGAACTGCCAAAAATCGATAAGAGATGAAAACTGGAGCTGCTTGAAAATGTGCCACATATAAAAAAAAAAAATCGTTACTTGCAAAAAGAATAAAAGATGTCAGGAAAAGTTTTTCATCTTTGTTGTTGTTTTAAGAAACATTTTTTGCTTTTATTTTCTTCCTCCATTGACTGACATCATCCATCCCTATATTATTTTTTCATGTCGCCACTTAGCTTTCACTTCCACTTAGAGATCGATCTGCTTATTTTTGATTGAGCCAGAAATACGCCTCCTTACGACATACCTCTCATCTCTCTATCTTTTTTGTTTTTACCTTTTGAATATTATCGATTTACCCCCAAAAAAATTTCAAATCATAAAGCAATTTTCGGTGAGTTTTTTTTTTTTTTTTTTTTTTCCAGAATATTCAGAAATGATGGGGGGGGAACAAATATACAACAAATAAATGTTACCAAAGGCAAGCTAAGTTACTCTTCTACTTAACTGAATAATCATTTTTTGTGTGTTTTTGTAACGTTTGTTCTTTTTGTTTGTTTTTTTGTTACCAAAAAGTGAAGATAGTCTAGTTAGAACGAAAAACAAAATAGTGGATTAATTTTTATTTATTTTCAGAAATTTTATTACCACGCAAGCCGAAAAGCCCGACATATACAATCAACAGTATATGTTACATGATAAGGGCTGTCCCCTTTTCATGTAAGTATAAAAATGGAGAATTTAGTTTAAAATGAAAATGAAATAGCAATAGACAAATTCGAACCTCGTAATTTAGTTTAGAAATAGATTACGTGTGAGAATTTAAAAACGTAAAACAAACATTTGTTTAGAATATAGATAAATATTTCAAGGAAAGAATGTGAACTCTCAAGTTTGTTATGAAATTTTAAATTGAAAGAATGCAGCTTATAAGATAATGTTTTTAACATATTGGAAAAATAGGTTACTGAGAAATAGGAAAAGTTTTGGACACGTACGTCCAGGACACGTGAAAGAAGGCACATGTTTTAACATGTGTATGACGTCACGGAAAATAGAAAGTTCTAGGAATAGAGAAAAAAACTTTAGAGTTAGTCAGTCAGTGAGGAAACTCAGGGGGAGACATCGTCTAGGAGCGAGACGTCACTTCAAGGAAAAATGTGAGACTTTGAATTCTTGGTGAAACGGCCGGTCGTGACGAAATAAACCATTATGTGTTTTGTAAAGCTCGTCTTGTCTTGTGATTCTTACAAAAAGGTAAAGTGAAATTGTATTATATGTTTGTGTTATAAAATGTATTTACATACACGTCCCAATATCATCATGTCTACACAAAGTCCGAACTGTCAGAGCACTATGTCATCACTCAAAGAGCTTTCTTCTTCTTCCATTCAACACAAAGGAATGAACATTTTAATATATAAGAATCTCCCCTAACATGAACAATCTCTCTAAGTCTCTTACAACATCTCTCTCTGAGTCTTACAACATCCCTCACTGTAATAAGACTCCTTCTAAGCATCTCTTCCTAAGACTCTCTTTCAATGAAACCACTATATAACATAGATTCCTTGATATGACAGGGACACGTTCGAAATGGTTTCTGTTTAGAGCACACATGATACTTAATTTTTTAATTTTAAACTTTAATTCAAGCTATTAAATATATAAAAAATAATTTTAGAAAATCAACGATGCAACGTAGACTACAATGTATTGTGAACTAAGTCACTGCAGCTCAGTGCACCGCGATGGATCTCCAACTAGAGCAAGCAATCAGTCGATTTGATTTAGGAATAGGCGGTTTCACCGACTTCGATGACAATAAAAATATAGGAGTGTGGAACATCCGTTGATCACCATTCAATTCCGAGCAACGTCGAGTTTCCCTGCTAGTAAAAGATCAACCGAACCACTACAAAGCGCCCGTTCTTTCAGCACGGTTTGACTTAAATAAATGATGATTCGAATAGTTCTGGTTGATTAAATTGAAGTCCGCTGCATGCTGGGAATCACTCGGCCATATCTTCTCCTTCCATAAATAGAATCGGGAAGGGGCCAAAGGTAGAGAATAATAATATTAAAAAAATAAATAAAAAAAATAAAAAGCTTACACAACAAAACTTTGGATTCTGTCATAAAAAAAATAAGACAAAATCGATAAGTCTGATGGCAAGAGCTATTTTACAAATTCTCTCTCCTCCCCCCCCCCCCCCGTGTGGACAACGGTTTGATTATTGTGATGTCGGGTATTAGCATTGGGGCAGGGGCATGCGATATTGATTCTGTTTGGGAGATCAATGGAGAGAAGGGAAGTGTAAAGATTAGTGAGAGAGAAGAAAAATAAATATAAGAACAAGTCAAAAACTATATGGTCCCCCGACTGATGCCTTGAATTTTAGGAGAAAAATAAAAATTAGCCCCAAAAGATGTGTTTTCACCCCTAAAACACCCTGGGGCTCAACCCCCAGAATTTTTCCATGGTCAAATATTACGTTTCCAGGTGTATATCAATGTGGTCTTGCTTTTGGGTAATTTTCAGCCAAATCTAATGGTCGGAAAAGATTCTATGTTCCGAAAAATGCTTCTTTTTTTTTTCTTTTTTTTTTTTTTTCTCCCCTCCCCAATTTTGACCTCTTTTGAGCCCCTTGTGACGCAACCAGAATGATTATAAAAAATCCGAGAATGTTACATTTCCTCTCTTGAATAGTTGTAACTTCATGCAAAATTTCAGAAAAAAATGTAATGAGTAGTTATTGAGAATTTATTCGAGTAGAAAGTTAGTTATAGTTAAAAGTAATTTTTGGATATATTACTGTTTTCGGCAAGACAATAAAGTACGTGATATTGTTTTGACGACATATTAAAAAAAAAATCGATTGTCGACTCTGTCTTAACAAACCATTTATTTTTACATCTTTTTTTTATTGGCTCTTATTAAAAAAATGTCCGAATCATCTTGTAAACATCATTATATTTTGGATTATTTTTCCCTAAGAAGTCTTTCATCCGGCTATATATTTCCACGCTGGCAATGACGATTAAATACCACCAAAAAAAAAAAAAAAAAAAAAAAAGAGAGAGAAAGTTAAAGGAAAAATAGTGAGTGTGCCCGTGGGTTTGGTGGATTTCCTTCCACGCCCACGTAAACCCGGCATAAAAACAAAAATCCCTATCTCTTCCCCTCTCTCTTTCCCCCCCCCCTCTCTCTTTCTCTTTCATCCCCCCTTCCTTCCCGCCCCTCGGCCCATTTCTCGTACACGATGACTCATCTTCCCAGCTATGTCGTACTCGATTGTATACGCTATAATTCGGCTTCTCCACTCACGCAAAAAAGGGTAAGTGAGGCAGAGGGTGCCCTCAACAAGCTAACGGTGAACCCGGCCTCGCGAAAACTAACAACATTGAAGTGTTCGTTCACTCTAGCCAAGTAGCGTACAACATGCGTTGCCTTCCCATTTTTTTCCTTTTTTTTTTTTCTTCCTCTTTTTCTTCCTTTTTTTTTTATCCACATCGTTTAAGAATGTCTTTGTAATATTACATCATTGACATAGGAGAGAGTTCAATTCAGTTTTGAGAGTTTGTAAAAATCGAAACGCTAACGTTACTTGAGAATATGAATTTACCAGCAGGGAGACCCAGAGTTGTCCAGGATTTAATAAAGACTCTTCAGTGCTTCTTCTACCAAGTACTCTAACTTCTGTGACGCTGGTCTTTGCGAGTTCCACGAACATTCTCGAATTTGATAAGATGCACTCTAAGAAGGTCGGAGGTTATATTGGTCGAAACATTGTGAAAATGATACTCTTTCGGTATCTCTCTCTCTCTCTCTCTCTCTCTCTCTCTCTCTCTCTCTCTCTCTCTCTCTCTATACGGACTAAAAAAAGATGACAAACAATAAGTATCACTACATGTGTTAATATTATTAAACCCATAAGACAAAATACAAAATTAAACTGCCTTTGCAAGTTCACTTTTTCTTGATTTAAGTAATCTAATTCAAGCTCAACGAGTGACTCAAAGGTCATATTCTTTTCTAGTAAAATACGTTGGGCCTCCCTCTCCTTCTCCTTCTCCTCCTCACACACACACACATACTTTTTCGGTGACGTACTCAGCATCTTAATGATATCAAATATGTTTGGTCCATTTTAATTCATCCGTTGGATCCCCCCCCCACCCCCACCAGTCTGAAATTCTCCAAAAGTAAAAATGTGGCGAAATATAACCAGAATAAAACGTGTAAATGTCACATTACGTACGATGCATTGTACAAAGTGTAGTATCTGTTTTGATACTACTACACTTAATCATTTTTTTTTTGTATTCGGTCAGTGAAAGATCTTTTGTTTTCGTCCCAATCTAGAGTCACATTTTTTTTTTTTATTATTTATTTTTTTTTTTTAGGGGGCTGGATTTAAAAAAAAACTAGGAAGGAAAGTAAAAAGGAATACATAATTGCTATTCATTTGCTTCCTTACGATAGTAAAATGTGATTTTTTTTTTTTTTTTTATAGTGAAAATACAGACCCCCCCCAAAAAAAAAGAAGCACTCTGGAAGAAGGCAAAAATAAAAATTGAGTTAGTAGCCAATGGAAGGGGAACACTTCTCTGAGGACAAATTAACTTGAGTTTAGTATCAGAACAGATACTACACTCTGATTTTAGCCCGATGGCCGGATCTTAACAAATTTAGGTCGACTTCTGCGTTCATGGTTGCATTCACGTGTGTGTGTGTGTGTGTGGATGGGGATCAATGGTGAGAAATGTATTTCGTGATTTCTTTCAAATAATTTCCATTCCTAAGTGGAGTGAAAATTCATTTCCGGTGACGCATCGTTTGTAATTCTTGTCGACTCTTCAGTGGTTTCCATTGATTGAGCAAATTATTGCTGCTGGCCTTCTTTAAGTGGGGTTCTATCAAATTTGGGACATTTCATTCCGCCAATATATATATCTATAAAAGTGAAAATGTCTGTGTGTGTGTCTGTGTGCATTTCCCTACCAAATAACTGTCAATTTTCGATCTAGAGACTCGAAATTTGGCATAAGCAGTATTGAGATTTGAGAAAATCTTTTTAATTGGCTATTCAGCGAATTTTCGGTCTAAACGTTTTAAATTTATACATAACGGGTATTCAGACAAGCGGCAAGCATTTTAATCAGTTTCGGGGTGAAATTTTACCTGTCAAAAGGTCAAAGTTGAAAGAGTTGACCTTTGCAGATTCTACCAAATTCCTTCGCCAATTTTGGGTCTAAAGACTTAAAATTTTAGATGCAGGGAACATTGGACATTGGAAAAACTTTGTATTTTGATTTTAGACCAAAATGATAAATGTTAATGTGTGAAAATTGGGGTCAAAGTAAAAACAAAATTGACCTCTGCGGTCTCTACGAATTTGCTAAACATTTGAAATCTTACATAAAGTGTATTCACATGTAAGGCAAGTTATGAACAGTACATAGGGCGCGAGCAAAGCCGGGCTGAACTGCTAGTTCATAAAAAAACTTGGATCGTCTTCACTTTAACCTCTCTCTCACTGACGTGATGTTGCTACTCTGTTTTTTTTCTGTAAATACTATTATGCCACATGTTCTTCAAATTTGTCTGATCTATTCCATGCTTCCTTTGTTTCAGTTCGTTTGACTCGTTAGTCATTCACTTCATTGTAATGCATGCTTACTTCAGTAGCTTATTATGATGACTCCAGGCTTGTGGTACTCTTTCTCCGCTGACTACACACACACACACAAACACACACACACTTAAATGTATAGTCGAGCAACGTCGTAGTTCACACGAGATATGAAAATCAACTAACCAGTTTTGAATCTGGTGTTGAGATGTGTTCAACTGATGAGGGCGAAACGTGAGTTTTGGATTCCGGCTTGTTGGCTTTCATGGCTCCTATGAGCTGCGACGTTGCTTGATTGTGGAGATAATTATATCATCTCTCACATTCTGAAAATTCAATATATATATATATATATATATATATATATATATATATATATATATATATATATACAGGATGTTCCAAAAGAAGCTGACGGATTTGAAATTTAAATTCAACTGAAAGTACATCTCTACGATAAATATCGACTCCTTGATGGTGTAACGACTCATGATGACTTTAGCAGAGTTAATCTAGATGTTCTGATAACTTTTTTCGATAGTTTGATGCTTCTATTGTTCTATCTTATATTTGATCAATTCATCAATTTATTTTATTAACTGTTTGCTCGTATTATAAACTCTATTTCCTATTTGGTTTTATTGAGCTTTTACATCTGGCTGAGATAACTTTATAAATATTAATTCTTTAATATTTATAATATACTTTAATTTTACCATCTTGGATCATTTTGGTAAATTTAATTGTAATTTTCATTTATATAATATATAGCTTTTAATTTGACAAATTAATATTTTCCTTCTAGGCATTGTATCCAAGATGTTGATACTTATTGTGAGTTTTTCATCTAGAATTTTCCTCTGTGCCATTTATTCGTGCAAGCCTGGAATAATTGTCTAATGACGAACAAACATATATTAGGTTGGTGCAAAAAGTAATATCGTTTTTTTGACGTTTAACTTTGTCAAAAAACATTATTTTTGCACCAACCTAATACTATACTCCTCCTCATAGGAGGAGGTAATACCTGGTTGAATACATGGATGCGTAACAGAACAGATATTACACTTACAATGATTTCTAGGATCTATAAATTTTTTACCTATTTGTGCTTGACTTACGACGGATGAATCGACCTGAATTGCTTGGAGTGTTTAAGTTAAATGATAAAAAAAAAAAAAAATGAATAAACTATACCTATCGTATGTTGTCATTCTGGAGAAGTTCTCGTTCATCGCTAATGATTATTATATGTATGACGACCGTCACGCCCATCCCCGCTGCAAAAAAAAAAAAAAAAGGAAAGAAAAGAAAAAGCTTTTGATTCTATCATCTTTCACTCGCCCAACCACTCATAAAAGACGAACACATAAAAGACGTAATCAAACCAGTTGCCCAATTTTAGGTGAAAGCAACCTTGGCCTAATTTTCTTTTTTATCTACTTATTAATTTTAAACAGCTAATGTCATCTATTCATTGATTTTTGCATTAAAAGAGAAAAAGAAAATCGATGGAACTTAAATACCTTTGGCCGGTCACGTGTATCGATTATCGATGTGCAGAGTTGGGAAGTTGTATGATAAAAAATCAGTGGTGGCAGGAAGAAAACACAATTAGCAAAATCGGAGTGTCAAACGTTGTCAGTTCTGACTATTTAGGAGAATATATTGGGTGTTTTTTTTTTTGTTTGTTTGTTTTTTGTTTTGTTTTTTTGTTTTTTTTTCTCGTTTGTTTTTTGGAGAAGGGCAATCTTTAGATTTAAATAGATCACAGAAAAAATTATTATACGAGGTGAAACGATAAAATTGGCACTCTAGAAAAGACGACATGATTCCATTTCCGTTTGATGAAAACCGGTTTTCTTTTCTTTTTTTTTTTTTTTGTTGCAGACCATCTACTAGTTGGCAAGTTGTGTACAAATCCTAAAAGCGATAGGAGCCGTCTATCGTGTCTGAAAGTGACACAATGTTCAATGAGCAAGATCAGAGATGCGCCGCTGTACAACTCCTGCTCTCTACCGATCCAAGTTATGACAACGAGACCATTGCCATTACCCTCAAAATGCAAATCCGGAAGGTTCAACTGTTGAGGATGTGTCCAGGATGATGAAAACAAAGTTTCTGGCCACAGTTATGGTTTTTTAGTGTGGTTTCAAGTGAGGATCACATCATGCCAATTCACATCTTTGAAGTCAGCTTGAAATTAAACACCAAAGTGTACCTAGATGTGCTGAAGGGTGTGGTGATCCCCTGGTGCAGCCAGGTGTTCACTGGCAGACCCTGGGTGTGGCAGCAGGACTCACAAATCCAAAGAGACTTCAGAAGGAGTGCTATGACTTTGTATCCTTCTCTCACTGCTCCCCTTCCTCCAACGACCTGAACCCGCTGGACTACTTTGTTTGGTCATACGTTGAGAACATCACCAACATGACCCCCACAACACCAAACCCAGCCTAATTGCCGCCATTTGCCGAGCTGCCACCAGCGCTTGTGGAAGTGGTATGCTCCCAGTTTGACCCATACCAAGGCGGTGATTGAGGCTAAAGTCGGCTACATTACATAGATGTCAGCTCTATTACATAATCAAGTTATCTGAATTAAGTTTTTTCAATAAAAGTTATAAAATAAAGCTGAAGTGTTGTTTTCTTTAGGGTGACAATTTTATTGTGCCATCCTGTACAAATATGTGGTTTATTTTAAAGATTATTTTTTGGCGTTTCTGAATTTTTGAGATGAGGACTGCTTATTCGTATTATTCGGATTCATTGGACTACTGTTCTCATCTTGAGTGTGATTTTCATAACGTTTCGGTCGATGTAACCTCCGACCTTCAGGTGTATCTTCTCAAACTCAGCAATTTGGACGGAATTTCTAACGGAACCCTTTATTTATTTCATGGGGGTAGATAAAGGGTTCCACTTGAAATTACGTCCAAAATCCTGTGTTCAACAGAAAAATTCTCAGGTTCAGCAAGATACATCTGAAGAAGGTCGGAAGTTACATCGACCGAAACGTTGTGAAAATAACACTCAAGATGAGAACAGTAGTCTGATGAATCCAAATAATACGGATTATTTTGGGGCATTTATAAATTAAATACAATTTTGGGCATATGGCCCCGTGACTCACGCGTATATGGCGTAATCTGGATATTCAATTTTCACAAACCCTACACATTAAATTAGACTGTACTTCGGCAATAACGCATCAAATGTTATCTTCTAAATGGTCTATTGTATCTGGTTTATCAGTTTAGACATTCACAAGGAGGAAGATAATCTGATGGGATTAAGTCGCACGAACAAGATGGCCAGTTGAGAAATTCATTTTATGAAATTATTCGTTCATCAAATGTTTTTCTCAGTAAATTGATGATATCAAGTGCTGTGTTGCATGCGGTTCCGTCCTGCTGAAACTACATGGTGAATTGACAAACCAAGCTGGACTCAAAATAATCGATAGTTGCCAGATCTCCAATTAGAGAAAATGGAGTTGTCGATTTAAAGTTCGTGGCCTTTGAAAAGACATCCGGCACTTCTATACACTGACCCACTCATTCAATAAAACGTTTTTGTTAAGAGTTGTGTGCATTTGCATAAAATAACCACAAAAGATGTGTTGACCTCAAATAAACAGAATCCCCTCTCCCACATACCCACACCACTCAGAGCGATATTTATTGGGTAGGTTTCTATCAGTACTTTGTTTAACTTTTGATTTTTGAGCGATTATAGAGACTCCAAAATACTATCTCATGTCAGCCATTTTGTTCTTGTTCTAACTCGACACTACTCATGTTTCAATATAAATAAACGCTTTAAGATAAGTTACACAAAAAAAAACATCCATATAAGTAGACGTATAACTTATCTTGCCTTTGGTAACATTTATTTGTTGTATATTTGGGCTTTTTATTTACCACTTTTTCGTTGTGCTGTCCATATTGAAAAATACCCGAAAAAAACAATTATCATCTATGGCCGATGTAACCTCCAACCTTCTGCAGGTGAGACTTGTCGAACTCTGGAATTTGCACAGAATTTCGAACTAAATTTCTTATTTAATCCACGGAGTAGATTGCTCTCGTTCCATCAGCCATGATCAAGTAAAAGTTAAGTAATTTTCGTTATATTTTTAGCGTCGCCTTGACTGATGATTGAATTTTCAACCTCCCGAAGACTGTTATTTATAACTGATTTTGGTTGTTCTATTATTACTTGAATTCAGTGTTTTGTGTGTGTGTGTGTGTGTGTGTGTGTGTGTCGTTGTTTTGTGTGTGTGTGTGTATCTGTGTTTTTTGTGTGTTTATGTGTTTTTGTGTGTGTATCTGTGCACTGTTTGTGTGTGTTTGTGTGTATGTCTGTGTTTTTGTGTACTGTTTTGTGTATATATATATATATATCTGTATACTGTTTTGTGTGTGTGTGTATATATATATATATATCTGTATACTGTTTTGTGTGTGTATATATATATCTGTATATTGTTTTTGTGTGTGTGTATCTGTGTACTGTTTTGTGTGTGTGTGTGTGTGTGTGTATATATGTGTACTGTTTTGTGTTTGTGTATCTGTATATATATCTGTATACTGTTTTGTGTGTGTGTGTGTGTGTGTATATATCTGTATACTGTTTTGTGTGTGTGTGTATATATATCTGTATACTGTTTTGTGTGTGTGTATATATATCTGTATACTGTTTTGTGTGTGTATATATATCTGCATACTGTTTTGTGTGTATATCTGTATACTGTTTTTGTGTGTGTGTATCTGTGTATTGTTTTTGTGTGTATATATGTGCACTGTTTTTTTTTTGTGTGTATCTTTGTATTGTGTCTGTATGCGTATCTGAGTCATGTGTTTATATGTTTTGTGTGTGTGTGTATCTGCTTTTGTGCGTGTATCTTCCGGCGAGTTAAAGTGCACCTGTGTCGAACTCTCCAATTAGGAAGGACTAAGAAAGTGTTTTCCTCTTCTTCTCAGGGGTTGAATAATGGATACCAGTGGAGGTAAATTGAAATTCTATGTTGTTTGTTTGACTTGTTTTTAACATGTATCGGAATACCATAACAGGCTCTGTACAAACGGCGCTTGTAAGTTGTAGTACTTCTCCAGGCTTAGGATAGTGTATTTTTTTGTGATAGCAACGTATTTGAAAAGTGTCAAGAACATTACTATCAATTAATATACGTGTAGTAAAATTTGGTGAATGAAAAAGATGGATAAAAACGTTAATGCTATGAATGGATCAGCTGTTAACAAGTGTTAACTCAACAACAGGATTTTTGGAATGAGATTAGAAAACATGAATTAACGAACAAAATACGGGATATCCCAAAAAAGATGTATACACATTCCTAAACTGTCTTTGCACTTCAACAGTAGCATTTTAGAATTAACTTTTTTTTTCTTCAAAGTTTAGCCTGACCGCCATCATTAAGATCGATGAATTTAATCTGCAAAGTCAAAACAAACATCTGATTTGATATTATTTAAAGTGTGTATACGTCTTTTTTTGACACACTGTATTTTTATAACAATTTTTACAGAGATGTAAAATATACTTTGGCAGATCAAAATTCGTTTAAAGTTTTAACGTTTTTAAATAAGTACACGAAAGCGTTATAATTTTTTTTAAGTTGTGTGTGTGTGTGTGTGCGTGTGTGTGTGTGTTCACTGGAGATATAGCAACAAACTTAAATGAATTTCAGCGTGGAACATTCCAGTTTTCTAAGATGGGTTAAGAGTAGAGCCGCGTCCCTTAGCAAATGCCCTCCTCCCTCCTGGAAAAAAACTTCCGTTGACTAAGCCACTATGTTGTAGGCTGGATTAATTTCACACGGGATTGTTACTTTTGGGAGTTTGAAAATATTTTAGGTTCACACGTTTCTGTGAAAATCGAGTTGATGAATGAGAGCAAATCTCAACAAAATGGAAAAAGAAAAGAGGGTAGCAATTAAAACCATTTTCTATTTAGCATTCGTTCGAATCGCATCTCCATGTGAAAATCCGAAGATCAAAAAAGTGGAGGAAAGACTAAACCGAACGAACAAAGAAAAAAAAAATCAGGGGTAGCTTATTGTGCGCGGTTGTTTCGTCTCGCACATCAATTTCTAATCTACCACACGCTCAAGGAACGCGTACAAACTAGTAATTTAAAAGTAGTTAATCGTCGGACGCATGCGTAGGCCTCATAGATACAGATGAATGAAACGGCTAGATGGGTAATTAGTTTTCTCCCACTACAAAAACTGTGAGACCAGCAAAGGGGGACTGAGAAGTCAGCGTCTCCGAGAAAGGGCACTCAGACCTGCAAAAAGTGCTTACGTATCCTCGTCGCCATTTCCCGGTAAGGGTGCCTCAGACGATTAGCAATAAACTAACTCCTTCTCAAAAAAAGAAGGCAAAGCCTGGAAGGATGAACCTGCTAGAACTGCACGAAACCAGCATTAAACCGCAATCAGCAGGGACTAAGTCATTACAGTAATGGTCTAATCTCTGTTGATTTTGGAGGCCGAGGATAAAAATTCTTATGATTTCCAATCCAACGAACGCAAAATATTTGTGTGAGTGTGAGAGAGAGAGAGAGAGAGAGAGAGAGAGAGAGAGAGAGAGAGTGCTGTTGTCAACCACAAAACCCGAATAGCGATTACTACCTCGTTAAAATTAATTTGTCATTATCTCATCTTTAACGTTCTTTTCAAATAGATAATGCCTCGATTAACAGCTCTCACTCAATTCGCGTTCAAAGTCAGCGTTGAGAAATGTACCTCTTTAAAAAGATCGTTTATGTACTTCATTAAGTTAAAATATCGACCTTGCAATCGCGTGAGGCAGCAAGAAATGCTATCAATGTGGGGGTTTCCAATCTAGGAAATTTCCAGTGTCAATTTAAAAGCTCTGTGTGGACACTGGACTTTTATTAGAAAGTGAGGACGAATAATAATTAGTCTCATTCGTTAAACAAAACGGCTGCTATGAGACACTTGTCTGTCTGGACCTCTATATGTTTTATGTTTAAATTTAGAACGCCGTTTTTACTATTTAGGCCAAGATGAAGCAAGGTGCATTGGTCTCTGTATCAATGCTAATAAAACTAAAGTATCAGGAAAAAGAATTTAATAAAAGATTTCATAACTTTTTTTGTTGTTTTCTAGTATTTTAAAATTAATCTTACGAAATGTTTTCGAAGATGCGATAACTAGGGCTATATACAACAGAATATTATTTTCATTGTTTTGACTCTCGAGTATATATCCGATACAGTTAATCGACCGAGAACCACATCACTCTATATAAAAGCATAAAAGATATCAATGGATACACACTCGAAAGTCAAAAGAATGAAAAGAATATGCTGTTGTTCTAGCCCTAGTAATAAAACACTTTTTTTTTTAATTCGTGACAAACCACACACACACACACACACACACACACATATCAACTTCAGACTTACAACAACCATCAACAACACTGGACATGTCTTTTCTCTCTCCACGAGGCGCTGCCCCCTCAAGATTTAATACCACTAGAAAAGTGAGGAGAAGCACTCTTCTTTGAAGAAAATATATTACACCGAAAGTTTTAAGAAGAAAAAAAAGAGAAAAAAGAAAAAAAAGAGAAAAAAGAAAAAAAAGAGAAAAAAGAAACTTTAGAAAATTACTTTAATCATTTAATAAAATATTTCATCGGTTTTGGGTTTTCTAATATTTCGAAATAAGGTTTAGTCCTGTACCTGTAGCGGCATTCACCCGGGGTGGGGTTGAGCCGGCCCCAATGGTGTTAACCGCACCTCGCGTCAAAGCTATCTAGCACTGTCGGTCAGCAGCAGTCGACGGCATTGTCCACCCATTTACGGTTCCAGCGACGGACACCAAAATCGCGAGGATCAGACATGATCTTCATTTACTGTCACGAGCCAAGTCCTAAGTTGGCCACCTTGGCGCTTCTTCCAACCAGTGGGTGCAATGGGCGCCACCAATTGACAGACGAATCCATCCCCCCAGCCGGCACAGCATGTAACCAAACCACCAGAATCTTTTTCAGCAGAGTTTACTCCAGGTCAAGGATGTTACATCTAGAGTGTTTAAGGTTTAGTCATCTTATCATTATCATCATCATCATCTTATCATTATCATCATCATCATCTTAAAGGAAAGATAAATTAGTACAAAATTGTAGGGAATTAATTTTACCTATCCTGGGGCGCGCATTCTTTTAGTATATATACTAGTTTCACATGCCTCTTCACAGTGACTTAGTTCACAATACATTGTCGCCTATATTGCACTGTAGAAATCTTACTGTTGATTTTATAAATTTTATACTGCAAGCTTTTTTGCTTGTGCGGTGATAAGGCTTCTCAAATGCACTTGTGATGTTAGGTTTTATAAAAGTGTTAACGTTGGTCAAAATCAGACTTTCTTTAATCGCATTTTTTTTTTCGATTTTCGATACTTATCAGGCGCATTCCAATACAAAACCTACATAAGAACTCTTCCAGACATATCAAGGACCTTCGTGTAAAATTTAAAATAATAAAAAAAAAAATCGGCCGAACAGTTTCCGAGTTCATAGGGAACGAATTCGCACACACGCACAAAGTTCTTTTTATGTAGTAGTAGATAGATAGACAGACATAAATTGTAACAAAGTACGAAGGTCGTTCCACGCGTAAAGCCTCCTATTATTTTAAATCAAAAAGTTAAAGGGATACGAAGACGAGAGTGATATCATTAAAACGAATACCATTTTGTGATTCAGAATTTATTTTTCTATATAATCACCACAATTCTCAATGCACTTTTGCCAGGATTCAAATGACGTATCTCAGCTTCTGACGCACGTCTATGACAGGGGTCGTTTTCTTAGTCTCACACTGCCAATACTCGCGACAGAGAGATTAAATTTTCAGCTCATGAATGCACAAGTTCAGTCATCATAAGAATGAAATTTGCAATTCCTTCTGATCTATTCAGGTGGAATAAAAAAATAGGAAGAATTACTTTTAGAACGCACGTAGTATGTAATTTGATTAAGAAATGTTACACATTGTTTTGAATATTAGGCCTATATCTGCACAACTGGCTTTTCGAAAATGTTCAAATTTACACACCAATTAATCCCTCTTCAAAAATTACAATTTGCCGTGCATAAAAGTCAAAGAACAGCAGGAGCAGTTGTGCCTTGATGTACATTTGTCGTACCTTAATTTGTCGTATTGAGCAGTAAATCCATGTCTGCACAACTGGTTTTCCAAAATGTTCGAATTTACACATCAATTAACCTCTCTGGTTAAAAAATGACAAAGAAATATTACCTTAAACATTGAACATAAAAAGGGCAACATTTTTTTTTATGACAAAAATAATTCATTGACGTTTAAACAATGGACTATTATCATAAACATTTTCTTATTGTTTAGTGGAAATTATTTCTGGGTGACATTGAAGAGCAAATCTATTGTTCGGTATATGAATGAACTCATATGCGACAGATTATGCGGTTTCCGTGTTTAATACATTCGCCTCTGCCTATTCTTTCCTCCTGTTCTCTCTCCACTGTCACCTAATGGTTCGTGCTCAGCCCAGACGTTACGCACGTACATACACATAAGGAGAGAACTTGAATGTCTACTAGACACTATCCTCGAGTGTCTAAGGTTTCTCTGTACATGAGTTTGTCAGGACAACTGACATGAGGATACATTTCCTTACAAGAAGATATCTCCCTGCTGATGCAATTCTCTATCTATATAAAAGCCAATTACGTCCAAGGATGGAGTACTGCTGTCATATCTGGGCAGGAGCTGCTAAAAACAGCCTATCCTGCCTTGACAGAGTACAAAATAGGCTTCGTGGGGGATGCCCCTTTCTCTTCCCTGCAACCTCTCTCCCACAGAAGAGACGTAGCGAGCCTGTTTTTGTTTTATCGTTACTTCCATGGCAAGTGCTCGTCTGAGCTCCAATCTTTGGTTCCCCCCTCGCCAATCTTTCACGATAAACACCCGTCTAACTGAAACTACTGTCAAAAATTTTCCCCACTCTTTATCTGTGACAAAACCAAAACGTAGATTCCATTAACAAAGGTTCTTTCTTAGAAGTGCAACGCCTGTGAAACTCTGTTTCGTTTGCCTGTTTCCCACCTGACTACAATCTGGATGTCTTCAAGTCCAACATAAACAAATTCCTGATTAACCGCCCCTCTTAAGTAAGACACTTTATCAAATGTCCAATACTAACGTACTGTACAGGCAATAACCCTTATCCTCGAGTAGCTTCCGGGCCTTGATAAGTGATGACTACCTTGTAAAAAAAAAAAAAAAAAAGTAAATCCTAACTAAATATTCAAAATCGCATGATATCCGCGGCCCAAATAAGATCTACTCGTTATGGCTAACCCACACTATTTTTTTTTTAATGAGGAACTGTGCACATTCTACAAGTGATATTACCTATAACTGCACGAAGCTGGATACTCCACCAGACTAGATAAATTCTTGTCCTAGAATCCAATAAGATCAAGAGACCAGATATACTATAACATATTTAAATGTTCAATTGAATAGAGGAAAATTAATAATCTTAACTTCTTTATTAACTCGGTGTTTGGGAGGTAAAGGAGATATCCTGCCTTGAATAGACTTCGTGGCTTAGTGGGGGATGCCCTTTTCTCTACCCTGCAACCTCTCTCCCACAGAAGAGACGTTGCGAGCCTATCCTTGTTTTATCGTTATTTCCATGGCAGGTGCTCGTCTGAACTCCAATCTCTGGTCCCCCCTCGCCAATCTTTCACGAAAAACACCGGTCTAGCTGAATCCACTGTGAAAAATTTCCCCCACTCTTTATTTGTGCCTAAATCAAAACGTGGATTCCATGAACAAAGCTTCTTTCTTAGAACTGCACGCCTGTGGAACTCTGTTCCGTCTGCCTGCTTCCCACCTGACTACAACTTGGATGTCTTCAAGTCCAACGTTAACAAATTCCTAATGAACCGCCCCTTAAGTAAACACTACATCAAATCTCCACACTAACGTACTGTACTTGCAATAACCCTTATCCCTGAGTGGCTTCCGGACCTTGATAAGTGGTGACTACCGTGTAAAAAAAAAAAGAAAAAAAAAAAAAAAAAAAAAAAACTTCAATGGAATATGCTATGTACCTCAAAGAGAGATCAAGTATTGGCCCCCCCCCTCTTTCCAGGAAGGGGGCCATTGATTTCTGAGAACTTCGACTGAATTAAAATGAAACGGCGCAATCATTATTATGGTTATTTATGTGTCGCAATGTACCAGACACCAGGGTCGTTTTTTTAATGTGGAGAAAAGGAAGAAGTATAAAAAGTGTCCCAGTCGTGAAGGATTTCTCCTCCACTAACGGAGAACAAAAAATTTAAGTGTAGTATCAGAATAGATATTACACTTTGATCTTGCTCCCGTTTACGGCTAGAAAGGAACATTAAACCACAAATGTGAAACGTCTGGGATCAAAATAATCATGGGATTAAAAAAAAGAAAGAAAGAAGGGTGTCGTTATGGGAGCGAGGAAGAAGAAAGAGAGAAAGCAAGTAAGACAGCCAGCCAGCCAACCCCCCTTGTCTCTCTCTGTCTTTCCGTTTGTCTCTCCCCCCCTCCTCTTTCTCTCTCTCTCTCTCTCTCTCTCTCTGCTTGTTGCTGAATTCTAGTAAGTTTAAGAAAAGTTTTAGTAAGTTATCTATTCTTAAATTAAATGATTTTAATTAATTACTGTTAGTATCGACTAAACTATTGCATGTATAGACAAAACAGGAAAATAAAATTACAAATGAATAACGCTAAACATTAATTTATTATGAACTTTTTAGGTATTCAAATAAGGATCTTTGAGTCTTTCATCTGTACTGTGTACAACGCAGCATTTCAACATGCCATGTTTTACCATTGGTTTAAATAACAGTAACTCCTTTGGATGGTAATATCGGACTGATAAATAATTAAAAAAAAAAAAAAACTTTCGTAGGTATTCATTTACATACATTTACGTTATAGATGTGCACTTGTTCTCTTAAAACATCTGGAGCGTGATTTGAATCGGACATCTGGAATATTCGAAATGTGTACAGCCAAAGGGATTGAACATCTGGCAATAAAAGCAGTTAACTTTACACGTGTTTGTTCTTAGATCGCCTCTCCACTTCAAGTGAACACGGCAAAATAAAACAAAAACTCTTACATACTATCAGAATGGCAAGGGAGCTTAGAAAGGGGAAGTAGAACTCTAAATGATATATATATATATATATATATATATATATATATACTAGCATTTCAGCCCGGGTGTTTGGAGGTGTATGTTAAGCAAAAAAAAAAAAAACAGAAAAAAAAAGAAAAGCGGTCAATTTTTTTAAAACTTTGACCTCTATTATGACCACTTAACATTTATTGTTTTGGGCTCAAATCAAGTTATTAAGTTAGATCGATGTCCACGGAACCTATATCTAAAATTTCAAGTGTTTAGACCCAAAATTGTCGGAGGAGTTTGGTAGAGTTCTCAAAGGTCAAATCGTTGAACCATGACCCCTTAACAGCCAAATTTTTTTACCGAAAACTGATTACAAAGATTTTCCCAAATCTCAGTACCCTGTATATCAATTTTCGAGTCTGCAGACTTAAAATTGATAGTTATTGCTTAGGGAAATGTACACAGACACACACACACGGACACGTTCACTTATATACTCCGTATGTCAGTCTGCCTGTCTGTTTATTTTATTTATTTATTTTTACAAAGGAGTCACCACTTATCAAGGCTTGGAGGCCACTCGAGGATAAGGGTTAATGAGTGTACAGTGATCAAAGGGAACATTTTGTAGTAATCGTTAGCAGTGGAAACTTGGATTACTTAAGAGAATGGCTCATCAAGAATTTGTTTATGTTGGACTTGAAGACGACCATATTGTGGTCAGTTGGAAAGCAGGAAAACGGAACAGTTCCACAGGCGTGCAGTTCTAACAAAGAAGCTTTGTTCATGGAATCTACGTTTAGGTTTAGGCACAGATAGAGTGAGGGAAATTATTGATAGTGGTTGCAGTTGGACGAGTATTTTTTTCGTGAAAGTCAGGGCGCGGTGGACCATAGATCAGAGCTCAGACAAGCACTTGCCATGAAAATAACGATAAAGCAAAGACAAACTCGCAACATTTATTTAGATGGTACTAGTGCACTTATTGATCCGTGCTGAAATAATAACGCTATCATTTAGAAAGCCAGTCTTAACATCTCGCTGCCCTAATCCCTACATAGTACCCCAGTAGATGTTTCCCCTGATAGTAGCCCCCTACACCAAAGTGGCAATGTGCCTTGTTTGGGGTGAAAATGTAATAAATAAAAAAAAATAAACAATAAAAAACATGGGGAGGGTGAGTGTTTTGTAGCTAATCTGTACTTTAACCTTACAATTCAATTAAAACAGGTATCATAAAACTTTAATTAAACTTAAAAATACTATTAAAAAAATAGCGCGGATCAATAAGTGCACTAGCACCATTTAGATACAGTCTCATCATCAACACAAGGGGTGGGGGGGTTACATCAAATTAACGATGAATTAACAGCATTAAGAGGATTATGGTTCCACGTCGTATCGATGAGTAACTGAAAAATAAAATCAACAATTAACTTCAGGGTAAACATGGGCTACAAATCAGGAAATGCAGAAACAATTAGTCCAGGTCATTAGGGGCATGTAAGCAGAATGTGTAAAGAAAGAAAGTATAATAGGAAATAAAAATATCAATTGTTAAAATCCGTTGTTAAAGGTTTATATGATCATAGAAATGTTTGAGAGTGGGGTGGGTGGGGGTCTATAGTATAATTGTAAAATTTTAAGTAGAGTGATTAGCAAACGTGTAATTATTATAACAATGTTAACATATATAACACAACACATAAGCACATAGGATTGATAAGTTATTAATATGCTGCGTTTATAATATATATATATATATATATATATATATATATATATATATATATATATATATATATTTAAATAAGGGAGTAGTCACCAACAATGTGTATTTTTTAACATTATTTTATTATTCCGTGTCTTGGTTTTTCATTGAGAATTATGTTTGGATCATTGTAATAATGTTTTTAAGTCATTGAAATCGTTTACGCGCGTTTCAGACGGTCTGTGATGCGTCCTCGTCAGAAATTATTTTCAAATGTGTAAATATTGCGATTTTCGTAGTTAGTTTGAAGTTTTTCTAAGGGGTGGAGGCTTGTAAGTGTTTATTATACATTGGTACTCTGAATTTTTATTGCTTTTTTTATTTGGTTTGTCCAGGGAGACTTTGACCTCGCTGTAGTCAGTCGCTATCTCTTTCTGCTAATGTTTTTTTCTTTTCCTTTAGGGTGGGGTAGGGTGTGTGTATGTGCATGTGTGTGTTTATGTGTGTGTGCGCGCGTGTGTGTGTTTGCTTTTATTGGTTTGGGAATGTGTGTATTGTTTTATAGTATTTTGGGGTTATTTGCTTCCTTAGGAAGGCGGCTGTGGTCCGAGGTCGTTACTAATGTGTATGTGTGGGGAGGGGGGAATGGCTCTTCTGAAGTAAGGGTAGAGGTGCTTTCATTCTATTTTGATATTTATTTTTTGGATTCTTGGATTTTAGTATTGTGATATTTCGTTTTAGTCTTATATTATGTTTGTTTAGAAAGAGGGGGTGTATTTAAAATAGGGGATTTTTTTAATGTTTCTATTTATTTGTCTCCCTATATATATATATAGGGAGACAAATAAATAGAAACATTAAAAAAACTATATATATATATATAAACTAGCAGGGCCCGTGGAACTATATATATATATAAACTAGCAGGGCCCGTGGAGATTCTATAGAATGAGAAATATATTTAGTCAACAAATGTTTTGATAAAAGCTTATGTTTCTGGATAGCACAAAAAGTTATTTTATTTTTATTATTTATTTGGACAGGAAAATCACTAACATGTGGCAAATGTGAGTTTATTAACATTTCTATGAAAATAGTGTCCATTGTATTTTAAATATAGAACTGAGTCAAATAGGGTGGATTAATATGTACTAATAAATATAAAGATAGTAATATTGTGCTACATAGTTCAATCCGAATAATAAAATTACATTATAAGAAATAATCTTTAATTTACTCCTTCAGTTCAGTACCTCTTGGCAGACAATGTTTTTTTTTGCCCTGTTTCTTTCGAAGGTCCCCCTTTTTTGTAGACTTCTATTTTCGATGAACAACCATTAAAAATCAAAATTACGACTTTCTTTCTCACACAATCACAGCAATGATCATGTTATGATATTCGAAAACGAGGCTACATGAAAGGGAGGTCACTCTCATATTCTTGTCCACGGTTGCCAGAGTGGCCTTTTTAAAGCTAAATGTTGCTAATTTGACCTTTTTTCTTTTAAAGCAGTTTGGCCTTCAAAAATTGTATTGGCTTTTCTTTTTCTTTTTTGCATAACATATGGACTAAGGAATGAACAAGCAGGCTTATATAGAGAACTATAATCTTAAGGAAAACGATTGAATGCGGAAACTAATCCACATGAGCTACAAACGCCGACCGGCTATATGGAAACTGCAACAGAAGTAAAACAAAACAAAAAGATAGAACATTTACATTGAACCAAAAAAACTAAAAACACAAAATTGTGAGTTAACTAAACCTCAACCACCTCAAAAATAGATACGGTAGATCTGTATAGACTGGCGGCACACCAAATACGATGCTCCATCTCTAGTAAAAACAAAATAAGAAAATTAAAACAAAGACAGGAACACACACACACACACACACACACACACACACACACACACACACACACACACACACACACACACACACACACAACCTTCTTAGAGATTCCTAGTGGAATGAATCTACATAAGAGAAATATCTCCTTGAAAAATATCAATTACTTCCCTTTAGTACACGACCATAAAAAGTACAAACCGATACATCCCCCCTCCCCCGAACGAAGTCTGTGCCGATTTAAGGTTAGAGATTTTTTTATTTTTTTTATTTTTAGATATTATTCATCCGGGACAACGCTGATCAAGAATATACTAACTTTGTGGCTGTTTGTTTTGTAGTTTGGGACTTTTAGCTAAATACACACACACAGAAAACTACCTTACGGAAATGGAAATAATAATAATAATAATAATAATAATTATCAATATTAATAATAATAATAATATAATATTAATAATAATAATAATTATTATTATTATTGTTATTATTATAAGGAGCATTTGGAGCAATTTCGAAAAACCGTTTTCAAAAATAGGAGAAATTGTAATCAGAGGGAAGCTAAGAAAATAGAACAGATAGCAATAATGTAAACAGCTAAAATCTTAAGGAAAATCCTAAAACAGTGATTCCCAACCAATGCCATAGGGTCACCAATGTATTTGGAGCCGCATATGAATATCATATAAAACACGGTGGATAACATTGATAAAATGCAACTACAAGAATTTTCAGCTAAAATTTCCCCCAAACTCCCAGTAATATTAGAAATCACACTAAGGAATTTATTGCCTTACCCAACAAGTTCGCAGCATTTTCCCAACTTCTCACCCTTAAAAACAAGAACCGAAATCAATTAAATGTGGAAGACGACGTGAGGTGTTATATCAACAATGGAGCTCAGGGTAGAATTTCTACATAAAAACTACAATACCAGCAGTCTCATTAATATAAGTTCATAAACATATTGTAAATAACGCTCGAAATTTGTGTGTTCGAATAATTTAGAATTGATTTGCAATTTTTTTTTTTTTTTTTTTTTTTTTTTTTAGCAACTTTGGAATTTTTTATGAATAAATACTAAATTAATCATGAATTTACTAAATGTATACTTGCTTCATGAATTGTAAGAAATAATCTTTAATTTTTTAATCTTTTTAATTTTTAATTAATCAATAATTCAATAATCGCAATATGGGGAAGTTTATTGTGCCCTCTCCCCACTCAAAAATAAAAAAATGAATCTATATATAAGATATTTTAAGGATTGAGGTCGTTTCTTGATTGCTTGTTCTAAAATAGGCCGTCATATTTGAAAGTTTGGGAACTACTGTCCAAAATATGGAAATCAACCCATAATAAATTGTGAACATTAGCCATTAACTTGGATGCTGCAAAAGGTTCTTGGTTGTTTTTGTTTTACGGCATATCAACTCTTTTCAGGTTATTTAATGCCGAATCCAAAGATTTTGAAGAAAAATTTTTTAATAGGATATATTTGTTGTTTTCAAGTCGGTTTCTATTTAACCCATAGTTGGAACCCTAACAGGTACTACCACTCCGGGTCAGAGTGGACCTGGGAGCAATGGTAATTAAAGGGTGACTCCACACTCTCAAAAGCCCACATGCTGGGGCTTCGCTACTGGATATAGTTTAAGGTCATATCCAGGACCTGCTGCAAAAGGAATAAAATCAAAAGAACACGACCATAAGGAACCAAGAAAATCGGAAAAAAAAAAATATGGTGGCACACTAAAGAGTTGTGAAGGGTCTAAAATTTTAGACATCATTTATCCAGGACAACACGAATCAAGAATATACTAACTTTGTAGTTGTTTGTTTTGTGTGTTTGCACTTTTAACTGGACATACATACACAACAGATTTTCCACAATCATTATTTATATCATGATATATATAGAAAAAGTACATTTGACCCAATCTAGTAGGTCATACAAAATCAATTTCACCTGTTTACATTCTTTTTTTTCTCTTCGTCTCTTATTTCTCTTTTTTTTCTATTTCCCTTGGCAATTATATTTCCTTATCTATAATATAAATCTCACCTGTCTGTTTAAATGTATGTATGTATGTCTGCCTAAAAGTTTCGACAGCAGCGATGGATTTCACGAGGTTGATATCGTTTTGAAGCTCGACCCTCTGGACAACAAATATCGAAAAATAGGCTAACAGTATTCATTCCTTCACCCTCAACTGGGCACTTTTCTACAGGGAGAGGTCGCTTTTTTCGCCGATATTTTCGAAAGGCATTTCCTTTTTTCAATTGACTAGCCTTAATTTAAATCTTTGCCACTTCCGGTTTGGCGATAGACGCAACAGCAAAGACTCACTTTTTTTTCCACATTCTTTTCCTCCTTCGTGGTACGGGTTGAAGCCTGCCTGCCTACTACCACTTTTTTTTTTTTTTTTTTTTGCTCAACACACACACCTCCAAACACCCGGGCAATGCCGGGCACCTAAGCTACTTCATTTATAAACGCTGTCTTCACCGTGAAAACATTGTTTTTACTCTTGTCTTTTGCATATCAGAACATGATTTATATGATTAATGCGTCTCTTATTTGCCTGTACTGATATGTTTATCCTCCACGCCTTATAATAAAGGCCAACGTGTATGTTGCATTAATTTTGGCATAATATTACTGGGTATGATTACAACAATTTGGCTGATTATGTTTATAGCCGGGCGGTAGAGGGGTGGGGTGATAAGAACAAACCAGTTAGGTACCAAAATCGCAGTATAAAACATACTGTATCTCTTTGAATTTTTGAATCCAACTTTTTCGACTTGGCACGAGAAGGGAAGTTCTTTCTTTTACCATGCGACCATTCTTTACTTAGAATTCTTTATAATTCAAAATTTCTCTGTCTGGATTGATGCTGCCAATTTTTGCTTGGCACAACTACATTTAATATTTGCTATTGAATAACTTTTACAATAGTTTTTTTTTCTTCCTCCATTCTTTCTTTGATCATTTTTCTATTACAAGAATGGCTTGGCAATCAAGAGTATGCTTATTTGTATGCTTGCCTGTGATATATATATATATATATATATATATATATATATATATATATATATATATATATATATATATATACTAGCGGCAGGGTGCCTGGCTTTGCCCAGTCGTAAAATACGCTTAAATATGATATTTTAATTTGTCCAGATTTTGTATATATTATTATAGTTGTGATTTCAAAAGTTAAAAAAAAAAAAATATTTGGGTGCCATCAGCTAGAATCGAAACCGAAAGCAAAACTGTAGCAGTCAAAGCTGGTGACGTTACCACGTGACACGTATATGACCTGATTAAAAATAAAATAAAATGAATGTACAAAATGTTTAACGATTATTTCAATTTTGACCCTATAAAAACTATTTTAACCGGCTAAAGACCCATAAAAGAGCGGCCCATAAAAACATCCAATCATTTGAGGCCCTTAGCGCCGTTCTGTGACTTTTAGTTTCGGAAGAGAGAGAGTTTGAAAATATGGAGACGGACAGACAGATAAATAGACATAAAGCCATTTATATAGTAGATATATGTATACAATTTTTATTTGTTTTACATAAGCATTTATATGTCGCGACACATTCATGAGTGTTTCGGCTAGCCACTTGCAAGTAACTAGAGACCTCTTCAAACGATGCTTTTTATACAAAAGTTTAATCCGTTGCTGAATCGAAACATGCTCATGAATGTGTACCGACATATAGATGCTTATAGAAAACAAATAAAAAATACGTCTTGAAATGAACAGTTTGCGTTTCAACTTGCTGATATGTTTGTGCGCGTTATTCATCCATCCGAACAAACATTTACTTGATGTGTGATTACTACTTCCTGTTAATTAAAGTGTTATGTGATCAGTAGTTTAAGATTAACGGTTAAATATTTACACAAATAGACACGCACAAGCATCTACTGTTTAATTTAGTTTTATTTATATAGATACAGACATTTAACATATATGATCAGGAGTTTTGGAGAGACAAAGGTATAAGGAAAGTAATGTGCTTTATAAATTTATATTATCTATCTACATATATAAAAGCGAAAATGTGTGTGTGTGTGTGTGTGTGTGTGTGTGTGTGTGTGTGTGTGTGTGTGTGTGTGTGTGTGTGTGTGTGTGTGTGTGTGTGTGTGTCTCGCAAAAACTTTCTACACGGGCCACGGATTTTCGCCACATAGGTATCATTTTAAAGCTCCAACCTTCGCCCGACAAATATCGAAAAATTTGGCCAAAAACATTAATTCCTTCACCCTAAAATCATAAGTTTTCTACAGGCAGGATGTAGCAAAAAAATCGTTCCTTCATTTTGCCTTTTCCACGACTACTACGACCATGACGTCATGTTTGACCTAGAAAACGTTCATGTTAGTTTAAAGTGCTGATTTTTTAAACGTTTAATTTTGTAATTATTTAGTTGCTTGTCTTTTTGGTGTACGCGTAACGCGTCGAGCTTTTTTTCCGCCTTAGCCTCGAGGCTTCGAGTTCAAGCCCACCTTCCGACCAAAACTTTTTTCTTTTACACCTCTAAACACCGGGTCTTTTTCTTACACCCCACCCCTACACACACAACGTTGTTATCTTAAGATTGCATGTTTTCTTTTCTGATTGTTGTTTTGTTTTTTTAATAGGGTTATTACTTACCCCCCCTATACACACACCTACAAACACCCGAGCAACGCCGGGTACCCCCCCCTCTAGTATAATCTAAAATATAAATCTCACCTGCCTGTTTATGTATGTATGTCTGCCTAAAACTTTCGACAGAGGCGATGGATTTTCACGAGATCGGTATCGTTTTGAAGCTCAACCCTTCGGACGAAAAATATCGAAAAATTGACTAAAAACATTAATTCTTTCATCCTCAACTGGGCACTTTTCTACAAGGAGGGGTCACTTTTTTCGCCGATATTTTCGAAAGTCATCCCCTCTTTTCGATTGACTAGCCTTAATTTAAACATTCGTCACTTCCGGTTTGGCGATGGGCGCAACAGTAAAGATGTCTTTTTTTTCACGTTCTTTCCCTCTTTCATGGTACGGGTTCGAACCTGCCTGCCTACTACCACTTTTTTTATTTTATCAACACACACCTCCAAACACCCGGGCAACACCGAGCACCAAGGCTAGTATAATAATATATAACGATAAAATTGTCGCCCTAGAAAAGACGACATGATTCCATTTCCATTTGATGGAAACCGGGTTTTTTTTTTCTATCTACTAGTTGGCCAGTTTTCTACAAATCCCAAAAGATGAGGGCCATCTACCATGTCTGAGAGCGACACAATGTTCAATGAGCGAGATTGGAAATGCGCTGATGTACAACTCGGGCTCTCTATCAATCCAAGTTATGAAAACAGAAAATTTCCAGCCACGGTTATGGTCTTTGGTGTGGTTTCAATTGAGGGCCACATCATGCCACTTCACATCTTCGAAGTCAGCTTGAAAGTCAACACCAAAGTGTACCTGGATGTGCTGAAGAGTGTGGTGATCTTGTGTAATCATGTTGCCGCTGGCAGACTCTGGGTGTGTGGCAGCAGGACTCGGCGCCGGCCCACAAGTCCAAAGAAACCCAGGTTTGGCTTCAGAAGGAATTCTATGACTTTGTATCCTTCTTTGACTAAGGCTGTACTGTTGTTTTCTTTAGGGGCGACACTTTTATCATTTCATCCTGTATGTATATATCTATGTAGGTTTTGTGAATACTTTCAAGGGATTAGATAGGCCTACAAAACTTTATACACTTGGTTTTTATCTGTTCAGGTACTCCCTTATACTAGAAGGATGATTAAAGTTGATTAGATTCTTTCTTAAAGTTCACCAGGATCAGGAAAGGACCTTAACACGCTTCGGCACTTAAGCAGAACACGAACCGCGCTGGAACAACGGTGTTATGTAGAAATACATTCTTTACTGTTCTGTATCTTCATCGTTAATAAACTAACGCACCGCAAAAATTGGATCCAACTTTAAAAATTAAATTCAAAAAGAAATGTAGTATATAACGGGCCAACTTACCAGAGTATAGCTGTCCCGGTGTGTGTGTGGGGGGGGAGGCGATGCTTTTCTAATTTCCAAAACGAACGATTGCTTTCTAGCCATGCTAACAGATGGCAGTTCTTTTATTTTTTTTTATAGCGGTCAAAAGTTTTAGACCAATCAGAAAAATGGTTGATTATTTTTTTCTTTTCTTTTTTTTATTCTTTAAAGTTTATCATTTTTATATATATATATATATATATATATATATATATATATATATATAAATACATTTTTATTTTTAGTTTATCTCTTCTTCTCTTCTCTTCTCTTCTATCTTCTTCTATCTATCTTCTATCTATCTATCTTCTTCTATTCTTCTATCTATCTTCTATCTATCTATCTTCTTCTATTCTTCTTCTCTATATAAATAAAATGAACTCATTTTTCCCGTCTGATTTTGACATTAATAGGATTAAAAATCAAGATATTTCATGCAAATATAATATGCACAAACGGCAGAACAATATCTGAGGTGTGTTATAGGCTTATTATTTCTCAAATTCCTCGATAATCTTAGATTTCTATACTTTTTCTGCTGAGAAGTCACGGCCAAAATCGGTTAAGATCAATGGAAGTAGTAAAATATTTTCTCTCTAATAAATTCCTCCTCCCCCTGCCACCACTTAACACCGTTTGGGGATCGTTCACAAGGAACAGTTGAGAAGAGAACACCGGTTTGGCTTCGTAGTTCTTTCATGTGAAGTTATTTAAAATCACTAAACTAAGCTGCAGTGCTCTGTGGCGTAGTGGTTAGCGTGCTGGACAATTCACATTATATTTTCACGTTCGCGCCGACCTACCGTAGTCGTTTTTTTTTTTTTTTTTTTTTTTCCTAAACAACTGGAATGGACTTTTCTTGGTGGCCGAACTGTTAACGTTGCAGATGTTTTTTTGTTTTTGTTTTTTTTTCACACTTTATTTTCCTACTTTTACTCATGACTCCGGGTTTGATCCTTCCTACTACCTACCATAACATTTTTTAAAACTCCCCCCCCCCCGTCCCGGAAACAAACACTCGGGCAACGCCGGGTACCCCCGCTAGTATTTAATAAAAATATCAGAAATACGACACCACATATAAGCGGGTATATGTTTGTCTGTCGGTTGGTTTGTCTCCATGTTTTCAAACTCTATCTTCTCCGAAACTAAAAGTCGCAAAGCAGCACTAGGGGTCTCGAATCATTGGGGTTTTTACGGACCGTTCTTTTATGGGTCTTTAGCCGGTTAAAATTTTAAAGGGGTTAGAAATTATTCAAAAGTGAAAAAAATCGCTATACATTTTGTACATTCTTCTTGGTTTATTTTTAATTGGTTTATAGGCGTGGCGCGTTGGTACAGTGGTAATGTCACCAGCTTTGAATGCTACAGTTTCAGTTTCGATTCTAGCTGATGGCATCTAGATACTTTTTTTTTTTTACTTTTGAAATCAGTACTCTATAATAATATGTACGAAATCTGCACTAATTAACATATCATATTTAAGCATATTTTATGCCCAGGCAAAGCCGGGCGTCCTTCCCGCTAGTAGATATATAAACACCGTTTGAACTATAAATCCAACTTCTAAACTGATCTTTATTGGCAATTTCCTTTTCCTGTTCTCAATAACTTTTTTGCTTCTCAAGTTGCTCCTTTTATGTGATGTCTTCCTTTCAAAATATCAGTTTGGTTTCATAAAAGACCTTATCAATTTTGTTTCATCTATGGATATAAAAGTTATCCCAACCGCCACCACCACCATTTTTCCTTTTTTTTTTTTTTTTTTTTTTCCTCTCCCATTTTAAGAACAGGACCTTATCAAGTCAGCCCTGGTCTTTTTAATAAGCGAAAAAGTGAAAGGTAAACCCAAACACCCCCCCCCCCCAAAAAAAAAAAAAAAATTTTTTTAATTACTGCAATTGAGAAAACTCCTCGAAAAGAAGAAAAAAGTATACCCTTTCTTAAACTTTAAGGTTTTTATTCAACTTTTGACAAAATAGGAGTCAAACACCAACCATCTTGAAGCCTATTTTCGCCTTGCCGATCGATGTTTTGAAGATAAGATATACTTTTTAAATTTGGTAATTGAAAAAACAGATTTATTTTGATAATTTATCAAATATTGAATTAATAAATATATATATATATATATATATATATATATATATATATATATATATATATATATATATATATTATTACATTTTCACTCCAAAC
Organism: Euprymna scolopes; assembly: GCF_053919585.1. Lineage (NCBI taxonomy): Eukaryota > Metazoa > Mollusca > Cephalopoda > Sepiida > Sepiolidae > Euprymna > Euprymna scolopes. The sequence continues at coordinate 33,635,632 of NC_136519.1, forward strand.
AAGGTACAATGCTATTTCGATATAGGGGGCTACTATGTAGAGAGTGGAGTAGCAAGATATTTGTTTACATTACACTTCAACTTCTGCATGTCAGGGAAGCAGGACCCCGGAAGGGAATTCCAAAATCTAGCAATCCTAGGGAAGAAACTATTAGAGTAGAAGGCTTTCTGACATCTGGGGAGTTTTACTGTGTAGGGGTGAGATTTTGCTGCTTGTCAGGTTTGTAAGGAGTATTTGTGTTGAAGAGATACAAGGATTTGTAGTTTGCAGGAGCACCTACTATCAAATTACTTGTAAAACAAGCAGAGGGATGCAACATTTCGTCGATGAGACAGCGGTTGAAGCCTAGCTGAGAGTGAGGGAGGTGTTAGGTTGACGATTCTCTTTTGAACCTTGTCTAAGTTGTTGATTGGTTGTTTTTGTTTTACGGCATATCAACCCTTTTTAGGTCATTTAATGCCGATTTCAGTGATTTTTGAAGAAACAGTTTTTAATAGAATATATATATATATATATATATACATATTTTTTTTTTTTTTTTTTTTTTTTTCAAGTCAGTTTCTAATTTACCCATAGTTGAGACCCTAACAGGTACTACCACTCTGGGTCAGAGTGGACCTGGGAGCAATGGCAATTAAAGGGTGGCTCCACACTCCCCAAAGCTCGTAAGCTGGGGCCTCACCATCGGATATAGTTTAAGGTCATATCCAGGACTGAACCCTGTCTAAGAGAGACAGAATTAGCAGATGCACCAGCCCAAATGTGGCAACAATACTACATAGGAAGTACAGGTACAGGATACTCTCACTTTATTTATTGAATAAAACAAAGTAATTTACAAGAACTTGAAGATTGTGGTGGGGGGTAATTTTGTTCTTTCTCTCGCTGCAAAAAACAATTCCACCAGGGCTGGAAAATGAGATTGAGACGTCAACGCCCCCGAAGAGAGGCACTCTGACCTGCAAAAAGAGCCAGGTGATTAGCAATAAACTAACTTCTCAAAAAGAGAAGGAAAGGCCTAGGAAGTTGGACCTCCTAGAACTGCACAGAACCAGCACTACACCACAATCAACAGGGATCAGATTATTACAGGAATGGTCTAACCTCTGTTGATTTGGGGGGGGGGGCGAAGGATGCTAGTCTGTCACTGGTTATTTTATTTTACTTATTTTTTGTACTTATGTAAAATAAGGACTGTGCTATCGTCAGAATTTTTCAGACAGTTTACGTAAAATGCCGGAAGGTGCCAAATGAAAGCTTTGTGATTTGTTTTTTTTTTTTTTCGAAAACACTGGCGAACTTTTTAAATGAAAAATATTTCTGTTATTACTGAGATAATTCGGTAGAGATTTTCTGGCAATCGTATGTACACCTGGGTGGAGGGTTTGCTTTCATTACACAGTACTGCCAAATGGTTATCCATTTAAATACTAACTAGCAGGGAGACCCGGCGTTGCCAGGGATTGAATGATGATCAATGAATGTTTCGCATTCTGATATTTTTATTGTCATCAAAATTGATTGCCTGCTCTAGTTACAGACACATCACGATGCCCCAGGAGAAAGTTTCATATACTCTTTGCAGTGACTTAGTCCACAATACATTGTAATCTATATTGCACTGTAGAGAACTTACTGTTGATTTTATAAAATTAGATTTTTATGCATAATTGCTTGAATTAAAGTTTAAAATGCAGAAGTAAAATATCATACTTCAATTGTGCTCTAAACAGAAACATTCATTTCGAACGCACCTCTGTCATATGAAAGAACATACTGTTGATTTTTATATGCCTGGCCTTACTGCTTGTGTGGTGATAATGGCTTGAATTTAAGTTTAAAACGAAAAAGTTAAGTATCATGCTTCACTTGTGCTCTAGATAGAAACATTAATATTGAATGCACACCTGTCATATCAACAAACCTACTGTTGCGTGTAAAACAGTACTAATCTTATTTTGGTTTAACCAGCTTCCTCCAAAGGAGGAAATTCCAATGGGAGTATGAAATTCACAGACGGTCCCCAGTCGTGTGTATATCCCCATTAGGGTAGAAGACGATGTTAGGTTTTTGCAACTCTTGCACGGAGGTGTCAACGTCCACTTACATACAGAATCAGGAACTCCCAAATTGGTCACCCATTTTAGTAATGGCCAGGCTCAACGTTGCTTAGCTTTGGTGATCTGAAGGGAACTTGTGTGTCGACATGATTATGCCTACTGTTGATTCTATATGTTCAGCCTTTCAGCTTGTGTGGTAAAAATCTTAAATGCACTTGCGATGTTAGGCTGTATAAGATGTTAACTTTGGTCAAAATCGACTGTTCCTTTCATCAAATTATTTCGATTATCGATACTTATTAAGGACATTTCAATACAAAATCTATCTTAAGAACATTGCCAGGCACATAAAATATCTTCGGCCCAGTAATTTTTGAGTCCATAGGGAACGAACTCGCATACGCAGGCACAATAGTAGAGATAGAGAATAGAAACTCAACATTACGTAACTTCGGTGCTTGAGCAAAAACCAATGTTTCGTGACTTTGTATAGTTTTTAACCCTTTATGACCTGAATTGTGATTTAGATGATTGAAAAAATTATTTATTAATTTTAGTTAGTTTAAATGGTAATGATACTATGATTGTCTTCAAACTGGAAAAATTATGAAGTTCAATAGTTAAACTACCACCGAGAATTTTTGCATTTCATAAACTTACCTTGATTATTATACATAGTGCTTGAAAAAAAAAAACGTGTGTTTATTACAATAAACAAAATCCTCCACCCTCTGAGACAGATGGCGGCATACTGAATGTGAACAATGAACTGTTGCAATCTGAAGATATCTGGCATCTACCCAGATACTGAAATAATACGTAACAAGGCGTGTTTGAATCAATTTCCACTTTATTTATGCCGTTATAGTCATTTATTTATGACTGATCGAATTAGTTCAACCAGGTCATAAAGAGCAATGAACACACAATCTGAAAATCGGAAAACTTAAAAAAAATAAATAAATAAGGAGTTTAAGTCGCATGTTTTCGATCTCTAGAAATCAGTTGACCTTACACCTTCCACTACTCTGATTAGTAGTGGTAGTAGTAATACTAATCATAGCCATAGTGGTATTCAATTTTTTGTCTAATTTGATGTCTGCTTTTTTTTTTTTTTTTTTTTTTTTTTTTTGTACTCCAGGCGTAAAGGGTTATTGTGTTGGGGTCAAATGTATAGGGTGTGTCCTAAATGGGGAGTTGGGAAAGATGTTTATTCACATATTTTCTTAGAACTGCACGCCTGTGGAACTCTGTTCTGTCTGCCTGCTTCCCTCCTGACTACAACTTGGATGTCTTCGAGTCCAACGTAAACAAATTCCTGATGAACCGCCCCCTTGAGTAGACACTCTAAAATATCCACACTAACGTACTGTACTTACAATAACCCTTATCCATGAGTGGCTTCCGGGCCTTGATAAGTGGTGACCACCTTGTAAAACATTTCATTTAAATTTCTGTGTATTGATACAGTTGCAAAAAAAAAAACCAAACCTCATTCTCTTCTTGCCTTTCATCTGTTTCTGCTTCTGTCAGTGCCCATCATAACAATTACTTCAATCAGTATCGTCGGGATGTTGCTGAGGTTTTTAAACAATGCTACAGAAGGGCTAGCAATGTCTGCAAGAGAGCAATTTCTGAGGCTAAGTCTAGCTAATCTCATAAGATTCGTGACTCTATCCCATCTCAAAAGGTTTGGAGAATCTATAATAGTATTATTAATAGTGACAAGTCTGTTATTCCTCCTTGTTTTATTAGTCTTCAGGTCATTTTTTATTCTAAGAGTAAGGCTGATCTCTCTGCTCGTTTTTGTTTTGTTGTTTTTTTGTTGTTTTAAGCTGACAATTCTTCTACCGGTGATTGTGGTGCTGTTCTTTCGGATTTTCATTGCTTGTGGGATTACTTGGGGAGGGGGGGGGGTATTTGCATTGAGGGTAGGTCCAAGTGCTTTAAGTTCATTGTAGCACATTCCGTGGAAGTACTTGTAAAACAACTACAGGAATGCAACATTGTTGCAATGAGGCTTGCTAGACAATATGAGATCTGGTTAGAGACTCTTCATGTATTCTAAGGATCTTCTTCTTCCTGTATTGTGGCATGTTCATTCCATAGATGAAATCATAGTTAGTGTTCTCCATAGGCTTCGGTCCAACGCTTGTTCTCGGAATCCATTGGTACTGTTGACACCCATTGCCCTGCACATCCAGTCTAATATCCTTTATTTTCCCCTGGCTCTCTCTCCATCAGTTTAATTCTCCAAGATGTACTGTTCGATGCCCTCTTTTTTTGTGCAATAGTTATTCGACAAAGCGGCACTGCTTTTCCTTGATAGTCCGCATCAGCAAGCGATCGACCTTCATTTGTCTTAGAACTTCAGCATTTGACACTTTCTCTGTCCAAGAAATATTAAGCATTCGTCAATAGAACCACATCTCAGCTGCCTCCAAACGTCCACTCATTCTTAGGATAGACTAGTTTATTCAATAATGTCTTCATAAAAACACAAATCTAAACCAGATTAAGTATTTGTGTATATTGTCTGAGATTGAATGAAGATTAACAAATATACCATTTTTCTATACTTTTATTGTCATCAAAATCAGTGAAATCGTCCATTTTTTTTTTTTTTTTTTTTTTTTTTTTTAATAAATCAAATCGATTGATTGCCTGCTCTAGTTCGGGACCCCCTCCCCCCGCAGTGTACTGGGAGGAAGCTCAACATGCCTCCTCGCAGTAACTTACTTCACAATACATTGTAGTCTTCATTGCACTGTAGAGAAGTTACTGTTGATTTTATAAAATTATCTGTAAATAATAGCTTCACTTAAAGTTTAAAATATAAAAGTCAAGTATCATGGTTCAATTGTTCTCCAAACAGAAGCATTCATTTCAAACGTGCCCCTGTCTTATTAGAGAACTTACTGCTGATTTTCTATAGCAGGCCTTTTTGCTTGTGAGGTGATAAAACTCCTCAAATGCACTTGTGATGTTAGCTTGTATAAAAGGGTTAACTTTGGTCAAAATCGGACTTCCTTCTTTCATCATATTTTTTTGATTATCAATTTTCAATACTTATCAAATGCATTCCGATGCAAAACCTATGTAAGAACACTCCCAGACATATCAAGGACTTTTGTGTTAAATTTTTTTAAAATCGGACCAACCGTTTCCGAGTCAACGAACTTACACACGCACACACACACAGTTTCTTTTATATAATAGTAGAAAGCTATGAATTGTAACACAGTACGAAGGTCTTTCCAAACGTAAAGCCTCCTATTTTTTTTTTTTTTTTTTTTTGCTTAATTCAAAAAGATGGGAGTGGTATGATTGCAACGGGAGACCTTTTGTGCTACAGAATTTATTTTTCTACATAGTCACCACCATTCTCAATGCACTGTTGTCTGGAATTCAATGGTGTGTATCTGCTTCTGATGTATGTCCCTAACAGGGGTTGCTTTCTTAGAGTTTCACACCGTCAATATCTGTAACAGAGGGATGAAACTTCTAGGTCATAGCTGCATAAGTTCAGTCATCATAGCAATGTAATTTGCAATCCCCTCTGATCCATTCAGGCGGAATAAAAGATCTGAAGCATTATTTTGGGAAAGCCCCACTCGTTTATTAGTTTGTGTCTAATAACATAGTACAGCAATAACAAAAAAAATAATTGGTTAGTTAGAAGCAAAGTTTACGTCATATTAAATGCTATTTAGGTAGAACTGTTCAACTTAAACTCACATAATCTTACAGATATATATATATATATATATATATATATATATATATATATACTAGCAAAAGTACCTGTCGTTGACTGGGTTCAAAAACAGCCTACAGAAAATGGACTCTGATTTATGAAAGTATGATAGGTTATGAAAAGAAAGGGTTGTAAATTTGGGTTGAATTTGGGGGTATCAAAACCAAAGCAAAATATGATGAAAGTAAAAATAAAATAGATACACCCCATAATTTATTATACCATACCTGTTCACACTGAAACACTTATCACAATATTCTGTGGATCTATATTAAAAAAACCTTGTTAAACTTTGTGACATATTTCCATTCTATGGAGGTCAGGTGCAAACGAACACATCATAATTTTATTATGCAATATTTCTTCAAACTGAAACATAATTATCATAGTATACTTACGCAGATAGATATGAAAAGTCTTTATTAAAGTTTGTGCCTATTTTCATTCTATGGAGGCCAGGCGCGAACGCAGACCCCCAGACCCCACAATTTTATTATACCATCCCTATTTAAGTTAAAACATACTTATCAAAGTATTCTTATGTACATCTATATCAAAAACACTTGTAAACGATTTTTTTTATTTTTAAATTTTTTATTTCCATACTTTGTGGACCAGGCGCGAACGCAGACCCCACAATTTTAATCAACTACCGTTCTGCCGGATCAAACATACCCATTCCTGTGTCTCGATACATCTATCATTATATGTAATCAGTTTTTTAAAATAGTCGACCATATAGGAGACTATTCGTGACCAGACACACACACACACAGTCAGCTTTATATTATATATATATATATATATATATATATATATATTAGTGTTGGGACGATGAATCGGAAATCAGAAAAATCGGAAGATTTGAGGGGGTATCGGAATTGGAATTGGAAAAATTGATGCCTATTTTCCAATACCGAAACGATTCTTTTATGTTTTTTTTATTTGATTTTATTTAAAGTAAAATCTTCCATTGCTGGTAATAATGATAAAATAATAAATATTTATTGATTTTAAAATACCAGTGAAGCTAAAATCGACAGTCTACTCTCCACAAGTGTATTCTGACGTTTAGTAAAACATCTGCATATTTAACATGTGTTTTTACGAAAATCGGGGGAAATAACAGTTTTATAGTTAAATAATTAGAGATTTATAAAGGATCGGAATCGGTAATTGTATCGGAATTGGTAAAAATATTGGAATCGTCCCATTACTAATATATATATATATATATATACACAGGGTGTCCACAAAGTCTGGCTACATATTATTGTGGAAGCATCCTGTAGATTATGTAGCCAGACTTTGTGGGCACCCTATATATATATATATATAGAGAGAGAGAGAGAGAAAATAAAAAGGAAGTCTCGAAATAAAGACGAAACGTTGATGAACACATAATACGGTTTGTTCCTTTTTATTTTCTCTATTTTGTCGGAATACTATTTCCATTATTTTCATCATATATATATATACAAAGTCTGGCTACATAATCTACAGGATGCTCCCACAAAGTCTGGCTACATATATATATATATATATATATATATATATATATATATATATAATGAAATACTGAAATGCCATAGGATTAGATTGTATAATACTGTAAACATACAGACCAAATAAATATTAGTATCAATATTTATAAAACGATCTCAAGTAGATAAGGAAAGCTCAATATGCGAGATAGAACAATATTCATTGGATTTTACAATTGTTCCTGTATTTTCATTCTTTAAACTTGGAGTTCCATTTTATGCCATGATTTCAATTTTAATTTCCAGTTTATGTACTAATAAGCAAAATTTATAATTGCCCACATTTATTTTGCTAATAACATTTTCTCCGATGAGAAAAGTCATTCATTGAAAATTCATGGATTAAGGAAAAGAACTTTAATACTTTACTCCTTTGTCAAACAATAACTTTTGTAATTCTGCATGATTTCACTCAGAATTTCCATATATATATATATATATATATATATATATATATATATATATATACTTTTTTATTGTTATATAAACATGCTCACATCCCGCTGCTACAAATAGCCACTTGTTTCAATCAAACAACAGATATCATCAGGCAGCGACTTGACTATTCATTGAACTTTTGAATAGTCAAGTCGCTGCCTGATGATATCTGTTGTTTGATTGAAACAAGTGGCTATTTGTAGCAGCGGGATGTGAGCATGTTTATATAACAATAAACAAGTATTATCAGCTCTTTTTATTGAGCACTATCTAACAGCCTCGTTGAATTCATTAGTCCATTACTTTTGAATATAAAAAAACCCGAGTATATATATATATATATATATATATATATATATATATTAGTGATGGGACGATTCCAATGTTTTTCCTGATTCCAATACAATTACCGATTCTGTACTAAATTCCCGATTCCAATACAATTACCGATTCTGATTCTTTATAAATCTCTAAATATTTTACTATAAAATTGTTATATTGTCCGGATTACTGTAAAAACACATCTTAAATGTACATATATTTTCTCAAACATAAAAAAAACACATTTGTAACAAGGTGATTTAGAGATTTTAGTCTTACTGGAAATTTACATCAATAAATATTTAATAGATAATTAAAGGAATCGGTTTTGGCATCGGAAAACAGGCTCAAATTTTCCCAATTCCGATACCCCAAAAAGGTCCGATTTTTCCAATTCTGATTAATCGTTCCAACACTAATATATATACGCTCCAATCTATTTTGATATAATACACATGTTCAATATTTTCAAATAAAGGCACACCCTTAAAATCTTTGTTGTTGGTGTTCAAGGAGCCATGCCTCATGCCACCGAAACTTGGACTGTAATTGTTGATGATACGAACAGACTTGTGGGAAACAACAACACCATGATCTGCTCTTCAAAAATTATAGACAAAAGGCGCATAGCCTATCTGAAACAATATCTTGGCACCGCCTCTTTGAAAGTTATCCTGAGGTGTTGAAGATTGAGATGGTTTTTGGCATGTTAAGAGAATAGATGACAACCTTTTGGCAAACACAGAATGTGGTCCTTTGATGTAAGAATACCGCGGCCAGCCAAAGAAGCGATGGTTGACCAACGCCAAGGTTGACCTCTACGCTCTAAACATCAGAGCACCTGGTTAATAATCGCAATACTTGGAGAGCAGCCATCAACAGCAAAGGCAACAGGAGAAGAAGGCGAGCAACCCCAACAGCCGGGAACAGAAAATATTAAACCGTGCAGTAGTAGTCGTAGTAAAAGAGCTGATATGTTTATACTTTTTGAACATCTGTGACCCATTGTAATATGGTTAAAGTACTGCTTGCTCCGCAATGTACTGAGGTATCATGTCATCTGTGTTAATGTCAAAGAACATTGCATCGTATATGGTTAAAGTATATGAATAACGTTGAACATGTCTTTTGTCCTGTTTTGTCAGCTCTCTAGGATACCTATTATTTCTATGCTTACCATGCTCTCTCTCTCTCTCTCTCTCTCTCTCTCTCTCTCTCTCTCTCTCTCTCTCTCTCTCTCTCCTTATCTATTTCTATCTCTCTCCTTATCTATTTCTATCTCTCTCCTTATCTATTTCTATCTCTCTCCTTATCTATTTCTATCTCTCTCCTTATCTATTTCTATCTCTCTCCTTATCTATTTCTATCTCTCTCTCTCTTTATCTATCTATCTCTTTCTCTCTGTCTATCTCTTTCTCTCTGTCTCTTTCTCTCTGTCTATTTCTTTCTCTCTGTCTATCTCTTTCTCTCTGTCTATCTCTTTCTCTCTGTCTATCTCTCTCTCTCTGTCTATCTCTCTCTCTCTGTCTATCTCTCTCTCTGTCTATCTCTCTCTCGCTATCTCTCTCTCCTTATCTCTCTCTATCTCTCTCTCTCTATCTCTATCTCTCAGGTCTACTGAATAAAAAGAATACGTCTGTTCTTATATACGTACTAGACTTTTTTGCTAGGTAAAAACTTGCAGAAGTTATAGCCCGTTGACTTAGTATGAGTGTTTTATGCCAAATTGATTTATTTATTTATTTTTTTTTTTTTTAGATGGGGGCCACCACTTACCAAGGCCCGGAGGCCACTCAGGGATAAGGGTTATTGCGTGTACAGTAATCAATGAGATAGTATTGTAGTAATCATTAGTATTGGAGATTTGATAGTGTCTTACTTAAGGGGGCGGTTTGTCAGGAATTTGTTTATGTTGGATTTGAAGACATCCAAGTTGTAGTTGAATGTAGTTAAATCTCTTACTTTCTCAAGATAATCGATTTTAAAGAAAAACATAGCAGCCAATATTTGACACACAATATGTTTTCAAAAATTTACTTCTTTGCTTTATTCAAATCGATTATCTTGGGGAAAGTCTTAAAGGCGAAACGCTGATTAATATTTTAAAAGTTTCGGCTTTCCTTTTTTTCTTTTTCATAAGTTGTCTATATTTAGACAAAAATTGTTTGCTTGTTTTTTTTTTTATTATTATTTTTTTATTTTATTAATTGTAATATCTTTCTTTCTTTCTTTTAGGTAAGTACAATATTTCCTTACTAAGAGGCCTATCAAAATCCAGGTAAGGTAAAAAAAAAAAAAAAAAAAAAAAAAGTTTTTTTCGTTCCTGACCATTCTTGAAAAGTTTTTTTTTTTGTATTTTATTTTTTACGTAGTAGTCACCATATCAAGGCCCAGAGGCCACTCGAGGATAAGGGTTAAAGAGTGTACAGTAGTCAATGGGACAATATCATAGGAATCGTTCGTCTAAATTTGGTAAATTGGATTACTTATTTTTTACGTAGTAGTCACCATATCAAGGCCCAGAGGCCACTCAAGGATAAGGGTTAAAGAGTGTACAGTAGTCAATGGGACAATATCATAGAAATCGTTCGTCTAAATTTGGTAAATTGGATTACTTAAGGGGAACGGCTCATCAAAAACTTGTTTACATTGGACTTCAATACAACCATATTGTTATCAGCTGGAAAGCAGGCAAACGGAAGACAGTTCCACAAGTGTGCAGTTCTAAAGTAGTTCTAACTTTTTTTTTTAGATGGAGATTGCTTATTCATAGTAATTGAATTCTTCGGACTACTGTTCTCATATTATGTACTTGCACAACGTTTCGGTCGATGTAACCTTCAGCATTTTTCAGGTGTATCTTGTTAACTTGAAAATTTTTCTGAAACTCAGGAATCTGCAAAGAATTTTGAACAGAACCCTTGTGGACCTGTGACGCAGTGGATAAAGTATTTAGTAAAGTTCAATCATAAAAGTTACATTGCAGGAGGTTGAAGGTTACATCTTCAGCATGGGTGATCCAAAACTATGAATTACTTAGGACTTCTCCTACCCAGTCATGGACGATGGAACGAGTTGCATGCTACCCCCGTGGATTAAATAAAGGGTTCCATTCAAAATTCTATCCAAATTCCCGCGTTTGACAGAAAGATTCCAGAGTTCGACAAGATACACATGAAGAAGGTCAAAGGTGTACATTGATCGAAATGCTGTGCAAATAACGGTCAAGATGAGAACAGTAGTCTGAAGAATCGAAGTAAGTCTCAAGTCGGTTTTTAAACACATGACCATCTCAAATTTTCTGTAATTGACGGGGAGCCATTTTTATTAGGTTCTGGGTTTGATCATAAACGTTTCAAATATAGCCACGTTTACAATTTTTTGCCTTAAAAGAAAATTAAAAAAAAATAACGGTGGACCTGTATGAGAGTGCCCACTCTCTAAAAACGCGTGTTTTACATTTTTTTTTTAAATGATTATCATAGACTTAAGTATCATAATAGCAGAAAACATTTTGAAAAAAAAAAAAACTTTAATGACTTTTTAGGGGGTTTACTTTCTCATTATAACGTTATACTTCATTGCTACCTGACTTACTGTTCATGCCCTCCGGGGCCCGGGCGACAAGATCAAAGTATAGTATCTGTTCCGACAGATACTGCAAGCAAAGACCAGATGTGGGGGCAACCCCACATACCTGACCTTTAACCAGCTCCCATTTCCCACCTCTCGGGAGCTGGTCCCCTTTTTCCCTTCCCCCTCCCTTCACTCCTCACATTAAAAATTGGCCTTGTGCCTAATTTGCTCGGTGGGGGAGCAAATAAATACCTACTGTTCATTTCCTTACCGACGTGTCACGTGATTAGAACATTATTACGAGAAAATGAACCACCTTCTTAAACGATATTATTTCTTGCAACATTTTCTCTGTTAATGATTATTAAGTCTGTAATCTATGATAATCGTCAGAAAAAAGGGGAACACGCGTTTTTAGAGGGTGAGCACTCTCGTACAGATCCGCCAAAGTAACATTTGCAAACAAGTTTCTGTTGAACCGTTCTCTTAAATAATCAAATCATACTAAATTCCCACTATCAACGATTACTATTGTGCCAATGAATACCGTACACACATTAACTTTTATCCTCGAGTGGCTTCGTGGCCTCGATAAGTGGTGACCTCTTTGTAAAAAAAAAAAAAAAGGAGTCAAGTAATAAAAAAAAAAAAAAGGAATTGTTAGTGCGGTGGCGTTTTCTTTTCTTAATTGTTTTTGCGGACCTGGAGAATCTCGCCCCCCCCCCACCTAATATTTTTTTATTTTCAACTTTTTTTTCAATTTTTTTCCAGCAGATTATTATTGAATGGACACTAGTCTACTAGACTATCAAAAAAACAAAGGCAATATTTAAATATTTGTAGCGGTGTTCAAGTTCTAATATAACGGTCTAGTTAATCGATAGGTGTATCAGAATTTTGGGAAAATTTTTGACACCCCTAACACAAAACTGCGAATAAAATATAAAAAACTCGTAATTTCTCTTTTAAAAGTGGGTTGTTTATTTTCTTTATGGAATATACTTCCAAAATAAACTATTAAAGTTGTTTAATAGAAATATTATTTTTTATTTAAAAAAAAAAAAAAAAAAGTGTTTGCAAAGTGTCTGCGCGCGTTCATGCAGCCATTTTTTTACGTAATGAAGTCAACTGAATTTTTTTTTTCATTTTTTAAACTTTAAAAATCTATAAAACATTTTCTATTGGTTCAATTTTTAAGATATTTTCAGGTTCAATGTGAAATTTTATGCTCTTTACAATAAACTGAATATAATATTCTAGACAAGCGTTTTTTTTTTTTGTTTTTTTTTTAATTCGCTCCCTCCATTTTGTAAATGTCTATTAAAATGAAAATAATTAATTTTCTCACTTCAAATTTATATATCACAAATTGAAGATAAAAGATCAATAAATGAAATAAGCTAATTCAAAACAAAAAAAAATACAGTTATTTGCAAATTTACCTGTAAAATCCAAAGTTTAAAACCTTTTTTTTTTTTAAATCACGTTGAATTTTGTTTTTTTAAGTGAAACCTTATAATCTTGTTATATTGTTTAGAGAATTTCGTATAATTATGACAATTTTTTCTATTTCCTTCAATGCTTTTTTTAGATATTTACAAAAAAAGAAATTCACTCCATAAAGAAGAAATAAAATATATTAAATCAAAAACTCATGTATTTCTTTAAGAGAATTTTTAAAAAATCAAAAATCTGTAGTGTTTGTTTTTTTTTTTTTTTTTAAATCAAAAATCGGTGGAGTGTTTTTTTTGTTTTTTTGTTTTTTACGGCAAAAACTGATAAGTGAAATGGGATCATTTTTCACCTACGGTGGCCCATTATTACTAACTTTTGTTTACAGCACGCAATAGAAAGAGACATTAATTCTGGCGCTTAAAGCCACCGAAGATGTTAGCTCAAAGAAAAGCAGACATTTGTCTCCCTTTATTTCAACTGTGAAAAACATCTGATGTCGCTTTTTTTTTAAATCCTTGCTTAAAAAAATATTTTATTTAAAAAGGACATGGAATATAAAATATAAATATGGATAAATCCTTAACAATGAAGAATGGAAGTACCCATTGACTAGTATTTTTTATAGGTAAGTGATTTTTTGGAATGTGTATATATATATATATATATATATATATATATATATATATATATATATATAGAAGTAAGTTAATATTCATTGATTTTTAAATCTTTTTTAAAGAAAATCGATTTAAAATAAAACAAATGTTGTATATTTTGCTATTAAACCTGTTATTTTTTTTTAATTTGGTCTTTGCTCTTTTAATTGAAAAAAATTAGGGTTTGAATTACATTTTTCAAGTAGTTATAAGCTTCGAAAGAATTATTCAAGTTTTTATCACGCATTTTTAATGGCGATTTCTGACACTGCTAGTCAATCGATCATCCATTTTAGATCAACTCGACGTTTTTAGGCCTAATTTTGCGAATTTAGCCTTTTTTTAAAAGCAGTTTAGCGGCTGCAGCTTTCTAGCAGCGCTAGTCTTTCGCTGTTAAATGCAGCTAAAATCTCAGTCAGACCTCTACATTAAACCAACACCATGTATTTTTTAAGCAAAATTAATAAAGGCTAAATTCGCAAAACTTGGTCTAAAAATATTGTGTTGTTTTAAAATGGGTGATCGATTTACTAGAACGTTGCATTAAAAACTGAGCACCCCTACAAATATTTAAACATTGACTTCTTTTTTATATATATATATATATATATATATATATATATATATATATATATATATATATATATAGTAGACTAGTGTCCATTCGATGATAATTCGCTGAAAAAAAAAAAGACGAAGGAGGGGGCATGATTCTTTAGGTCCCACTTGTTTTTATATCCAGTCGTGAAATAGGAACACAAGAATGTAAAGACGTTGGCTTGGCTTGCGCGCATTAGATAAATGGAATCGAGTTTCTTGATTTCGGAGTTTGGGCTCGTTTCCGTCTAAACTGCGGCGATAGACGAGCCAGGAAATGTTCAATATGTCGTTGCTTTATTTATTTATTTTTTTTTTTTAAATCAGGGGTACCTAGAATACGACACACCCAAAAATATGGGAGCTTATGCACTATTTGACCCGCGCTATTTTCAAAATAGTATTTTGAAGTTAAATTTCAAGTTTTCCGATATGTTTTTTCAACTATTCTGTAACACTTTAATAAGTGTTACAGAATAGTTGAAAAAACACCTTCCCTTCTCCTTGTTAAGAATAGCTTTCTAAATAATAACGTTATTATTTCAGCGCGCGGGTCAAATAGTACATAAGTACCAAAATATGTTTGCATAACGTACATCGTAGGACATCTTCACAATCAGGATGAAAATATAAACAGAACACTCCCATCTTTGACCGACTCTATCTTTTTTTTTTTTTTTTTTTTTTTTTTTTTTTTTTTTTAAGTAGGCGGTGACACTGAATTTCTTTCTCTGGCGGCGGGGTATGTGTCAACTGATAAAGAAATTAAAATATGCTTAACAGAATCAGACATATTTGTCATTACAAATTTTCAGTAGGCATGAAATATATTTTGAGTTGTTTAGAAAAGTTGATGCTTTTGCATCGTTGTGTACATATGAAACATTTTTGTCTTTAATTTAAAAGAGCGATATGGAAAGGGGAGATAATTCAAACTTTTGGGGACATGAAAGGAGATGGATACAAAGTCAGATAAAACTTCAGAGGATGCGTTAAAAATAGATATACTGAAATAAATTGAACATCAAATAATTAATAAATCAGTTTTAATAATAATAATAATAATAAATAATAATAATAATAATAGTACTAGTAGTAGATTCTTCTTCGTTGTCCTTGTCATTGTCGTAAAATTTAGCGGAACATCCGGTTTTTTAGTTTAGTAGATTGCTCTGCCACGAGCTGAAAAATAAATTTTAATATTTCGTTGAGTGACATAACTTCTTCGCTTAATGGACATCTTCGATATATGAGTATAGTTTGGGCATTGCCACATAATTCCATCGTTTCTAATTGTGTCTGGGTTAAATTTCATCTCGGGTACAACCAATGTCAATTTCCCAAACTCTCGATCTGTGACTAGATCTAAACACAATTTCCATGAACAAAGTTTATTTCCTAGAACTGATCGTCTTCAAATTCAATGTAAACAAGTTCTTGTTGGGCCACCACCTTAAGTAATCAAATTCTACCCAATTTTCGCCACTATAAATCACTACACTGTTCTCTCACTGACCACCCCACAATTATTAAGCTGTAACGACTGCTTACATACGACCGGAACAAATGTTTTCGGAAGAGACGTTTTCATAGCAATCACTGTTTCAATGCTCACGTATATCAGAACGCGGAAGCACACACTGTTGCTATTTGCGCATCTGCACACATGCAATAAAGGAACTATGTTGCGTTTCACGCGCAGTGATACAGCAAACAGGCTGGAATAATCCAGAAAGTGTCTAT
Organism: Euprymna scolopes; assembly: GCF_053919585.1. Classification (NCBI taxonomy): domain Eukaryota; kingdom Metazoa; phylum Mollusca; class Cephalopoda; order Sepiida; family Sepiolidae; genus Euprymna; species Euprymna scolopes. The sequence continues at coordinate 33,651,779 of NC_136519.1, forward strand.
ATAAGGATTCGCCCGCGAAAATCAAATAAGTTTCTCTTCAGATTTTTCCAACCCGACACATGTCTAAGAAACTCCGTCCTTGAGATGTTCAGTCGTCCACTATGAACTTTACGCGCGCTACAGACAAAAAAAAAAAAAACGGTTTTTACAGTCCAGGATGCAACTCTATAAGTAAACATCACCGCTGCCCGTGTTTAGCACATATGCCGGACTCCGTCTATTCAGACGTAAAACAGCTTCGCCGAGAATGCAGCGAAAATCAAATCAGTTTAAGTTTTGTTCCAGTTTCTTTTCTTGTCTTCCCTGAGACTGGATCTAAAAAAAATAACTCCGCCCTTGGAAGGCGTTACAATTCTCCATCTTGAATTTGCGCGCCACGCACACCAATCTTAAATTCTCATCATGGAAAATTATCACATCGAACGGGAATTTAAATCTTTTTTAACAATGCTTTTTCGAACTACTGTTTTTTTTATGCCATGAACACACACACACACACACACACATATTTCGCGTACATGATTTAATAACTGTTTCCGCTTAGAAAATTACCACATTCAAACTACGTGCATCACTTTATCATAAAAAGTCAGTAATCTTAAACTTCATGCCTTTTTCACGAGGTCCTCATTTAGCTAAATTTGCATAATGAACACTCATTACAAGAAAACATTAACGTTGGAACGATTTGAATTAATATTATTCTAACACTTTGTAGGGGACTAGGATATATAAATACCCCAATCCCGTTACAAAAGAATAATGAAACGAATGGGAATTGAAGGAAACAAAGACTCAATTAATGGATAAGATAAATGTCGTTTATTTGCTGTTGAAAGAAATGAACGTTTTAGTTATAACATGTCCGCGCGTATGTAACCCATGTTCGTTACAGAACTGATGTTGTAGCAAGAATAGGAAATGTGTTTTCATCTCAAGTTCGGGTCACTATTGTTTGTTCGCGCGTGGGAAGAGAAATAAATGTTGTAGGAAAATTGAGAATGGTAGTCCAGCGTGTAGACAAAGAAGAGGATATTAGAGTTGTCATTCGTTAGTAGTCAGCTACGCGAAGGTGTTCTTAGTGGCCAGTAGTAGATGTAGAGAGAAAGAGTGAGAATGTATACATACAGTCTTTAGCTCGTGCCCCATACATAGTAGGAAGTGGGCGTGAGGTACGCGTGCACGCGCCGAAACGGCGGCGGCTTGTTCGCCCAACCTCTCTAGTTGAGAGTTGGTCCTAAAAAGAGGATTAGAAACAGCTTATCGCCTTGTTTTATACTCGCTTCCAGAGTGTATCTTGCGCATGTGTATTTCCTTAGAAAGCGGAAGTGACGTCGTCCATGTGCGTGTTCGTGTTCGCGTGTTTGAGTACATGTGTATACGTAAGTGTGTGTGTGTATATATATACGTGAATGTGAGTGTACGCGAACGTGAATAAGTGTACATGTGTGGACGTGGGCGCGTATGTTTGTGTGCGCGTATGTATATGACAGCTTGAAATATGAATGTGTGTTTTGTGTGAGACTTGAAAAAGGCTCGTACACCTTAAATAAATGTTGTGATTTCATGTCACTACAGCCATCTCGAGTTCTTTGTTAAGTGTCGTTATTTTCCGGAGTTATTCATATTTTTATTTTGATGTGCTTTGATGAAGACCTTCTGTTAATCAGAGATCTCGTTAAATTTACCTTTAGCGGTCCCACGGATACTCTACTAAGTAGGATACTAATGACTAAGGCCATCATTTGCCACCATTTATCCCCAAAAGTCCCCAAGGCCTTAACATATTTAAATTTGAATTCAGCACCATGCAAAACTGCTAAATAGACATACACAGAAAATTTTGGACAAATATAGTAAATTAGTCCCAAAAATGGAGTGTTTTTATTAGTCCTAAAGAGCCCCTGGGGCACACCCAATAGTTATCGCAAAGTATAGACAAACAAAATTATATAGAAATTACTTAATAACAACTTTCTAGAAAGTTTCATAAAAATCCACTACATCAATTTTTATTAATAAGCACAAAAGTGTACTTTCTAGCCATTTTAACCCGAAAGGCACCCTAGGGAGTTCAACCAGAGTTTTCCCGGAAAATCCATTCTGTTACTTTTTTTTACTCATATCATGTTTAATGTTTGTGCAAAACTTTTTAAAATTCCAAGGCGTAGTTATTGAGAAAAGTGCGGACAAACGAACGGACAAGTGTGAATTTACAGGTCCAGCTTCCTTTTGTCGGGGGACCAAAAACGTTAAAAAAAAAATCTTTAAGCAGGAACACAAAAAATGGTAAAAATAATACAAACGTTCACGATAGGAATGTACGGATGTACGACTGGAAAAAAAAAAAAAAAGAAAACAAACACTCCCTGCCTACCTCCAACTAGGTGACGTTATTTTCAGACAGCCTTTTGACTTTCTGACATTTTGGGCTTCTGTAGAATCCATACTTAGACGACTTTGTTTTGTTATTGTTTATGCGATGCCAGAATCTCACGTTTTTGAGGGCTGATTAAGCTTCTTTTTTTTTAAATAAGGTATTATTATTATTATTATTATTATTATTATTATTATTACTATTGTTATTATTATTGTTGTTGTTGTTGTTATTATTGTTATTATTAATATTATTATTAATTATAATAATATTGTTATTATTATTATTATTATTAATATTGTTATTATTATTAATATTATTATTATTAATATTGTTATTAATATTATTATTATTAATAATAATATTATTATTATTAATAATATTGTTATTATTATTAATAATATTATTAATAAATAATAATAATAATAATAATAATTTAATTTCTTAGGACATTACTTTACCAATTATCTTTGAAATAGACCCTGAAAACTAATTATCTTTCAAGATTTTTACAATGAATTTATTTAACTTCAAAATTTCGTAGAACTTGTCAGTTTTCAAATGCCGCCGTGAAAACATTTTTCATTATAACTTTTTTTTTTTTTCGCCTGTACAAATTTTTTTTTTTTTTTTTTAACTTTTGGAAATTAACTTTAGGTTTTACTCTTTCAAATACAATCAAAAAGTAGTCGAAAGCATATACAAAACTATGCCCCCCCCCCTATCAGTTGTCCTCCATTTTTGCTCGTACCTACTTAGAAAAGTTAAATGTTTTCAGTTTTATTACAATATTCCACTGTGTAAGACGGGTGCATCTTTGAAAAAGTATCACGACGACACACTGGCAACGAAATGTGCCCTTTTTCTTTCTTTTTTTTTCTTTCTTTCTCCCCCCCCCCCCCCGCATTTGTATTTCAGCAGGAACTGTTTATCTTTGCGCAACAAATTGAGCTGAGCGGAAACAGTTATAAGACACGCATGCGCACTAAGTTTCAAATGCCCGTGTCGCTATGCACGTCTGAGCATAACAGCGCATGAGAGATTACATGTAAATGCAAAAGGAAACTGATCTCGGTGATGTATGCTACATCTTCAACCGGATGTAGTATGCGTGTGGTGAGGATTGTGGCTTGGATAGGATATAAACGACGGGCGCGTCTTTAGAAAGGTACCAAGACACGCGGATAATTAAAAAAAAAAAAAAAAAAAAAAAGGTTGGCAAATGAAAGAAAAATGAACAAAAAATGAATGTTGCGAATGATTGAAGTGTTGTTGAATAAAAGGATCACTATTTAACAAGCGCTGAATTCACCAAAACGTTGTTGTTAATGAAAGAGAAGGGCGTGATTAACGAACAAAACACACACACACACACATATATATATATCAACGCCAGGGGTGTGAGTTCCGTTATAGAAGCGTTGATTTAACTTGAATAAAATAAACTAAAATACGCATCCGGTGCGCTTGAAAGCCAAATTACAACGCAATATCACGAAAATAAACAAGTATTTTACTTGTTTGAAATTTATAATTTAAATATGTGTCGAAGTCAAACTCCATCTTCAGTATTTTGTACATCTTTTTTTTCTTTGTTTTTTTTTCTTCTTTTTTTTCTTGCTATGTTGTATAATTCGAGAAAGAAAAGTCAGTTAGTAAAGACGCACGCGTTGTCTCTCAGCACTCAGCGGTTGTATTTTGAAATGTTGGAACGGTGCGTTGGCTACACGAGATTAAGGTCAGGGGTGTGAGTTCCGTTATAGAAGCGTTGATTTAATTTAATTTGGCCTATAAGCGCACCTGATGCGTATTTTATTATATTCAAATCAAATCGCTTCTATAAAGAAACTCCCACCCCTGACTGTAATCTCGCGTAGTCAACGCACCGTTCCGACATTTCAAAATACAACCACCAAGAGACAATGCGCTGATCTTTCCTGACTTTTCTTTCTCTCACTTTACAACATGACAAGAAAGAGGAAAAGTGCATTTGAGGAAACCAGGAACCGGAAAGTGGTTCCAGAGTCTAGCAGCTCTGGGGAATAAACTATTAGAGTAGAGGGCTTTCTTACATCTAGGGATCTCTACTGTGTAGGGGTGGGACTTTGCTGCTTGTCGGGTTTGACGGGAGTATTTACATTGAGGGATGCAAGATTTTGTAATTCGTCGGAGCATCCACCATTAAAATACTTGTAGAACAGGCAGAGAGATGTAACATTTCGTCAGTGGGACAGAGGTTGTAATCTAGATGACAGTTCAGGACCGATTGGCCACTCTTTTTTTTTTTTTTTAATCCTGTCCAGGAGTAAGAGACAAGTAGCAGATGCACTAGCCCAAATGTGACAACAATATTCCATACATGGGCGTATGACGGCCTTATAGAGGTACAGGATACTTTAAAATCATTACAATTTCGATATAAATTACATCAGGTATTTTTTTGTATTTTTTTCTGAAATGAAAAGGTGGTCATAATATAAAAATTAATTACTTGTTTAAACGAACTTTTTGATGAAGAATCCAAGAAAATAAAATTCTGAAATGTATGGAAGTTGTCATTAGATGAAAATATACGACTTTTTTTTCCTTTTTTTTTATTTTTTATTTTACAAAATTTAAATTTTCGTAATAAATAAAACATAATTATTAAAATTTATAAATAGTTTTGAACAGACATTATTGGAAAACTATAAGAACTGCTTAAATTGTCTCCCCCTGTGGAAGTCTTCAAAAAAATGAAAACAGAAAAAAGAATGTCCTCAAAAATGAAGATACACAAGTACCAACAGTCCATAACAGTTAAAAGAAAGATAAGAAAGTGGAGATAAATAAATGAATATCATTCATAAGTTCCTTTACTCTACGTTTAAACAAAGAACAAAATTTCAATAGGGGTCAGCACGGTGCCTGGGGGTCAGCTTACCAGGCCAGGCAGAGTTAAGTCTTTTATTGTCACTAAATAAGATAAGGAGACAATTAACATATTTTAAGGCTCTTACATTGCCCTTTGCGTTTGTTCTCCCTCTCCCTCTCTTCCTACCTTCTCCTTTCTCCTCCACCCATTCCTCTCTCCTTCACATTCTCTTCCTACCTTCTCCTTTCTCCTCCACCGATTCCTCTTCCCCTCATAACCCCCACTTGCCCAATCTATCACTGTCACTCCCCCCTCCCTTCTTTTCTCTGTGGCCCAACAGGTTTTCATTTATGGTTGAGTCATTTTGGACTTTCCTGTTGTTTCAACTTGTTTCATTTTTAGTAAGGTAATCTAGCCGGATTAAATACTGGCCTTCCGGGTTTGTCCTTAGTCAATGGAGGGGAAACCCTCGTATACTAGGGCAACTTTTATTTTTGCCTACTGCAAGAGTGCCCCCTTTTTGGAGGAGCTGGTTTTCCCTCATATTAAAAACGATTTTGTGTCACACGGTGCGAGTCTCTCTCTGTTCTATCGTTATTTTTATGGCAGGTACTCGACTGAGCTTCAATCTATGCCCTCCACCCCTGTAAAACATTCACAACATTCGTCTGGCTACAACCACTGTCAACAATTTAACCAACTCTCTATCTGTCCCTAAAACTAAATGCAGTTTCCATGAAGAAACTTTCTTTTTGAGAAGTGTCGGTCTGTGGAAGACAATACCATGGGGTTGCTTCCCCACAGAATGATCCCCTTTTTCTGTTGAAATAAAAAAAATTTCAAGTCTAATCTGCACAAGTTGTTTTTTAGCTGTCCTCTTAATAAACTTTTATCCAATTTCCACAAGTAGAGAGCATTAATGTTGTCACCAACCGCCTGACTCGAGTAGACTCTAGGTCTTGATAAGTGAGAGGTTCCCGTGTAAAAAAAAAACCAAAAAAAACAACTAATTTTTATAAACTTCTAGGGCTGATCTTCACTTCAAACCTAAAATAGAATACTTACATCAATCCTGTTGTGGCACAATAAGGAGGCTCCCTTTTGGGGGGAAACTGGGAACTTCTCGGAGTGTGAACCAGATTTGTAACACACTTATGGAGAGGTGCGCATATCGGGCCTGCCAACTCAACAGTTTGACAGGCGACATGTGCGATTCGAGATTGTTTGTAATCGTCAAAGGTCAAACCTAGCTGCTGTCGCCAGAGATTTGAAAACAAATTATTTCATTTAATTATTGGAACTCTTTTGAGATGAGTAATTTGTATTTATTTATTTATTTATTTATTTATTTATTTATTTGCGGGATGTTATTCTCATCTTTTATAGTTGTTGTTTTAACGACGTTTCGGCCAACTATTCCTCTAGCCTTCGTCAGGTTAACAACTGCGACGGGATAGGAATGCCGAATCTTCAACTGTATCTTCAGTAATTACTGCCTTCCGTAGTTATTGTCGCTCACGCAAATAAATAAATGAAATACATAAAAAAATATTTCAATCGCTTTGTTTTCTTAGGATGTATGCATATGTGTACTGTATCTCTGTCTTTCTTCCTCCCTTTTCTTTTGTTCTTCTATCCTTTTTTTATTTATCGCTCTCTTTCTCTCTTGCAAAGAGAAACATTAACTGTTTTTTAAACAGTTGGGACTCCGAACAGACGGGTCGCGTGACAGCGACGCATATAGCAGTTTTGCGTCAGCTGACGACGTACGGGCGAGAATGGGCTTCGAGGTCTGAAGATACTTCTTAGTTATTAAAAATTAAATTTTGTTTTTTTACTATTAAAAAAAAAATCCTTGTCGCTTATTTTGTACAAGCGTTCAGTTCCAACGAAGCGAAAGCGGTCCCTGCTATCAACAACGACGATAAAATCCTGCCCGTAATGACGTCAAGAAGAGACGCATCAACAGATGTACCTATTTACTATGCCTCCCCACGGGACAGTTAGACACCAAGGTCGTTTTTTAACATGGAGAAAAGGTACAAAAATAAAAATTGTCTCAGTCGTGAAGGACTTCTCCTCCACCGAAAGTGAACAAGAAATAGAAGTGCAGCATCTGGAGAACAGATACTACACTTTAATCTTGTCCCGCATCAACAGATGTAGCCAACGTCAAATCAACCCTCAAGGTTAACCTAGTGATTCATCTTTGATATTTTTATCGTTCATGTGCCTATCATTTGATCGTGTCTAACTACCGGGGAGCTAGATGCCGTTCCCAAAACAGTTCAAAAAACGTCCACACGACAAACCAATTAACTTTTCCGGCAAACTGTTACTAAAATCCCAGGAAGTATCTGAATACTGACGTAATCTTCTAGGAACCGAATACGTCCTATGATGAAGTACTGTTGTCAGATTTGCGGAGGTGTTGTTCATAGCACCGTCTCATTCCTTAACAAAGTACAAAACGAAATTCACAATCTCTCTTTTTTACTCACGTTCACCCCTAACATCGCCACTTGGACGTAAAGGGCTACTATTTGGGACCATGAGGAAAGATTAACAAGTTGGTTTACGTTACATTTAAACTTCTGCATATCAGTACAGTCAAGGAAGTGGGAAGGGGATTCCAAAATCTGGCTGTTCGAAGGAAGAAACTGTTAGAGTAGAAAGCTTTCTAGCATTTATGAACCTCAATGGTGATTTTGTTGCTAAACGGGTTCGTCAGGATATGTATGCGGGGGGGGGGGACACAAGTGCAACGAGTTCATCAGAGCACATTCCATTAAAATATTTGTAAAACAGGGACAAGGATGCAACATTGCGGCGATGGGACAGAGAGTGGTGCTTAGTTGACAAAGTGGGATATATTAGATTGAAGAATTTTTTTTTTTTAAACTCGTGGGAATGTCATCTTCTTTTTCCTACAGCTGCTTTCTCACAGAAGAGACCTTGTTAGTCTGTCTCTGCTCCAAGGTACTTTTGACTGTAAGTTCTCGGCTGAGACGTTGCGAGCCTATCCTTGTTTTATCGTTATTTCCATGGCAGGTGCTCCTCTGAACTCCAATCTCTGGTCCCCCCCTCGCCAATCTTTCACGAAAAACACCCGTCTAGCTGAATCCACTGTGAAAAATTTCCCCCACTCTATATCTGTGCCTAAATCAAAACGCGGATTCCATGAACAAAGCTTCTTTCTTAGAACTGCACGCCTGTGGAACTCTGTTCCGTCTGCCTGCTTCCCACCGGACTACAACTTGGATGTCTTCAAGTCCAATGTTAACAAATTCCTAATGAACCGCCCCCTTAAGTAAACACTTCATCAAATCTCCACACTAACATAATGTACTTGCGATAACCCTTATCCCTGAGTGGCTTCCGGGCCTTGATAAGTGGTGATCACTGTGTAAAAAAAAAAAAAAAAAAAAAAAAAGCTCAAATCTATGTAAAACATCCACAACAAATCTCATTCAGCTACGATCACTGTAAATAATTTTCCTTTTTCTGTGTATCTAAAACTAAGCAGCACTTTAATGGAAAAAAAAAAGTTTCTTTCCAGTAATTACATATTATATGGCTGCTTCCCCGCTGACTGCAACATGGTTATCTTTAAATGTAATGTTAACAATATTATAGAGACGCCCTTTTAAATAATTAAATTATGTCCGGTTCCAACCATTGTTATCAATCGTCAGGGTGTTGTCACCTGATATTCATTAATCTATTACTAGCAGGACCTGTGGAAATCCACAGCCGCATTTTTCATATGTAATGTATTGCTGCTGGGTATTCTGTGGGCGTTCAACATGATTGTAGACCCTGCGGTATTATTGTAGCCATTTTGTTAAAACTGTAAAAATATTTATCTAAGTAATCTGGTTAATGTAGTGTCAGAATATATCTGGTTATTACGGTTTATCTCCAATATCCTTATAGGAGTCTGCAACATATTTACATTGTATGGACACCCAGCGCAAACAGAAACCCCATGATATCATTATACCATATTAAGACAGAACAGATATTACCCTGGGGTCCTAGGCAGAAGATCAAGGAGATATATTTTAGTTTACGTACAGCCCAAAAACGACACCACTTAAAAAAAAAAAATTATTATTATTATTACATCTTCAGTGATCAGGAGATCCTATTTATTAAAAAGGAGGATACTATGACCATTAAATTAGCATCTCTATATAATAATTTATGTTATCACCTTTGATCCTCCTTTTTAATAAATGGGATCTCCCGATCAAATAATTTATAATCTGGAAACCGTGACACATCTACATACATTAAAAGTATCAAGATGTCTTTGTGCCTTGATAAGTAATGGCATATTAGTACATAAAAAATTCACTTTTAGTTTGGTGGGCTAGAAGTTAAACAGACTCTAGCTTCAGGTGGTCTACACTTTATATAACTCGTGCTCTGATCTCGTATTTCTCTTTGTATATTTACTATTATCTCAGCCGCATAGATAAGTATGAAATGGTTCAACTTATATGGTATAATCACATTGACACACCAGTTCTTACTAGAAGTCAGTTGATGTTGAGTCTGGCCAGTATCAAATAGTTGACCATTTGGATATACCAGGCCCTGTATGTAGGAGAACAATGAAATGTAGTTACTTAGACTTAGGAACCACCGCAGCCTGCGACGCATGAGGTAGTCAAAGTGTAACGTGGCTGTTACGCTTAAACTGTGTTTGTTACACATCAAACCTCCCTCGGACCCCCCCCCCCACGCCGTCCGGTACCATCGCAAAGGAACAAACAAAAATAAATAAATCCGATTTGACTTTTATTGTTTTAATGAAAGTCATTTATTACTGTTATTTTCCAAACGATGCCTGCTTCTTTTTTTTTTTATTTTTTTTTATTTTTTTATTTTGTCTGCTATTATATTAACCCTAACCCCACGGTCTCTACATCAGCCTATAAGGCTTTCGTCGCCACCACAGAACCATATGTCCATTTCACCCATTACATGTTTTTCTTTCTCCCAACCTCACGCTGGCCATAGCTAGGTCTTTTTTGCCTTTGACTTTGCGGGCACTTTTTTCTCTCTTGGACCATGTGCTGACCCCCCCTTTTTTTTCCTTTTCTTGTGACGCAAGCTTGCGCACACTTGCTAATTTGCATATGTGCTTTAACGCCTGCTGCTGTTAATATTTTCGCCTGCCATCTATCCTTTGGCTGCTGCGGCTGCTATTTTCACACACGCTCTGTTACAAAAGTATATCGTTTTGAGCTAAAGCAAGATCCAAACCATCCTTCCAGTTTCTTGTTGCAATCAAATCTCTTTTCTGCTTCCAGTTCATTTTTAGTTTTATTCTTCTTTTTTCCATTAAAGTTCCATTGGTTGGCAGTTCTATGTGACGACAATCTTAGGGTACGTCCAAGCCAGCTGAGATGTAGCAGGTTATTATTTTGAACTTCATTGTTAAAAAAAAAAAAAAAAAAAAAAAAAAAAAAACTAGTGCAGGCAACATCCAAAATAACAAAATGTAAATTACTTTACAACTTCTACCCAGTCATGGCTGACAGATTGAGAGCATGCTACTCCCATGGATAAAGTAAAAGGTTCCATTAAGAATTCCATGCAGATTCCTCGAGTTGGACAAGATATACATGAATAAGGTTGGAGGTTAATGTTAACCGAAACGTTGTGAAAATCACACCCAAGATGAGAACAGTAGTCTGATGAATCCGAATAATACGAATAATCGATCCTCATCTCAAAAATTCACAACCTAAAAATGGTTTTAGCAAGTATTTCAGTATAAGCTGCTGATGCACACATGTTGACACAATGGAACAACTGCCTCCACTGTTCTCAATCGTGTGGTGAAGCTCTCTCTAGCGGGAGATAGTATGCAATTCGTTCATTCATTCATTTCACTTAAACATGCAAATATGAGGTGCCTTCAATAAGCTTCCAGAGTGTTTTCGTATGGGCACTTCAATTGATAGTACATACATGAAACTCTAGTCAGAAGTAATCTCCCCCAGCTGCAATGCACATGTTGTACCGTTCAAACAAGGTCCTATCTTGTGTGAGCATGTCAATGACCCATGTCACAGCCTCTTTCATCTCCTGAATTCTTATAATGATAGTCTCTAAAGTTTTTCTTGAACTTAGGAAATAATCAAAAGTCACAGGGAGCAAGGTATGGACTATATGGCGGGTGGGGAATTGTCTTGATGCCCATTTTGATAGACTGTGATAAGAATGGACTGGTGCATTCATACAAATCTTCTGCATCTTCAGTTCCTTGCGAATAATTGTGTGTACAGTTCCTACACTGACATCAAACTATGCACTTATTGTCTCTATAGACACACGACGGTCCTTATCCATGAAATTCTTTATTTGGCCAATCAACTCTGGTGTTCTGACTTCCTGACTCTTCCCACATCTCTCATCATTCCTCACAAACTCCCTGCCTTCCTTGAATCTCTTGAGCCACTCAAAAACTGATGTTCAATTCATGCGAGATGGTCCAACAGCAGTCTGAAGCATTCCATACATTTCCGTGGCATTTTTTCGAAGTTTAAAACAGAATTTTATTGCGTATCGTTCTTCTAAATTGTCCTCGCATTCAAATTGCATTTTTGAAATTCATCAGCTGTGACAATCAGGCTTTAGTAGGGCGAATTCCAACTCCTGTTGTAGCTGTTCATTTGAACCTGAAATCTTTAAAAAAAATTGGCCAGTCATCTTATAAGATGTATAGCAATAACATACTGAATTTTCAAAAGTCTATGACAATTTTAAAATTGTCTGGAAACATAGTGAAGACACCTCGTGTGTGTCCAGCAAGAAATTTTCATTAAAAAAACAAAAACCCTGAAATCCTTTGAAAATGAATTTAACAAAAGCAAAAGAACCATTTAAAGAAAATAAAATGCACCACTTTTATATCCACAAAGATTAAAATCAAAATATAAGGATACTAAAATCCTTATTCCAATGTGGATCAAAATCCATTACATTATTTTAATTCTTAGAAAATGTCTAAAATTTACAGCTTAAGTGCTAAGGTGTCTTCAGAAAAAATTTAAATTCAGGAATTTTGCTTAATTTACGTCTAATGACTAGGGCTAGCACAACAGCATATTCTTTTCATTGTTTTGACTCTCGGGTGTGTATCCGTTAATATGCTTTTATATAGAACTAGCGGGGTACCCGGCGTTGCTCAGTGTGTGTAGGTGGTGTAGTAAGAAACGCCGAAAAAAGTGGTTGTGGGGGATCACAACAACAGTGGACAGCCCGGGGTGTAGAGAGATGTTTAAAAAAAACTGTGGTAGTAGGCAGGCAGGCTCGAACCTGTAACGCGAAGGAGGAAAAGGTGTGTGTGTAATATATATATATATATATATATATATAATATTATTATTATTATTATGATGATGAAAAGAAAAAAACGTGACGTCTTTGCCGATGCGTCCATGGTACGATTTTACCATAGTTTGTTTTTAATTACGTTGAATTCTAGACAAGGACCCAAATCAACTTTCTTTTGCTAACGTCTTATCTTTAACACTATCCTGTCTTTGGACCATGGACCCGTTTTAAAGTCTGCACAAGCCGGAAATTATAAACTTGTTTTACAGAGTTAAACGAACAAACAACAACAACAACAACAAAAAAGAGTTCTTTCTATTCATTTTTATATCCCAGGGCTCCTCTCCTGTCGTTCTCTGCCAGCCCGTCGAACACCTACAGGTTTTTCTTCTGCTTCATATGCTGGACCTTTCAATTCTTTCCCTGCCATTCTAGCTTAATCAACTCCCCTCCTCCACATTCCAGGCAAAGACAAGGACATTCAAACACCACCCTCTTTCCTCGTTTGCTACGGTTTATTCTTGTCTCGTTTCCAATTCCCCTCGACGTTTCCTTGGCAACCGGATTAAATGTTTACTCGATTTCCGTTCCTCAACTACAAGCTTCTCTCTCTTTCTCTCTCTCTTAAATTCTTTTTATCTGTCTCTTTTTTTTTTTTTCTAAGCTCTTTCTCTTCCCCTTCTTCTTCTTCTTCTTCTTCTTCTTCTTCTTCTTCCTCTCTCTTTTCCCTGCCCCTCTCTTTTTCCTTCACCCACTTTCCCCCTCCTTCTTACTTTTCCCCTCTCTCTTTTCCCTCTCCCTCTCTTCTCCCCTCTCTCTTTTCCCTCTCCCTCTCTCTTTTCTCTCTCCCTCTCTTTTCCCTTTCCCTCTCCCTCTCTTCCCTCTCTCTCTTTTTTTTTCCCACCTCTTTCTTTTTTTTTCTCTTTCTCTCCCGTTTCTATCCTGTTTCTCACCACTAAAACTCTTTTGATCTATCTCTTTATGTTATCAGTTCTCTCTCTCTCTCTCTCTCTCTCTCTCTCTCTCTCTCTCTCTCTCTCTCTCTCTCTCTCTCTCTCTCAATACTATATCTTCTCTTTCGCTATCTTATGACTTTCGGGCAGTTTTTTTTCTTCTTTCATTTATATCATCCCATAGACCTAACCGTTCTTCATCCTCCTCCTGCACCAGTCACACTCAATACCACCCGCATAATATATACCTCAGAAAAACATATGGTCTCTATTATATTATTACTCAATTTAATGTCCTTCTCGATCCTTCACTTTCGCAGACAAGGCAAACACAGCCTTGGGCAAAAGTCACAAGGGTCTTTATCTCCACCCCACCACCACCCTCTCCCCCTTCCCACAGGGGCAAATTCGGCGCAAAATCAGTTACACCTGTCTCTTTTCAACCAGAAAAATGAGGAGATTACAAAAACGGTCATCTCTCTCAGGAACTAGAGAAGAGTATATTGCTGGTGGTCATCAACTTAGGTGGTATTAACTATTGGCATTATGGCATTAAGGTTTTCATTTGCTTCCCAACGAAAGCAAAATGTGACACAAGGTTATTTTTAATGGGGGGGGGCAGCTTCCCAAAACGGAGAACTCTGAAAGTAGGACAAAAAAAAAAAAAAAAAAGTTTTCCCCCTGCATTGACTATTGAGTATAGCATCAGAACAGATACTACACTCTGATTTTGGCCTGTGCCAGGTATCGGTATTATTAATCTTGTTAGCTTTTTTTCTCAGACTTCGATCAATTTATTGGTAACTAGCTGGAGAAGGGGGGGGGCTTCCCCAGTCGTAAAATATGCTTAAATATTTTTTAATTCATGCAAGTTTTTTTTATTTATAATATTCAATAGAGAATTGGTTCTGTAATAATATTGTACCTAATATATAGTACTGACTGAAGAAAAAATGACTCGAATGCCTTCAGCTAGAATCGAAACCAAAACATTTAGCACTCGAGCCGCGTTCCCTACCATTTGAACTGTCAACAGATAACAAAGATTTAAAATCAAACCACTTCAAGCTATGAATGAATTTGATCATGCGCAAAAGTAATAGAAATATGTTGAAATGAACATTTTTGCATTTCAACTTGCCAACATATTTTTATACGTGTTATTCATCAATCCAAACAAAGATTTTACTTGTTATAAACCATTCTTGGTGTACAATTACTATTTCCTGTTAATTTCCGTGTTACGTGATCAGAAGTTTAACAGTTTATCAGTTAAATATTTACACAGAGACGCGTATACATACATTTGCTATCTTATTTATATAGGTTTGTATTATTTATATTATATACTCGGCTGAGCTCCAATCTATGGTCCCCCCCCTCCTGGCTCGACTTTCACGAAAAACACTCGTCTAGTTGAAGCTACTATCAATAATTTCCCCCACTCTTTATCTGTGCCTAAACCTGAACGTAGATTTCATGAACAAAGCTGCTTTCTTTGAATTGCACGTCTGTGAAACTCTGTTCGATTTTCCTGCTTTCCAACTGACTACAACATGGTTGTCTTCAAGTCCAACGTGAACAAATTCTTGATGAGCCATCCCCTTAAGTCATCCAATTTTCCAACTTGCCATTACAAACGATGGCTACAAATTGTTCCCCTTAGCCACAACTTACGATTACTACAATATTGTCCCATTGATTTCTGTAAACTCATTAACCCTTATCCTTGAGTGGCTTCCAGGCCTTGATAAGTGAGGACTCATTTGTAAAAATAAAATTTTATTTGAATTACATTCTTGTCTCATTGTCATTTCTACGACGTTTCGGACGATGTTTTCTCCAATCTTCCTCAGGTGTATATTTCCTTTTCAAACTTGGGAACCTTAATAGTCGAATTCTGTTGGAATCCATAACAAAATTTTGAATTGAATCTTTTATCTAATATTCACGGGTTGAGGGTAGATTGTTCATGTTCTGTCGGCCATTACCGAGTAGAAGTGTTAAGTAATTTTAATTTTATTCTTGGTAAGTATCGCATGTTCTGAGGCTTGAACCTTCAACCTCCAGCAGACTGTGTTGGGGTAGCACCCCTACAAATTCTGACGATGGACTATTCCTGACGTCATTTCCGGTAAGCAGCTTCTGCTTTCCAGTCAGTCTGGACTCAACTCCAAGGCTTGTCCTCCAGTTAAGCGGAGTTCTCACTCAACTAACATACTTGTCTGTATTTCACTGTTTTCGAGTCTTGTTATTCCTTTCAACCACAACAGACTGTCACCTAGAACTGAGTGTTACACAACACCTTTATCCGTTGCGCCACAAATGAAATGAAAAGTGTCAGTTAAAAATTCAGAATAGATTCCAGAGTTCATAACAGATGCAACTGATAACGGTCGGAAGCTACATCAACCAAAATGATGTACAAAAAAATAAATAAATAAATAGTCCGAATAATCCCAAATATTCCACATCACTAATCATCATCTCCAAAATTCTTAAACATTATTGCGACTATTTTATCTTCACCATCGGTTTCACGGCTTTAATAACTTCACTTCCAAACTAGCCTATTTCTGGCTGGGGTTTTTTTTTTTAATATAAAATCACTGCACATCAAGGCCTGGAGGTCACTCAAGGATAAAGTTTAATGGGTATTATAATTGAAATTTGATCTGGGCAGGAGCTCCTAGAAAAGCTTATCTTGCCTCAATAGAGTTCAAAATAGACTTCGTAGCCTAGTGGGGGGGGGGCCTTTTCTCTTCTCTGCAACCTCTTTTCCACAGGAGAGACATTGCGAACCTGTCTCTGCTTTATCGTTATTTTCATGACAAGTGCTCGTCTGAGCTCCAATTTATGGTCCCCCCCCCCGGCCTGACTTTCATGAAAAACACTCGTCTGGCTGAAACCACTATCAATAATTTCCTCCATGCTTTAGCTGTGCCTAAACTTAAACATAGATTCCATGAACAAAGCTTCTTTCTTAGAACAGCACCCCTGTGGAACTCTGTTCCATTTTCCTGCTTTCTAACTACAATAGGGTCGTCTTCAAGTTCAATGTGAACAAGTTCTTGATGAGCCGTCTTAAATAATTCAATTTACTCAATTCCCACTACTAACGATTACTACGACATTTTCCCATTGACTACTGTACACCCATTAACCCTCATCCTCGAGTGGCCTCCAGGCCTTAGTAAGTGGTGATTCTTTAGTAAAAAAAAAAAGTTGATTTTAGAGGATGGCTCTTAGAGAACCTGTTCACATTGGACTTGTAAACGGCCATGTTATAGTCAGCCGGGAGGCAGCTCCATGGTATTGTGTTTCACAGACGAATAGTTGTTGGAAATAAGCTCTGCTCATAGAATTTTCGTTTAGATTTAGGCACAGTTAGGGAAATTGCTGATAGTTATTGTAGCTAGTCGAGTTTGCTGCTAATGACTTACAAGGGGAGGGAAACATTAAGTGAAGCTCAGTCGAGCACCTACCATGAAAATAACGATAGAGCAAAGCGAGGCTCATAACATCTCTTTTATGAGAAAGAGGCAGCAGAAGGACGAAAAGGGTATTGCTCACTAGATTTCAAAGTCAGTTTTGTGTCTTGTCACGACAGGAAAGGATGCTCTGAGCAGCTATTCCCCAAAATTCTCCTTTCTATCAAATCCATCCTTATCAATTCTCGTTTCTTTGGCTTTCCCTAGCCAACTAACTCTGCTATCTCCATTGCTCTGCGACAACTAACCAAAGAACTCCTCTATTCTTTCAATGTGACCAAATCAACGAAATCTCCTGTTCTGCACACATCTAACTTTACTGTTCAGATTAAATCTTCCTCTGAGGGTTTTTATATTAAGTGTGTCTGAAACTCTCATCAGAAGTTCATTTTGCTGTTGCCGGTTCTGTAAAATTCTTACTTTTGAGCTTCTCATTTGCAAAACCAAACAGTAGAAGAGATGTCGGGTGACCGTATCGTACAGCTGTCTTCACATTTTGAATTCCGGCACAAGGCCCTCATCTGTCTTTCATACAACGTTCTTTCTGGGTCCATCTTCAATAATTACAGTATCTCTCACATTTTATTCAATAAAACCTAATAACCCACAAAGTTGTTAGGGCATTTACAAAAGAAAAAACAACAAAAAAATAATAATCCGATAAAACAGCTGCTTCTAATCTAACCTAAAAAAAACAAAAAACTGTCGAGTTAATCCTTATCAAAAGCAGCTTAAGGATTAAGAACTAATCATCTCAGCTGGACAAAGATCAGTTGATGAGTTACTATTGCTTCGTTCCGACTTCCTGAGAGGCCTGAAAGTGGAAAGTGTTCTGTAAAGTTGTACTTTCTGCTCTTCTTAGGGTTAGGGTTAGATGGGGTGATTGAGGGGGGGGGTAAAGATAAACACTAGAACAAATTAAAATAATAAAAAGCGGTACTTGTACAGTATAATCAAGGCATTAAAAAAATGAAAATACCTAAAAAAGGTTATATTGTAGCTATCCATTATGGAACGAAGTCCCCCCCTCCCCCCCCCCGAAAGAAAATTTCACTTAATTTCATCAAGTAATTTCTTTTTTACAGCAAAAAAAAAAAAAAAAAAAAACACTTTGTTATGATACCGAGCAAAAGGTTAGATTTTTAGGAAGAAAAGCTAGTATTAAAGATGGGGAGGGAGTGTCGGCGGCTTAAATTGAGTTATCTCCCCGTGGCATGTTCAAAAAATTCCAAGATGGCCAACTTCAACGTGCTCTCATAAAAACGTGTCCTTCCGCTGTTTAAAAAAAAAAAAAAAAAAATACCTGATCAAATTAAGTGAAATTTTTTTTTTCGGAGATCTTCAACTCAAAACGGATATGTACAATATAACCTTTTTCCGATATTTTCATTTTTTTTAATGTCTTGATTAAACTCTACAAGTACCTAAAAAGCTAACAAAAAAGTCTGAAATTTTATACCAAAATGAGTTTTTTAAGGTCGCCCAATGTCTTTGTGTTTCATGTGTAAATGGATTTTTAGGACATTTTGGAATTTTGAAGATTACTGGATTATAAATGGCCAGAAGGGGAGGGGAAAAATCTACGACCGCCCCGGGTGGCAAAAATAGTTGCTACGCCATTGCCTGCAAGAGTAGAATGTGCTATAAAGTTGTACTTCCTGCTCTCCTTAGGGTTAGATAGGGTGATTGTATGCTTAATTGTTGCTGAAATAAATGAAAGGTGAGAAATCTTTCAAGTTTAAATGTTGGGAAACGAATAATTAAGTTACGTTTCTGAATTCTTGCGATGAGGATTGGTTATACATTTGGATTCTTTGGACTGCTGTTCTCATCTTGAGTGTGATTTTCACAACGTTTTGGTCGATGTAACCTCTGACCTTCTTCAGATGTATATTGTCAAACTTGGGAATTTGGACGGAATTTCGAACGGAACCCTTTATTTACTTCATGAGGGTAAAATGCTCTCGTTCTGTCAGCCATGATTTGATAACGATCCTAAGTAATTGCATTTTTTGGTCTCCCACACTGAAAATAAAAACGTTGTGAAAATGACACTAAACATTAGAACAATAGTTTGAAGAATTCAAATAATACGAATAACCAATCCTCATCTTAAAAATTCAGAAACGTGACCAAACGGGGCAAGCCTGCATTGGGATTCAAATAAAAAAAGGGGGATAGTTTTGTGGTGCTTTTGAGGTATCTTTAGTTATAGTTTTTGTAAGCTGAACAGAGATCAGTTGATGAGATACTTTTACTATGTTCCGGAGAGGCCTGAAAGAGTAGAGTGCTCTACAAAGTTGTACTTCCTGCTCTCCTTACGGTTAGATAGGGTGATTGTAAACTTAATCGTTGATGAAATAAATAAATCGTGAGAAATATTTCAGGTTTAAATGTTTGGAAATAAAGCAATTCAGTTCATTTTCTATTAGCTAGACGCCCGGCGTTGCCCGGTCGTACAATACGCTTAAACATGATATTTTAATTTATGCAGATTGCGTATGTATTATTATAGAATCAGTCCTATATGGATTATTATATTACTATATTACGAGGAATAATTTACCCGGTGGACTAATTTGCAAAAAAAAAGTGTTTTAAATAATAATAATAATATTGTTCATCAAATTCCGTCTGTGTTTGTTTACAATATCACGTCAGCTGATATTTGGGCTTGACGATTTAAAAAAATAGTCTTTCTTCTCTTATAGATGAAAAAAGAATTTTCACAGGGGCATATTTTACGTTACACTGGCCAAGGTTACACCAGTGTAACATGAAATATTCCCCTGTAAAAATTCTTTTTTTTTATCTATTAGAGAAGAAAGACTATTTCGATTTTTAATACGTATCGGATGAATTTCTGTACAAAACATATCTAAGAACACTGCCAGACATATGAATTACCTTTGTGTGAAATTTGCAAAAGATAGGTTCAGCCGTTTTGGAACCTATAAGAAAGGAACTCATACACGCCCACACCCACACACCGACTTTTATATAATAGTATAGATAGATTATTTAAACTACTGTTCTCCTCGTGATATCATTCTCTTAACGTTTCGGCCGATGTAACCTCCAATGAACTTTAAGTGACGTTTAATCGAACTTTGGGATTCTGTATGAAATTTCAAACAGAACCTTTTATTTAATCTGTACGAGCCTTTTTCAAGTCTCACACAAAACACATTCATATTTCAAGCTGTCATATACATACGCGCACACAAACATACGCGCCCACGTCCACACATGTACACTTATTCACGTTCGCGTACATACACTCACATTCACGTATATATACACACACACACTTACGTACACACATGTACTCATACACGCGAACACGATCACGCACATGGACGACGTCACTTCCGCTTTCTAAGGAAATACACATGCGCAAAATACACTCTGGAAACGAGTATAAAAACAAGGTGATAAGCTGTTTCTTTCTCTTTGGAACCAACTCTCAACTAGAGAGGTTGGGCGAACAAGCCGCGCGCCGTTTCGGCGCGCGCACGCGCACCTCACGCCCACTTCCTACTATGTATGGAGCACGAGCTAAAGGCTTTCTCACCCTTTCTCTTTCCACCTACTACTGGCCACTAAGAACACCTTCGCGTCGCTGACTACTAACTGATGACAACTCTGATATCCTCTCCTTTGTCTACACGCTGGACTACCATTCTCAATTTTCATACAACATTTATTTCTCTTCCCACGCGCGGACATGTTATAACTAAAATGTTCATTTCTTTCAACAGCAAATAAACGACATTTATCTTATCCATTAATTGTGTCTTTGTTTCCTTCAATTCCCGTTCGTTTCATTATTATTTTGTAACGGGATTGGGGTATTTATATATCCTAGTCCCCTACAAATCCATTGGGTAGATTGCTCTCATTCCGTCAGCCATGACCAAATAAAGTCTCATGTAATTCTTTATATATATATATATATATATATATATATATATATATATATATATATATATATATATATAAAGAGGAGCCTTTCAAAACTAATGCCTCCTATTTTTCATTTTATTTCACCAGAAACGGACCAGAGGGGATTGCAAATTTCATCGTTATGATGACTAAACTTGTGCATTGATAATCTGAAAGTTTCATTTCTCTGTTGCAGATATTGACGGTATTAATAATTTGAAATATATATATATATATATATATATATATATATATATATATATATATGAATAATATGTTTAGATAATAACAATATGCATAAAATAAATTCCAACGTTTTAAAATGCCTCTTCTACAAATCGGCTAAACTTTTATACCGACCTGATAAAAATCTACATAATTGTACTGTTATACATTTCGTTTTAGTAAGCGTGTCATACGAACAGAATGTCGAAATGTTATAACTTGGAAGTGCTAAACTTATTGAGGGCGTGTCGGAAGGGAAGTAAAAGGACTCTCCTATCTATGGACGACTCTAGACCATTTTCCTGTTACCCGAAACCGGGTGTCCGGATTTGACATGTTATATAGACACTCAAGTCTCGTCAAATCTCACAGAACGAGAAGTCGATAAGTCGGCAGTTTTCTTTGGGGTTTTCTAGCAGAAGACACGTATTGTTAAATTCGTCTATGTTACAGCTTGTTACCGTTACAAGAAAAGATTGCTTGTAAGCAATGGTGTCGTTTTGTTACAAGCTTTAAAATTCTTTATGCCTCCCCCCCCTTTACTTGTCGGTAAGATAACTCTGACAATATAAAATATCTCTATCTCTACTATCATATAAAAGGAACTTTGTGTGCGAGTTCGTTCCCTATGGATTCGAAAACGGTTAGGCCAATTTGTATGAAATTTCCCACAAAGGTACTTTATGTGCCTGGCAGTGTTCTTAAATAGGTTTTGTATCTGAATGTCTTTGATAAGTATTGACAATCGAGATAATCCAGTGAAAGAAGGAACAGGTGATTTTTACCGAAGTTAACATCTTATACAGCCTAACATTACGAGTGCATTTGAGAATTTTTATTACCACACAAGCAGAAAGGCCAGGCATATAAAATGAGCAGTAGGTTCTTTTGATATGGCAGGGGCATGTTCGAAATTAATAGTTCTGCTTAAAGTATAATTACATCATGGTACTTTATTTTTTCATTTTAAACTGAAATTCAAGCCATTGTCAACTGCACAAGCAGTAAGGACAATCATATAAAATCAACAGTAGGTTCTTTGATATGACAGGTGCGCATTCGATATGAATATTTCTGTTTAGAACACAATTGAAGCATGATACTTGACTTTTGCATTTTAGACTTTAATTCAAGTCATTATATAAAAACATAATTCTATAAAATCAACAGTAGCTTCTCTACAGTGCAATGTAGACTACAATGTATTGTGGACTAAGTCATTGGGGGGGGGGATGCGACGCTTCCTCCTGATGCACCGCGATGGGTTCTCAACTAGAGCAGGCAATCAATCGATTTGATTGAAAAATGGACGATTTCACAGATGTCGGAGAAGTGTGAAATATTCATTGATCATCATTTAAACCCGGGCAACGTCGGTTCTCCTTGCTAGTATAAAATGAAATAGTCTCTTGTAATACATAGAAAAATATATATTTTTTTAAAGACATTGAATGAAAGTGAGCTAATAAATAAAACCCAGGTATTAAAAAAAAAAGTATTTGTCTTATTTTCAACTAATGATGCAGTAACGTTGTAATCATATACAGTCAAATATATGCTAGTGTATTAAAGATATCCCAAATTTCTAGCCTCTTTCTGACCTCGTAAAATGTAGGTCACGTGATACAAGCTGACCTGTGTCACTTTCTTTTGGTAATATTTATTTGTTATATATGTATTTCTTTAACACTTTTTTTTTTAATTTGGTGTCTATAGTAATAAATTCCCCCCATTTTTTTTTTTTTTACTTATTTTTGTTTTTCCTATTCGACTTTTAAGATCAATAAAAGTAACAAAATAAATAAATAAATAAAAATATATTGTTTTGTATCTTAAAAGGGGGGGTGTATATATATATTTTTCTATTTTACTTTTTATTAGGGTTTTTTTTTCTATTTTTAAGATGGGGGGGGGGTTGAAAGACCTCACGGATAAAATTTAAAAAAAAAAAAAAAAGAGAAGGCTATGTCGTTTGGTGTAACACCGATCAACTGGTACCACGTGACGTGACTTTTCCGAGATAAGAGGTGAGAAATTTGGGATCCTTTTCGTACGCTAGCAGCAGTATCAGAATTTTTGTAGGAATTTTTGACACCCCTAACACGAAACTGCGAATACAATATAAAAATCTCGGAATTTCTCTTTTAAAAGTGGGTTATTTATTTTCTTTATGGATTATACTTCCAAAATAAACTATTACAGTTGTTTTAAAAGTAATAGAAATATTTTTTTTTTAAACAGTAATGAATTTTCCGAACTCAATATTTTTCAATTTTTAAACTCAATATTTTTTAATTTTTAAATTTTACAAATCTATCAAAATTTTTCTATTGATTCTATTTTTACGATATTTTCAGGGTCAATGTGAAATTTTATGTTCTTTCCAATAAACCGAATATAATATTTTAGACAAACGTTTTTTTTTTTTAATTCACGACCCCCCCCATCCCAATTTTTAAGTGTCTATTAAAAAGTAAATACTTAATTTAGTAACCCGAAAGTAAATAATTAATTTACTCACAAATTGAAGAGAAAAGGTCAATACATAATATATTCAAATTTAAAAAAAAAAAAAACATAGCGTTCTTTTAGAATTTTACCTGTAAAGTTTGAAGTTTAAAACCTTTTTTTTTAAACCACGTTATTTGTTTTTTCTTTTCTTTTTTTTTTTTAATGGAACCTTGGTCCTTGCTCCTTTAATTGAAAAAAAAATTAGGGCTTGAATTACATTTTTCGAGGAGTTATAAGCTTGGAAAGACAGGGGGTCGAATAATTCACGCCTCCCATTTTGTAAATGTCTAATAATAATTAATTTAGAACCCGATAAGTACATAATTATTTACTCACAAATTGAAGAGAAAAGGTCAATACATAATATATTCAAATTTAAAACAAAAAAAACATAGTGTTCTTTTAGAATTTTACCTGTAAAGTCCGAAGTTTAAAACCTTTTTTAAAAAAAAACACTTTTTTTTTTTTTTTTTTTTTTTTTTTTTAATGAAATCTTGGTCCTTGCTCCTTTTAATTGAAAAAAAAATTAGGGCTTGAATTGCATTTTTCGAGGAGTTATAAGCTTGGAAAGATGGGGTGGAATTATTCGCTATTTTCACGAAATTTCTGACACTGTTTACCTGTAAAGTCCGAAGTTTAAAACCTTTTTTAAAAAAAACACGTTTTTTTTTGTTTTTTTTTTTTTAGTGAAATCTTGCCTTACTTGTGATGCAAACTTCATTTAAAGATTTAAAAAAAAAAAAAAAAAAAAAAAAAGGTTAGAAAGATCAGAACAGCAAACTACACTTTACTCCAATTCAAAAGGCTTAACTTTGAAAAAGCAATTTCACCGTTAGACATGCTGATGAAATAAGCGCGTCCTTTAAGAACACGCGTTCTTGTTTACTGATATCCAAATCAATACAGCTGGACCGAATCTATTGATTAAGTTCCGGTCCCCATTCCATCCCAGTAATAAAATACAGTGTTTAATAATGTACGTGTTTATTAATCTCGACTAATCAATACTCTAGATAAATAAAATATGTTTGTCATGTGACGGATGAGGGGAAATTGATGGTGGGTGGGTGTGTGTGTTTGTGTTTTTTTTTTTTTAGTCTCTAAACTTGGTGCAACTTAATTTTACTAAGTGCTCACCAGTTTTTATTAACGTGATTGCTTCAAATCTCGGGGCAGTTGTTTTGTTCTCCCTTAAGAGCAGTAATTCCGAACGTAAACTTTTTTTTTTTTTTTTTTTCTGGTCTCAAAATCTGGCATCGCCTGGGCGATGCAAACTCTGCATTCATGTTGATGCTTGTGTACCTATTTACTATGCCTCGCCACGGGACAGAGTTAAACACCAGGGTCGTTTTTTTAACGTGGAGAAAAGGGGCAAAAATAAAAAATTGCCTCGGTCGTGAAGGACTGCTCCTCCACCGAAAGAGAACAAGAAATGGAAGTGCAGCAATGCAGCATCTGAAGAACAGATACTACACTTTGATCTTGGTCAAAAGAAGTCATCTTTTAACCAAGGCATTTCAGCTGAAAATATTATCACGTACTTATGTTTCATGTCGAAGTTAGTATAAATTCCAAAAATTACGAAAAATGATCCAGTAAAAAAATAATTGTGTAAAAATAGAATTTATCGAATTATCGATTTTTATTGTGTTTAAATGTGAAAGAGTTGTGCGCCCAATTCTGTAGGACATACTGACTTATCTCCCTTGTTTTCTTAGAAATCTGCCATTAAAAAAATAGAAAACATCCGCCCGCTAATATCAACATTTTTTTCTAAAAAAATACATCTAGCACATCCTTTACTAGCGTATTTTTATTTATTTATTTTATTTATTTTTTATTTTTTTAATAATTCTTTTGGAATTTTTACTAATTTCCATCTGATACGTTAGTACGTAATGTTCTAGTGATTACACTTTACGACCTTGTGTCACATATTCCTCTAGTAGGCGGGAAGTAAATACCTGCGTTGTCTGTCCATTGTTTCTGCTCTGGGCAAAACTATTGATTGATTCCTCCGGCGATGTGTGTGGGGATGGGGACGGCTATAGCTGGATCGTCTTTAATTGCAATTACCCAACACGGACGATAATAATACAGACTGCCATTCATGCTGTGTAGTCAACAGCTGTGAAATCGAAAACAAAATATACAGCAAATAAATTTTCTCAAATGCAAGAAAAATTAATTTTTTACTGACCTGCATAACTTTTGAAACTGTTTTAAAGTTTTTATTTTATTTTTTTGTTTATTTATTATTTTTTTTAATTTCAATAAAGATTTTCTTCAATATTTGTTTTCTTGAAGACCCTGAAAATCCAATATGGCTGTATAGCCGACCCATGTATGGGTTATATATATATTAGTGTTGAGATGATTAATCGGGAGTTGGAAAAATCAGAACTTTTAGTAATATAGAAATCGGAAAAATTAAGTGTCTATTTTCCAATGCCAAAAACGAATCCTTTAATTAAAATAAAACACGCTTCAAGTGCGTTTGAAAGCCAAATGACAACGTAATATTCGGAAAATAAACAAATATTTTACTTGTTTGAAATTTATAACATAAATATATTTCAGAGCTAAACTCCATCCTCAGTATGTTGTTTTCTTTCTTTTTCTTTTCTTCTTTCTTGGCATGTTGTAAAATTGGAGAAATAAAATACAACCGCTGAGATACAACGCGCGGCTCTTTACAAACAGACTTTTCTTTCTCCAACTTTACAATATGGCAAGGAAGAAGAAAAGAAAAAAAAGAAAAAAGAAAGGAAACAACATACTGAGGATAGAGTTTAGCCCTGAAATATATTTATATTATAAATTTCAAACAAGTAAAATATCTGTTTATTTTCCTAATATTACGTTGTGATTTGGCTTTCAAACGCACTTGATGCGTATTTTATTTTATTCAAATTAAACCAACGTTTCTATATTGAACTCACACCCTTGACGAATCCTTTAATTGTTTATTGTTTTATTTTGTTTAAAACTTAATTTTCCATTGCTGACACTAAAAAATAAAACGATTAATTTTTATCGATTTTAAACTGCTATTAAAATTAAAATCTATAGATTATTCCAAAAATGTATGCTCTACGCTTGTGAAAATATATGCATACAATACGTGCATTTTTATGGCAATCTGAAAATGAAAAAAAAAAAAAAAAACTCTACAATTATGTGTTAAGAGATCTTGAAAGAATCGGAATCGTTAATTGTATCAGAATTGGAAATTTAAAACAGAATCGGTAATTGTATCAGAATCAGGAGAAAAAATTTGGAATCATCCAATCACTACTCTATATGTATATAACACAAGGTTAATGTTTCAGAGGTAAAGTAACCAATGAAATTTTAACGAGGTTAATGCAAGAGTGCTCAATACCGAAGAAGGGAAAGAGATATTTTTTTATTTGTTTTACCTAAGCATTAATATGTTGCTACACAGTCATGAGCATGTTTCAGTCTTCTAGTTACTAGTAACTAGAGACCGCTTCAGGCGATACAGCTTATGCAAAAGCCAAGTTTGTAATGTTATTTTGATGCCTCCGTTCAGTCTCGAAAGACAAAGGATATCCCCTGTAGGGGCAGCTGCGTGTATAATTGTGTGGCAAGAGGTTGCGCAATCCTCAGCCACATCTCCCCTGAATCGGCACTGCTTGAGTCCAGTGGCAAAGGGTAGTCCAGGATGACTGGAAACAATGCCAAGATAAGCAAAGGGCACATACAGTACCTGGAAATCATAAATAGTCAACCATCTGGTACTGGTCAGGCTCATTGTTGCTTAACTTTGGTGATCTGACGGGAACCAGTGTGTTAAACATGATTATGCCGTATATCATATATATATATATATATATATATATATATATATATATATATGATGAAAATAATGGAAATAGTATTCCGACAAAATAGAGAAATAAAAAGGAACAAACCGTATTTTGTTCATCAACGTTTCGTCGAAATAAAGACAAAACGTTGATGAACATATAATACGGTTTGTTCCTTTTTAATTCTCTCTCTCTCTCTCTCTCTCTCTATATATATATATATATATATATATATATATATATATATATATATATATATATATATATATATATATATATAATGTATGTATTGAGCACTTTTGAAGTAAATACTTAAAGTTTATGCATAAATTTATACTTTCGTATATTAATTTTATGTGAGTAAATGAAGTAGTTTTATATATATATATATAATATATATATATATATATTATATATATAAAACTCAAGCTGATTTATTACATTTAAATAGTTTCATAATTCAACTAGCAATCCATCCATCTCGTGAACCTCTATCCTTGAGTCCCTTTTGGCCCTAATAAATGGTGACTTATTAGTAAAAACCACAAAGAAAAAAAAAGATACTCATATAAAAATTAGGTACGTGTGCATATGTTTTTATATTTCTATAGACACTATTCACTCTTAAACTTTATGAATTTTGGAATGCATCTTCAATAATGTACAGCTAGAAATTAATCAAATGGCGATAACCCAACCCGGACGATTATTACTTGGGAGACCGGAAAAGAGGAACACCGAAAAATAAGAAAACTGTGAACAAACTGAATAGAAGCTTACCAGCAAAAATGGAACAGCAAAACACTCTTGCATACGAAGACTCGAATAACAAATATCACAATTTCTACTCGCAAAGGTGGGTAATGTGGGCTATATTTAGTCTTATGCAAAGACAGCAAAAAGCGGGTGGATGGCTTTTGTGAAAATTCAGGCACCTCCAATTTTTGAGAAATCTTAACAAGTGGCATTAAACTTCAATTAATAAATGCTCCTCAAATTTCAAAGAGGATTATATGGGAACAGCATCCTGTTTAAAAATTTAAATATTTCAGATTTGCATCGAGTTTGATCAACAGTCATTGGACATAGATTAAGCAAGATTCCTTGAAGTGTAAATCCTTCTTAAAACCCCTTAAGCTAAAGCCTTAAATTTTAGACATTTTCTAGAATCGAATCATGTAATGGATTTTGATCAATATTGAAATAGAGATTATAGACATATGGTTTAGTATCGTTATGTCTTGATTTAATGTAAGCGGACATAAAAGAGGTGCAAACCTGTTCTGTTCAGGCAATTTTACCTGTCCTGAGACAAGTGATCTTCTAGTGCAGTATAACAGACTGATATGTCCCTTGAAAAGGGTTATATTCGTTTGAAGTAGCTGATTGGTCTAACTACACTATTAGAGTAATAATCTAGTATATCGCTTTACTGAACGGAAGTTTGTATCCGGAGTTGGTGTATCCTTAAGCATGAGGCTTTCAGCGTATCTTGTGACGTCTCCCCCCAAGCTGCATCTACCAGTCGATATTTATTGCCTTAACCAGCCAATGATATTCTTATGGGGAGGAAGGACTCGAATGTACTTATCAAGCCTTGACAGAGTTCAAAATAAACTTTGTAGCCTAGTGGGGGGGATGCCCTTTTCTCTTCCCTGCAACCTCTTCCCCACAGAAGAGACGTGGCGAGCCTGTCTCTGCTTTATCATTATTTTCCTGGAAAATGCTCATCTGAGCTCCAGTCTATGGTCCCACTTCGCCAAACTTTCACGAAAAACACTAGTCTGGCTGAAACTACTATCAATAATTTTCCCCAGGCTTTATCTGTGCCTAAACCTGAACATGGATTCCATGAACAAAGCTTCTTTCTTAGAACTTCACGCCTGTAGAACTCTTCTGCTTACTTGCTTTCCAGCTGACTACAATTTGGTCATCTTCAAGTCTAACATAAACAAATTCTTGATGAGCCGTCTCCTTAAGTAATCCCAATTTACCAAATTTCCACAACTTACGATTACTACAGTATTGTCCCATTGACTTTTGTACACTAATTAACCCTTATCCTCGAGTGGCGTCCGGGCCTTGATAAACGGTGACTCTTTTGTAAAAATAAAAATAAAATAATGTACTTGTATTCACTACATAATAGATAAACCAGCACATTTTTCCCGCCAATTTTATATTGGACACACACTGGAAACCTACAAAGAGAAAAATTATGCTCAACACTCCCTCCAGCTCTTGTTTAAATTCCAGAGGGTTTAGTCATATTATTTTGGATTCTTCGGACTACTGTTCTCATCTTGAGGGGTATTTTCACAACGTTTCGTTCAATGTAATCTCCGATGTTCTTCAGGTGTATGTTGTTATTTTCTGGAATCTTTGTGTCCAGATTTCCGAGTTCGATACGATATACCTGGAGAAGGTCGGAGGTTACATCAATCGTTGTCAAAATACCACTTCAAATGAGAACATTAGTTCAAAGAATCCAAATAATTAATCCTCATGTTCAAACTTCAGAAACGTAATGAGGTCTAGTATGCTTATATATTGATTTGAATCTTTGTAGGGGGGGGGGCGTTAAACTGATACAGAAGTGTTCTTTTCTGTTCGGGAGGGGGGGGTTACTTTCACCTGTCATGGGACGGGTTATCTTCTATTGATGCGTGGCAGACAAACCAGAATGTTTAGTCTACCAATCTTATAATTGGAAATCTACAAAAAGAAACATTATGCTCATCATTCCATCCAACCTTTGTTGAATGTAAATACTCACTGCTAATGGCTAAAACAGAAAAAAGCTTTTTAAAAGCCAATTTGGACCCTATTATTTTTTAGTGTTTATTCAGTGGTTCTTAATTCCCCACTTAAGAACTTTTATTTTTTCTATGACTTGGAATATCTCAAGTTCTTTGGAATTTCAGAAAGACTTGATTGTTCCACTTGACCGTTTTGTTTTTTTGGGTTTTTGTTTTTTGTTTGTTTTTGTGTTTTTTTTTTTACGAATAATTTTTCTTTTGTTCTGAACAATGAATACTAAAATACTTGATTCATATTGAACCGATAAATTAGTTAATGACTTTAACGTTGATTGAATCTGGTTTTATCCACCGTATTCTTGTATGTCTTTGCTACGGCTAATAATTCTTGCTCAATGGAGTGGATGAAAATAAAATTATCAACTTCACATTAATGCAATTATCAGGAATTGATCGAATTGCTTCATTTTAATTGCGGCCATATTTGGCAGTTTAAAAATAGAAACTTCTCAAAATGTATTTTGTTTGTTTTTACGATAAATTTTTCTTTTTTTTTTCTCCTTTTATCGTTTATTATTTTTCTCTAGTTTTTTTTTGTTTTTTTTTTGTTTTATTTATTTTTTATATTTTTGTTTGTTAAATGAAATTATAACATTCAAGATAAAGAACTAACTTAATCTTTTGGTAGTGTGTGTGTGTGTGTGTGTGTGTGTGTGTGTGTGTGTGTGTGTGTGTGTGTACGAGGGATGTTCCAACAGTAATGCCTCCTATTTTTTATTTTGCCCAAATGGATCAGACGGGATTGCAAATTACATTGTTATGATGACTAAACTTATGCATTCATCACCTGAACGTGTTATCTTTCTGTTGTAAATATTGATGGTGTGAGACTCTAAGAAAGCAACCCCCCCTGTCATGGACGTGCATCAGAAGCAGAGATGTGTCATTGAATTCCTCCATGCAGAAAAAAATTGAACTGATCGACATTCACCGGCGCCTGTTGAATGTTTATAAAGCTGATGCAGTTGAGATGTCAACACAGTTAGGAGATGAGTTTGTTGATTTCAGAGTGATGACAGATGCGAGTGACAAAGCGCGCTCCTGACTTATGACCAAGGCATCACAAGAGGCTGGAAAAGGTTCATTGAGAATGGTGATAACTATGTAGAAAAGCACATTTTGGAGCACAAAAGGTTCCTTGTTTTAATTGTACCACTTCCGTTTTTTGTAGTTCTTCTACTGCTTTAGTTTTTGAGTTAAAAAATAAGATGCTTTACCTTTGGAATGACCTTCCGTTGTGTGTGTGGGTGTGGGGGGATGTTTGTCTGTGTGGGTGGGTGGGTGTGCATATATATGTAACATAAAATAAAAATCTTGTTATTGAAAATGTATTCAAATATTAAAAAAAAATATATATATATAAACCTGTAAGGAAGGTTTACAAAACTTTAATTATCCAACAAGAAGTACAAATAAACAAGTAACAACCTTATTCCATGGAGTTTTGAAGAATGCAATTCTTCTCATCAGAGGAAAGAAGTTTGCAAAATATACATTAAATTTTGCAGTTTAATGCATTAAAGGAAACTAACGATCATACGTGCATCAAAAAAGTTATTTAATAGTTAGTGACAGTTTATAGGGATTCAATGAGATTAAGAAAGGAAAAAACGAGAAAAGGGGAGAAAAATGATATAGTAAAAATCCAATGAGAAAGATGGTAAAATTCAGAACAGGATAAATCAGAAATAAATCCAAAATGAGTCCATTGGTAATCCATAAAAAAAAAAACAGAATTATAAATGTTCATCGCAAATTGCAGCTTCCAGAAAAAAAAAAAACATCAGATCATCGAGAAATGAAGTTCCAGTTTTTTATATAAAACGTTTTTTTAATAAAAAGTAACGGATAAGGCAAATGGAAGTGTTAAAATGGAGATTCAAAATGAAATTGAAAAATGAGGTTGTAAGAAAAAGAAGAGGAAAAATGAAAAAGAGATAAGAACAGAGAAGAGGAAGAAGGAGTATTAAGAAGTCGGAAAAAAAGAGGGGAGGAAGAGAGATAGACAATTGACAGAGGAGGAGGAGAGTAAGAAAGAGGGAAAGGGGGCAGATAGAGAATCATCTTTCTAAATCTATTTTTAGAAAAGATAAATATAGGTCAGTTGAGGTCAATTTGACCCAGACAGGAACATATCCTATGTCCCAGATGCAGAAGTATTAAGGAAAGCAAACCTACCAAGCATTCAGTCGATGGTAATAAAAAGTTCTCTCCAATGGGCTGGTCACATTGTGTATATTTTTTTTTTTTTTTTTTTTTTACGTGGGAGTCACCACTCATTAAAGCCCGGATGCCACTCGAGGATATGGGTTACTGACTGTACAGTAGTCAATGGAATAACATCGTAGTAATCGTTAGTAGTGGAAATTTGGTAAATGGGATTACTTAAGGGGACGGTTCATCAAGAATTTGTTTACATTGGACTTGAAGATTACCAAATTGTAGTCAGCTGGAAAGCAGGCAAACGGATGATGGTTGTCTGCCAAGGCAATTATTCTATGGCGAAATGTGGGAAGGAAAGAGAAATGCATCAAAGTCCAAGAAGAGATTTAAGGGCAGAATAAAATCTTATCTAAAACAATCAGGACTTTGTGTGGAGCGGTGGCAAAATTGGCTTTAGATAGACGTAAGTGGAAGAAAGTGATTCACAAAGGCGTAGAATCCTTTGAAAATAAGCGTATAGAGCACAATGCTTACAAACAATTGGTTTGCAAAGGCGGACTGGATCTAGCACCGGGTCCACAAAATCACCACACTAACAGTTTTCTGCAAGGCGAAAAACAATTTTGAAAAATAATACAAATCTATCTACTATTATATAAAAGGAATTTTGTCTGCGTGCATAGGTTCATTCCCTATGGACTTCAAAACGGCTGGGCTTTTTTATGAAATTTCACACAAATGTACTTTATGTATCTCGCATTGTTCTTAGATAGCTTCTGTATCGGAACGTCCTCGATAATCGAACAAATCCTAGGACAGAAGGAACATACAATTTTGACTAAAGTTAACACCTCCTACAGCCTAAAATCAAAAGTGTTTTGGGGAAGTTTTGTTACAACATAAGCCTCGAAATGATTGTTTCCGTTTATAACACAATTGAAGCATGATACATGGCATTTGCATTTTAAACTTTAATTCAAGCTATTATACATGAAAATGATTTCATAAAATCAACGGTAGGTTCTGTGTAGAAGAATTATGGCTATCTCTTGATGGCCTCAGAAGCCTTTCGTGCAAATGTGCAAAACCTGTCTCTCCCCCCCCCCCAATCATGACACTGCAAGCAAAACGGACCAGGTGTGCCAATTCTGTGGCAAAATGTGTTGCGGTTTAGCTGGCTTGAAGAGACACTTGCGAACACGCCCAATTCGAGGTGGGGAGTAGGGAGGGGGGACAAAAGACATGAAATAAAGGAGGTAGTTGTGCTCAAAACCGACAGAACAGCTAATATATATATATATATATATGATGAAAATAATGGAAATAGTATTCCGACAAAATAGAGAAAATAAAAAAGGAACAAACCGTATTGTGTTCACCAACGTTTCGTCTTTATTTCACCCAGAGGAAGTCTCGAAATAAAGACGAAACGTTGCTGAACACATAATACGGTTTGTTCCTTTTTTATTTTCTCTCTCTCTCTCTCTCTCTCTCTCTCTCTCTCTATATATATATATATATATATATATATATATATATATATATAATCTCTTCAAGGATGAGAGTTCAATAGAAACATTGTTTTAATTTGAATAAAATAAAATACGCATCAAGTGCGCTTGAAAGCCGAATCACAACGTAATATTAGGAAGATCAACAAATATTTTACTTGTTTGAAATTTATCATATATTATTATTATTATTATTATCATCACAAAAACAGGACAAAAAAGTTGGATTGATATCAACAAGTAGTGTACTCCTATAATTTTTTTTTTTTTTTTTTTGTGTATTGATATTCATATTAAAAACCCTTTTTTCTATTTATTTAAAAATAAAAAACAACTTTGTTATATATAGGTCGTCGAATTGCTTTCATCTGCAAAAGATCTAGCTAATTTGCATATTCTTTTAAACATTCATTTTACTTAATTCCCTACTAGTTTTTTTTTTTTCGGTTTTCTTATGGGATGGTCATCTTTAGTTAACCATTACGTGTAATTATATTCATGCAGATATTCTACATATGACCACACTGCTATTTATGGCAGCATATCAAAGGCCGTAAACGACCAAGTTCTCTCAAATTCTCTTTCCTCTAATCTTGAACATGTATTACAAATGGGGGAAAAAAGTGGCTGTTTACTTTTAATGCATCTAAAACCAAGCTTCTATCTTTACATCATCAGCGCTCTGATCACCATCTGGCATCAATTGAAATGAATGGCTCTCGTCTTGGAGAGGCTCCATGTTTTGAACGAGCTTCTGGGCTTGATCTTTACTCCTGATCTGAAATGGAACACGTACATCAAATCCGTTGCCAAGATCGCTGGAAAATGGTGGGATCATTCTATCGATTCAGTAGATATCTACCTGCTGATGCAATTCTCTACCTGTATAAGGGCCAGGTACGTCCAAGGATGGAGTATTGTTGCCACATCTGGGCAGAAACTGCTAGAAAGACCTTATTGTGCCTTGATAGAGTTCAAAATAGACTTCATAGCCTAGTTGAGGACACCCTTTTCTCTTCCCTTCAACCTCTTACTCATGTTGCGAGCCTGTCTCTGCTTTATCGTTATTTTCATGGCAGGGTGCTCGTTTGAGATCCAATCTATGGCCGCCCTTCACCAAACATGAGAAACACTCGTCTAGCTGAAAACACTATCAATAATTTCCCCCACTCTTTATCTATGCCTAACGTAGATTCCATGAACAGAGCTTCTTTTACAGGTCCGAATATTCTATGTCAAGTTTCAAGTCTGTAGATCCAAAATTGACTGTAGTTTGGTAGAGACTGTTCCGCACACACAGGCAATGTCACTTTTTCAAAGCGTTCTGAACGAACTCAGTTGGATATGTATACAATTTGAATAAATGTATTAATTTATTAATTGGTTTTCCATGTTAAAACTAGAGTTTAGGAAGGGCCTCGCCCTGAAATGTGCAACAGGCTTGACGCTAATGGAATAAGGTATTACTAGCAATATTCCTCTCCCTCTACCCCCGCTCTCCCTCTCCCTCTCTCCCTCTCTCTCTCTTTCTCTCTCTCTTTCTCTCTCTCTCTCTCTCTCTCTCTCTCTATCTCCCCCCCCCATTATTTGTTTCTCCCTTCCCGGCTTTTTATTATGGCATTCATTCGTTCAGTCGTACTTTTGTCTACACCTCTACTCATCTCTCTCACATAAACTCCCTCTCTCACTAGGTAAGCAGGTATAGTTTTCAATCTCGCTCCCTCTCTCTCTCTCTCTCTCACACACACACAAATATATTCTTTCATTTCCCCCTCTCTCACAAACATATATTCTTTCATCCCATCTTTTTCTCTCTTTCTCTCACTCGCACACTTTCATTCGCCCTCTCTCTCTCTCCCTCTCTCTCTCTCACACACACACATACACACACTTTTTCATTTGCTCCCTTCTCGTACATACACACTCTTTCATTCGCCCTCTTTCTCACACACACATTTCCCCCTCACTGACACATATACTCTTCCATTCCTTTTCTTTCTTTCATCCTCTCTCTCTCTCTCTCTTTTTTTCTCTCTCTCTCTCTCTTTGCCATAGTATTTCTTATATACTTTTAATATCTTTTTCCTTCTCATTTCGCATTAGGCGTATACATATCGTTGCACACATCTGCTCTATCTAGATTATTGAGCACTGATTCTCAGGAAACACAGAGTACCTTTTCTGGTATACGATAGTATAACAAAATACAGTGAAAGTTTTTCTATAAGACAATAGGGAGTTTTTTTTTTAACACCTGCTCTATGTAGGATTTTGATCACTTTGAGTTAACTTATACCGCTGTACTATTACGAGTGTGACTCTCAGCTAGAATCGAAACCAAACCGTATAGCTAACAACTTAAAAAAAAAAAAAAAGATAGTTCTTTCTCCCGGGTAACTGTGTTTAAACATATCTCTATCTTGAATGCTGAGCACTTTTGGATTACCACGTATCTCTTATGGTCTAATTGTGGGTATATCGAAAGTTTTTGAACGGTTGTGGGGGGCATATTACTGATTTTTAGAGCTACGTAGACCAAAATAATAAAAAGAAATAACCTAAGCATGTTTTATACCGCTTTGCTCATTAGCTTTGTTTGTTTTTTTTTTTTTGTTGTTTTTTTTAGTGAATTTGGTTCTCCAAAACCTCATTCTCTTAATCATTTTCTCAACAAAAAAGAAAAACCATCCAACTATTTTCACCTATTTCAATTTAAAAATCTTTCCTGAATATTTTTACATTTTCTATAAGAGCTCTGCGTGCCAGACTTTGATGGGCCAGATCTGGTCTGCGGGCCCGTAGTTTGGAGATCCCTGCTCTAATGTATAGGTTATGACATCAACTATTTCAAATTCAAATCTCAATCAGATCTTTTGTGGTCACCCGCCCATGGATGAAAAAAACAAATAAACAAAACATCTAATGTTCAATTTAATCAATCACTTTAGATTGGAGGGGGGGGTAATTGAATACCCATCTGTGAAACACCGTATCGCAAGTCTGTTTCCTTGCAGGATACAACATGTTCGTCTTCAAATCCTTGTCATGAACCGACCCTAAATTAATCAAGCTTCTTGACCTTCGGGCCGGAATCAAAGTGTAGTATCTATTCTGCAGATGCTGCACTTAAGATAATTTGTACCAGTCAATGGAGGGGAACCCCCCTATACTGGGGCAATTATTAGTTTTAGTAACCAGATTGCCCCCTATTTGCCTACTTTTAGGGGAGCTGGGTTTTACCCCACAATAAAAACAGCCTTGTGCCTAATTTGCTTTGGTGGGGAAGCAAATAAATACAGTATATTCAACGGATTGTTCCTTATCTTTCCACTGTCAATCTTTCCATCTCATTAACTCTTATCCTCGAGTGGTTCTTGGTCTTAATAAATTGTGACCCTAAAGTAAAAGGGTTGGGCGTTAAAATGTCATGACACAATCCAAAACAAACAGCCGAGTTTTCCTTCGCATCTTTTCAATATAAGCACACGTGTGCACACCCACCTGTCGACTTCCTCTTTCAAACCTTCTTTATTGTCTTTCTCCAGTTGTTCATTTATCCTTTCTCTCTCTCTCTCTCTCTCTCTCTCTCTCTCTCTGCCTTTCTTTATTTTTCACTCTGTCACTCTATCAATAATATTCTCTCTCTCTCTCTCTCTCTCTCTCTCCCTCTCTTTCTCTCTGTCTCTTTGTCTCTTTCCCTCTCTCTGTCTCTTTCCCTCTTTCTGTCTCTGTCTCTTTCTGTCTGTCTGTCTGTCTGTCTGTCTCTCTCTCTCTCTCTCTCTCTCTCTGCCCTTTTTCTCTACCTCTCCCTGACTCTCTTTCTCTCATGTGTCTCTAACCCTTCCCCCACAGACATACACACTTTTGGCAATCTCCTTAACAAATTGAAATGGATACAAATCGCTCTCCTATTTCATTAACGTTTGCGATCTCATCCAATTCACACAAGGGGGTGCTCATCTTGTAATTGACTCTCACCAGAAATGACAGCGGACCCGTGAATCTCAACGGATCACAAAAGACCTTTTCAGATCTGCTGAAAAGTGTCCCTTTTCAAAACGTTGACACTCTCCATTTAACAAGCCTTTCTTCCGGTCCTTGTTACATATATAGGCGGGCAGAGTTGGACGCATGGTCTGTTTGTTTTTTTTTGTTTTTTTTTTTTGGGGGGGGGGTATGTGAGGGAAAATCCTGCTTCCCAAAAACAACGTTCTGGATAGGGACATAAAAAAAAATGCCTATGCCTTGAAGGACCTCCTTACCATTCTAAAACAAAACAAAAAAAAATCCCGGCCCATCATACTTTTTAAAGAGATTCAGAAAAGTCTGCTGCTATTTCAAAATGGTCAAAAGGGGTTAACACAATTATAGGCTCAGATTTAGTTTTGCTTTTTTTTTTTACGACATATCAGCCCTTTTTTGTGGTTATTTAATGCCAAAACGCAACACGATTACGTGTTACATGATCTACGTGTTTAGGCGTTCATACACCACCACGAATTGCATTAGGACATTAGGAATTATATATATATATATATATATATATATATATATATATATATATATATATATATATATATATAAGCTGGCAGCCCAGCGTTGCCCGGTCGTACAATACGCTTAAACATGATATTTTAATTTATGCAGATTGGGTATTATTATTATTATTATTATTATTATTATTATTATTATTATTATTATTATTATTATTATTATTATTATAATTATTATTATAATAATAATAATAATAATAGAATCATTCCTCTATTGATTATTATATATTACTAGGAATAATTTGCCCGCTGGACTAATTTGCAAAAATAATCAATAATTTTTAATGATAATATCGTTCATCAAATTCCGTCTGTGTTTCTTTACAATATCACGTCAGCTGATATTTGGGCTTCACCATGAATGCCCTGGAAAAGTCACTTCTGGTTAATATGCAAACAAAGAAATGATTTGCGGCGATTTTAAATGGGTCCGCTTCTTTTATTGTAAATTGAACTCATTAATAAGAAAAAATTAAAATAGAATGGTGAGGTACACCCGGTCTTGAACAGGGAATCATTCGATCTGTAGTTGAATGTTGTACCACTAAGCTATTTCTCCAAATTATAATAGATCTGCTTTTTTGTTTGTTTGTTTGTTTGTTTGTTTGTTTGTTTGTTTGTTTTAAAGAAGAAATAATTTGCTGAAATTTTACTATCTCCCTTGGCCGGTGTAACGTAAAATATTCTCCTGTAAAAGTTATTCTTTTCTATTTATAAGAGAAGAATGACTATTTTTAAGATCGGATTTTTTTTCGATTTTCGATACTTATCAGATGCATTTCTGTACAAAACATATCTAGGAACACTGCCAGACATATAAATTACCTTTGTGTGACATTTGCAAAAGATAGGCTCAGCCGTTTCGGAACATATGAGGAAGAAACACACACACGGTGACTTTTATATAATAGTTGATAGAAAGAGGTAGAGAGATGTATATCTTTTTGGTATACAGAATGTAATAATAGCTAAATGTAACCCAAATCTTAACGATGAATTAAAAAAATAAAAAGTGAAAGAGACAGCCGAGCTAAGTGGAGGTATAATTACGATTTAAAAATAATATGAAATGAAATATGGCGGAGGACGCAAAAGAAAACGTGGGGGGGGGGGGTAAGCAAGAAAAGAATCAAATAGAAATCACATTAAGTCCTAAAAGATTTTCTTTTTGCTTGCAAAGAGAATGGACCATAAAGAACATATCTATCTATCTATGTTCTTTATACCTTCTCTTTGCAAGCAAAAAGAAAATCTTTTAGGACTTAGTGTGGTTTCTAGATAGATGGATAGATAGATATGTGTGTGCGTGAATTTCTTTAACACAAATGTATGTGGCTAACAACTCAATAGTATATGACTAGAGCTCTCAATTTAGCATATCACTTTATGCTCTATATTTCCTTCAAAAATATTTTATTGGCATGCAGTTGTTTCTGGCCATACCGAGAACATATTTTTTGTGATATACAAAGTATCATAAATATTCTTGAAGAGGCTTCCTCAGTGTATAACATGCCACAGTCAGACTGAAAAGTGCACCCGACATTCATTTAATTTTTTACATATTTCTTCTTTTTTTTTTTTTTTCATTCAAATTCAAAGGGTAACATTTTTAACGTAAATGAACCGTTGGCAAACGTTGTTTCCAACAAACGCACGTGCGTGTTATTGCCAGTGAGCGATCAAGGCCACAATCGCCAAAACCGTCGTTCCCAATGTAAAGGCTCCTATTTTTTTATTTTTTTTTATCTCAAACAGTTGAAGAGCTACGAAAACTGGCCTGGTACCATTAAAACGAGCGGTCTTTAGTGTTTCAAAATTTGTTTTTCTACATAGTCACCACCATTCTCAATGCACTTTTGCCAGCCTCTTTTGATGCCTCGATCGTAAAAGTTCGGAACGCGCTTTGTCATTCACGTCTGTTACCACTCTGAAATCGACGAACCCATCTCCTAACTGTACTGACATCAACTGCGTCGGCTTCAGAAACGTGTGACATGCGCCGGTGAATGTTGATCGGTTCAGTTTTTTTTTTTTCTGCATTTAATATATAAGAATAATTCAGTAATGTATTTCTGCTTCTGACGCACGACTATGACAGGGGTTGCTTTCTTAATCTCACACCGTCAATATGTGCAACAGAGAGATGAAACTTTCAGGTTATGAACGCACACATTCATTCATCGTAACAATGCAATTTGCAACACGCTTTTGATTCATTCGGGAGAAATTTAGAAAAATAGGAGGCATTACTTTTGGAATGTCCCTCGTAACACATATGTTACGTAACCGGAGGTAAACTTTATTTTTCATATGTAAAATATCATATTCATTACATCCGATATCGAATCAGGGGCAATAGATAAGATCAAGAAGGAGGGCAAAACTTGGTGAAGAGACGACCTCGACAGCCAACTGGATCCTACGTGACCACGCCCAGCCAATGACAAAACAATGTGGAAAGAAACTAGGGGGAGATCCTCGGCTTCCAAAATCAACAGATTTATACCTCTCTCTCTCTCTCTCTCTCTCTCTCTCTCTCTCCCTCTCTCTCTCTCTCTCTCTCTCTCTCTCTCTCTGAGAAGGGGTTTATTGCTAATCGTCTAGGGCGCTCTTACCGAGAAATGTTGACGGGGCTGCCCAGGCATTTTTTTGCAGGTCAGATTGCCCCTTCTCTGGGGGCGCTGACTTCTCAATCCCACTTTCCGATGTTTAAGTTCGGGTTCGTATTACTGTACACATAGATTCGAAAAAGTTGTCAAAAAACAAATATATAACAAATAAATGTTATCAAAGGCAAGATAAGTTACTTTTCTGCCAAACTGGATATATTTTTTGTGTTTTTATTCAATGTAACATATTTATTCAGCTCGAAAAACATACAGTGTTTACCGATGTATTCGAAAATTCAAGATGGCGTCTCAAACCCTCTGTAACACCGTAAGTATGGAAAAAGGTGTTATAAATAAAAAAAACTATACAAAATCCTATTAAAACCCCGCCGAATATATGTCAACCTATGTCACGGTAACATATATTGAGCGAATTTTTAACAGTATTTTATCCGGTTTTTTTATTTATAACATCTTTTCCCACACTTACCGTGTTAAAGAGAGAATAAGACGCCATCTTGAATGTTCCAATACATCGGTAAACACTGTGTGGTTTTCGAGCTGAAAAAACATGTTACATTGAATAAAAACACGAAAAATATATCCAGTTTGGTAGAAAAGTAACTTATCTTGCCTTTGATAACATTTATTTGTTATATATTTGTTTTTTGACAACTTTTTCGAATCTATGTGTACAGTAATACAAACCCCCGAATTATCTGCCCTTGTCGGGAGAAGCCGCTTATATAACAACAGTAACACGTAAAATGTAGAGCAATTTGGATTGCTGGTAAAACCGTTAGATTTAAGGATCCGAACATCTGTGTTGTCATTTTAGCTTCCCTTTTTTTTCTTTTTTTATTCATTTATTTATTTATTTTTTCTGAAACCTGTTGCAAAAATAGCACATTTCTTTTCACCTGTCAAATCCCAACTAAAGCTGTCTTTATTTTTATTGTGCGATCACGTTTTTGCCGTTGGCCAACGCGTCATTGAACAAAAACTTTTTTAATTTATTTTATTTGTTTATTTAATTTATATTCTGCACTTGTTTGGGATGGGGGGTATTAAAATGTCTTCCTTTGTCGATGGCATTTCACGAATTCGTTCCTCATTCCTCTTTCTTATAAAGCAGCTGTACTTGTCGCGCCGACAGAA
This sequence comes from Euprymna scolopes, assembly GCF_053919585.1. Taxonomy (NCBI): domain Eukaryota; kingdom Metazoa; phylum Mollusca; class Cephalopoda; order Sepiida; family Sepiolidae; genus Euprymna; species Euprymna scolopes. The sequence goes on from NC_136519.1 coordinate 33,694,137, forward strand.
CATGCGATATCCCTACGCCCCGCTCCTTCCCCACTCCCCGTTGCTTTCGACGACGTCAGTTCGTTTGTCTGAAATATCTCTCTCCCTCATTCCGATTGTGGCCTTCGGGAAGGAAGCTACTTTCACTTTTTCTTTTGTCTTTCTCTCTCCATTTTCTCCCCCCCCCTTTCTTCTCTTCCTTTTTTTCCTCTTTCTTTCTTACCTTTTCCCTTTTTTATCTTTTCTCTCGTTTTTCTTTCTCTCTTTTCTCTCCCCCCCTCCCTGTTTTTTTCTCACTTTGCTTACTTCTGTTCTTTAAAACTTTTTCTTTTCTTGGTTTTTGCTACCTGGCAAATATATCCGGTGAACCAAGTGCCAAAGAGATACAAACAATTGCGCTTAAAGGGACGGTTATAATCTCAAAATGATTTCTCGGTATGAGATAGCGGATGAATGTCTGGCGTCCAATAGGATGCCACATCCCCAGCTAAAATAAAATTATAAGACTTTTTTTTTTTTTTTTTTTTTTACGTTGACTTATGCTTGTCGTTTCAGAATTTCGCCATAGTTTCTAGAGTTGAGAGTTCCATTGTTGAGATTGCTTTTTCCCCTGCTGACTAGGATATATAGCTGGTCCTATGCAGTTCTAGGAGGTCCAGCATCCCAGGCTATACCTTCTTCTTTTGCTTATTGCTAATCACCCGGGGCAGGGGCAGGGGCAGGGGCACACCTACTGAAGAATGCGAAGAAGTTGCATGGGCTTTTATTTTTGTTGTTGTTTTTGTTTGTTTTGCAAACCAGAGTGCTCTTTCTCTAGGGTGCTAATTTTTCAAATCCCACTTTCCGATCCTTGTGTCACATCACATTAGCGAGGTAAATAATTCAGGTTACCATAATAAACTGTGCTTTCTCTCTTTTGGAAAGTGGGGTTGCGGTTATTGGCTGTCGTCTTATGCTTTCTTGTTCATGAATGTCGACCAACACGGTTATTTTCACTCAATATAGAGTGCTCCTTGTTTAGGGAATTGAATTCCACGCACTAAACTAACCTTATGTCTAATGGTTTTTGTTGTACAAGGCAGGTAAATAAAATACTATAGAACTCGTCTTGGTATCACAGCCCCCCCCCCCCCAAAAAAAAATTCCTTTCTCCCTGTAAGCGCCTAGTGTCGGTCAGAATTTCCATGGACAAAGTTTCTTTGCAAGGGCTTTTCACCTGTGGAACACATTACCACAGAACTACTTCTCTGCTGATTACAACATGTTTATCTTCCCATCTCGTGTCAACAAATTCTTGTCATACATTATCCCATAAGTAATCCAATGTTATACTATTGATAAGTATTAGTACGTCCATAGTGTTCCTCATATTTCAGCTTGGGATAATTCACGTCTCATTAGCACTTTTTTTTTTTTTTTTTTTTTAGAAGTTTAGAAGCTTTGATAACTGGTTACTCCAATATAAAAAATGTGGAAAACGTTACAGCGTGACTGCCTCCTTGCTGATTACAACTTGATTGTCTACAAACCCAATGTTACCAGATTCCTGTGAAGTGCCCCATAAACAGTCCGACGCAATTCATTCTATTACTCAATGTTAGTACTCGTATAGTGTTCCTCATCTTTCGGCTGGCAGTCATTCTCGTCTCATTAACACTTATCCTCGAGTTGCTATTTGCCTTGATAAGCAGTGAATTGATAATAAAATCAAAATACAAACTTATTACCATTGGATTTCCTCAAAAAATTTACTTGAAGAAATTTGCGTTTGATCTAGGTCAGTAAGTGCCGTGTGAGGACAAGTATTATCAGGATGGAAGATGACCCCCCCCCCTTTTCTGTTGACTAAAGAAGGTCGTTTCCGGGTCAACATAAGTGAGAATATTACAGAAAATCATGATTTAATAATTTGGAAGGAAAAGTTATAAGAAGGGCTATGACAACAGCATATTCTTTTTCATTGTTTCGACTCTCGAGTATATATGCTACACTATTGCTACACAGTTAGACATAATTAATCAACCGAGAACATCACTCTAGATAATAATAAAAAAAAAACGGGTTTGTATTACTGTACACATAGATTCGAAAAAGTTGTCAAAAAACAAATATATAACAAATAAATGTTATCAAAGGCAAGATAAGTTACTTTTCTACCAAATTGGATATATTTTTCGTGTTTTTATTCAATGTAACGTGTTTATTCAGCTCGAAAACTATACAGTGTTTACCGATGTATTGGAACATTCAAGATGGCGTCTGATTCTCTCTTTAACACGGTAAGTTTGGGAAAAGATGTTATAAATAAAAAACCGGATAAAATACTGCTAAAAACTCGCTCAATATATGTTACCGTGACATAGGTTGAGGTTGACATATAGTCGGCGGGTTTTTAATAGTATTTTGTATAGTTTTTTATTTATAACACCTTTTCCCAAACTTACCGTGTTAAAGAGAGAATCAGACGCCATCTTGAATTTTCGAATACATCGGTAAACACTGTATGTTTTTCCAGCTGAATAAACATGTTACGTTGAATAAAAACACAAAAAATATATCCAGTTTGGCAGAAAAGTAACTTATCTTGCCTTTGATAACATTTATTTGTTATATATTTGTTTTTTGACAACTTTTTCGAATCTATGTGTACAATAATACAAACCCAAAAAAAAACATATAATATATCAATGGATATATACCTGAGAATCAAAACAAGGAAAAGAATATGCTGCTGTTATAGTTCTAGTTATAAGTTAATAATGGTGATATGTTTAAATAAATAAATAAAACGCACACACAATTTTTTTTTCAGAGATATCATAAATTGACCTGAGGGTTCATTCGGGATTACTAAGATAAAACAATAAGAACTACTTTCTCAGACACTTTCTCGCTGACAAATTCAAAATTTAACGGTTAAATAAAAGTACTTTTGCCTGCGCCTTCTGAGGTAAGGAGAGGGGCCTAAAAAGAATATTTATCTGTCATTTTTTTTTTTTTTTTTCAATCAATCGGTGTTAGTTTGACTTCCTATCTACCAGGAGTAAATATCTACACCTTACGCCGCTCACATTTTTTTCAATACACGTAATCTTTTCTGTCAAACCATGATATTTCAGTTTCTTATATATTTACTCCAATGTTGTGATCAACGAAATTTTTATGAAAAAAAAAATTTGATGAAAATCATGTTGATTAAAATTAACGATTTATATCGATTAATAAAGGATTCATCCTATCCTTGTTCTAAATGTTTCGACACAGTTCGTGCAATAGACGGAAAGTTGCATTTATTAGGAACTTGTGATTTCTGTAGACCAAAAATTGACAGAGTAGTTTGATAGACTGTTTCGCACACACACAGAAAGTTACTTAATAATAATAATAATAATAATAATAATAATAATAATAATAATAAGCAGAACATGTGGATATTCCACGGTAGTTGAAAATTTTTAAAACACATAAATAAAATGAATAAAAATAAAATAAAACAAATAACGACGAATTTAAAACATTTTTTTAGTAAATTATTTTTTAACCTAAAAAGCTCAAAAGAATTGATTTTTTTTTAATGTAGATTTTTTTTTCAGTGAAAATTCAACACACAACACATTTTATTTTTGTTTTTCTGAATAATTTTTCTATATAAATTATAAAGGAACAGATGTCGATTCACTAGCACATTTTTTTTTAATTTTAAAAAGAATCTCTGATAAAAAAAAAAAAACTCAGTCTCCTCAGCATAAGTTTTTTTATTATTATTATTATTATTATTATTATTATTATTATTATTATTATTATTATTATTATTATTATTATTATTATAATAAAATAAAATAGCCAATTTGAAACCGTAAACAGTCATGTTTTTTTTGTTTTGTTTTTTTTTGTTTTTTTAAATTTTTGGAGAGGAAATAGTTTTTTTATGATTTTTAACTGATAAAGAGCAACTGTAAAGGGAGGTAATTCGTTTCTCATTAATTAATGTTTGCGATGATGATATTTTTATTTTGTGACACCGGACGTCGGACAAGTAAATTAATAATAATAATTATTATTATTATTAGTAGAAGTAGTAGTAGTAGTAGTACTAGTACTAGTAGTAGTAGTCACACAGGCCATCATCAAAGATTTCTCTTTGAGAACGACTTGTAGTGTTCTCTGTAGTCCAAGTGACAACAAGTCTCTCTAGATTTTCAGTACTCTCCACCTCCTTCAATAATCATTGCAGATGAATTTGCATTATCATAACAGTCGTTGGCAGTAATCATTGATCTTCACTGGAATTTGGGTGGCAATAAGCCTTCCCAAGGTCTTGGTCCTCTTTGCACTCATCCAATGGAGGTCTGGCTGGTGCTTTCTTTCCTTGGTCTTTCCATCTTATTATTATTATAAAAACAATATATATGTAGATGTATCAAATATTATTTGATGCATCTACACAAAAATGCTATAAGCAGATGCATTATTTTATGTATCAATTTTCAATATTTACTGCAACTGAACTCAATACGTGTGTACAACTAGGCAGTAAATTAAGAAAGTACATGGCAATTAAGCTATGCAAAATTTTCCATGTTTCATTACCATAGGGAATTGTCGGGTTAGGGATTTTTCTTTATTATAATTCCTTGTTCGAATTTTTGAAGGCTCCATGAATATTACAATTTATTCAATCTTCAGTTTCATCATTAAATTTCTTATATATAAACTATAATGTTGGTGCAAAAATATTGCCGTTTTTATATATAGTTGACCGTCAAAAACGACATTATTTTTGCATCAACCTCATAGAATGCAAATTTATAACGTATTCATTATTTTGAAATCATTACCACATGTATATATAAAAAATAACACAAATTCTATGAGCCTGACGATTCCCTATGGGAATGAAACGCAGAAGATTCTGTGTAGCTTAATTGTGTGTGTTAGTTGTACCTACTCGGCATTTCCCAGTAGTTTTTTTTTTTATTATTATTTTCATTTTTATTTTATCATTTATTGATTTAAGTAAAATGCCTAGCAGTTGTTACAAAATTATTAATAATTAGTTAATTAATTATCAAAATACATGAAAAAAATATAAAAATAAACCTTAATTATTATATATTGTTTGTTTGTTTTTTTTTTTCAGCATCCGGAGATCTGAAGCGTTTTCATGAAGGCCGCGAACCTTTCGATGCTAAACATGGTTACGACTGCAACTTGTTCACATCAGGAACCCGTCCCCAATGTGTCCGAGAGTTGTACTCTACTGCGGAAGTTTCACCATCGGTTGGTCTCAGCAGTCTGGATGGAATCCGGAAAGATGGTTGGAGTGGATCGACCATGTTCAAGTTGTGGCCTGTTGTTATCAAGGACATCAATATTTCAACTCCAGATTTCAACATGTCCAGAAAGGTAAGGTTAACTTAAGATTTATTTGGATTAGAATAAACACGAAACACAAAGGAGGTCGATACTACTGATCCGTGAAGGCACATCGACTAGCATGGTTCTGATCGAATCATCAAATCTGATTTTGTGTAGATTATTAAAAAGGGAGGAGGGGATAAATAACGAGTGGTCAATTGAAAAAAACACTGGTTGACTGTCTCTGCTGCTAATATAATCGCTGTACTTACGTATTTGTAAATGAGAGGTGTAGAGTAGAAAAAAAATATATCGTCCTTGCCAATCGGATTCCGGGGCACCACTCGTCCTTGCCAGTCGGAGTCCGGGGCACCGCTCGTCCTTGCCAGTCGGAGTCCGGGGCACCGCTCGTCCTTGCCAGTCGGAGTCCGGGGCACCGCTCGTCCTTGCCAGTCGGAGTCCGGGGCACCGCTCGTCCTTGCCAGTCGGAGTCCGGGGCACCGCTCGTCCTTGCCAGTCGGAGTCCGGGGCACCGCTCGTCCTTGCCAGTCGGAGTCCGGGGCACCGCTCGTCCTTGCCAGTCGGAGTCCGGGGCACCGCTCGTCCTTGCCAGTCGGAGTCCCACCCATGGCAATTTAATCTAACCCTGACATGCTTATCGTTTCAATTTTTTTGCTATCAGATCAAAATGCCTTAATATGAAATCGAAAATATCTTTAAATTGCAGTATTTGTTTTGTAAAACATGAAACGAACGTTTTTTACTCCTAGTATTTTAGCAAAACATTTCTGAAAATAATTTCTGGATTTTGCTTTTATGCTTCTTTCTCTGGCTTTCCTCCCGCTGCACAGATGCAGACTTTTTTAACTTTGCACTTTCTTCATTGTGGACCTTATTGAGTACAACTTCATTGATAGTTTGATTTTTTTTTATTATTAAATTTAACTGTATTTTTTTGGATTGCATTATAATCTATTCCCACCTGCATTCTAGATTCTTATTTTTGGGCCTCATGGATTACAATTTCATTAATTAATTGATCAAGTAAGTTAATCAGTTAATTGATTGATTTTTTTTTTTAATATTTTATTGATTATTATCCACAAAAAAGTTTTCTATATTTTCACATTTATGTTTACCACTGATACATTTTTTTTTTTAATGTTTATCCTCTGATGAAATAAGCTTTTTTTTTTGAACATCCATGAGTGAAGGATTTTTCTTTATTACAATTCCTTGTTTGAATTTTTGATGGCTCTATGAATATTGTGCTTTATTCAATCTTTATTTTCATCATCAAATTTCTTATATATATATTACGGGCGCCACTCCCGTGGGTTGATCGATAGAACTGCTGACTGTCAAGGTGATGGTTCTAGGTTCAATCCTTGGCTTGGAAGAGGTGCTAGTCTAGCGGCACTGATGAGTTGTGATACAACGAAACAGGACTGCATGTTGATGACTACAAATATATATATATATATATAGCTTAATTTAAAAATAAAAGAGAAAGTTCAATTCCACAAAGGAGACTTATCTGGATAATGTCAAGCTCAACAATAATTATTGGAGCTTATACAGTAGGACAACAAGAGTATGAAATGAAGACACGAAACTATATATTGGTAGATATAGAATGGATCATTTATTTAATAATGAAATACGGGCAAAATTTGCGGGATAGAAGGGACTCTTTATGCCAGGGCATTTCGAAGCCTAATGCTTCTCATCAGAAGAGTAGAGAAGGTTCTAGATAGCATGGGGAAGATGCGGCATCTAGCGTAAGGTTCTCTTAATCTCTTTCATCCCTAATGAACCTTACACTAGATGCCGCATCTTCCCCATGCAACCTAGCACCTTCTCTACTCTTCTGATGAGAAGCATTAGGCTTCGAAATGCCATGGCATAAAGAATCCCTTCTATCCCCCAAATTTTGCCTGTATTCCATTATTAAATAAATGATCCAGTCTGTATCTACCAATATATAGTTTTGAGTCTTCATTTCATACTCTTGTTGTCCTACTATATATATATATATATATATATATATATATATATATATATATTATATAGGTTAATCATTTACTTGAGACATACTTGTTTTGTATATACCAAAAATACTTGAAATAAAAAAATCTTTTTCATAAAGTTTTTTATAATGAAAAGGTTTTTTAATATAAATTTGGAAAAAAAATCCAAACACAATGAATGCCTTTTTATTGGGTTCCAGAGCATATATAGTGTAATATAACAATTTTCCAAGTTCCAAATATCAAGTTTTCTCCATTGTTGTCAAGATATCCATTGCAGTATTGTTTTGTATTGCGACTAACAAGTCTGCAAAATTATGTTATTGCTGCATATTTAGTCGCGTACTCATCAAATGTTTACCTTAAAAAACTTTTAAAAATACCATTTTACACAACCTACACAGTTTATGCATCTGAAACGCTCTGCCGTTTCTTCTCGTATATAAAAATGTGGAAATAATATTTTGTTGTAATGAAGAGAGGAAAAAGAAACAAACCAAATTATATGTTCATCAATGTTTCCTCTTTATTTCATCCCAAGAAAGTCTTGAAATAAAGATTAAACGTTGATGAACATGTAATTTGGTTTGTTCTTCTTTCATCTCTTCATATAGATGTATATTAATTATATATTTCTCTTAGTTTATCCGTCCGTTCCACTTTTTCTCCAAACTACTGGGTCAATCTGGCTGTAATTTTGCATGAACCTTTATGATGAGGTGCAGCGAACTAAGTATTATGGTATTCGTGTGATGCAAAGTTAGGATTAATGGGAATTAGTATTTAATGCAAAAATGAGCACAAAGTTAACCATATTCAGTCATCGATTAAACATAAAGCCCTCATTCTTAGTCAACAGTTAATAACTTTTGCCTAATAAGTCAGTTCACAGGGTGGAACGATAAAATTGTCGCTCTAGGAAAGACGATATGATTCCATTTCCGTTTGATGAAAATTGGCTTTCTTTTTCTTTTGTCCTTTTCTTTCTTTTTTTGCCTTTTTTTTTTTGCCTTTTTTTGTTGCAGACCATCTACTAGTTGGTCAGTTGTGTACAAATCCCAAGAGCGATAGGAGCCTTCTATCATGTCTGAAAGTGATACAATGTTAAACAAGCGAGATTGGAGATGTGCCACTGTACAACTCATGCTCTCTACCAATCCAAGTTATGACAACAGGACCATTGCCAGCACCCTCAAAATGCACCACTGGATTGCTACGAATAATAGGGACATGCTCAGGGTGATGAAAACAAAGTTTCCAGTCACGGTTATGGTCTTTGGTGTGGTTTCAAGGGAGGGCCACATCATGCCACCTCACATCTTCAAAGTCGGCTTGAAAGTCAACACCAAAGTGTACCTGGATGTGCTGAAGAGTGTGGTGATCCCCTGGGGCAATCAAGTTGTGTCTGGCAGACCTCGAGTGTGGCAGCAGCTGGACTTTGTTTGGTCACATGTCGAGAACATCACCAACATGACCTCCTACAATACACTGGCCAGCCTGATCACCGCCATTCACCGAGCTCCCACCAGCATTCTCCGAGTTCTGAACCCATATCGAGGCGGTGATTGAGGCTGAAGGCGGCTACATTGAATAGATGTCAGCTCTATTACATAATCAAGTTACCTGAATTGATTTTTTTCAATAAAAGTTTTAAAATAAAGCTGTAGTGTTTTTTGCTTTTTTAAGACATTTTTCTCATTCCACCCTGTACTCGATATAAGTAGAATGCAAATCCATAGCATATTCATTATTTTAAAATGATAATGCTCTGCAAAATAATGAATGTCATAATTTTGCATTCTTCTTAGTCACAATATATTAGCTCTGTTTGATTCTAAGGGTTATCTATTGAGCTTAAACCTATTAAATATTTGAATGCTACTCATAAGCTTACTAATAAGCTGAAATAAACTAGAGATAAATTCAGATTTAAAAACAAAAGTTAATGACTTTTTTACTCACAATTTATCTTTTATTTATATATATACATATATATATACACATATATATATATATATATATATATATATATATATATATAATGTCAATTAAATTACAGACTTTTTAAAATCTTAAACCTTATATTTTTGTTGCTATATGATTTCAGTGGTACTTATATGAAAATGTCAGGCGTGTGACTCCGCGTCGCACACCTGTCACCCGTGAGGTGAGTGAAATGCACGCCCTAGCGACAAGTACTATTAGACATGTACTTGTCTACCTCGCATTGTGTTGTCCAATGTCAACCTTCGGTAACCCAAGTCCCATTTGGTTTGTTATGTCCTCTCAAACTTGTTGTGCTCTCCATTCTTTTACCTTGACTCACAGTAATAAGAATTGTCTCCCCTACCTCTGTCAAACCTCAGTAATCATTTTCTCTCTCTCTCACTATATCCTACTCTTTCTTTTTCATTGTGTTGTCTCCGGCCTCTGTTAGACCTCAGTAATCATTTTTGCTATCACTATGTTCTACTTTTCTTTCCCATTGTCTTGACCCCTGCATCTGTCAAACAGCAGCAATCATTTTCCCTCTCTCACTCTGTTGTACTCTTTCTTTCTCATTATGTTGTTTCTTTTTTATTGTGTTGTCTCCTGCTTCTGTCAAACCTCAGTAATCATTGTCTCTCTTTCACTGTGTCCTACTCTTTTTTTTTTTTTTGTGTTGTCTTTTGCCTCTGTAAAACAGCAGTAATCATTCTCTCCCTCTCTCTCTCTCCCTCTCTCTCTCTCTCTCTCTCTCTCTCTCTATGTCCTAGTCTTTCTTTCTCATTGTGTTGTTTCTTTTTCATTGCGTTGTCTCTTGCCTCTATCAAACCTCAGTAATCATTTTTTCTCTCACTTTGTCCTACTTTTCTTTCCCCATTGTCTTGTCCCTTGCCTCTGTCAAACCGCAGCAATCATTTTCGCTCTCTCGCTATGTTCTACTCTTTCTTTCTTATTCTGTTGTCTGTTGCCTCTGTCAAACTTCACACGTTGCAATCTGTGTAATAAAAATAACAAAATGAAACGTTTAGGTTTAAACAGATGCTCAACTGAAAATTACAAAATCAATAAAAATATTCCCATCATCGTTATCTAGTTTTCAAAAGACTTCTGTATATTTGTGAACTCATTGCACTTGTACCCTCTTGACTTGCATATGTAACAGAGCACATATAAGCATACGAGAGAAAATCAGCAGCAGCTGTAGAGTAGCTGGCTAGTGAAAATATTAGCAGCAGCAGTTAAAGCATGTATGCAAATTAGTGTGTGTGAGTTTGAATCACAAGGAAAAAGGTGAAAGGAAAGATGGACGTGTAAACACGAAGGCAAGCAAGCACTGGCTTGTGCCAGCATCAGGTGGCGGCGACACAAAGACTTTTAAAAAGCACATTTGTGCGCAAAAGGAGTTTGGAAATATAATGAAATGCGTTGTGTTGGAATAACCACAAATAAATGCATTTCATTTGCATTTTAAAAAATGCGGAGTCGGATTTTAATTTTTTTCCTGTTTTAGTTGTTTGATTCTTTGCGACGGTACCAGACAGAGTGTGGGTCCGAGAGGTTTGAAGTGTAATGACGCAGTTAAAACGTAACGGCAACAGTACACATACCTTCTGACAAATTAGATTAGCTGCACCCCCCCTCTGCAAAACATTCACAACAAACACTCGACTAACTACAACCACTGACAACAATTTACACTGTTTACTGTAGACGTACAGAGGTGCTGGAAATTCTTCTATTTTAATAGCTTCTTGCCTCGAACTGCTAGATTTTGGAATTTACTCCCTGCTTCCCTAACTGTACTAGCATGCATGTTTAAATGTAATGTGAACAGACCTCTTGCTGCTCAACTCCCTACATGCATAATCCAAAATAGTAATTCCTTTTTGCCAAAGTGGCAATATGCTTCTTTTTGGTCGAATAAGAGTAAAATAAGACCTGTATTGAGTAAAGTTGTCAGATCAAACGGCAATAAAACAATATAAGATTGGCAAAGTTCATGGCCGATTAAAAAATCAAGTCAAGCATAAGTGTTGGAAAAAATGGGAGAAAAAATTAAAGTGTTGGAAAAAATGGGAGAAAAAATTAAAGTGTTGGAAAAAATGGGAGAAAAAAATTAAAGTGTTGGAAAAAGGGGAGAAAAAAATTAAAGTGTTGGAAAAAATGGGAGAAAAAAATAAAAGTGTTGGAAAAAGAGGAGAAAAAAATTAAAGTGTTGGAAAAAAGGAAGATAAAAATTAAAGGGTTGGAAAAAAGGAAGATAAAAATTAAAGGGTTGGAAAAAAGGAAGATAAAAATTAAAGGGTTGGAAAAAAGGAAGATAAAAATTAAAGGGTTGGAAAAAAGGGAGATAAAAATTAAAGGGTTGGAAAAAAGGGAGATAAAAATTAAAGTGTTTGAAAAAAGGAAGATAAAAATTAAAGTGTTGGAAAAAAGGAAGATAAAAATTAAAGTGTTGGAAAAAAGGGAGAAAAAAATTAAAGGGTTGGAAAAAAGGGAGATAAAAATTAAAGGGTTGGAAAAAAGGAAGATAAAAATTAAAGGGTTTGAAAAAAGGGAGATAAAAATTAAAGTGTTGGAAAAAAGGGAGATAAAAATTAAAGGGTTGGAAAAAAGGGAGATAAAAATTAAAGGGTTGGAAAAAATGGGAGAAAAAATTAGTGTTGAAGAAAAGGAGGGAAAAAATTAGAATTAGGCTCTTTTGTCTCTGACTACCATGCAGATTCAACATTACTTCTTATATAAATACTAGCTTTGGTGCCCGGCGTTGCCCGAGTGTTTGTAGGTGTGTGTTGAGCAAAAAAAAAAAAAAAAATGTGATAGTAGGCAGGCAGGCAGGCTTGAACCCGTATTGCGAAGGAGAAAAGGAACATGAATAATAAAAAAAAAAAACAATGTGACATCTTTGCTGTTTCGTCCATCACCAAACCGTAAGTGACAAAGGTTTAAATTGAGGCTAGTCAGTCGAAAAAAGGGGATGACTTTCGAAAATATCGTCGAGAAAAGCGACCCCTCCTTTTAAAAAAGTGCCTAGTTTAGGGTGAAGGAATTAATGTTTTTAGCCAATTTTTCAATATTTGTCGTCCAAAGGGTCGAGCTTCAAAACGATACTGATCTCGTGAAAATCCATATTATAGATTTTTTTTCTTTACAAAGTGAGTCACCGCTTATCAAGGCCTGAACACTACTAGATTGAGAGTTAATGAGTGAGACAACAGCGTAATGGTAGAATTGGGTAGAATTTTATTATTTAAGAGGACAGCCTAACAAAGAACTTGCTTACATTAAACTTGAAAACTATCATGTTGTAGTGAGCTGGAAAACAGTCCAGTGGTACAGTTTAACAGGCGGGTAGTTCTAGAAAAGAAACTTTATTCATGGAATGTGCATTTAGATTTAGGTACAGATAGAGTGGTGTAAATTGTTGTCAGTGGTTATAGTTAGTCGAGTGTTTTTTGTGAATGTTTTGCAGAGGGAGAAACGGTAGATTGGAGCTCAGACGAGCACTTGCCATGGTCATTCCATGTTCTTTAATGGTGTTGTTACATTTAACAATCAGGACCCAACACGTTGTCTGCAGATTCAGTCGCAAAGAAACAAACAAAAGGCATTTATTGCCATTACATTCCAACAACACAAGTGCATATTTTTTGTTTTACAGTTCCTCTCGCATCGATATGTGCTTATCGAAAACTCTGCCATATCCAACATGCTGTTTTAAAAGCCTCTCACCTAACCACACGTTCATCTTATGCCAGCACACCTTGTTGGTCCTTTGTCACTCATGTGTGTCCTCATCGCTTGCCGTTCACGTGTCCTTTTTTTTTTTTTTCTCTGCATTTCTTTCTCATCTCTTCTTCTGCTATGACGTCACTTTGCGCACTGGCTCGGTCGTTTGCAAATGTGTTACACGGCTGTTGCTGCTGCTTCTATGAGCGCGAACAGCTCTGTTACATCTGTTATCTAGACGAATTCAAAATTGACTCCAGAATCTATTGAAGGATGATCTGTTCACTTCCTTACATCCCTTTTCTCACAGACAGAAGAAATGTTAAGTCTCTTTCTCTCTCCCTCTCTGTCTCTCTCCCTCTCTGTCTCTCTCCCTCTTTTTCTCCCTCTCTGTCTCCCTCTCTGTTTCTCTCCCTTTCTGTCTTTCTTCCTCTCTCCATCTCTGTCTCTCTCCATCTCTGTCCCTCTCCCTCTCTCCATCTCGCTTTTCTTCCCCATCCCTCTATCTCTCTCTCTCCCATCATTTATTTCCATGAAATATGCTCAACTGATAATGGCAATCCCTGATTTCTCACCATAAGACATTCTCACTAAAAATTTGTTTCTGCAACACAAAGGCTTTCCTTTCTTCTTCCATGTCTTTAATATTAAGAGAAATTTCTATGGACTAAGTGTCTTTGCAAAGTTCTCCTGTCTGTGGAACACATTGCTGTAGGACCGCTTCCCTGCAGACTACAATATGGTCATCTTCGAATCCAGTGTAAGCAAGTACTCATTGTGAACCACTCCTGTCTATTATATTAAGAGCAGTTGTCTGTGTGTATGTTTGTATGTCCAGCTAAAGCTCTAAAACTACAAAATAAACCTCCACAAAGTTGATATATTCTTGATTGGCATTACCTCTGATGAATAATATCTAAAATTCAGAAAAAATTATTCATTCTTTGACCTTAAATTGGCACATATATTTCGTCAGGAGTTTTTTTTAACAGTTATTTTATGTACTAACTGAAGGGGAGTAAATCAAGGAATTACTTCCCTTATGCCTCAAAAGTCTATAGAAAAGGGGTTTGGTAGGTTTTGGCATTGCCCAATCTGGTGCAGCCGATTCGGCGTCAAAACGGCGCTTCGTCAGTTTAGTCAGTTTTTTTTTTTTTTTATATTTTTCAAATTAATTCAGTAAATGAAGATATTTTTTCTTTGAATAAAATTGAAATAAAATAAAAAAAAAAGGAAAAAACTTAAAAATAACCGTGTTTTATTTAAAATACAACAAAAAATAGACAACACTCAGTTGTCAACAACGAGGTTATATTTTCATATTGTTTTTCTTAATTAAAAAGAGAGCTTAAAAAATATTTTTAATTTTTTTTAATCCTTAAAAAATTAATTAGAAAATAATTCATGAAAAAGCGTGACTTTTCTTAAAAACAGTTAAAATAATTGTTTTCCATAATATTTTTAAACAAAATTATAAAATCTTTATAAAAATGCTGATCAGCATAGTCAACGCCAAATTGTCCCTCTGTCGAATCTACTGAGCCGAATCGGTGATGCCGAAATGGCTCATCCCTAGGACTGGTTTCTTCTGTGGAATGCAATGATTTATTAAGTTGCCTGATGAGGAATTCTGGTTTTAACTGATCATTTGTCCAAAATATTAGCATGTCCAGTGTTGTGACCATATAAATTTGTTTATATTAATAAAAATATATCTTGCTCTTCTTTTATTGAGCACTCTTAATAACCTTATTAAATTCATTAGTCATCACTCTTGAATACCTTTAACCTGGTGTGTGTGTGTGTGTGTGTGTATATATATAGCTTAATGTGTAAGAGGAAAAGAGAAAGTTCAATTCCAATATATATATATATATATATATATATATATACTAGCAAAAGTACCCTTCGTTGACTGGGTTTAAAATCAGCCTACAGAAAATGGACTCTGATTTATGAAAGTATGATAGGTTATGAAAAGGAAGGGTTGTAAAGAGATAGCTTCGAATTTGGGGGTATCCAAACCAAAGCAAAATATGATGAAAATAAAAATAAAATAGATAAACCCCATAATTTATTATACATACCTGTTCACACTGAAACACTTATCACAATATTCTGTGGATCTATATTAAAAAAACCTTGTTAAACTTTGTGACATATTTCCATTCTATGGAGGTCAGGTCCGAACGAGCATCCCACAATTTTATTATACCATATTTCTTCAAACTGAAACATAATTCTCAAAGTATACTTACGCAGATATATATGAAAAGTCTTTATTAAAGTTTGTGCCTATTTCCATTCTATGGAGGCCAAGCACAAACGCAGACCCCACAATTTTATTATACCATCCTTATTTAAGTTAAAACATACTTATCAAAGTATTATTATGTACATCTATATCAAAAACACTTGTAAACGTTTTTTTTTTTTTTTTTTAAATTTTTTATTTCCATACTTTGTGAACCAGGCGCGAACGCAGAACCCACAATTTTAATGAACCACCATTCTGCAGGATCAAACATATCCACTCCTGTGTCTCGATGTATCTTCTATCATTATATGTAATTAGTTTTTTAAAATAGTCAACCATATAGGAGCCTATTCGTGACCAGACACACACACACACACACATTCAGCTTTATATTATAGATATTCTTTTATTTTACTTTATTTTTTACGGGGACCACTTACCATTCACTCCTCAACTCCATTTCCTGCTACTCTGACCCCCCCCCCCATTTGTCTGTATCCCTTTCTTTTACGAACCCTAATAATTATTATTAACAGTATTTTCATTATTATTAGTAGTAGTAGCAGTGGTGGTGATGTTGGAGGTAGTGGTAGTAATATTGTTACTACTATCTTTATTATTATCATTATTATTACTGTCTTGTTTTTACCGCTATTATTATTATTATTATTATTATTATTATTATTATAATCATCATTATAATTGCTGTTATTATTATTATTATCCCTGTTATTATCCCCGTCATTGCTACCATAACCGCTACCATTATCTTCATTTTCACTGTTATTAACATTAACTTTGACTTTACTTTTATCACAACTATTGGTAATATTATCTTTAATGTTTATTTTTAATGTTTATCTTTATTTTTGTTTTTATCTTTATTTTTATCTTCAATTTTACTTCTATTTTATTTTCATCTTTATTATTATAATTTTCATTATTATTATCTTTCGTACTATTATAATTACCCTACTATTATTTGGTATATTATTACCACTCTCATAAGTAGTGATGGTTTCCTTACTCCTCCACTTTGCCATCTATATGTATCCTTAACCTTTTGTATCAAATTAAACACACTCATACTCATTGCCATCCTAATCTCCGACCGCCCCCTTATAATCATACTCCCTATATCATAACAGAAGAAACTTAGAAATATATTGCCACAGAGTACCCTTCAATTTTACAACCTTACATACCCGCCCCCCCAAAAAAAAAATTATGAGCGATTTTAGAGCCGCCATTTGCCGTTTAGGTTGCACCAATCAAAAATACCACTCCATAGAAAATAGACACCCCACAAACTGTTAAAATAAATTACCACGCAGCAACAATTCACCCCCAATTTAACCCTAATACATATACCCTTTAATCTCAACACTATGTTAAAGACCATATACAATCTTATATATCATACTATATATAACAAGCTTAAAATAGTTTTTAAGGGGGTCAAGAATGGGGCAAAATTGAAAAAATCGTTACACATTTTGTACATTCATCCTAGTTTATTTTTAATTTTTAATCAGTTCATATGCGTGTCATGTTGGTACAGTGGTAACGTCACCAGCTTTGAAAGCTACAGTTTTGCTTTCGGTTTTGATTCTAGCTGATGGCACCCTAATACTTTTTGTTTTTACTTTTGAAATCACGACTCTATAATAATATATACGAAATCTGGACAAATTAAAATATCATATTTAAGCGTATGTTACGATGATCCCTTCCACTTGTATGTATATTAGTGTTGGGACGGTTAATCGGAATCGGATAATCAACAAATTTTTTGTCTTTTTATTATTTAATTTTGTTTAAAGTAAAATCTTCCATTGCTGGTAATAATGATAAAATAATAAATATTTATTGATTTTAAACTGTAAGTAAAGCTAAAATCTATAGATCATCCTCCACAAGTTCATTTTTTACGTTTAGGAAAATATCTGCATATTTAACATGTGTTGTTTTTTTTTGGGGGCGGGGGTCAGAAATCAAGGAAAATAACAACTCTATAGTTAAACATTTAGAGATTTATAAAGAATCGGAATCAGAAATTTAGTTCAGAATCGGTAATTGTATCAGAATCAGGGGGGAAAAATATTAGAATCGTCCCATCACTAATATATATATATATATATAAAATTTATTGGTTGTTATGTATACTGCAACTTTACAAAGAAATCACAACTCTTTTTATGTATTCACAAACTATTGAATATTTTCACCATACACATGTATTATGCGTATTATTTCAATGCACAAAAACTAATGTCCTTTATTTTTTTTTTTATTTCAGCATGCACCTCTCAATTTTAACAAGTGTTACAAGACGTTAAAAGAACCACATCGCTCGCAGACGGTGCATTCATTCGACCAGCTTAACTTTGATGTTGACGAAGAAGATGATGAGTCAACTTCCTGTTACGATGACCAGCATCGCTTATCACAGTCTCAGCCTTCGATTTTAGTCTCGATTGACACTTCCGGGGCCGGATTTGAGAGGATGTGTTTATTCCGACGTTCCCTGCGTGAGCTTGAAAACAACGCCTTGTCTTCTCGCTGCACCAGGAGACGCTCAATATCCGGCCTGCCAGAAAGTATAATGCAAGAAATACGGGACTTTGAAAGTCGAAAGAAATGCTCTGATAAGATTCAGCCTCGGAAACATCCCCGGACGTATAGCTTTAACGATATCGGCCCACTTAATGGACGAGATGAAACGTTTGCCAAGTACTTTGACGAGATTGATGCGAAGATGGAGGAGAAAACCGAGTGGGAGAACCTCGCAAAGCAGTCCTTCTTCTCCAAGTTTATCTCCTGCAACAGATCACGGTCCCTGCCAAGGTGCACACGGTCGAAATACCAGAAGATTGATCGGGGCTCAAAGCTAGCTGACCGCAAGTCAATTCATGTCGATAACTCAGAGGAACATTTCAGTCTGGACGACAACTTGTCTCTAACTTCGGGCAGCTTCCGACGCTATCAGAAACGCTCAAGTCTAATCGGTGACAAGATAAAGAATTTTATCGGTGGCAGCCACCGGCCACAAAGGCAGTCACTGAACCTCGACCTTTTCAAGACACCGCTCACAAGCCATGAGTGCTTGGACGAGACCAACTTCAGTTTGGCCAAGACGTTGAGTATGCCTGAGGGGATTGCAGAAACTCAGCCTCTGAAAACCCCGGAGAAGAATGAAGAGGTGAAATGTGCTCAGTATTACAACTTCTCAAACAACACGCTTCCTCGGGCACAGGCTAAAAAGTATGACTTTCCTTGGGAGAGTCTCCCGAAAGACTGGACGACATCTGTACGGTTACGAGAAATCTCAAAACGGAGAAAAGAAGAGCGGCAATCGTCATCTGGTGGGTAAAGAAAGATTCATTTTATATTTTTATTATTTTCATTTTTCGTCTTCATTTCTCATTCTAAGGCGTTTCATGAATGACTTTGAAATTCGCTCCATATCGATATTGATGTGGGGAATTTGTTCAGTTAGCCGTAACCGGGTAGATGTTCTAAGTAATTTGCAATTGTATTATAAGTATCGCCTGCACTGAAGATTGAACCTTCAACCTCTAGAAGAGTGTCACTTACAACTGAATACTTTATTCATTACACCACAGGTCCTTGCAATCCATTGTGCAAAAAAAAAAAAAACTCAAGATGAGAACAGTAGTTTAAATAATATAAATTATCAATCCTCATCTCAAAAATTCAGAAACGAAACGTTTATAACTAATTTAAAATTTTTAATTTTTAATGATTATTAAATTATTATTTTCATATTTCATCATTGTCTCACGCTGAGGTTGAACGTTTATATATATATATATATATATATAGACTTTATACCACGAGTTTCTAGTTTAGTAATAAGGATGATAAAACAAGGTGGAGATAAAAATAAAATATTTAAACAATTAAATAAAGCATTTGTTCGTTATCCTGATGTTTTTGAATCGTTTAAGGTAAACCAGACTATATTAATAAAGGAAATCCAAAACTATATTAGCAATGTATAAAATGTATTTATAATTACATATAATAAATTTATATTAAAAAAAAAAAATAAATAAATAAATAAATAAAATGTATATATGTAAAAATATTTTTAACCTTTATATATCTAATTTTAAATAAGAATGTAAATATACTAAATACTAATCATAGTGGGGGTGATAAGTAGTTAAATGGATTAATCCTAATCTTATAAATACAAGACTGATAAATTAAAAAATATATCCATTTTAAATGTGGAAATTGATGAATCGCACAGGTAAGAAATTCATTTTTATAGTATGAAAAGGTTAGTAATTGTAATTAAGAATAGGAAATTGGATTAAATGTTTGTAACATGTCTTCTTCCTAAGATTAAGGGTGGTGGTGTTTGATCAACACTGCTGGGGAGCCATGATGCAATATACTGTTTTGTTTTTAAATCCCCGAAACAGTGTTTCATGGTAAACAACTGATGATCCCTTGAAAAATAAATTATTGGTATTATAGTAAATTCGAGAGCGAGTTGATGCAGTGATTGCAGGTGATTAAATGACTTACTGACTAGATGGTTTTCTAACGAATGATAAAAAATGTTTTTTTTGTATAGTTTTAAAGGGTAAAAACTTCACAGACTATATATATATATATATAGTGTGTTTTTTAGAAGCAGACACTGTTACGCAAGCTAGAAAAGTCTGCAAATGACATTGTCTCCACATTAATGCGGATAAGACAAAGTTTATGACTTTCAATATGAAAGGATAGATCAGGGCTTTGGCTGGATCAACACTGAAAGAAGTCGCTGAGTTTACATATCTGGGCAGCAACATAGTTTCCACAGAGAGAGATATCGAAATTTGCATCTCAAAAGCATGGGCCGCATTGGATGAACTTCAAGGCTAATTGACAAACTGAAAAGGCAGTTCTTCAGGGCAGTGGTAGAGTCTGTCCTTGTTTACGGTGCTACAGCCTGGACACTCACCAAAAGATTGGAAAGAAAACTAGACGGCACATACACCCATATGCTGCAAATAGTATTAAATATATCTTGGCAAAATCATCCCATGAAGCAGCAACTTTATGGCAATCTACCTGCCATATCTAATACCATCAGGGAGAGACTCCTACGATTTGCTGGTCACTGTCTGAGGAGCAAGCATGAATTGGCGAGTGATGTATTGCTATGGACTCCACGACACAGACGCGCAAGAAAAGGACAACCTAGATCCACGTACATAGCACACGACGCCAACTGTGAACCTGAAGGTCTGAGGCAGCTGATGGAAGACAGGAAACTCTGGAGAGGAAGAGCCACATTGGTCCAGGCAAGGAGCCCTCCTGATGATGATGAAAAAGTCTGACTTTACCAATTATAAAAGTTCTAAAATAAAATTGCGTTGTTTCATCAACTAAAGTCGTGCAATTCGATCTTCAGTTGCATGTTTGCGATAAATTTATTTTCTAATTAAAAATAAACTCTTTAAATCATGCACGAAAAAAGCAGTTAATGTTAACATTTACTTTGTTGCATACGTATTTTAAATAATCTGTTTTTACTACCAAATTTAAAAGGAATCAAATATAACTTATGGACAAAGATTCACTTCTTGTCAGCCGGTCCTGGATATGACCTAAAACTATATCCGATGGTGAGGCCCCACCTTGCGGGCTTTGGGGAGTGTTGAGCCACCCTTTAATTGCCATTGCTCCCATGTCCACTCTGACCCGGAGTGGTAGTACCTGTTAGGGTCCCGACTATGGGTTAAATAGAATCTGATGTAAAAAAAAAAAGTATACTCCATTAAAAATCGTTCCTCAAAATAACTAGATTCGGCATTAAATAACCTGAAAAAAGGTTGATATGCCGTAAAACAAAAACAACCAACCAATCTTGTCAGCCAATTTACTTTTGGAGAATTTCCTCTCTATTACATTAGACCTTCATTGGGCCAAGGGAGATAACTGATTCGCCTATCTGAACACTCGGTACCTAGGTACTGGGATCATGGGCATCTCTTATTTTAACCAATAATCCCATTTATACATTTAATGGAAACATAAAACCTGATTATATATTTTTGTACTATTCGAATTACTATTCTCATCTTCATTGTTATTTTCACAACATTTCAGCTGATGTAACCTCCAATCTTCAGTTGTATTTTTTTCAAACTATAGGTACAACACATAAGACCCATCACTAAAATACTTTTTTGATGTTATTAGTTCATCTACTTATATAAATTTATCACTTAATTTATAAATATCTATATAATAACATGCTACAGCATTATCTCGCATTAAAAAACAAAATAAGATCATCCAATTAGCAAAAATGGTGATTCGTCATAATTTGATTCTTTGAACTGGAACGCTACAAATTTTGGTTTCAGTTTCAATTCTTACTGATGACACCTAAGTCATATTTTTTTAATTTTGAAATCACAACTATATATTGGGTACAATATAATATTAAATTAAAAATAATTGGGTACAGCATAATATTAAATAATTGATAGAGAATTGACTCTATAATAATAAATATGAACGCTAGAAAATTAAAATAGCATATTTTACGACAGGACAACGCCGGGCATCTCCTACTAGTACTTGTTTAAACCATCCTCATAAGTTATCAAATTTTATTCATTCCATTCCTCATTTGCATTCCTCTCATAATATTCTTCATCATTCAGCTGAAAATGTCTTTTGATAAGTGATGACTCATTAGTTAAAAAAAAAAAAATTCTATTAATGTGGTTTTTCTTCTAATCTCTTCAACAACTTATTTTTTTTTCTCTCTTCTCTTCTATGCTTTGCAGGTAACTGGAGTTGCAGCACGAGTGCCCGTCAGTCACTGGAATCGAACCGGACCAGCTGCACCACACCCACAAATGATATGGGAGGCGTTACATCCTCCGCTTCCTTCCACTCCCTCGGGCAGGACTCTGGGCGAGATTCGGCGACTGAAACCGACGATAGGTCAGTAGTGTTGAACTTCAACTACTTTACCCCCTCCATGCCACTAAAACCACAGTCCTCACCGCTACCACCACCATCACCATCTTACTGGCAGCACGAAATGCAGTTTCTGACTTTCAAACCGTATAACAGCAAGGGCAGGGCAGCCTCTCCTGTCTTTGACCCAGTACCTGTGCTTAGCCTTAGGGATTATTCCACGAGCCTTAGTAGAAATGATTACAGTGCCTTCACACTGCCTGATATTTGTGAGAGGGGTATATTTTAACTGCCACCGAAAAAAAAAATAATAATAACAAAAAGAAAAAAAAACAAAGAAAACATTCATTATTATTTATTTATTTATTTATTTATTTTTTTATTTTTTTTTTTTTTTCAGTTTTTGATCTAATTTCTGTATTTACAGACACTTTTCAAGCTAACTTTTAACATCTATATAAACATATGCTACAGCATTTCATGTTCGTATGTATGTACGTTGTCAACTTTCACACACTTTAAAAATAAAAAGCAGATCTTCCCATCAGCAATGATGATGATTGGTGATTAATCTGATGATTGCTAAGGTACAAAATTCCAATTTTATCCACTTTAAAATGAATTGTTCCAAAATCTAATCCTATTGTTCTCTTAACTAAAACTACAATTTTAACTGAATCATTTCTTTTTTATTTAATAGTATTAACTTTGACTGATATTTATTATTTCGCTAGTGGCTGCACCGCGTTGGCACACACAACGCCAAGTCAAACACAAAATCGAGTACACTCAATACTGTCTTAGTATCAACGCTTACCCTGTGAACTCAGAGTATAGGAAATTCCCATATGCATAAAAAAAATCACTGAAAAAACAAAAATACCCTAACTAAAGGTAAGGATAATGAGTAAACGTTAGATAAAATGATGGTTAAAATTATTACGAACTTGCCAGGATTCGAACCTGGAATCTTCTGATCCGTAGTCAGACGCGTTATCCATTGCGCCACAAGTCCTGTCTGTATGCCAAAAGATTTTACTGCGACTGTATACGGACAGTGCTAAATTCTGTTGACATGGGCAGGTAACTTTTTCGACAAGTTTACGAAACGGCCCAAAAACCCTTATTTCAGCTTTTTATGTGACTCGGCGTTGTTCGTTACGAACCATGTATAGATAAGGACAATCTAGGGACTCACACCTTTCAGGAAAAAAAAAAGAATTTTTTAATTCGGTGCATCCGTTCAAAAGTTTTATTGGTATATATACACACACACACACATAAATAAACATTTAGAATTTTATTAACGGTATAGATAATGAATATTATTATTGACAATAAATTCTACAGATTGATGTAGAAATCACCATGGAATTTCCACGTATTTCTACGGACATAAAGATTTCATTCCCTTTTGAGCAAAACATATTTGAGGCCCAAGTTTAAATCCAACCTTTCTAATATTACCCATCCCATTATTTATCATATATTATATATATATCTAATATTACCCATCCCATTATTTATCATTTTATCATGTATATAGCATAATCACGTTGATGCAGTAGTTTTCATTCGGTCACCAAAGTTAAGCAATATAGAGCCTGGTCAGTAGCAGATGGGTGACCATTTGAGAATAACAGGCTATGTATCTAAAAAGATGTCGACATCTTCCTGCAAGAGCTGCAAAAATCTAACTTTTGACGGGGATATGTATATGGAACTAGGGACTGTTTGTGAATTTGATATTCCCATGAAACTTCCTCTTTTGGAGGAAGCCAGTTCAACCTGTTTAGGGTTAGTGCCGCTTCAGTATGGTACAGTATCGTTTTATCATACTTGTTTTTAGATAATTACTCCTCACTTGAGAAATGGAGGATGCGAGGAGACATGATTCTTGAATAAAACAGCATCAAACCAAATTTAAATGTACCTTTCAAAGAGTTTTTTGTTGTTTGTTTTTTTTACCCCAGTGCCAAAAGAGTAAAAAAGCTTGTTTTTATTTGTAAAGAAATTTGTACCGCTTGTCCAGAATTCAACCTAATTAAAAAGACAAAAACGCAAAAAAAAATCTTTGTATGTACACGTTATGAAACAAAAATGTTACATTCCAAAAATCACATAAACAGATCAAGCAATTTTTTTTTTTTTTTTTTTTGCATATAGAAATCATTTTTTTTATGTCTTTTAGCAATTATTAGTACATTGCAGCCATACATGGCTGATTTTTATCTCTATTTAAATTTGGCGAAGGATTTTTATTCTCGGCCCTCAAAATCAACTGAGATTAGACCATTCCTGTAATGATCCGGTCCCTGTTGATTTTGTTACGGGAGTTTCGTTCTGTGCAGTTCTAGGAGGTCCACCTTTCCAGGCCTTGCCTTTTCCCTTTGTGAAGGGGTTAGTTTATTGCTGATCGCCTGAGGTGCCCTCACAAGGGAATGCCGACGGGACTGCCCAGGCATTTTTTGTAAGTCAGAGTGCCCCTCCTTGGGGGTACTGATTTCTCAATCCCACTTTCCGACCCTGGTATTTAAGTTCTTGCAGTGGGAGGAAACTGAACATGTTTTATCGCTATTTCTGGCGAGGTTGTTAAGAAGGAGGTAACAAGTGATGAATGTTAAAAATGGCGGAGCGAAATACAGATCCTAACTTCTTCATAAAATCTGATTTTCTTAGTAAAAAAAAATATACATAATCAATTTACGTCATTTTTGTAATATGACATTTTCGTTCTATGACAGGTATGTACGTCATGAAGATTTTTTGCGTTTTTTTTTTTTTCGTTGAATTTTGGACAAGCACCACGCTTTCTTTTTTTTTTTTTAATCGAATAATGATAAAAAAAAATTAGGTTGATGAGTGTCTGTAAAAATCCTATAGCCATCATTTTTCTTTCTTTCTTTAGACATTAAAAAAAAGAAAGAAAAAGATTTGGCCTCAAATGAAAAAGAACTGTTTTAATATGCATACTAACAAACTTTTTTTTTAATATTTATTCTGTCATATCCTTGCCCTCCCTCTAGAAATTGGCTCGCTTTTCTTGTTTTTTCAACTTTGATTTTTTTCGACTTTGTTTTTCGTTGATTGAAGTTTTTAACCAAAGGAAAAGAAAAAAAAATGATGCTTCCATATTTTTTTTTTTTTTTTTTTTTTAGTGGACATTAGTATTTAGATGTTTGTTTATGCTTTGTTTGTTTTCTAATGTGTTTTTTCTTTGAACTAAAACCTTTTTATAATTAATAATAGTGTCAAACTTCAGAGACCTTTTTCCTGCTTAACATAACAATCTCGGCTAACTTTTCAAATACTGTTTCAACTTCACTTCCGGTTGTTACTCCCCATATAAGGATTTTTTTTTTTTTTTTTTTAAATAATAATGTTATTATTTTGAAAAGCTTCTTAACATGGAAGGTGGGGGTGTTTCCTTTATCCACTCTGTACTTTTTTCACAAAACGGTTTAATAAACAAAAGATACAAAAAATCAAACGCAGTCTAGTCACCGGAAGTGAAGTCGAAACAGTGATTGTAAAGATAGCCGAATCACTACTCATTTTATGCAAACCTAGACAAGTAATATTTAGTGAAAATAAGCAAGTAGTTGTTTTTATATATATGTTTCAAATTTTTCTCATCTCTGAATGAACTGAACTCGTGGTAATGTGTAATAGTCGTGGTCAGAAGATCGTGAAAAAAATTTGTATAGCTAACAAATGCTTATATATATATATATATACTAAATGTGGAATCTTTTCTAATTAAAATCTATTTAGTATTGTGCATGTAAAGCTGAGAAAAACACGTTTGAAATGTTAACATTATGACAATAAGCTAAATGGAAACAAAACGGCTACAGAATTTGACTTGATATCGTGTTAATCTAAAACCGAAACTCGAATCTCCACCCAAAATGATTTCTCATTTAATAATATTTATTTAATATAACAAATATTATTAAAAATACATAATAGTTAATAAAAACAACGTAAAACCATTTTTAATGTTTCTACAGAATTTATTCTGACCGCGACCGTTAATGTTTACCAACTTCTAATAACACTTGCATTTATCTACATGATAACTAAAATCGGTGCTTATTCAGATTGGCACTTATGGTTGCAATTTAAAGTAAAAAAAAAAAAATACAGAAAAGTCTGTATGATGTACGTACTTGTTACGGAACAAAGATGAAATAGACGTAATTTGATCAAGTAAGCGAGTCAGTGTTTTCATCGGCCATGATTATATTCGATGAAATGAAAAAGGAAAGACAATTCAAATTGAAGTTGAGAGGTCACAAATGTTGAATGTTATGTTCAACGCAGTTTTGTAATAAAATCGCTAAAATCGTCCTCTTCCCCGATGCAAACAGAATTTTTGTGAAATGTTGAACGGTATTCTACTCAGTAAATGTCTGCGCGTTACTTACGGAAAAACGGTTAATTAAACTGCAGAAGCACATGTTAAACTACACAAGTTCTATAATTGAATACCCCCACCCACCCCCAAAAACGGAAAACATGAAAATGTTTTTGTAAACTCGTGAAAACTTTTTTCTTTTTTTTTTTTTTATATCAATTAAAAAGCATTAAAAACTAGGGAACACAAAAAATGAACCACATTCTTTCTTTCTTTTTTTTTCTTTTTTTTTTTTTTTGAAAACTTTGTTATTTAAAACATCCGCACAATATTCCTCCGCGATGTGATAAGGCCATTCACTACTCGCGTGCGCACTCGAACGCATCATTTAAGAAAACACCACTGAAGGCGGTGAAATGGCGTAAAATAGTTCCAGGGTTCAGAGGTTCATACCATGCAAACGGTAAACTTGCGACGGGTTTGATTATCAGATTCGTAGTCAGCGACATCCAAATTAGAGTAGTCGGTGACGGTGTTCTGTTGTAGCATAAGGTAACATTTACGAAAACTACTAAATTAATTTCCCTAATTTTGGGAATATGACGTCTTTGTAACGAATACATACATCATACAGACTTTTCGTATTTTCTTTACTTTTAATTACCGCCATAAGTGCCAATCTGAATAACGTAACATTAGAATTTTTTTTAGCCAAAAACAATGCGGAGGAAGACCGGAAAAGATGAAGTAAGAAAGAAAAACAAACAGATATAGACGAGTATGGCTGAATAGAGGAGTGTCTAACCTTTATTTGACTATCATTCTTCACTTCAATGTATAATTATTTATTACCAAGTTGCTGGTATGTCCGGTGTATGTAAAGTCCGTGGGTGGTGTGGAACTTTGATTAATTTCGAGAGAAAGGTACCTCTCTTTTTCAAAATAGAAGACAAAATACATTGAAGTGAAGAATGATAGTCAAATAAAGGTTAGACACTCCTCTATTCAGCCATACTCGTATATATCTGTTTGTTTTTCTTTCTTACTTCATCTTTTCCGGTCTTCCTCCGCATTGTTTTTGGCTTTAAAAAAAAAATATATATATATATTTCTTTACCAACAATGCTTCAAGCAAACTACTACCTACTCTTATATATATATATATATATATATATATATATATATATATATATATATATATATAGCAAGAGAAATCCCCCTTTTTTCTTTTTTTTTTTTTTAGTACGACGTATTTTATCTTTGCAATAAGATTTTATATCCAACATAACGATATAAATTTTATATTAATTGAACAATTTTACAAATAGATGCTAACACGTTTAGTTTTTATCGATTTTATTCCAGTGTTATAAATAAATATGGTTATTTAATGCAACATAGGTGCACTAAAAATCATGGTTTCTTTGAAGCATAATGTTTACTTAGAGAAATAACTTTTAGCTTAAAATTTTCAAAATCACAGGAATGTTTAAGTCTTAAATTCAAGACAGAAATTACGACCGTTTTTTACTTTAGGATAACAAAGCAAGAAAGATAACTTTTCCCAACTTGGTTTTATTTTTTATTTTATTTTATTTTTTAGCAATTGATTAAACAAAGAATTTCTATTCTAGGTTTTATTGATTTAGAGAATAAACTAAAAATACAATTTCGTTAACTATGTTTTGGAAATGTCAGACTTCAGATCAGCCCGTTTCATATCTATATTAGTTTTTCTTTGTTTTATTTTTGTATTAAAATTAAATATTGAAAAAAAAAATCTTTACTATAATTGTAAAAAAAAAAAAAAATTAAAACTAAGTGATGGAAAATAAACGAATAAATACGAAAAAATCTTTGTTAAAATTAATTATTTTTTTAAAAAATTAAAAATTAAGTTGAGATTAGTTATCTTAAGTTGGGATTAGTTATCTCCCGTTGCCACTCTATAATTAAAAAAAAAAAAAAAAAGTTGAAATTATTTTTTATGGCAAATTCCACTTATTGTGTTCAGTTTATGCTCCTAAACCAAAGGAAAGTTTGAATATTTGAACACGAGTCTGTCATATCAAAGAACCATTTTTCCGTTTTTTATTTTATTTAATGAATATTCATGATGGTTGTGATGTTCTTCGTTTTAAGAAAAGTGTTAAAATCATTTCTAGAATTGAAGAAATGGTTGAAGTAACTCTTTGATTTTATAAATTTATATTTAAAAATATATATATATTTATAAATTTATATTTAAAAATATATATATATTTATAAATTTATATTTAAAAATATATATATATTTATAAATTTATATTTAAAAATATATATATATATTTACATTTATATAAAACAGATTAATTCTTAGTCGAAATTCTATTTCTAAATTAATTTTTTTTTTTTTTTAAATATTTCTGCGTAAACGAGTAAATTGGTCATCTTAAAAATAAAGTCAAATTATTAAGTTTGGATCGGCAATCATGAAGAAAGACTGATTCATCTAAGGGACGTAACTCTACTTTTACTAAGATTTTTTTTTTTAATTTAGGACACTAATTAAGGACAGAAAGATACAACTCTTTTTGTTTGTTTCAAACAATTTTTTCCCAACTACTTTATTTAATGTATCAAAAATGTAAATATAATATAATATTGTATTTTTTTGTTTGTTTGATTATTTTAAAAAATTTTTTACATTTATTCGAACGTTCAAGAAAAATTATGGTGCTGGTAAAAGATGCGTATAGTTTCGCTTTAAACAAGGAAATGTTGTTTTTTCAACTACTTTATATAATGTAACAAAAACTAAAAAAAACATTTTTAATATATAATAGATAAATTTATTACGACACGACTATTTTTTTTTTTTAATTCTTCAGAGTTAAATTTCATGATTGCCAGTACCATAATTTTTCTTTAACAAAACATTTTAGTAAATGTAAAAATAAATTAATAAAATTATCTATTATATTTACTTTTTTTTACATTAAATATGGTAGTTGAAAAAAAAAAAAAAGTTTTCTCTTGGAAGAAGAAAAAATAGTGTTATCTTTCTTTTCTTACAATTAGCATCGCAAATTATCGTATAAAACAAATTTCTTAGAAGTAGAGTTACGTCCCTTAGACGAATTAATCTTTCTTCGTTGTTGACTTTGGATCTTTATAATCAATAAAAAGAAATCGGCAGTTTTCAAGAAAAAACTTAACATAAAAAAGGAGGTGAAACAAATATCTAATTATTTCCAAAATTCTCCCTATATTAAAAAAAAAACACTTATAAAGAAAAATTTGTATGATGTATGTACCAATGACGAAACGAAATATATTCCAAAAATCAAGTAACTTAATCACGTAGTTTTATTTTTAAATAAGATAATGAAATTTTATGAATATCCGAGGAGTGACTGTCTCAACCGCCATTTTCAAAAATCTCAAGAAACAAAGGGATAACTGAACAATTCATACTTTTATAGATTTATGTTGCAATGCTTACAAATTCCCATTACTCGTTTTAAAATGATTTTCTTTAGAAAAATAAAACTACTTGATCAATTTATGTCATTTTTGGAATATGATTTTTGCGTTTCATCACGGGTGCGTACATATTTTTTTTTTCTTTTTTTTTTTTTAATATGGGGAATTTTGAAACTGTTAAAAAAGACAATAACATTTACTTTTCTACTTAGCCGCTCGTGTGTGTGTGTGTGTGTGTGTGTGTGTGTGTGTGTGTGTGTGTTAAGTATTTTAAAGTGTTTTTTTTTTTTTTTCAATCAAAAAGTTTGGTCAACTATGTAATTTTAGACTGGCAAACAAAGATAATTGACATACATTCGGCAACTGTCTTTAAAGTGTGATTTTTTTTTTAAATTTATTTTTTTATTTTTTTATTTTTTTTTTTTGTACTCTTCTCTTTTTAGTTGCGTAGAAAAGTCAATTTTCATAGGTTTGGAAACTACACGTTGATTTTTTTTTTTTTTTTTTTTTTTTTTTCGCCCCCATCCCTAAAAAAAAAAAATCTAAAAAGAAAAAAACATTAAGCAAACGCCAGGCAAGTTTGGTTCTGCCATTTTTAAGTTTAACTGTTTGTGTTTAGATTTCGATGAATAATTAAAATCCGATAAAGGCGTTTTAAAATATTAAAAACACATGAAACATATAAAAATGGACAGGTAGGTATATTGAAAAGTAACTAATATTGCCTTTGGTAACAGTTATTTGTTAGCTTTCCTTCTCAACCCTTTTTTTCTGTTAACTTCTCTTGAAAATTGATTAAAAACTGCTTAATATGATGATCATTACTAATACCGACATAAATTATTATAAAGGAAAAACCGTTAATGAAAATTAGTTGTAAACAATTTAGTTTACTTTGTTGCTGATATGCGTAAAAAAGAAAATGTTAAAAGTTTTAAGCCATGTTATTGTACCGTAAATAGTGTTGAGATCTGTAATCCACATTCAGCCATTTTTTAATCCGAGGAGAACGAGTGAGAGTCACATCTAAAAATGTAGATAACTGCATTTTTACGGTTATGTATGTTCAAAATGTTGAAAATACAGTTATTGGTTGTTTATGTTCAAAATGGTATGTGGAATATTTACCCATGTTAACTGGGTAAGATTATTTTTATATATATTATTTATTTATTTATTTATTTATTTATATATTTATTTTTTGAAGCTCCTGGTTTGAAGCCGGGATTAAGGGAAATCCTCTGGAAATGAATCCCATCCCTTTCCAGAGAGACGTTGATAAACGAAATCAGAATTATTATTGAGGCATCCTATTTTGTTTAAAATATATATCGTATTTGTTTAAAATAAATTATTGAAAAAAGAATCTAAAATAAATTTAGATATCTCCCTTATTTTACCACCCTGAAACAAAATAAAAAATAAAAGTCGAGATTACTTTATCTGCCCTATAAAAGGGAGATAATCACGTTAATCTGATCCTATAAAAAGGGAAATAATCACGGTTATTTATAAAAGGGGAGATAATTACATTAGTTCTCGTTAGAATATCCAACGTTAAGCAATGTTGTGCTTAAGAAAATATTCCGCCCAGCAAAAGCGCCGCTGTATAAAGGTGTGCTATCCTTTCTGAGAACTAGGCACCGCCAAAAATGGCCGCAAAATCAAGTTGTTGTTGTTTTTTAAAACTAAATTACATTTATTAAAATCCATTATTTCTGAGTAACTTTTTTTTTTCCAGAAAGATAAAACCCTGAATTTTATCATATAGAAAACAGAATAATGTAAAACTTTTTCTACTATTTTTAATTCAATTTTAAATGTTAAATTTTCCCAAAAAGTTAACAATTGATATTTTTTGTCTTGCACAAATAACGTACTTAAATATTTTAAAAAAAAGGGTTTTTGAAATAATTTATTTATTCATTTATTGTCTAACTAAGATTTAGGATGATTTTCTATGAGAATATGCAAAAATATTATAATATAAGTACCTGAATTTCAAATAATTCCACTTATTCATATAGGTAACCAGACATTTCGCGTCGCCGTAGAGTTCAGATCGACTCTGTTTACGTTTTCTTTTGATGAGACGAAAACTATGGAAGACCAAACAGGCCAAAAAAACTTATTTTTCAGTGACGAAAATTTCAATGTATTATTAAGCTGAGGCTGGCCAGTACCAGATGGGTGACCATTTGTATGAGTTTGGTTTTTAATGTGTATGTGTGTGGGGGCCAGGCTCCCCAAAATGGGGGGAGGGGGCAATTTAAAGCAGAATAAAAAAAATATATTTCAGCGCGTTTGGTCCACCGTAGTCGAAAGGCGGCAAACGTTTTCAAACGAGATCGAAAAAAATGATGCTATTTTTAACACAAAGGGCACAATATTTATCGAATTTTTTTTTTTTTTGTATCGATTGTTCAAAGCATGCTCTGTTTAATAATGGTCATGCATTATTCGGCTCGCTAAAAAAAAATTGTTAATTTATTTATCAAAAATTTTAAAATGGCTTTTTTCGTCTAAATATTAAAAAATTTTTTTTTTTTGTTTTGCTTAACTTAAATTAATTATTTTACTTAACATATTAACCGAATTTCACACTTCAAAACTCAAAAGCGGGATAATTAAACACAATCGAAGTTCTGATATTCAGACGTCAAAATAAGGTATGCAAACAATTTTTTTTTTTTTTTTTTTAATCTATAATTCTGTCCCTTACAACAACACAATATGTTTTGTTCAGTTTCAGATGATTATTTTAAGCATATTTGTTCCCACTTCAAAACAAGGGGGGGGGTTGTAAGCAAAAAAAAATATATATATAAATATCGTTTATGAAAAATAAGTACACTGTTATAAAGTTCATTCTTCTCCTAATAATCGCTGAAAATTTCGTATTGATCGGATAATTACCTGATTTTTGGTAGATTTTTAAAAAGACGGTCCGTCAAAAAGTACTGACCTGCCCCCCCAGTTTTGGCGGTGCCTACTGAGAACTATAACGGGTGACAGATTAGCATTTTGTCAAATGGATGACTCAAAGCATCCATTCCAATTGACTCTATAAAAAGGAAGATAATTATATCACTATACAAAGCACCAAACTATATTTAAAAAAAAAAAAAAGTATTAGAAATTGTGGAAGCATTTTTTTTTAATCATTTTTAAAACAGAAACATTTAAGCCAATTTTTTTTTTTTTTTTAATCTTATTACATGTTTTGAATTTGGAGAAAAAAAACTGAACCTTTTTTTTATGTTACAAAAAAAAAATCTAACGTCAGTATTTTTACTTTTTAAAATATTTTTTATTTGCCTTTTCAAAACCCTATATACCTGCTTACCATGTTATCTTCTGCAGCCTACATTTTTTTTTAATATAATATTAGGGGATCATACTTGCACCACACGCAAGGGAGGCATTTTTCTTACTGATTTATCGATTGAGCTGCATTAATTAGGAATGGACATATTATAATTTCCTACGACTGAAAGTAGGGATGGCCAATCTTTTTTTGCTTATTGAACACCTCAGAACCATTTTATCATGTGTGGATCCCATATCTGCATACAGGGTGTCACAAAATTAATCATCTAGTTTTCTATTTTTAAATATAAGGTAGCATCAAAAAAGATGGTTGATTTTGAGACACTGTGTATATGTTTTTTCTTATCAAATATTTGTTTCTAGGTTATTAAAAAAATAATTAACAATGAATCCATTTTGTTATTTTTATAACATTAACTCCAAATATTGAAAATTTCAATAAACCCAGTCCATTTACTAATAAAATAAATAGAAACTTTTTTTTCCTGGGGACCCTCTTAAAACTTCATGGACCCCAGTTGAGTATCCCTGCTATAGAGTTTACCATCTTTAGAGATAATGGAATTTACACAGGTAATCATGAAGAAAGGATTGTAGAATTCTTATTTCATCTCTCCTGAATCGATATTGCTTGATTCCAGTGTCAAGGAAAAGTCCAGAACTATCGGAAACTATGCTGAGATAAACATTACGTTCTTATACAAATTTGGAAAAAAATTTTAATGGAATTTATAAAAGTTGCCATGTACTTTCAGCTCGTTATATTTACAGTTGGCTTCCAAGAATGTGGAAATATAGTATAACTTCTTTATTTATATAAACATTATTGGCTGCATATTTGCATACATGTTTCAGTTGCGATTTCTTTTAAAATGCTACCTCTTCAAACCAAAATTTTGATGTGAAGATTTCAGCTTGATGAGGTTGCATTTCAAAAACAACTCCAACATGTGCACACATATGTAGCCAATAATGTTTGTATAAATAAATTGTATATAGACCCATTGCAGTATCTGCCTGCTTAACGTCACTTGCACAACACAATGGCAGTTCAAAAGCTGGTTGCTATGATTATGATAAATGTTGCAGCTGATTATCCTGAACTGTGCTTTTAAAGACGACCCTCTTGAGTAAATGTGGTATTATGGTGACTGAGATGAATTTAGTTAAGAGTAGGATAGACAATTTTAAGTAATTGTGACCAAGGATGACCAACAGCACCTATTTTCCCCACATTTTTTAATAGCTTTGTGCTTAATTAGTTTAAAATGTGAAAGGAATTGTTTGAAGGCTATAACAATGCGGTTTGTAGGAAACACCACAGACATGAGTTAGCATATAAAAGAATTAATGACAATATTAGAAATTTTCAATTATATTACATTTATTTGCCAACAGATTGACATCAATACCTACCATTTTGTACGATACATTATGTTGGTAAATAAACATAATATAATTGAAAATTATTGAAAATTTCTTCTAATATTGTCATTATTCTTTTATATGCTAACTCATGTTTGTGGTGTTTCCTACAAACTGCATTGATATAGCCTTCAAACATAACTCCTTTCACACCACGCACAATGCTTCAAACAAACTACAACATCCTTATTTAAATTATTTTTTCTTCTTCTTACTTGGTTTTACTTCTCTTTATTCCCCATGTCCGACACATAAGATTGAAGCAAATTTTTAAAGCTGGGTGATCTTCCTAACACCAGCCCCCCTCCCCAAAGTCCTTTCGTTGAACGTCACAGGAACTACTGCTTCCATGAGGATAGCAGGATAGTCCGTCAAGCTTAACTCCACTAGATCCGCCGTGTTCTGTCTTTGCGTGTGCATATTAACAGGATTACCAGTATTTTTTAAAATGTAAATCTTCATATTTTCTGCAAATGAATATTTCAAAGTGTAGCATCTGTTCTATCCAAAAATTGGTAAAAGAATATTGTGGGGTTTTGCATACACACTGGACGGAAATGAAGATATTTCACAAATTTTTACAAAGGTTTTGGGGATAGACTATCCCCTCCTGCCATAACTAGATTTATTCCGAAGCTACATCGACCAGAGTATGCTTAGATAACGGTTTCAGTTTGAACAAAGTAGTACAATAATATTGTGGGGTTTGCGTTCGTACCAGATGTCCATAGAATGATAATGGTTGTCTTTATGATTACTGTTTGCATTTCACTTCCGGTAGCCCCTTTTCTACGTTAATATATTTTTTTTTTAAATAATAATAATAACGTTATTATTTAGAAATATTCAATAATAATAATAATAATAACGTTATTATTTAGAAATATTCAATAATAATAATAACGTTATTATTTAGAAATATTCAATAATAATAATAATAACGTTATTATTTAGAAAAGCTCGTAACATTGAAAATGGAGGGTGGGGGACTTTATCTATTCGGTACTTTCACCTAACAATTTAATAAACAAAAAAATATCCTAAAACCTCAATTAAAAACGAAAAAGCAACCGGAAGTGAAGTGAATCGGTAATCATAAAGATAATGTATAACAAAAAAAAGGATACAACTGTGGAATGTTCATGGGTCTCACTTATAGGGAGATATTTTCCTTAAAAATAAATTGAAAAATTATGGACAATCAAGAAAGGGGGATAGAAAATATATTTCCACAAACAGATGAATTTGAGTCTAAACCCACCAAGCTTCTAGCTCACAGATTACAGGTTTGAAGGCTAAATTTCCGGGGTCACACAATCGTATGATATTCAAGTATTTACAATAATTATTTTCGCATTCATATATACAAAATTGTTGAATAACATGTATCAGTTTTTTGTTTTTTTGTTTTTTCATTTTTATTAAATTTTTTTCATTAATATTAAAATATAATTTAAAATAAAATTTACAAAATATGTATTCCTGGCATTTCCTCTTTTTTTTTTGTTTTGTGAAGATTTTTTTTGAACGAGTTGCTGTTTGCACAATTTTCACAATTTCATATTAAACAAAATGTTAAACAAAGGGAATGTGTATTCGCTGAACATATTGGGGTGTTGCTAGCGAGCAATCAAGAAAAAATAAATTAATGAAAGTTTTTTTTTTCTTCTTTTTTTTTTTTTACATACATGCACAGTCTGGTCTCCAGTCTTTAATGTTCACTTTTTCATGTGTGCCGTTCTTTGTATGATTGCATCTCCTAGTTGCTGTTGATCAGCTGTTTAATTTAGATGAATAAAACTCAAGCATGGAACAATGGAGACTTCTTACGATTTCAAAGCTTTTATTGAGGAGAGAAATCCGTTCTTAAGGGGAGAGACTTAAAAAGGCTAAAATTAATTCCTTCTTGCTTAATTTTCTTACTTAGCCTTAAAAATTATTGACGAATGAACAGTCTTGAAGAAATTTACTTAGATTTCTATATTGTCGGGCATGTGTGGTCTGATCGCTTCCTCGGCTCAAACTGCCTCAAAACTCTGTCCCGTCCTGGACACGTGAAGTAATTCCTGTTTGATAATCAACACCTGCATTTCTAGCACATTTTGTCTAGAGAGCTGACTTTTGAACTCTCACATCAATCA
Source organism: Euprymna scolopes (assembly GCF_053919585.1). Lineage (NCBI taxonomy): Eukaryota > Metazoa > Mollusca > Cephalopoda > Sepiida > Sepiolidae > Euprymna > Euprymna scolopes. The sequence goes on from NC_136519.1 coordinate 33,731,157, forward strand.
CACTAGATGTACCGGGTATATTTCCATTCTCCATAGTGCTACTGGAAGCGGTGACAAGGCAAATCGGTTCCTTCACTTTACGATACGGTGGCCTTAGGATACTATTTTTCCAGGTTATGATGTGGAATATGATATTTTTCCGGACCCTGGTTACAGTATTTACCTTGCCATACGGTGTTATTTATAATGTTATTTGATTATATACATGTGTTTTATATACTGTACTGTATTTTTTTTTATTAATTTATAATACCATATCCCCGGGTTCTACTGTATTTGTATTTTGAAGCGGTTTATTGAAATAAAATATTAAAAAATGACATTATTAGAAAGTATACAATAAAAATTAAAATTATACAGATAAAAAATAACAAAATTAGTCTTTATTTGCACTAATTGTTATTTAAAATGCAAATAAATAAAAATTGTTATTTTATTTGTATATTTTTAATTTTTATTTGTATATTTTTAATTTTTATTGTATATTTTTCAATAATGTCCTTTTCTTATATTTTATTTCAATAAATCGATTCAAAGTACAAATACTGAATAAAAAAGTGAAGGAATTGATTTGCCGTGTCACCACTTTCGGTAGCGCTCCACAGAAAATTAGGGAAGACTATATATATATATATATATATATATACTTCAGACTAAAATTATCTAAAAACCATTATAACTATTTGCACATATTTTCTCCTCTAAAGAGATGGTAGATATCGAAATCCTATAGGATAAGGAGTTATAATATTTCAAATGTATTCTTTGTCTTACATAGATTAATAAAAATCTTTTGATTTGAAATTTAACCATTTCACGTCATAAATTTTTTAATTTATTGAATGAATAAAATTTTATTTTATATATATATATGTTTATTTAATCAATGAGGGTAGATAGTTCTTATTCTGTCAGACAGACATGACCCGACATTTGAAAGGTGTCAATTTTACCTACACTCTTCTGGCGGTTGAAAGTTCAATTTTCATTACAACCGATATTAACTAGTAATAACCACTTTTTACTCTGTCATGGCTGATAGAACGAGAATAATCTAGCCGAATGGATCAAATTAAAAGTACAGCTCAAAATTTCATATAGATTCTTCAGTCTGACCTAAAGATTCTTATGTTTGACACAATGCACCTGAAGGTCGGAGGTTACAGAAGGCAGTCACTGGCAGCCAACCTTCCCCTTGCCCACTTTCCCCATATGGCATAATCACGTTGATACTCTGGTTCTCGTTAGATCACTGAAATTAAGCAAAGTTGAGCCTGCTAAATATTAGAGAGGTGGCCTTTTTAGGAATACCGGGCACTGTATGTGCAAGAACGTTGACACCTCCTTGCAAGAACCTAATGTCGTCATCTCCCCTAACCAAGATGTACATATGACTGGGGACCGCTTGTGAATTCAATATTCCCTAGACACTTCCTCCTTTGGAGAAAGCTAGTTCAACCCACCTTCTGCATTACTTGCTATCTTAGATATGATCTGACTCTACCTGGAACAACTTCCTTAGATGTTAGTTTGAAGGCAGCCATTCCTTCTTTTCCAGTTTCCCACTAGTTGGCATTGGCCTGATTGCATTTACGATATAAACTCACTGAAGGCAGTTTGCAGGCAACCACTATTTTTCTTTATGGCGAAAAGGCCCAGAATCGACCGACCCCCTCCCTCTCCTCCAGCGAGCAAGCATTTACCAGGATAATCTTCCTTAGATAAGTTCTCATAAAAGAAAATAGTCGTAACTCTTTAGTAATTGTCTAGTGACATATGGCCGAGTGGTCCTAGACGTTGTATCAAAGTTTACAGTTACTCAAAGGTGCTGAGTTCAATCCTGAACGAAGGCAGTGAAAAGTAACATTCAAAACAGAGAATCGGCAGCTGGAGTCCGAACACGGTACCCCGTAATAATAATAAAGGGTTGGGTTCGAGACTCCTAATAAACGGTTCCCCAGTTCGATACAAAACACCTGATGAAGACCGGAGGGCGAAACGGCCGAAACGTTGTGATGATAACAACCAAGATGAGGAAGTCAGTCCGACAATCTCAATCAATCGTAACTCTTTATCTATATTTACCATTTTCTGTCTTATATCATACTTTATAATTTATTACCCCAGAAACAGCATTAAATTATAGACACTAAGAATTAGTGTTGGGACAATAAATCAGAATCGGGAATCTGAAAATTCGGAACTTTTGAGGGTATTGGAAAAAATTGTGTCTAGTTTCTGATGCCAAAACCGATTCTTTTTAATTGTTATTTTTGTTTAAAATTTTCTTTTCCATTGCTGGTATTAATGATAAAATGATAAATATTCGTTGATATCAAACTTCCAGTGAAACTAAAGTCTATAGATCACCTCCAACTCTTATACGTGTATTTTATGTTTGTGAAAATATATACACATATTAGATGAGTTTTTACAGTAATCTAAAAAAAAAAAATTTTTTTTAAAGTGCACAAAATATTAAATAATACTAATACACATATTAGATGAGTTTTTACAGTAATCTAGAAAAAAAAAAATTTTTTTAAAGTGCACAAAATATTGAATAATACTAAATATTTGAGATCTTAAAAGAGTCGAAATCTGGAATTTAGAAAAGAATCGGTGGTTGTGTCTGAATCAGAGAGAGAAAGCGGTGAACAATTGAGGAATGAGATGAGATTGGGGGGGGGTAAAAAAATGTGACAGAAGATATATGAAGAGATGTTACACTCTTTAGTTTAACTTTTCTATTTTATAATCTATGTTTCCGGACGACACCAAGTAGTCTTGCTAGTTGATAAGAGATAAAAATTTCAAATTTTTTTTGGAGAGAAGTTCCAGAAAATAAAAATATTTTTGTTCTTTGTTTTTTTTTTTGTTTGTTTTTTTTTTTTTTTGAAACACGAAAGTGTCATGTTTAACTTTTAATCCGAGACTAAAATTATACTTTTACAGTTTAAAGGCTTACAAATTACTTTCAAATAATGATGATAATGATGTTCTGATAGAAAAACACCCATTTTTTATTTTCTATTAATCAAAAAAAAAAAAAAAAAAAAATGAGATGTGACCAAGAATGTATCGAAAGAGATGTTGCACTTGTTAGTTTAACATCTGTATTTTGCTATCTATATCCCCGGACAACACCAAGTATCCCTGCTTGATGTTAACTGAAATAGAAAAAAAAATATATAAAAACTTTTGGGAGAGAAGTTCCAGAAAATAGAAACATTTTTGAAAAAAACGCAAAACTGCCATTTCTTAATTTTGGCCTTTAAACTTTAATCTGGGCTCAAAATTACTGTTTACAAGCTTAAAAATTACTACCGAATAATGATAAAACGTCCATTTAAAAAAAAAAAAAATTATTTATAGATTTTTTTTTTTTTTAATGACTGCCGTATTTTACTATCATGATAATTCAAAAGTATCTTGAATTAAAACAAAAGTCAAATACTACACTTATTTTACATACCTATAAACCAAAATGAAAACAATTTTCGGTGCTTATTCGAATTGGCACTTATGGCAGATATTAGAAGTAAATAAAATACAGATAATTCTGTATGATGTATGTACCGGTCACGGAACAAAGATGTCATATTTCAAAAATTATTTAATTTGATCAAGTATTTTTGTTTATGCAAGAAAATTTAATTTTATGACTAAGCAAGTCATAGTGTTTTCATCGGCTATGATTAAATCTGATGAAATAAAAAAGGGAGAGACCAATCAAATCGGTGTCGAGGTGAAAAATCAGCCTTATGTTCAATGCAGTTTAGTAGTAAAATTGCTAAAAATCGTATATTTTGATTGTCTTAGTTTTAAATAAAACTACTTGATCGATTTATGTGATTTGGGGAATATGACATCTTTGCTCTGTAACGAGTACATACATCAGACTTTTCTTTATTTTTAATTGCCTCCACAAGTGCCAATCTGAATAAGCACCTAATTTTCTAACCGACCCCGGTGGTAAAAAAAAAAGAACCCTTAATTCTTATTTTTCCGAAATATCTGGTAGTTTAACATTTCAAGACCTAAAAATCCTATTTCCCTATTTAACCATTTGCAGAAAACATTTTGTTTTTAAACAGTTTTATTTTGTGAAGGCTTTCTTTTCATTTATTTTCTGTGCAGTAAATGTTATATTTGCTCAACGCTTTTCTGTGCCAATAATGAAAAGGAAATGACGTAAAGGGAAGCAACTCTTGCAGATAAATATCGCATGTTAAAAAGATAATGTATTATTTATTTGATGAGAAAAATAAAAAATTAAAAAAAAAAAAAAAAAAGACTGTTTCTTTGTTGGATATATTTTTCACTTTATTTAATTACTGCTTTAGTTATTTTCTAGAATGGTGGTCGTCTCCAAAAAAAATTTGTTACATTTTTTTTTTTTTTAATTGTGAACAAAAATATGATTCTCAACTTGGCTAAAATTATATTTAAACTGCAGATAAATCATACAAAATTTTAAGGGATATAATTTTTTGAATTATGATTGATTTATGACTTCAAGAGCATCTTTTACAATTCAAGAATATTTATGACGAACTCCTAACACAACAGTCATTTAATGACAGTCCTTATTTATTGTCTCTCCATGAGGGAAGAGTTAGATATGCTGCTCCTTTTTTTACAGAATGGTCTTATAAGTTATATATATATATATATATATATATATATATATATATATATATATATATATATATATATATTTTATAGAGGGAATTATACCGGAAGTCTAAAAGAGCAAATTTTAATTTAACGTATTAATACTTAAAAAAAAAAAAAAAAAAAAAAACAGTGCTCATAGTACTGTAGCTCAATAAGCTCAATAGGTATATTTATCCTAAAGCTATATCAATATTGAGGATAGAGATTAATAATTGTAAATTATGAATCAGTTTCAAAAGGAGAAACGAAACAAAATCAAATTGAATTTACGATCGTTTTGGAAACGATATTAATTTGTCAATATTAATAAAATGAATATTGTTTCTGAAATGATCGTACACTCAATTTGATTTTGTTTTGTTTCTCCTTTTGAAACTGATTCATAATTTACAATTAATTTATCTTTATCATATATATATATATATATATATATATATATATATATATATATATATATATATTATGAATAATTTACTAAGGTTTCCAATGGGAATCTTAACCCACCATGTTTTTACTAATGTTACAGAGTTGGAAACTCAAACTTTGACTCTAGAATTCCAAAATATCCGCCGTTAGAGGGTCCTTTTTAGGCGTTTCAATATGGGCAAGGTATTTTTGGGATGAGCCGTTTTAGTGAGAAATTTTCATTGAAAAGTGTTTTTAGGTTTAAAATTAAATGTGAGAGTGAAAGGCATGTTAGACGATTAACAGAAAAGATGAGTTCAACGGTATGAATTCACAAACTATGTAAATTTTTTTTTTTTTTTTTTAATTTTTTTTTTTTATTGCGTTTTCACCCCAAACAAGGCAAATTGCCACTTTGGTGTAGGGGGCTACTATCAGGGGCAACAACTACTGGGGTAATATGTAGGGATTTGGGCAGCAAGATGTCAGTTCACGTTACACTTGAACTTCTGCACGTCAGTACTGTTGGGGAAGCAGGGACCTGGAATGGAATTCCAAAGTCTAGCGGTTCTGGGGAAGAAACTATTGGAGTAGAAAGATCTTTTACATCTAGGGATCTCTACAGTGTGGGGGTGGAATTTAGCAGCCTATCGGGTTTGTCAAGGGTGATCACGTCGTGGGGGCACAAGTGATTGCATTTCATCAGAGCATTTACCACTAAATTAGATGAATATGATTCTAATTTTTATTTTTATTGCTTTTTGAAATCCTTTTGAGATGAGGCTTCATAATTTGTGCATTCATTCTTTTTACGGACTGTTATTCTCATCTTCATAGCCGTTGTTGTTTCACCACATTTTGGCCAACTCATCCTCTGGCCTTCTTCAGATGATTAACCACAGCGGGATAGAAATGTTGAATCTTGTAACTTGTAGTAATTACTGCCTTCCATAGTTGTTGTCTCATCGTGTTTTAACCAAATAATTCTCTGGCTTGCTTGGGTAGAATTGAAACTGCTGTCTTCAGACAATGCTCACTTGAAACCGTGGAGACTCAACACCTTTATCCACTGCACCGCAGGCCCCAAAGGGCGATCAAGTTTGGATTTTATGGTCTTATAAATTCAATTTTTTGTTCTTAGCTGGTCTTCCATTGTTGGGTCATACCAAATGGTATTATATAAATAATACATCTCGTGCTTACATTTAAATATTATGTTAGTATTTATTTGCTTTCCCATCAAAGTAAAATGTGACACAAGGTCATTTTTAAGTGGAGTTAAACCAGATCCCTGAAAAAAAGGCAAACGGGGCACTCGTTGGGACAAAAAATAATAATTGTCCCAGTATAGAGGGTTCCCCCTCCATTGACCGAGACAAATTACCTTAAGTGTAGCATCAGACCAGATACTACACTTTGATCCCGGCCCAAAGGCCAAGAACAATAGAAAAAAAGCAAACCTTTTTTTTATTTGAATTTAAATATTATAAATATTTGAATTTAAATATTATATTTGAATTTCAAAACCTTTTCATGTTTATTAAAAGATGAACATGATTTGTATTTACTATCATGACACTCTAAAAGTAATTTTGAAGCCTTTAAACTGTTGAATAATAATTTATGGCTTCATTTTAAGCATAACGACAAAAGTTAAGTGCCATAAATTTTTATACTTCTGCACCAAAAAGAAAAAAATAGAATTTTATATATATATATATATATAAAAGAACCAATTCTTATCAATGTATTTTTATGCTTTTTTTTTCTTTATGAATTTTTTAACCATTTTTACCAGTGTAGATATGTTCCTTTTATTCTTTTACTTTAATTTCAGGTCTAGACAAATATTTCCTTTAATTCTTTCATTTCTTTTTTTATATTTGTTTATTTTAATTATTATTTAATATGCTACAAATGTAAAGAGAAAGCACCTTTTTTTTGAAGTCAGAAAATATACAATATCGTGGAAGGGGAGAGAGAGTATTATTGTTTGCAAGAAAATTCAATGATTGATGTTTATGACAAAGGGGAAAAATTGCTGTTTTCTGGGTTGGAATCTGTCCATCTTTGACTTTGAAGTAGTATTTTTTTTTAGCTCCTTACATCAAGTGGCTTTATGCCTTGTCTGAAGTGATCTCCATAAAAGTAAAGATAAAAATTAAAAAATGTGGCGTTATCCTCATTCTTTTTCTGATCCTTAAAACACAAAAACTGTTTCAATCTAATACGTCCCACTTTGTCAACTAAGCTCTAACTCCTGTCCCATCGCCGCAATGTTGCATCTCTGTGCTCATGAACCCGTTGCACTTGTGCCTCATCGACGTACATATCCCCGACAAACCTGCTTAGCAACAAAATCTCACCCCTTCATTGTTGAGGTTCCTAAATGCCAGAAAGCTTTCTACTCTAATAGTTTATTCTCTCGAACAGCTAGACTTTGGAATTCACTTCCTTCTACATACTTTCCTGGCTGTACTGATATGCAGAAGTTTAAATGTAGCATAAACCAACATTTTGTTAATCTTTCCTGGGCATAGTCCCCAAATAGTAACCCCTTACGTCCAAGTGGCAATATGCCTGCTGACATTCTTTTGCCACACTGTCTACTCTTATATAAAAGTCACTTTGTGTGTGGTTTGTGAGTTTCTTATGAGTTCCGAAACGGCTGAGCCTATCTTTTGCAAATTTCATACAAAGCTAATTTATATGTCCGGCAGTGTTCTTAGAGATGTTTTGTACAGAAATTCATCAGATAAGTATCGAAAATTGAAAAAAATCCGATCTTAAAAATAGCTTTTCTCTCTTATAGATAAAAAAATAATAATTTTTACATGGAAACATTTTACATTACATCAGTCAAGGGAGATAATAAAATTTCAGCAAATCATTTCTTCTTAAAAAAAAAAAAAAACAGATTTATTATAACCTGGAGCTATAGCTTAATGGTAGAGCATTCGACCACAGATCGAATGATTCCCTGTTCAAGCCCGGGCGTACCTCACCATTTCATTTTAATTTTTTTCTATTAATGAGTCCAATTTATGATAAAAGGAGAGGTACCATTTGAAATCGCCACAAATCATTTCTTTGTTTGCATATTTTAAAAGTAAACATTAATCAGAAGTGACTTTTCCAGGGCATTCATCGTCAAGCCCAAATATCAGCTGACATGATGTTGTAAGCAAACACAGACGGAATTGGATGAACATTATCATTTTTATTTATGTATTTTTTTTTTTTTTTTTTTTTTTTTTAATTAGTCTACCAGGAAAATTGTTTCTCTTAATATATAATAATCAATAGGAGATTGATTCTATAATAATACATACACAATCTACATAAATTAAAATATCATATTTAAGCGTATTATATGGCTGGGTAACGCCGAGCTGCCAACTACTTACATATACCAGAGAGAACATAAGGTGGGGCGTCCATTTACTGAAAACTCAAGGCTAGCTTAATTGGCAAACCTTTTTGGGTTATTTAATGCCGACTTCAACGTTTCAGCAAACTATTCCTCTATAATTAAATTCTTCTACATAATATATAATATCATAATCAATAGAGGATTGATTTTATAATAATGCATATGCAATCTGCCTATGTTAAAATATCATGTTTAAGCATATTGTACAACTGGGCAACGCCGGGCTGCCAGCTACTTACATATACAATCATCCCCTCCCTCCTCCTCTTAGAGGGAACAAAGGTAGGCCGTCCATTTACTGAGAACTCAAGGCTCACTCAATTGTCAACCCTTTTTAGGTTATTTAATGCTGACTCCAACGTTTCGCTGAACTATTATTCTATAGTTATTAATTAACCAATTACTAACCAGTCTTTTTTATAATAATGATCTCAGGAATTGTAGTTTAGTTGTATTTTACCTTCCCTCAATTGTGACATGACCTCCAGACCTGTTATACGCATCACCTTGCTTATCTGCTTATGTGGTTGATTGTTTGGTCTCCTTGTACACACCAGCCACATTTGGTATTCTATTATCACTGCTTAATCATATATATATATATATATATATATATATATATATATATATCTTAGTAGTTTTTACCTCTTATTTAAAGTAAGATTGAACTTAATATCTGTCCTTTACTATTTCAGACTCTTCAAAACAAACAACCATGTTGGATGGCTTCTACAAAACTATTTTCAATTCTATTAAAAACAAACAAAAAAGCTTTTTGTGTATTTGCTACTAGTTGAAAAGAACAGGTTTGGAATGACACCATCTTTGACGTCACTCCTTTTCGAACATAAAATTTTTTTTTTTTTTTAAATTCAAACATTTTTCCGTTACAATCATTATTATTAGCATCATATCCATTTTACTGTTTTATTTCACTTGGTCGAAATCTGACATTTTCTGACAGCTTGCAATCCTAGTCTCCATGCTTGGCAGTTTTGAGGATTTCTTTCAAATTCCACTGTTAAACGTTTGCATCAAAGTTTTCTCAAGGCGCCCACTTTCCTCTGGCCTTCCACCTCACAATCTCTGCATTTTCTTTAAAGTTGCTTCCTCACAAGTTGGCCAAACTAACGTAGCTGATTGTCAGAAGGTTAAGTTTTCGTATATTCAGTCTCATCAGTAAGGTATTGGTTGGTTGGTTGGTTGTTTTTGTTTTACGGCATATCAACCCTTTTCAGGTTATTTAATGCCGAATCCAAAGATTTTGAAGAAAAATTTTTTAATAGAATATATTTGTTGTTTTCAAGTCGGCTTCTATTTAACCCATAGTTGGGACCCTAACAGGTACTGCCACTCTGTGTCAGAGTGAACCTGGGAGCAATGGCAATTAAAGGGTGGCTCCACACTCCCCAAAGCCCACAAGCTGGGGCGTCACCACTGGATATGGTTTAAAGTCAAATCCAGGATATTGGAGTTGATAAAACTTGATATTGCATGTTTTGTTTATTGCTATGTCATTATGTTGAAGACTGGCGAGTATGGACTGGATGAGTGCCCAACACTCGCCTCCATACAGCTTCATGCTCCTAACACAGCTATTATTTATCTCCCCTGCCTCACTGGTATTGAGAGAATAGCTTGTGATATCAAGACTGGCAACAGTTTATGAAACTTACACCATCCTTATTTCATTGTAATGTTAGAGTTAAATTTGCAACCACCTTCGGCACTTACTAGCATCGTGTCCCAATATATAACAATAACCACTTTCGCCACTCAACATAACAGAAAGAGCTCATTACTTAGAAAGATAAGTCGTCTAACTTCAACTCCGTGCAAGGTCGGCAGTTAAGTAAGCGTGCCTGCTTCCGACACCTTCCACATTTTTACAGGGTTGATATGACCGAATATTTTAAAAATATTGGTAAATGTAATATTTGCACAAAATATCAGTATAGACAAAAAAATAAGTTATTTATTTAAAACATTTTTTTTTTTTTTTTAACATTGCTGTAATTTTTGTCATCAACATTTTTACAAGAACCATTACAAATTTTGCATTGGCATATATGATGGACTCTCCCGTCGATTTTGACGTACAAGTGTCTAACAGTTTAATGATCAGTTCGGATGTTTGTGTCAAAGGAGACATTTAAGTCTATTGAGTGATTTACAAACGAGACCACAAGTCTAGAATCAATGATGACTGCCGCAGATGGCTGGTGTTTGTATAGCACGTATCTTGATCTTTAATCTTGGTTTTTCTTTCACTTTGTTGATACTATTTGCTTCAAAAGGTTTTAATTTCTAGTAATATATGCGTCTCCATTTGTATCAAGTACCCAGTCCTCAAAACATCTAATTAGAATATTGAAGGTTGACAGATTGTACTCAAGTTTGTCCTTGTGTCTGATCCAGCGTTTGCCAGTCTTTTTATTTACCGCTTTTAAGCAATACATCAGAATTTTTGGTGTACGCTTATCACTCATTCTGACGGCCATCTAAGCTGTGACTGGATAAGGAACGTTTCGATATCCTCAAGCTTGCATTTTTCAAGAAGTTCATAACTTTGGTACATCAGGTGTATAGTCATACATAGAACGAAAGTATCTTTTATTGAATAGACAAAGTTAACTTATTTGTGACCAGTAGGAGGTTCAAATTTCAGATCCAAACTAAAGCATTGAGAGAACAGCTTTAAGATCAAAGTGTAGTATCTGTTCTTCAGATGCTACACTTCAATTTCTTGTTCTCTGTCAGTGGAGGAGAAATCCTTTACGACTGAGACAATTTTTATTTTTGTTCCTTTTCTCCACATTAAAAAACGACCTTGGTGTCTGACTCTGTCCCGTAGAGAGACATTGTAAATAGGAACAGCTTTATAAATCTGAATTTTGGTGCCTAATCTGATACCTTTATCATTCCATGACAGAGATTACCGTTAAATGCCTTAGCCATCCCGTATTTTGATCATTGCCTTGTAAAGCCTAGTCAGCAAATGACATTCATGAGGAATTTGGTAGCTCAGAATACACATGTAAAGTCCTTATTAACCATATTGGATATATAAGACAAGTGGTCATCAAACCTGAGATTGCTAGACATCATTACTCCCAGATAGTTATGACATTTTGAGAATACAAAGATAAAAGGGGGAAACCGTTTAACATCTAACATTTAATTTATTAACAATTTGTCAGGAGCAAACATAAAACAACTGATTACAACAGGATTGTCTTCAAGTCTAATGCAAACAAGTTCTTGTTAAGACATCACCTTAAATAATCAAATTATACCCAATTTTAACCACTAACGATTACTATACTATTGTCCTGATGACCATTGTACACTCATTAACCCTTATCCTCGAGTGGCTTTTGGGCTAAATTTTTTAAAAATATATATAATACACATGTATATATGAAAATAGTTGATATTCCAACTTTATTATTTTGGTATTTTAGTTGCTATGTATTAGGAATATATCATTCTCTTAGCACGCAGCAACCTTTGTTAATAACAGAATAGAAAAATAGAAAGTTAACATTTGATTTTTTTTTTTTTTTTTTTTTTTTAATTGCATTTTCACTCCAAACAAGGCACAGTGCCACTCTGATGTAAGGGGGCTACTACCTGGGGCATGATTTGCAAGGATACTATGTAGGGAGTTGAGCAGCAAGGTGTCTGTTTACATTATACTGAACTTCTGCATGTTAGTACAGTCAGGGAAGCAGGAACCAGGAAGGAAATTCCAAAGTCTACCAGTCCTGGGGAAGAAACTATTAGAGTAGAAGGCTTTCTGGCATCTGGGGATCTCTACTGCGTAGGGGTGGGATTTTACTGTGTAGGGGTGGGATTTTGCTGCTTGTCAGGTTTGTCAGGAGTATTTATGTCGAGGACTACAAGGGTTTGTAGTTCATCAGAGCACCTACCATTAAAATACTTGTAAAACAGGTAGAGAAATACAACATTGCATTGACTGAACAGAAGTTGAAGCCCAGCTGACAGTGCGGAGCCTATTAGGTTGACGACTCTCTTTTGAACCTTGTCTAAGAGTGTGAGACTAGTAGCAGATGCACCAGCCCAAATGTGGGGCAACGATACTCCATACATGGGTGAATGGTGGCCTTGTAGAGGTATCATATACTCTCTGGCGTAAATAACTTTCTAGCATGGTAAAGAGAGCCCACTTTCTTTGCAGCAGCCTTGGCAATGTTCTCGATGTATCTGTTCCAACTATTAACAATTTGTCAGATAAACAAACAGATGATCAGAAATCCATGTAATACACAAGATACATGAAGAAATAATTTAAAAATGAGTCCTGAACAAGAGTACTATTGTATAATTTGATAACCAAACAGACAAAACCGCGGAATGAACATAGTTATCTCCCTTGAGTTATTGTTGTGTTCTAAATAAATAAATTGACAGCACCCCTTTTCACTGATGCCGTAATTCATATTACTTTTTAACTTCAATGTGTCCGCTCAGATTCAAATAATATGTCACACCTGCATAGCTTGCTTTCCTCAGAAATGAACCCACCCGTTCTTCAAACGGCTTGCTTTTATACACTTTAAATCGTGTAATTTGCATATGAAAACGGCACTAACCCTATGCGAGTTTAATCGGCTTCCTCCAAAAGAGGAAATTCCATGGGAGTATGAAATTCACAATCGGCCCCGTTAAGGGAGATGATGACATTAGGTTTTTGCAACTCTTGCAGGGAGGTGTTGACATCCTCCAACATACAGTGCCTGGAATTCCCAAATTGGTCACCCATTTTAGTAATGACCATGCTCAACGTTGCTTAACTTTGGTGATCTAACAAAAACCAGTGTGTCAACGTGATTATGCTGTACTAATTTGTATCCAAACAATGATAATTCACATTAGTTCTCATAACCAATGAGAATAAAATCAACTGAGCGTCACTATTTTTTTTTTTTTTTTTTCTGCAGCTGAACTCTACAAGATGTACAGACATATGAACGCTTTTGAGGCATTTAATTAGTTTTCTCTACAAGGGTTTTAAAAAGTTATGCTCAAACTGAAAACTGGTTGGACACATCCGATGGCTTTGAAAGCAGAGCCAGAAAGAGAGAATCTTGCTTTGCATTTCTCACCACATGGGCAGAACGAAATTATAAACTCTTGCACTAGAATTGTTCTATTGTATTAAGATGAAATATATTTCCAAGGAACAGTACTGATCCAACACATTCAATAAAAATGTTGAACTTAATACTGACCTTAGAATAATTTCTAATAAATCATTTAATATGGCCTTTAAATGTAGCAAACTTCAAATTATTTCTTAGGAACCTAAACCAGCTGGTCTCCAACGTTTTTGGACAGGGAGCAGGCATATTGCTGACGTTTTAGAGCAACGTAGGCCAAAATAAAATAAAAAAAATTTTCAAAACTGACTCGGACAAGTTTTATACTGTTTTGCTAATTAACGTTGCTTTTTTTTTTTTAGTGAAACTGGTTCTCTAAAACCCCATTCTTTTAATCATTTTCATAACAAAAAGAAAAACCACCATTTTCACACTTTTCCATTTTTTTTTAAATTTTTCATGAATATTTTTACATTTTCCATAAGAGCTCACCTGGCCATAGTTTGAAGACCCCTACCCTAAACCTTTGTTAGATAAACTTGTTGCACTTTACAAAATCATCGCATTCATAAGGGGCAAATTTTAAGTGCTTCATACCTTCTTTTTTCTCTCTCTCTCTCATAATTTGTCAGAATTATTTTGAACCAAACAAATAAAAAAATTAAATACAAAATTATAAGTTTGGACTTTTTTTTTTATTCCATATTTTTTTTTTATTATTATTTGACAACTTAATATTGGCATCATTATTTAACTATTTTTTTTTAAATATTTTCATGAATTGTTAATTTGCCTTCGTGTACAATTTGTGCACTAGAAAAAAATACTAGCTTCTTAGTATCATTTTATAACACTGGTTTATAAAGAAAAAATTAATTTTTCGTTTGATGCAAGTATGTCAGTAGGTGTTTTCTTTCACTAATTAAGTGATGTATTCAAATTTCAAAGCAGTTTTTATATGTTGCAATATATATATATATATATATATATATATATATATATATATATATATATATATATATATATATAGTGATAATATGCAGTGATAAGTAGTAAGATTGTAAATCTAAAACAAAAATAGGTTTAAGGCTCCTAAAATTTATACTAGAATTGTGTGCAAGGACCCATGACATAGTGGATAAAGTACTTGGTAAAATTAAGTTGTAACTGAATCTTACCAAGTCTTTTATCCACTACATCATGGGTCCTTGCAGACAATTCTAATATGGATACGTAGTGAATAAAATACCTGGTACAATTCAGTTGTAAGTTACACTCTTCTGGATGTTGATTGTTCAATCCTCAGTGCATACAACTCTCAAGATATTACCGCGGCTTACTTAGGATTTCTACCCAGTTATGGCTGATGGAATGAGACTATGCTCAAGAGTTTTATTCAAAATTCCGTGCAGATTCCCAATAGAAAGATTTTCGTCTTCAACAAGATACACCTGACAGAGGTCGGAGGTCACATCAACCGAAATGTTGTTGAAATAACATTCAAGATGAGAACAGTAATCTGAATAATACAAATCTTACAAGTTTTTATTTATCACATCCAATTTTTATTTTATTTTTCACATATCCCGTTTTTACTATAATACATATTAATCATAAGGGAAGCAACCTCGTTTCATATTCTACAATTACAAATACGAGTTACTTCTTTTGTGGAATTTAATTTTTTTTTTTTTTTTTTTTTAATTATTTTAAAATATTCCATAATATGTATTATCTGGATTAGTTTAAGAAAACTATTGAAGTAAATTATTATATTACCAATAACACAGTACAATAATAAATATTCACAAGTCAAAAAACAAAGTTGATTAAAGATTATTTAAAATACAAGCAGGTGTTTTCTTGGTTATATTAAATAAGACTGCCTTTTTTATTTCCGCTTTCTATTAAACAGAAGTCTTGCCAAGTTTTGCCAATATATACCGAGGAAAAATCCCTTCTGATTAATACTTACATAATTCCAGTTTAATTTTTAAACTCTACATAAAAAAATCTAGTTTTTACTTTGAAAATATATTCTAAAAGTTTACATAAAGATACTCTTTACTTTTTAAATGTTTCTTTTAATATCTTGTAATAAAAATATATTTAATTTAAAAAAAAAAATTCATGTAATTTAAAAAAAAAACATGTCAATGTAAAGACTAAAGAAAAATGTTTTTATCACAATATATTAAAAACATTTAAAAATGTCAACTATTTTTATGTAAATTTTTTAAATACATTTTCTATTATATAAAACCATTTTGAAAAAAAAAAATTCAAAGTAAAGGCTGAAAAAAAATAAAACCCTTCCGAAAAAGATTTTGTATATATATATATATATATATATATATAATGAGAGAGAGTTTTAAAATTAAACTGGAATTATGTCAGTATTAATAAGAAGGGATTTTTCCTCGGTATATACCAGCAAGATTTCTGCTAAACAGAAAGCAGAAATCAAAAAGAAACCATTTTCTTTAACATAGCCATTTTTTTTTTGTTTACTTTTTTGATGGATTTAAATTTAAAAACCGTTTTTATTTATCACGTCTAGTTTTATTTATTTATTTATTTATTTATTTTTTTTTTTACATATCCCATTTTATTACAATACATTTTGATTATAAAGGAGGCAACCTTTTTTTATGTTCTTTTAATGCATTAATAGCACAGAAATTTGCTTTTTGAGACAAATGTTAGGGGTTGTTTGGAAAGATCACATTTCTAGCAAGGAAATATGGACTAGATCTGGATGCACTAAAGGAATGCTGATGGACACTATCAGGAAAAAACGAATGACTTTCTTAGGACATATTTACCATCAAAGAGGCATAGTACATCTCGTATTGACAGATAGAATGCCAGGATCAAAAAAGATTATCTGGGCCAAACTAAAAAAAATATTGTTGTGAAGTAGATTATTATATTGCAAATAACATGCTACAAAAATAATAGATAATAAATATTTGCTAATCAAAAACAGTTTGATTTGTCAGCTTGGAGTCTATTTGGGTCTGACTTGGAAATTCCAACCAGATAATTTTATATGTTAAAGAAGGTATAACATAATGTACAACATAAAGGGTAGTTTGTGTGTGTGTGTGTGTGTGTGTGTGTGTGTGTGTAGCTAAAAACCAAAAACTACAAAGCAAACACCCACAAAGTTGGCATATTCTTGATCAGTTTTGTCTTGGATGATTAATATCGAAAATTTTAAAAAATATTAATTCTTTGGTGACCAACTTGGCCAGGTGTTATTAGGAGATTAATTTTTCAGTCATTTCATGTACTTATTTAGAAAGAAAATGCTGGGTCATTCCTCAAGAAATCTATTGTCGTCTGTGTGTTTGAGTGTGTGTTTGTATCTCCGCTAAAAATTTTTTGTTATTCGCATCAAAGCAGCATGAACGTGGTATCGTTAGAAAGAGCGATATCTCAGACTCATAATATCGAAAAATTAGAAAAAATCTTCAATTATTTCATGTAGAAAGGTCATTTTGTTTGAAGGAGGTGCCAGGTAAAACCTTGGTTTTGGCGCTATTTGTAAATCGTGCATGCGCGAACGTTGTTTCATTTTAAAAAGCTGAATTTGCAACATCATAACATTTGTGTCATTGTGGTCCGATCAATAATGTGTTCGATTATGAACTTAAGTTATGCAAGTTCACACCCAGCATTTTTTTCTTTTTTCTCTCTCTCTCCTATCTTTTAAAATTTTCAACTTTCTTACGCGCGTCCACCACACAGCATTTTTTTTTTCTTTTAATAATATGATAAGATGGTACCCAAATCCCGTTTTTTTTATTATTATTATTATTATTATTATTATTATTATTATTATTATTTAACTGTATTTAACGATATTTAATTTTCTTCTCTCTTTGACGGAATGGTCATTACTGACTAGCTGTGGCACTCTTCATGAATCGTCGCCATTGACTCCGGTTCTACACCATTCTAAGCAACTCCGCCATGCTAATGTCCACGATGTCCTTCACATTGTCTGACATTCTTGTTTGTGATCTTACATCCACTCTTTTGCCATGGGTTGTATCAAAGAGCAGATCTTTTGTTAAACCGTCTGTTCTGGTCATATATCCCAAAAATCGAAATTTCCTATCATTGATGTACTTTTCTTGCTTAGTCTTAATAATGGTCAACGAATGGACAGTCTCGAGGAAATTCATTTAGATTTCTATATTGTTGGACACGTCTGGTTTGACCACTTTCTCAACCCCAATTGTTTTGAAACTCTGTCCCAACTCGAATACGTGATGTTTTTATATAACATCATCGACATCTGCTTCTAGCGGATTTTGTCTCGGAAGCTAACCCTTAACCCCTCTTACCTCATTCATGCTAGGTGCACTGGGTCTATTACTGTTTGCTGTCAGGTTGTCCTGACATGTACTTAATGTGACCCTTAACAAAATTCATACTAGTTAACATAAACTCTACTTACTGCCATAGGATATAACAATATTGCAACTAATATAGTATAGCAATAACAAATGAAAATTTGCTAGTTTGATTACTATTTGAGTCTGACTTATAAAGTTATCTTGTCAGATTTTTAATGTTAGATAAGTTATTTAAAAATGATCTGTTTCCAATCTTTTGTAATTTCTACAATCAGGGAAGTATGAAAATTAGGCTCATGAACCACACAAATGTTAAAATAGTATTTTTTTTTTTTAGGTGGGAAGGGGGAGTCAATTAGGTTTCAAAGACTCCAGAAAATAAACAAAATGAAAGAGACAACTGTGTGTCTATACCAGTTGACTTTAGACACTCATGGTAGCTGTAAACAAACATATTGGACCGGATTTGTTTGGGGTTTTTCGTCATAAATGTCCATTTTGATATAGGGAAAGATTTTGTATTATTTAGATTCTTCAGACAATTGTTCTCATCTTGAGTGTCATTTTCACAACGTTTCGGTTGATGTAACCTCCGACCTTCTTTAGGTGTATCTTGTTAAACGAACTCTGGAATTTGGACGGAATTTCGAATGGACCACTGTACTTTAGGCCCTTGCAAGCCCATGGAACAGTGGGTAGAGTATTTGGAAAAATCAATTGCAAAAATCACCTTCTCATGAAGGTTAAAGGTTCAATTCTCAATGTGAGCAACCAAAAAATACAATTGCTAATTAGTTAGGACCTCTATCCAACCATGGCTGACGGAACAAGAGCATGCTACCCTCATGAAGTAAATAAAGGGTTCTGTTCGAAATTCCCAAATTCAACAAAATACACCTGAAGAAGGTTAGAGGTTACATCAACCAAAATGTGAAAATGATACTCAAGATGAGAACGATAGTCCAAATAATACGAATAATTAATCCTCATCTTAAAAATTTAGAAACATAAAAGGGAAAAATTTATTTTTTCTTGGGTCCTTGAAGCCGAATTGATCCATTGTTTATGTGTGCATGTTACTGGCTGTCTAATGCAGAGTTTCAGCCATTATAGATGTAACACAATGAATTTTACTGTTCCGGGTAATTCTAAGAGCCTGATATGAGGGAAATAAATCAATTCACGTTCTTGTTTCATATTATAGCAAAGTTGCTCCCTTCATAGTTATAACAAAAATAAAGTAAAACAGTTTTCCCTCTTTGGTTATAAAAGAATGTGTATACTTTTATTTCTTAGTTAAATTCATTAATAAATGAACAAATAGGTATCAGACCTAAGTTAAATTCATTAATAAATGAACAAATAGGTCTCAGACTTAAGCAGTCGACACACTGACGCCTTCTTATCTATCAGCCTGTTTCACTGCCGGGCTCTCTGTTCTCCCTGGTACATGTTAAATGACTGTTATTTACATCAACAGCTCTGATCTAATTCTCTCAGACAATTTCAGTCTTTTACCGGTCGTACTCTTCAATCTACTTATGTCATAGACAAGAGATGTTTTCGCTTTTTTCATTTCTTCCCAAAATAATTCTTTGTTCAATCTTTTTTTTTTTATCCCAAACCTGTATGCAGATGATCCGGGTTCAAAACCTGTGTCATGCACAATAATATAAGTAAAATTTAAAATTCCAATAGCAAAATATTGTTTATTAAAAGTCAACAAAGGTAATGTGTAGACACAGTGGCTTAGAAAGAAAATGACCGCCAAGTTCAAGTTTTATGTAAAAACTGGAACTGAAGAAGCTGAAACGAAGTGAAAAGTGAATTCAAATGATTGCACTGTGAATATATACAGGCTGGACCACTTAAAAGTAGCCCAGAAAATGTAGTAGAGAGGAGGAACATTCTTTCATTGTTTAAATTACTTGTAGCATTGTTTAAATTATGTGTAGTGTTATAAAAGGTGCTGGAAGTGCTTCCTCATTGACATCTATACATTTCTAGGCTTGTTTAACAACGTTTGCAGATACTGACTGTAGATTTTCTCTGATGATTTTCCTGATAGTGTCAGTAATCTTCTCCTTTAGTTGGTCTAGATTGTGAGGATTATTTGCATAAACTTTTTGTTTTAAAGTCCCCCAAAGATAAAAATCACATGATGACAAGTCTGGGGAACGTGGTGGCCATAACCCTTTGCTTATTGTTCTCTCTTCCGTAAACATGTCATGAACTTGTGCCGGTGATCTGTGAGACATGTGGCATGTAGCGCCATCTTGTTGGAAAAAGAATTGCATTTTGTCTTGTGGTGTCAGTTGGTCGATAAGAGAAAGATGAAATAGATTAGGCTACTTTTACTACTTGGGCCACTTAATCTGCAAAAAAAAAAAAAAAAAAAAATTGATTAGAGAAAGATTAGAGATTGGGCTATTTTTAAGTCGGCCACTCTGTATTTAATTGCGAATGCATGGAGGAGGATAAAACCAAAATTGCGTTGCACATATGGTACATCGCAAACTCTTTTTCTTGTTACCTATATGAGTTCACATGGAGAAAGAGATGTGGACCAAATAAATTTGGCAACATTATATGCTGCATAATTACAAGAATTCTTTTCATTAATAAAATAAAAAAAATTTTCTTTTAACATTCAATTATTTATTTTAATATATTTCCTGTGTGAAGTAAATTCAATTAGACTTCATTTACAGATTTAAATTCTAAATACTATTTATCAATAAAATAAATTTTCTTTTGACTTAAACTTTTTTCTGTTCATTTTATTAATAAAAGAAAAGTTTTTATTAAAATAGTTTTAAAAAAATTTTTTAGATTTTTTTATTAATAAAATAAAAATATTCTTTTAAATAAAATAGTTTTTAACTTAAATAATTGCACAGCGTTTTCACTTTTTATTTTGTTCAGTTTTTACAGAAAACTCGAATGCGGCGGCCATTTTCTTTCTAAGCCACTATCTCTATACATAACCATTCATGTAGACAAATGTCAGTAAAAAAAACAAAGATGATAAATCTGAATGATTGCATTTTTTTTTTTTTTCATCAACTTTTCCAGGAATCAAACAATTATCCTAAATTAAATTTCCGAAAATCTCAGTGGCCATTTTCTTTCTAGGCCACTGTGTCTACGTATTATTGGCGGTAATTTTTTAAGTTAATGACGATTAGAGAATCCATGTTTAAAATCAACCTATTTTAGAAAAATAAGGAATTTTCTTTGTTCCATATCAGTGCAATTATAATATAACACCACGCATTGATCTCTTAATCCTGTTGAAAAAATTGTGTCAATTTATGAACTTGTTATGAAATCAAATTCAACCCAATTCACAATTCGGATTTGAGTCTGAACATCCTTAATCCCAAAGTTGCAAATTCCAATGCTTGTACAGATTAGTGATGTTTTAAACCAACGCATTTCAGGTGAAAACATTATGTACTTACGCCTCCTGTCGAAATGAGTATATATTCTAAAAATCATGGAAAATGATACCTCCATTCAGTCTTGAGAGACAATGGATAACCCCTGTAAAGGTAGCTGCGCCTGTAATTGTGAAGCAAGAGTTGCATAATCACCAACCACACCTCTTCTAAATCGGCACTGCTTGAGTTTAATTGCAAGAAGTGCTAGATGACTGGAAGCAATATCGAGGTAAGTTGAGAGCACATACAGTACCTGGGATTCCCAAAAGGTCACTTATTTTAGTACTGAACAGGTTCACTGTTGCTTATCTTTGATGATCTAATGGGAACTGGTATGTCAGTGTGATTATGCCATATACATTAAAATTGGATCCAGTAGAAAAATAATTACAAGTAAAAATAGAATTTATCGAATTATTGAGTTTTCTCGTATGTTTTGATGTACCTATTTACCTATTTACAATGCCTCCCCACGGGACAGAGTTAGACACCAGGGTCGTTTTTTAACGTGGAGAAAAGGTACAAAAATAAAAATTGTCTCAATCGCGAAGGATTTCTCTTCCACTGAAAGAGGACGAGAAATGGAAGTGCAGCATCTGAAGAACAGATACTACACTTTGATCTCAGCCAAAAGGCCAAGTATGCAAATTGTATGTATTGATGTAGAAGAGTTGTGCGACCAATTCTTGGTGACAAAATGACTTATCTCCCTTCATTTTAATTAAGGGTCTATTATTTTTAAACACAAAATATCTTAAAGTAATTCTAGATGTTTTCTTTTTTTTTTCTTTTTTTTAATATATTTAGCATATCTTCTACTGAGTTTTTTTTTTTTTTTTTTTTTTTGTAATTTTTGGAATTTATACTAATTTCCACATGATATATAAGTACGTAATGTTTTCACCTGAAATGCGTTGGTTTAAAATATCACTAATCTGCACAAGCACCTAAATTTTTCCCGATTCCCAAACACAAGGGCAAGATGATTTCTTTTTTTTTCTTACCTGAGAATCGCCAAGAAAGATTGAACAGCATGCCGATGGTACCACTTCATCACTTCCGCTTGCTTCATGAGGACGCCATGACATTAAACACCTTGGATTGTGTTTCATCTGCTCCGCCAACAACCGGTCTACTTCTGTGATGATGAAAAGAATACATGTTTTAGGGGGAAAAAAAAGAAAAGAAAAAAAAATGGCCATCAACAAAGGGAGGTAATTGCACGACAGAAATCCTTATTTTTGTATCTCATTTCTTACCTCCCTTGCTTGATCTCCATCTAGCAATTATATTGCTTTATTTCTGCCTGATTACATATATAAAGTACTATATATAGTACTATATATATATATATAATATAAAGTACTATATAAAGTACTATGCTTAACTTTAACCTGAGAATTTTAAATGCAGCTCGGCGCTATTTTTGAACAACCTATTTCATAAAACCATTATATTTAATTTTTTTAACAGCAAGTTATATCAAAATCACTAAATACTGAACAAAAAATCTTATGGCTGATACAAACAACTTAGCAGATGTTTACTTTAAGCGAAAAAGGCAGAAAAAAGGAGCTGTAACTCTTACATGACTAGAGAGGACATTAAAAGGGATCACACCGTTACCGTTAAGACGTCAATATGATTGCTTAAAGAGTTTCATTTTTTTTTTTTCACCTAATGTTAACAAACAATTACTTAAGTTAATAAGAATTTTATTTTTAAACAATACAGAACTTTTTTTAATAAAGTTTTTAAATAACTGTTTTATGTTTAAACAAAAAAGAAATTTAAATAACTATTTTATTTATAAACAATGCAGGCAGAGCAGCAGAACTTTGAACTTTTATTAAAGAACACTTTTAAATAATGTGAATAAAATAAATTTTAAAAAGAATATTGTTCATGAATGTTTTTCATGATACGTAGAAAGAATTCCCTTTTCTCTTTTTTTTTGCCACAAAAGTTCCATCAAATGTATTCCAAACATATTCGGTCGATTTCTGACTTTTTTTTTTTTTTTTTTTTTTTTTTTTTTTTTTTTTGTGCGTGCCAATAAGTTTTCAATGGTTTGGATATGAATGGAGGGGTCCACTGGATCCACAAAGTTTTTATTGTGGATCACTTTATCGTGCTCATAAATGCTGTGCTCAAAATCCTTGAGTCCTTCACTTGCTACCCATCCACCTGATATTATTCTTATTCCTGGCAGGATCCAAGATTTTATTCTCGGGAGCAAGGTGTATTGATCCCTGTTTTCAACCATAGTGAGATTGCACAGGTTTGACCCTCATTCCCATCATGCTTGGTGGATTAGATGAACATACAACACTAAAAAAAGTGAAAATCGATTAATCCTATTTATTTAAAAGAAAAATACAATAGAGGACACATTAAAAAAGAAGTCTGGATTTTTGGAGCAGTGAAATGAGGGTCAAATCTGTGCACTCTCACTGTAGTCGAAAACGGATCGACACACCTTGTTTCCCGATAATAGAATCTTAGATCCTGCCAGGGGCAAGAATAATATTGGGTGGATAGGCGGCATATGAAGGACAAGGATTTCGAGCACAGCATTTATGAGCACGATAAAGTGATCCACAGTGAAAACTTTGTGGATTCAGTGGACCCTCTCCATTCATGCCCAGACCATTGAAGGCTTGTGAGCACATACCAAAAAAAAAAAAAATTAGGCTAAGTCAGAAATCAGCCAAATATGCTCGAAATGCATTTGATGGGATTTTTGTGGCAAAAAAGACAAAAGGGAATTCTTTCCACATATCATCAAATGCATTTGTGAAAGTTCTGTATTGTTTAAAAATAAAATACTTATTAACTTCAGTAATTTTTTGTTAATATTAAATGAAGAAAAAAAAGAAAGTGAAACTCTTCAATCAATCATATAGACGTCTTAGTGGTAATCTTGGTAACGGTGTGATCCCTTTTAATGTTCCCTCCAGTCATGTAAGAGTTACAGCCGCTTTTTTCTGCCTTTTTCGCTTAAAGTAAACATCTGTCAACAATTAAACAAGACACAAAAGGGAAATAAATTGATTCTTGTCCAGAATTCCCTCTCCATTTAAAAAAAAAAAAAAAATTGTATTATTTACGTATCCGCAACAAAATGAAAATATCATATTCCAAAAATCATGTAAATAGATCACATGGTTTTTTTTTTGAAAACCATGTGATCTATTTACATGATTTTTATAAGTTTACATGATTTTTATAAATAAGAAAATCAGATTTTCTGAGTAACAGAAAAGCAACTGTCTTGTCCACCATTTTAAAAACAATCTAAAAAGAAAACAAATGGAAAATAACTCAATAATTCAAACTTGCGAAATTTATGTTGTAATGGCTACAAATTCCCATTAATCGCTTAAAAATGATTTTCATTATAAAAAATAAAAATACTGGATCAATTCACATAATTTTTGGAATACAATATTTTCTTTCTGTGATGGGTATGTACATCATACAGTTTTCCTTTTATTTTTGTTTTTTCAATATAGGGGGCATTTTGGACAAGAACCAATAATTTTATTCAAATTATGCTATATTTTAATTTTTAAAAAAATGTAATAAACACTTATGATTTTATTTCAATTTTGTAAAAAAAAAAAAATGTTTCATAGATTATCTCCCTTGTGGTTTAATACGAACACATTTATTTCCCTTTGGTTCTTGTTTGATTTGTTTAAGTCAATCATAAAATCAAGTTGCTATAACTTATTGTTTTTTTTTAATAAGTATTATAGTTTTATGCAATAAGATGCTTTTTAATAGTACCGAGCAGTATTTTTTTTACAATTCCTCTAAAGACAATGTTAAGCAGTATTATTATTTTTTTTCTTGTGCATTAAGCTTTAAATATATTTATTTGTAAATTACGTCAATTATCATTTTATTTTTTATTTTATTTATTTTGGTTGATATTTTGACTGCTTTGTTGTGTCTAGATTCTGCCCCTTGTTTTGTGTGTTTTATTCAAACATTGGCTAATTTTATCCAGCATGCCTGTCTGTAATGTTTATTAATAAGCCCGGCTTATGCTGCCTCGTCTGGACTGCATGCATAAAGACCAATTTTATTTTTGTTATTTTGCAAAGTTATGTGAAATGTACACATGTTAACTAACTATTGTTTACGTCATTTTAAGATCAACAGATGTGACTCTATTTCTTTGCTCCTTGCTTTTTCATGCAAAATGCAAACTCAAAAAAAAATTTTATTTCTTTTACGACTGCTTACTTTTAATTTGCTGACTACAAGGTTCCATTTTTTTAAACGCGTTTTTCAAAGCACACGCTTCATCCCAGGAATGAACACAGAGTGAAATGAAGAAAGGCAGAAAAGAAATTCATTATTTTAAGCTTCAGTCAATTAGTTGGCACCTCTGCATTTATTGACCTGCAGTTTTCATAAAGTTTCTCGGGTGTGCTCGGGCGCTGAGGGGAATAACCGGAAGCGGCTGATCACAAAACATTAAGCCCCTACGAGAAAATTATAACGATAAAAAGGAAAAACATGGAAATACAATAAATAAAATTTCAAACATGTATCTAACTTAACCCTAACCTGCGCAATTGAAATTAATTTTTTATTTTTTCCAATTTATAAAAAAGCAGCTCTCATATTAGCTAAAAACAGACAGCACGTTCATTAAAAAATTGAGGAACGCTCCGCCGACCTTTTCCGAGTATTACTGTTAGCTGCCTAGCAAGCCCGAGCCAACTTTGTGGAAATCGCAGGTTGATAAATGCAGGAGCACGAATTAGTTTAGGAGTGAATCCTGTGCATATACACGTATACACATATAAACATATACACACATTAACATATAAACATATACACACATTAACATATACACATATTAACATATAAACATATGCACATTAATATACAAGCAATAGATATAGCATTAGTTTTAAATTTTAATGTCATTTCATTTGGAAGGGGGGGGGTATAGTACCGTTTTGGTCGCACTCCCCCCTTAAATGGTAAAGCTTAAAAAAAAAAATAAATAAATAATTGTGCTCACATTACTCACTCTTTTGCCTAGAATATATATTGCATAATTCATCATAAGGTGAATATTTTAGGAATTTTTAAAGCACATATATATTATTGACATGCTCACTAATCATTTTTAAAATGTATTAATATAATTCAAAATATGATGTGAAGCAATTCTTTTTTTTTTTTTTTTTTTATCCAATTTTTACAAAAATTGGAGGAGGGGTCGAGTTTAGCAATGTGCCCCCCCCCCCCCAATAGTAAAGTTTTTTAAAAAAAGTTACTCACCATGGTGCCTAGCATATATATTCCGAAGTTCCTGATTATCTCATTATCTATTCATTAGTTTAGGAGTTTATCCTGTACAGCTATATATATATATTAGTGTTGGGACGATTAATCGGGAATCAGGATAATCGGAACTTTGGGGGTATCAGAAACGGAAAAATTTGTGCCAATACCAAAAACGATTCCTTTAATTATCTTTTTTTTTATTTGATTTTGTTTCAAACAAAATCCTCCAATGTTGGTAACAGTAATAAAATAATATTTATTGATTTTTAAATTACGAGTACTTGAACACGTGATCATTCGATCTGTATTCAAATACTCTATTACAGAGCTATATCTCCAGATGACAATAATTCTGTTTGTTTTTTTGGTTTTTTTTTTGTTGTTTTTCGTTTTTTTGGGGGGGGGGGTTTAAGAAGAAATGATTTACTGAAGATCTATGATCTCCCTTGCTCGTTGTAACTTAAAATATTCCCCCCCTGTAAAAATTCTTTCTCATCTATAAGAAAGAGAGACTATTTTAAGAATCGGATTTTTTCGATTTTCAATAAATATCAGATGAATTTCTGCAAAAAAAAAAAAAACATATCTAAGAACACTGCCAGACATATAAATTACCTTTTCGTGAAATTTGCAAAAGATAGGCTCAGCCGTTTTGGAACCTATGAGGAAGGAACTCACACGCAAAGTAACTTTAATATAATAGTCGAGATAGGTTACCTGGTGATGTTGTTGGGGGCGGGGGTTAGTAAGGGTCAGAATAAGCTGTACCGAGAGGGTGCAACATCTGGATTGTGCACGGCTTCACCTGATGGAGAGTTGGCAGTTGAGTCTTTCAATGAAGTTGGTTTGAGTTTTCCAATAAAGTTGAAGTGGCCTATCATGGGTTTTTCAATTCAAAACTGAAGGATTGATACTGTGACTAAAATTGAAGGTCGTTGTGATAAAATGCCTTGTTGACATTCACAGCAAATAATAAATGTGCGAAAGGGACTTAATCCATATGAGTTTAGTTTGTGCAGCAAGTAAGGTCCAGTTACAGGCAAAAAACAAAATGGTGGCCGCACCTGATTATATGCTTGCACGTCTTGCAAAGTATGTGAAATCATGTTATTCATATGCAAATAAGATGTGGTGGGTACAAAGTATGTTTGCAGAGAAGATCGACGATTTCAAGTCGTGAGTTTGGACCGCAACGTGTGTACATACAGTACAGAGGTGTGGTGACTTTAACCACAAAAAATTGTTAAACGAAAGTATAGAACAGTTTGCGGTGTGGTCCCTGGCTTTGATAGAGGCCATCTTGGATAATGATAGTATCTTTGTGCATAGTCAAGAACCACACCAACAATATAAGATTAAATCAGATCTGACCGAATGGTTAATTGCAGGCATAGACCAATTCATACCATCTAAAAAATTCCAACAAAAACCTAACAGCCATCCATGGTTCTCCCCAGAATGTGCTGCTGCTATCGCGCACAGAAATCACTTTTTCCATAGCTACCAACGTAATAGATGCACTGAGACTAAAGCTGCTTTTAGGTCTGCCAGCAACCACTGTAAAAGAGTAATAAAAAATGCAAGAGAGCTATATGCCCAGTCTGTTAAATCCAAGGTAGCTGATCAGCGGCTTGGATCCCACCAGTTTTGGCAAATAACAAATAGGATCCTGAACAGAAGTGTGCGTTCTATCCCAACCATTATCAATGGACCAGAGGTCATCTCATCAGCGTCAGACAAGGCCAAACTATTTGCAAAGAACTTTGCAGCTAATTCTACCCTATGCGACGAAGGCCATCAACTCTCAACTCCCCATATTTCCTCCTATAACACAGAACAAGCTAGGTAACATACAAATATCCGTGCATGAGGTCGCCAAGCTAATAAAGAACCTAGATCCCAGTAAAGCAACTGGCCCTGATGGCATCCCAATTATAGTGTTAAAAAAGCTTCAACCAGAACTTGCTCCCATACTTACGAAACTATTTAAGCGCTGCCTTAAGGAGAAGTGCTTTCCGACTCCCTGGAAGACCTCATCAGTTTGCCCTGTATTTAAGAATTCAGGTGATAAGTCATCTCCCTCTCAATACAGACCAATAAGTCTCCTGTGTGTTATGAGTAAGTTGCTGGAATCCATATTAAATAGAGAAGTAGTCAACCACCTCAGCAGGAATAACCTTCTTAGTGACACACAATATGGTTTCCGCTCTGCAAGATCTACCGCAGATGTGCTGACGGTTATATCCCACAGGATTAGTGAATCTCTTGACAAAGGCTTCCTTTCTAGGGCAATTGCTCTTGACATATCAAAGGCCTTAGAAAAGGTATGGCATAAGGGTCTACTTCACAAGATTTCCAGCTACGGTATAACTGGAAATGTTTTCTCAATCACTAAATCATTTCTCTCCGATAGGCTCATAAGAGTAGTGGTAGATGGACAAAAATCGGAGGCCTGCAATATAAATGCTGGAGTCCCTCAGGGGTCAATCCTGGGCCCAACTCTCTTCCTGATCTACATCAATGACCTCCCTAAACACATACTTAAATCATTCGTTGACATCTATGCTGATGACACGACCATCTACGGCAACACATCAAAGGCTGTAAATGACAAAGTTCTCTCTGATTCTCTCTCCTCTGATCTCGAGTGCGTGGTTCAGTGGGGGAAGAGGTGGCTGGTTACCTTTAATGCATCCAAAACCAAACTGCTATCCTTACATCATCAACGCTCTGATCCCCATCTGGCATCAATTGTGATGGATGGCTCTCGTCTGGGTGAGGCCCCGTGTTTTGACAAGCTTCTGGGTTTGACCTTTACTCCTGATCTGAAATGGAACACGTACATCAAGTCTGTTGCCAAGGTCGCTGGAAAGATGGTGGGATCCTTCTACCGCTCCAGAAGATATCTCACTACGGATGCAATTCTCTATCTATATAAAAGCCAAGTACGTCCAAGGATGGAATACTGTTGCCATATCTGGGCAGGAGCTGCTAAAAACAGCCTATCCTGCCTTGACAGAGTACAAAATAGACTTCGTGGCTTAGTGGGGGATGCCCTTTTCTCTACCCTGCAACCTCTCTCCCACAGAAGAGACGTTGCGAGCCTGTCCTTGTTTTATCGTTATTTCCATGGCAGATGCTCGTCTGAACTCCAATCTCTGGTCCCCCCTCGCCAATCTTTCACGAAAAACACCCGTCTAGCTGAATCC
This sequence comes from Euprymna scolopes, assembly GCF_053919585.1. Taxonomy (NCBI): domain Eukaryota; kingdom Metazoa; phylum Mollusca; class Cephalopoda; order Sepiida; family Sepiolidae; genus Euprymna; species Euprymna scolopes. Next base: position 33,761,130 of record NC_136519.1, read on the forward strand.
ACTGTGAAAAATTTCCCCCACTCTATATCTGTGCCTAAATCAAAACGCAGATTCCATGAACAAAGCTTCTTTGTTAGAACTGCACGCCTGTGGAACTCTGTTCCGTCTGCCTGCTTCCCTCCGGACTACAACTTGGATGTCTTCAAGTCCAATGTTAACAAATTCCTAATGAACCGCCCCCTTAAGTAAACATTTCAGCAAATCTCCTCACTAACATAATGTACTTGCAATAACCCTTATCCCTGAGTGGCTTCCGGGCCTTGATAAGTGGTGATCACTGTGTAAAAAAAAAAAAAAAAAAAAAAAATAGAGTATAAAAGTTGTCTTTTAGCGAAGGAAGATGAAAGAGATATATATATATATGATTTGGAATTCATTCCATTTGCGCTTTTTTCCAAGGAACTCTGCCTTTTGGATTATTTTGGACCATTTGGAATTTACCCATTGGATTGAGATTTTAAATTCGACCGTTTTGGATTTACCATTTTTGGATTTTTACCCTTCACCGGACTATCCATTCATGTGAAATCTTTTTATCATTTTTCTTTTGCCTCCTGTTCCCCTTACTTCACCCTTTTTTTAACCAAGTAAGATCTGTGACTTACTTGTAGTTTCATTAAATACTTTTATATGCAAAATCCGATCCTGCATTTTGCTAATTCCTGCCCTCTGATGAGAAGGAGAGTATTTCTTCGAAACTCCGCGGATTAAGGACTATTCACTTATCTTGTGCTTCCTTTTTTAAAATTAAATATGTTTTTAACTCTTTTTCAAGATGTCTTTTAACATGTTTTATTAATCATTTGTTCATATATATATATATATAATGGGCATGCGTGCATATAAAAATGGGTATAAATGAAACATTGAAAAACTAGAAGGGTCACCAGTTAGCAAGTGCAACTTAAAACATAAACAGTTTTGTAAATGACAAATGGAGAAAAACAAAAGTTTATTTCAAAACATTTTTATACAAGAAATAAGTATATAAATGTTACTTTTGTTCATTTATACAGACACATGTTTGGTGGAGAAAGTCGGGTTAGTAATCACAAGTCAAAATGTTCATAGTGTGAATATATGTGCATTTGAGTATTTGGCAGCGTGGCATTGTGTATGTGTGTTGGTTTTATCTTGTGCGAGTTGATGAAGGTTGGTATATGCGTCAGTAAGTCTTTTTCTTTTGTAACTAGCTCTCCTTGGCCCATACGGCATGAGAGTGTTAAGTAATGTTCTTGGTGCCTATAAGTACGGCTGGCTGTAACTTTTGGCTCTTTGTTTTATATAAGATTCTGTCTTTGCATCAGCTTACTATTTCTTATGTAGGCATGTTACTTCTTGACGTTTGGAACGATTTTCATTGGTTGAAAACTTTTTTGAGTTAACTTGTTCATGTAAAAACTTACTTGCTTTTAGAAAATGACGAGGAAAATGAATCCAAACAAAGTAGGGAAATAAAAAATTAAAGCCATTTGCTTTTTAGCATTCGTAGGAATTAATTGACAATTCAGCAAGTTAACAATTTATTTTTGAAAGTACAGAATAGTTAACAATCTATTTTCATAACTAGTGCGGGAAGGGTGTGGAGGGCTTGCCCAACCTTGCCTGGTTGAAAAATACCTTGAAATATATTTTAATTCATGCAGATTTTGTATTTATTATTACAGAGCCAATTTTTTTTTATTGAATATTATATTGTACCTAATATATAGTACTGATTTCAAAAGTTAAACAAAATATATTTGGGTGCCATCAGTTAGAATCGAAACCAAAACAGTTAGCATTCCAGCCACGTTGTCTAGCATTTGAGCTATGGACAGGTAGAGGAGAAAACTTTTTAAGTAAACCACTTCACGATATGAATGAATTTGCGCATGCGCAAAAGTAACAGAAATATGTCGGCAAGTTGAAATGAGCATTTTGCATTTCAACTTGCTGATAGATTTCTGTATACATTATTCATCCAAAGAAAGATTTTACTCTTTATAAAACATACTTGGTGTATGATTACTATTATGTGATCAGTAATTTAAAAATTTATCGATTAAATATTTTCACACACATACATACATCTACTGTTTTATTTATATCGATTAGCTACAAGAGTCATTCAAAAAGTAAAACCTATGTTTTTAATTTGAAAAGTTGAACAGGGATGAAAACGGGAGTGATACCATTAAAACGACTTTTTGTGCTCCTGAATATATTTTCCTACATAGTCACCATCATTCTCAATGCACTTTTGCCAGGAATTCAATGACGCATTTCGACTTCTAATGCACGTCTTCACCCTGAATGTTGATCAGTTCAATTTTTTCGGCATGGAGGAATTCAATGAAGCACCTCTGCTTCTGATGCACATCCATGACAGGGATTACTTTCTGAGAGCCTCACACTGTCAATATCTGCAACAGATGAAACTTTCAGGTCATGAATGCATAAGTTCAGTCATCATAATAATGCAATTTGCAATCTCCTGTGATCCGTTCAGGTGGAATAAAAACATAGGAGGTGTTACTTTTCGAACATCCCTCGTACATTGTAGACAATGATGGTCATTATTTTTGAAGAATAGTGATTGTTGTTTTTTTTTTTGTTTGTTTTTTTTTAATTCTTGTTTAATTTGTTTTCCTAAACCTTGTTTCATATATATATATATATATATATATATATATATACAAAAGGTAGATATTATTTTTTTTTAGCAATGGCTATATATATAAAAATATATACGTTACCTCAAAATACTTCGTTCAAGCTCCTTGGTCTAACATTCACAGACAACATGAGTTGGAACAAATACATTGAGGGCATTGCCAAGGCTGCTGCAAAGAAAGTAGGCTCTCTTCCTACCGTACTAGGAGGTTATTTACACCTGAGAGTATCCTGTACCTCTACAAAGCTACTATTCATTCATGCATAGATTATTGTCGTCACACCTGGGCTGGTGCATCTACTACTAGTCTCTCACTCTTAGACAGTTAAAAAAAATAGTCGCTAACCTAATAGGTCCCACACTAGCAACCAAACTCCAACCTCTATTCCATCAACAAAATGTTGCATCTTTGTGCCTGTTTTCCAAGTATGTCAATGGAATGTGCTCCGACGAACTTAAAGCATTTGCACCCTCTCAATGTAAATATCCCTTACGAACTCGACAAACAGCAAAATCCCACCCCTAAACTATTCAAGTAGTTTCTTCCCTCAAACTGCTAGGCTTTGAAATTCCCTCCCGGGTTCCTGTTTCCCTGACTGTACTGACATGCAGAAGTGTAATGTGAACATATCTCGTTGCTCAATTCCCTACATAGTATCATAGTCAATTTGATCCCAATTCATTATGTCAAATTGGCATTGTGTTTGAGGGGAAATAAGAATAATATATATATATATATATATATATATATATATATATATATATATATATATACAGGGTGTCCACAAAGTCTGGCTACATTATATAGCCAGATTTTGTGGAAGCATCCTGTAGATTATGTAGACAGACTTTGTGGGCACCCTGTATATATATATATATATGTATGTATAGTCATTGAAAACCAATAACAAAATAATTCAGAAAAAAAATTTTTTCGTCCTTCATTGAAAAATTATTTTGTATCTAAGTCATTTAATCTCCTGAAACTGCTGAATCAACTTGCTTTCTCAAATTCACAATAGTCCAAAGTTTTCAGAGATCATCAGTTGTTTACCATGAAACACTGTTTTGGGGATTTACAAACAAAACAGTATATTTAATCATGGCTCCCCAGAAGTGCTGATCAAACACTACTTCCCTTAAACAAAATGTTCTGGATATTGGATTTGGTTTTTTGCTTCAGATTTCTCCAGATTTATATTATCAAAAAAAAAAAAATCCTTTCCTTACCTGTGTCATTCGCCATTGTCGCCAAACAGGAAAGTATTTTCATTTACAAATCCGCTGTATATATATATGGTTCGGATGAATCTATTATACTGCTTATCACTACTGCCCCTTGTTTGTTATTTATATATTTACATTCTTTATATTTATTAGATTTAAAAAATATAAAAATATATATATATAATATAAACATTTATAACAGACATGATGCCGATATGGTTATATTTCTATTCAAACATTTCCTGGTCAAGATGAGTACCCTAGGCTATTCCGCATTATGTCTTCCTGCTGATCTCCAAATTCATGTCTTAAGAAAGATAATAATGTCTTAAGACTGTCCTAATAATGTCTTAAGACTCTCCAGGTTTCCTTGATTTTGAAGGATGGTCCAAGCAAGCGCTTCATAAATTCGGACTTCTTGCTTATTGTGGTCTCAGAACACGATCACAGACAGGGTTCTAGGCGATCGAATCTTGGATCAACAATGCTCAGTCGCCTTCGTACTTAAATGCAATACAATAAATCCATAATGTTGCTCAGGTCAATTTTTATTTATTTATTATTTTTTTTCTAATATTATCATTTCATTAAAATATAACTAAATTTACTAGTTTTAACTTATGGTCATCTTGCATTTTTTCTTTTATTGTTGTTTGTTTGTTTGTTTGTTTTATCAAATTACATTTAATTATTTCTTTTGATTTTATGAATTTTATTTTCTTCACTATTTTTTTTCTTTCAAATTTCTACCAAATACATTTCCCATTTTTTTTTTTTTAACTTTAATTCAAGCCATAAATGAGTTTTGTAATGTCGACTTTAAAATCTTTTTTTGAAAGGAATGCGCAAGCAACCATTTTAATTTATTGATGGATCAAAAATGGACATTATTTTCAGTGCTTATTTAGAATTATACTTAATTAGAAATAAACAAAAATACAGAAAATCTTTTGATATACGTATTCGTCACGGAACTAAGATGTCATATTCCAAAAATCATGTAAATTTATTAAGTAGTTTTGTTTGTTTTTTTAAACTAAGAAAATAAAAAATTACGATTTTTAGCAATTTTAATACTAAATGTATCCATTATAAGACTGATTTTGATCTTGATAGTTCGAATTGAGTTATTGCCTTCTTATTTATTCAACATGGCCGATCGAAATCTTACATCTCATTTCATCATAGAATTTGATTTTTTAAGTTAAAAAAAAAAAAAAAAACTACTTCACAGTTTACATCATTTTTGGAATATGATATCTTCGTTCTGTAACGATTTTTTTTATTTCCAATTCCGATTAATCATTCCAACACTAATATATATATTATATATATATATATATATATATATATATATATATATATATATAATGTGTGTGTTCATGGGAAAAAATATTCTTATTCAATTATATTTCACCTTTTATTTATACCAATCCTTTTAATTTACGAAGCTTCATGTAACTACAAAGCCTATACAAATAAATTTTATTTAAGACCTATACATTAGTGTCTGTTTGATGTACCAGAGTTCATTGGTCCGAACATATTATTTCTGGAGTAGAAACCATATTGCAGGCCGAATCTTTAGCACTGTTCAATGGTTAAAGATTTTGAGAAACTTTGTTTATTGAACGTTGCTGAAAATTTGACCTGACAATAAAAGACGATTTCTACTCCAAAATCAACATCAGTACACTAAACAGACAAATATTTTTATTTAAAAACTATATATGTTAGTTCTTGTAAATCAGGCATTTTGTTTTTTTGTTGTTGCTTTTTTTTCTTTTTTTTTTTCTATTAATTAATAACTAGCGGGACCTGTGGAAATTCCACAGGGGACTCATTCATATGTAATATATTGATGTTGGCATTCTGCAAAACTGCAAAAGTTTATCTAAGCTAGCAGGGACACTCAGCGTAACTCGCTCATAAAGTATGTTTAAATATGATACTTTAATTCTTGCAGATTTCGTATAGAGTTAATGTTCTCTCGATTTGTATATATTATAAAGTTGAGAATTAAAAAATTAAAAAATATATCCATATGACTTTGTTGCATCAGCTTGAACTGAAACCAAAACTTATGAAAATGTATGTGTGTGTGTGTATATATATATATATATATATATATATATATATATATATATAAATAACTTGAGTTCCTTCAGCTATAATTGAAACAAAAACTTATGAAGAGTTGATAAAATTATTTATAAAAAAATAGATTCCTGAAGTGCCATCAGCAATAATCAGAACCGAAACCAAAACTTATAAAGAATTCTTGATAAAACTATTTACAAGAAATGGAAGTCCATAATAATTAAACGACAGTCACTCGGATGTAAGCGTGAGACACAAAATAAATAATACACATACTATCCTATTAATATATAGATATATGCTATACTTTAGCACAGTTATCCAACATTTGTTTTATTCATGGCTAGTATTATCGAAATGTTAATATTATAAAATTTAGCTTGAAAATATAAATCTCAGCCCGCCTTTAATGGGTTAAGTCATAATGAATTTTTAAAAAATTTAAAAGTATCACCAATATAAAAATTTAGGATTAATACCTCGAAACTATTTTCTTGTCAGTTTACTTGTTAAATGTTTAGATGATGTTAATAGCCAGCAGCACTCACCCTAAGGCGAGTTGAACCAGCTTCCTCCAAAGGAGGAAGTCTCAACGGAATATCAAATTCACAAGCAGTCCTAAATCACATGTCAAGGAGGATGACGACATAAGGTTTTTGCAGTTCTTGCAGGGAAGGTGTTGACCTTCTCTTACATACAGTGCCTGGTATTCCTCAATGGTCACTCATTTGGTACTGAGCAGACTCAATGTTGCTTAACTTTGGTGATCTAATGAAATGCTGTGGATGATGTTTCCCTATTATTTTAATTTTCTAATATCATTAATTAATTCTTAGCTCCTGTAAAATTTATACGTCTATCATTATAAATTCCTATAAAATATATGTCTTTGAATATCTGTTATAAAAAAACCTTACTATGAAGATGTTGAACTAAAAATACATGAAAGACGAAAAAGAAGAACAATTAAACACGGGAAGAAATAAAAATCAAACGACATTCGATTTGGATCAGCGAACGTCTTTTCGTTCTTTGATCCAAACAAAGCCGGTAAAGTCTCCTGTTTGATTTTTATTCCTTCCTGCGTTTAATTGTTTTTCCATTTCTGTTTTTCATACATTCTGTCTCCACAGTATTTCATTTTACAATCATTTTATCCTCATATGTTTTTCTAATTTTAGCATAAAAAAAAATTTATAAGAATAAAAAAAAAAAAAGAATCCAAAAGGTATAATTAAACGGGGGTTTTCTCTATTTTTAACATCGTTTGCTTTAAGCTATACAGTGTTGACGTTCAAACGTTGGTTGATCAATGTAGGGTCTTTTATAAAAGCTCTATCCCTATATTGAGAACTTTTGAAAAAAATATTGTTTTTTTAGTTCATGTTATCAATACATTTGAACTTATATATATATAAAGATGCCTTAAATAAGTTTCCAGACTTTTTTGTGTGAACACTTTTATCGATAGTACAGATATAAAACTCTAGTCCCCTTCGAAGTAATCTCCTCTGGCTGCGATGCACTTGTACCATTCCAACAACTTTTGGAAAGCATCATGAAAGTCCTCTTGTGTGAACGTGTCAATGACCATCATCATAGCCTCTTTCATCTCAATTGTCTCATGACGACAGCCTCTAAGGTTTTCCTTGGCTTAGGGAATAACCAAAAAGTCATAGGGAACAAGGTCTGGATTATAGGGAGGGTGAGGAACTGTCTTGATGCCCATCTCGGTCAAATAGTTTGTGACCAGAATGGAGTTCTCTGAGCACTCTTGGCAAAAACTTTGCATCCTAAGTTCCTTGTGAATAATTATGTGTACGGTTCCTACACTGACATCAAACTGTGCACTTATTTTCTCTGTAGACACATAACTGTCCTTATCCATTAATATTTGGCCAATCAACTGATGTTCTGACTTCCTTACTCTTCCCACACCTCTCATCATCTCTCACAGACTCCCTGTCTTCCTTGAATCTCTTATGCCACTCAAAAACTGATGTTTGATTCATTCAAAATGGTCCAAAAACAGTCTGAAGCATTCCATACGTTTCTGAGGCATTTTTTTCCAAGTACAAAACAGAATTTTATTACATATCGTTCTTCTAAAGTATCCTTGCATCCAGATTGCATTTTTGAAAATCACCAGCTGTGACAATCAGGCTTTGGTAGGGTGTATTCAAATTCCTGCTGTTGCTGTTCATTTGAAACTGACATCATTAAAATTGGTCAGTCATCTCATAAGATGACTTATAGCAATAACATACTGAATTTTCAAGAGTCTACGACAATTTGAAATGCCTGTACAAAAAAATCTAGAAACTTATTGAAGGCACTTCATATATGTGGCGCGGTTTCACTGATTGGCTGAGGCGTCAACAAATATCTGTTGAGCCACCCATTATTTCTACTTCCTTTGTTAATCATCCAATTGGCAATCTCTTTAACATGGTAATGTGTAGACACTGTGGCCAAGAAAGAAAATGGCCGCCGAGTTTAAGTTTTATGTAAAAACTGCAACTGAAAGAAATCCTTACTCCACATATAAATTACAAGTTTTTTGTAAGGAAAGTTTTCTTCGCTCAGGAAAAAAAATTTTTTTTCATATTGAATAACAAAATCCATCTTGTGTATTCATTTTATTGCAGGCTGTTATCCTCATCTTTATAGTTGTTGTTGGTGTTGTTTCACCACGTTTCAGCCAATTAATCCTTTTCAGGACTCGTGGCGCAGTAGATAGAAGCATTGAGTCTCTACAGTTCCAGGCAAGTATTGTCTGAAGATAGCGGTTTCAATTGTACCCAAAGCAGGCCAGAGGATTAGTTGGTCAAAAGCATTGCAAGTCAACGACAACTATACCAGTCTGTAATAAAATAAATAGACAAATTATGAAGCCTCATCTCAAAAGGACTAAAGAAAAAAAATAATAACAATGTATGAAATGCATAGTTTCAATATTTTCATCCCCAACCATCAACTGCAAATAACGGTTCAATGCTCATGGTAAAATACAAATTTCACACCTTTAAGAATAGACTATTAACTGGCGCTTAGCAATCCACTGAATTATTTCTGAAATTGTCAGACAGCTTCATGACAAGTTGAAATATTATTTTTTTAGTCTGCATGAAATTATGGTCATAAACATTATTTACAAGATTTCGTAGACACTAGGCTGCTGTGTCTACACATTATCCACTGACCACTTATCCCCGAAGCCTTGATTGGTTATACATAGTTGTATAGTTTTTATAAATACTATGCATTGCTATACACTTTAATAACAATATTTTATATACAGTTGTTTTATCTTGTGTATAATTTTTTAAAATCTTTCAATCTTCCATAAATATTTTTACTTGTTTGTCCCACGTATGTGTTATATCTATTGTCTGATATACCAACAAGGAAAAGAGTCCAATTGATTATAAATTATTTATCTCACTAGCATGTTTTGGCTTTTTTTTTTTTTTTTTTTTTAGTAAAATTTCTGTTTGTAGCCATTTTATATTATTTACTGCAAATTGGGCTCTTTTCGATTTTTCCACATTTTTCATTGATAAATAATTTTTTTTCTATGTAGAATTTGTTGTTCTTGTTGTTGCAATGAAAAAATTTGAATATCTACTTCTTTCTTACATTGTTATTGTTGCTATTTTTTATTTTTGTCGTTTTTTATTTGTTTTTTATTTTTGTCATTTTTATTATGTTTATTTTTTGTTTTTTCTATATTGTTTTATTGTTTTTGTTTTGTTTGTTTTTATTTTTGCTGTTTTTTATTTGTTCTTATACATTTTTTGTTGTTTTGTCTTGTCTTTTTGTTTGTTTGTTTTTTTAAACCTGAATTTCAGTTTCGTTGCAATTTCTTCATATTTCTTTTGAACTTTACCTAAGTCAACATTTTTCAAATTATAATTCTTTCATGAGTTATTTTTCATTCTTAACTTTTTGTCTTTTAAAAGTCTCTGCCAATAACATTGAACGCCATGTATTCTCTCCCCCATGTTTGTCCTTGCAATATTTGGGACGGATTGACCCTTTTGACCCATAATTTCCTGCAAAAAATTCTACACACATAATCTAACTTGTTCTTGAATCATGTGCCATCAAGTTAATCTGAATTCCAAAAACGCCTGTAAACAACTAATAATGGAAGCAAGATTCTGCTTTCCCAACTGTACTGACATGCAGAAGTTCAAGTGTACTGTGAACAAACATCTTGCTACTCATCTCTCTTCATAATACCCCTGCAACTTATGTCCCCAATACTTGCCCCCTACTTCAAAGTGGCACTGTGCCTTGTTTGAGGTGAAAATTGATTAAATAAAAAAAAAAATAAAAAAACATTCCTCAATGCTCCTCTTACAAAAACCAAATATGACGGTCATTCCAAAAGTAAGGCTTCCTACTTTTTAACTCAAAAGCTAAAACGTTGAAAAGCTATGAAGACCATTAAAACGAGAGACCTATTTGTGCCTCAGAATTTATTTTTCCACATAGTCACCACCATTCTCAATGCACTTTTTGCCAGCCTCTTTTGATGCTTTGGTCAGAAAAGTGGAAAGCGCACTTTGTCACTCACATCTCTTTTGCCACTCTTAAATCAACAGACCCATCTCTTAACTGTGCTGACATCAACTGCATCGACATTTTAAACGTTAAACAGACGCCAGTGAATGTTGATCGGTTCAATTTTTTTCTGCATGGAGGAATTCAATAACGCATCTGTGTGTCTGACGCACATCCATGACATGGTTGTTTTCTTTGTCTCACACCGTCAATATCTGCAACAGAGAGATAAAACTTTCAGGTCATGAATGCATAAGTTCAGTCATCATAACAATGCAATTTGTAATTTCAAATTCATTCCGGTGGACTAAAAAAAAAGAAAATAGGAGGCATTACTTTTGGAACGCCCTTTTGTATGATTGGTCAAATCTAGATTCATAACAACATTTCTATTTGTTGTCGCGAAACAAGAATATGTATGAACGAATAAAGGAAGTTCATATTATTTGGATTCTTCTGACTACTGGTCTCATCTTGGGCGTTATTTGCATGACGCTTACTTAGGTCTTCTACCCAGTCATGGATGACGGAACGAGAGCATGCCGCCCGTGTGGATTAATTCTAGCGTTCCATTCGAAATTCCGTGTGAATTCCCGAGTTTGACAGAAAGATTCCTGAGTTTTACAAAAAGAGTTTTATAAGATACATCTGAAGAAAGTCGGAGGTTACATTCACCGAAACGTCATGCAAATCACATTCAAGATGAGAACAGTAATCCGAAGAATTCAAATATTATGAATAATCATCCCTTATTTTAAAAAAAAAAAAGTCAGAACAGTAAAGGAAGTATGAATTTGTTTACAAGAGATCAGTATCAGTAGGTGTGTAAGGGATAATTGGTTTAATGGATACTATTAAAGACTGTGGAATTGGCCATGCCGAGTTCAAGTACAATCATATCTAGTATAGTCATTTATATACTAATTTCATTAATGGGTTAGGAGATTGAGGTTCAGTCCTCGGTTGGTTGTTTTGTTTAACGGCATATCAACCCTTTTCAGGTTATTTAATGGCGAATCCAGTGATTTTGAAGAACAATTTTTTAATAGAGTATATTTGGGTTTTTTTTTTGGTTTTTTTTTTTAAGTCAGTTTCTATTTAACCCATAGTTGGGACCCTAACAGGTACTACCACTCCGGGTCAGAGTGGACCTGGGAGCAAGCTAAGGCCTCACCATCGGATATAGTTTAAGGTCATATCCAGGATCAGTCCTCAGTTGAGTCATATGAAAAACTTAAAAAGTGGTAATTGGGCTCAAATCAAATTCTGTCCGTTTTTGTTTACATTCTTTATCAACTGATCATTGTGCTTCATGATGAATGCCCTGGAAAAGTCACTTCTAATTAATTTTTACCAGTTTTAAAATATTCTGTTATTCTGAAAAGCGCCAAGTTCGTTGCATATTTTAAAACTGGTAAACATTAATCAGAAGTGACTTTTCCAGGTCATTCATCGTAAAGCACAATGATCAGCTGACAAAAAAAGTAAACAAAGACGGACGGAACTTTATGTTAATCTGTAATTGATACCCTTTTGCATATGGTACAGATCAAGGTTAAGTGGAGTAAAACCTCTAGGAAAGGAGTGGTGCTCTCCTCTATATGATAGCCAATAGAAAGGGAAGCCTTTGGGTCGCCACCCCCCCTTTTTTTTTTTTTTTTTTTTTTTTACATATTAATCTTGTTAAGAAAGGTTTTAATTATTCTAATTCGCCGTAATTTATAGTTAACTAAACAAATGACACATCTTTCTTTATCTATTTTTCTCATTCTGTCATATTTTATGTCTCTTTGAGCTTTCAGAGAAAGAGTAACTCTTTCTTTGCAGCTGTTTGCACACACCATAAACACATATGTAAAATAGATAGCACAGTGATATAGCTTTTTACTTCGGTAAGATCTATCTAAATATGTACATTCCACTTAGTGCTCTGCAGTAAAGTAATCTATATAATTTCCTGTTTCTTCCTTTCTTATATAGTCCATACATTATGCTTTGAAAAAACACAAATACCATTTTTGAAGGTCAAAATGCTTTAAAAAAAAAAAAAAGATTTTTAAAAAGGTCAGTACAGTCGGAAGCATGGACCCGGAAGGGAATTTCAAAGTCTAGCTGTTCTGGGGAAAAAACTACTGGAGTAGAAGGCTCTCTTGCATCTAGGGATCTCTACTGTGAAGGGGTGGGATTTAGCTGCTTGTCGGGTTTGTCGGGAGTATTTACATCGAGGTGGCACAAGTGCTTGCAGTTCGTCAGAGTATTCACTGTTAAAGTACTTGTAGAACAGGCAGAGAGATGCAACATTTTGTCGATGTGACAGAGGCTGAAGCTTAGATGACAGTTCAGGACCTATCAGATTGGCGACTCACTTTTGAACATTGTCTAGGAGCGAGAAACTAGTGGCAGATGCACCAGCCCAAATTTGACAACAATACTCCATACGTGGGCGAATGGTGGTCTTATAGAGGTATAGGATACTTTCAGGCGTTAATAGCTTTCTAGCATGGTAGAGAGAGCCCACCTTCATCACAGCAGTCCTGGCAATGTTGTCAATGTAATTGTTCCAACTCATGTTTCCTGTGAACGTTAGGCCAAGGAGTTTAAAAGATGTACTTTCAGATAAAGAGTCATTGGCCATTGCTAGTGGAGGTAGGGAAGATTTCTTGTAATTATTGAAGGAAACAAGTTGTCTTTGACAATCGGGCAATTCCATCTTTTAAAAAACGGGATAACAGATGAGATGCATATGGGTATAGCTTAAAGGCTAAGAAACGAGGGTGAAGAGTTGTAAGTTTTGGTTTTGATTCTAGCTGATGGCACCCAAGTCAAATATATATATATATATATATATTTACATTTAGGTAGATTTTGTTGTTGATTTTTTTAAACGCTACCAAGGTTAGCATCTCCACCTTGGAGATCGGGTGTTTTTTTTTTTTTCGTTTTTTTTTTTTTTTTTTATAGAAAGTCGCCCATTTTTTATTTGGACGTAAACAAATAATGTTTTATTATTTTTTTATTTTATTTTTTTTTTTGTTTTTATTTTTTTTTAGAAGTAACCCATTTTTTATTTGGACGTATACAAATATTTTATTATTTATTATTTTTTAAAAACAGTAATCTACGGACATGCATATATATATATATATATATATATATATATATTTATTTTGATCTTATGTTCAATATGTCTTTATAATAATAAATACATAATCTGCATGAATTAAACTATCTCACAACCGGGTAATGCCGGGTAGCCTATTATTATAATGTTGTTGGCAGAGGTATGTTTTTTGTGATTAATTTTTCATTATATTTATATTTTCATTTCTATCTATTTTCGTTTTGTACAATTCCACAAATAATTTGTAACTATACAAACTCCTGCAAGTTAACTAATCTTTTCTTTGTATTCCTTTTCTCTAGGCCAACAAGTGACACAACTGAAGGCGGCGGAGATGAAACCAGCACCCTCACGGGAGAACCGAGTGACAAAGATTCCCTATCGACTAATTTCACTCGCCTCGACACAGTCACGTGGTTTAAAAGCTTGGCAATCCGAGCATGTAGCCAAGATGACACATCATCAAGCAGTATTGATTCGTTAAGTCGTCTTACAAAACCGGATTTCCTGACCTATGACCTGATGTCTTCATCATCGGCCATGAAGGCATCGGGGCTGCTCGATGATGAAGTTTCATCCGTTTACTCATTGGATCAAGATGGTTTCTACACGTCCTTTCATAGCGACAGTGGGCTAAAACGTAATAGTATGATTGCAGGGCCAGACATTGAAGAATTGTCACCGGAATATCTCAGCGAGTTTAGTATAGGCAGCAGTGTCACTGTCGATAGTGTTTTGTATATTCCTGGGAGTCGATGCGCTAAGGGATCCGCTACAGATTCAGAAAGGGATCAAACAACACCAACACGGGAAATGTCCGAATGTTCTCAAAGAAGCCGCTCCGAAAGCCCCACTGGTAGTGAAGGCAGCGATTCCACCTTGACCAACGTCTCCAAAAGAAACTCTTTAGCCAGCGCCACGACAGAATCTTCGTACTCTGAAACTGATCATGAGATCATCTACAAACGGTTACGAAATAAAACGCTTATTTCGCCGACAACATTTCCATCGTGGTGCACGGTGTCTTCTTCTGGAAGCGATGAAGACGTGAACCAGCTTCGGTTGCAGGCAGAATTCAAAGAACACCAGGAACTCAACAAAACTTTGAAAATGGCCAACATCACTTACAAGGAACCATCTATTGAATACTCCAAAAGTTCCACCTTGGATAAATCTGCATTCAGCAGGAAAAAAATACTGCCAAAAGACAATTTGGAAAAAAAGTCAAACATTGAGAAGAAAGATGATGACGAAGGAAATACCCTACCTCGTAGTTATCTTGCTTCGAAGAAATGGAACGATGAGGAGACTGAACAAACTAGTTCTTGGCCTCGTATGTACTCCAGCTGGAAAGAGAACAAAACACAAGGAATCTTAAAATCCTCCTTTCGCAAAGAATCTGACTCTGGCCCTAAAATGCCGAAATCTTTAAATTTTGCCCCGTACGTGAACATGGTTGAGCCAGATAAAACCCTGACACAACAATGCTTACTATCAGACTTGTCAGGAATTTACTGTACTTTGCCAGAATCAAATTCTTTCTCATCTCCATCTTGCACTGCTTCCAACGGACATCCAAAAAGTAGCGCATCTAAAACATCTGTGCCATTAGCCTCAGAAGATTCTGACCTTGAAACTGATGGTCCTTCTAACACATCTGTCATTCCAGTTATGCCGGAAATAAAATCACCACTCACAGAGTTACGCAAGAAAAAGATGGAAGCAATAAAACCCACTCTTACATACGCTCCTAATATCAGTGTTCCGCAGCCACACAAAGAGACGGAACTTCCTAGCTCTTCATTGTTAAGAAATAAAAAAGATTCAGTTTTTGTGAAGCGTCCGCAACCTCTATCAGCTAAAGACCACCCACCACCTAACTATGATAGTTGTTCAGACCTTATCAAATTAAGAAATCCAATAACAGTTTCAGGAAAGCCTTTACCTACGTTTTCAGCCGACTCTACTCCATTAAACTCTTTAGCAACTACCTCCCTTTCTACACCCTATGCGATATCCCAAGTGTCCCAAAGTTATGGCAAGAATTCTTCAATGAGCTTCAAAATCAGCAAACCTGTTGTACAAAAATCTGCCGACACTGAAACAGTCGTCATTGACACGTCCAAAGCGCAGACACCTGCCGAGATGGCGCCACCAATCTATTCTTGCATTGTTCCTGCTGCAAAAAAACGTATGAGCACTTTCTTGGCTCCTGGATCCAATCCAGAATCTACTGTAGAGCAAGAATCTGTTGCTCTATTAGCCTCTGATGAGGGATCAGATCAAGATGGTGTGGCATCTCCTGGATCGGCTGCAAATTACGATAGGATGGATCTTGCTCGTTCTACAAACTCCAATGTGGCAGCCGATATGAAACCCAGCCCAAATAGCCGAAACAAATCTTATCGCGTCGCTGTTACTGAAGTGACAAAAGAAGAGCCAAAACGTCTCGATTCTTACAGAAAAGCGATCACATTATCGAATAAAATAGTTGAAGATTTGCCGAGTCGTAGCGAATCCTACCGCGTTGCCATGGAAGGCTGCCTGACCAATTGCAGTAGTTTGGATGATAACACGAATCGATCAGATTCCTACAGAGTTGCTATTAGAAAAAACAGTTCTGAAGAATTGATCGAACAAGTCAGCCCAGGTGTAGGTGCGACCCTAATCAAAGACCCTCGTCGTATGGGAATCACAGATATAGAACAATTGACAGGGTCAAGCGAAGACCTTTTCAAGAATTTTAATGAAAAATCTTCAAAGTCTTCAAGCCTTTTTACCAAAATGTTTGGTAACGGCAAAAGCGAATCTCCGACGAATAAGTCTGTTTTGAAGAAAAGCGGTTTCAAGACAAACAGCCAATCACAACTAAACAAGGCCACTTCGCCAACTGACAAAAAAGGCAGGCGTCAGTCTAACGGCAAATCAGAAACTGGTCTACAAGATTTCAAGAAACTAGTCGCGCAGCACTCGTCTCCTGCCTCCCCAAAGATCTCGGCTGTTGAAGCCCTAAAAAAGAAGCCCTCCCAACCGCTTTCTAAAGAACCTACCGCAGAAAGCGGAAGCAAAAAGATTTTTGGAAACTTTTTCCAGAGACCATCATCGTGGGGTGGTACCGATAAAGTCAACCCGAAAATGTCGACTTATATTAGTTTTGATACGATATTTGAGGACAAAGAGAGCATTTCAAACGCTTCTTCCATAGAGTCGCTTCGATCACCGTCGCTGAATTCTATTAAGAAGATTGGCGATACAGAAAATCTCCATTTGGTTAAAATAAACAATGGCCTCAAATCAGACCGGAAATCTTTGCTTGAAGCAAATAAACATTTATCGTCCGAAGAAATGAAAACTAGCAAAAGACGCTTAACTAGTCCGGTCGATGAAAAAGCTGTCCAGTCAGTACTTGACAGCATAAAGACAACAATCAAATCGATGACATCACGATCATCAGACAGTGGCTACAAACCTCAATGTGAAACGGGGGTATAAAATTTTGGCATGGGTGGGTGGGAATATGAACGCTGAGCCTGGAATCAACGGAGAGTCTTTGAAAGAAATTAACAAGTATTTAAAGCAACTGTTTTTTTTAAAAAAAAAAAAGCTAAAACCAATTTTTAAGTAATTTAAAAATTTGTCCTAAACCAAATTTCAACCTAATTAAAAAAAAAAATGAAAATACAGAAAAAATATTCATGATGTACGTACCCCTCATGGAATATAAATGCGATATTCCAAAAATTACATAAATTGATCAAGTAGTTTGGTTTTTTTGTTTTATTTAAATAAAACAACTAAAAAAATCAAATTTCACGATTTTTAGCGATTAATATTTTCCAACCATTACAAGACTGATTAAAACAAAACAAAAAAAATCTTGGTAGTCGAATTGAATTGTCTCCCTTGATTTCTAAAAAACATGACAGATCTATCGTGCTTCTTCATAAAATTTTATTTCTTTTAGTTAAAATAAAAAAAAAAAAAAAATACCTTACCAATTTATATGATTTTTGGAATATGACATTTTCGTTCCGTTACAGATACATACATAAAGATTTTTCTGCATATTTTTCTTAATTAGGTTGAAGTTTGGACAAGTTCCCAAAATGTTATCTTGTTTAAATCAATTTCGGAATAACTTGAACTGTTTTATATTAAGCTATGTACAAATAAGAGAGGGAAATAATAGAGAAACAAAGGTTATCATATTATCAATTTGTTTCTGAATTTTTGAGATAAGGATTAATTATTTGGATTCTTTGGACTGTTATTCTCAACTTGGTTTTTATTCTATATAAAGCACACAATAATTATGTTTATAATTTCTTGGGATAAAGATTGATAACTCATTATTTGAATTATTCAGACTACTGTTCTCATCCTAAGTGTTATTTTCACAATGTTTTATTCCATACGACCTTCAATCTTCTTCAGGTGTATTTTGTCGCACTCAGGAATCTTTTCCTTAAATTAGGGGAATCCATACAGAATTTCAAACGGGACCCTTTATCTAATCCATGGGGTTATCATGTTCTTGTTCCACATCAGCTATAAGATTTCTACCCGGTCATGGCTGACAGAACAAGAGCATACTACCTCCATAAATTAAATAAAAGGTTCCATTTTAAAGTTCTGTACAGATTCCAGAGTTTGACACGATACAACCAAAGAAGGTCGGAGGTTACATCAACAGAAAAGTTGTGAAAATAAGCACCAAGAGCAGTATTAGTAGTCTGAATAAGCCAAATAATACACACAATCTTCGTCTTAAAAAGAAAAATGACATCTAATATGTCCACCATTAAATAAATATCTTCGAATAGGATTATTCAAGCTATTATTGTCACCTTTATTGTTATTTTCACGTTTCAGCCAATGTACCCTTCGATCTTCTTCAGGTGTATCTTTTAAAATATTGGATGTCGATTTCAGGGGAGATTGTCATTGTTCCATCAACCATAATCGGGTAGAAATGCTAATTTTTAGGTGCTTCAGCTATTATTGTCTGTATGTAGTAATGGTGTGAAGTGATGAAAAAAAAAAAAAAGCGGCCATGGTTGGCATGTGCCTGCTGTAGAGAAGTAGTAGCATGCGAACCTGAAACCCTTCAGATACAAGAATAAGGCGATTGTGCAAATTTAGGCTCTATTGGGAGTCTGAGGTGGCAGAATAAAAGACAGATTTTTTTTATTTGACAAACATCTTTTGATCCTTGGCCTTCAGGCCAAGATCACAGTGTAGTATCTGTTCTGATGCTACACTTCAGCTTTCCTGTCCTCGGTCAGTGGAGAAGAAATCCTTAATGATTGAAACAATTTTTATTTTTGTTCCTATCCAGAGTGCCCCTTTTTTGGGAAGCTGAATTTTCCCCACATTAAAAACCGACCTTGTGTCTAACTTTGCCCTCATGGGAGGCAAGTAAATAGGAACATCTTTTGGTTTTTGGATGCCACCTTCTTTGCGTTTGATTGTTGCTTGGAGAAAAAAGAAGAAAAGGTTTACTGCTGCTGCTTCTGTGAAGAGCGAAAATCTTCATTGCGAGAAAAAGAAACCAAAATAATCCAGCTCGAGCGTGTGTTTTCAATTCCAAACAATTTATGCAACTGATATCGGAATTGTCTAAATATATCTAATGCTTGTAAATTATAAATGATCTTTTATTGTCATAAAGATTGGACCTTAAACCTCGACTTAAAACTGATTGCTAAACAACACCTTTATCCATTGTGCCATAGATTCATGTGGCCAATGCTTGTATGAATTTTGGGAGTTTTAAATCTTATCTGGCTTGATGGAGGTTGAAGGTTCGATCCCTACTTCAGGTGATAATTAAGAAAAATATAAAATTAATACTTCTACTTGGTTATGGCTGATGGGATGAGAATGAGCTACCCCCGTGGATTAACTAAAGCGTGCAGTTCAAAATTTTGCCTAGATTCCAGTGTTTGACTTAATGATTCTTAAAACTGTAACAGTATCCCAGAAGGTCAAAGGTTACATCAGCCAAAACGTTGCATAAATCATAATGAGAAGAATAGTCCAAATCATCCAAATTACTACTACTACTACTACTACTACTACTGAAGCAGCATTCACCCTAGGCGAGTTGAACTGGCTTTCTCCAAAGGAGGAAGTTCCATGGGAGTATGAAATTCACAAGCAATCCCCGGTCACATGTATATCCCTGTTAGAGGAGATGACGACATCCGCCTATATACAGTGCCTGGTATTCTCAAATGATATTTACTGCATAATCACATTGGATCACCAAAGTTAAGCAGTGTTGAGCCTGGCCACTACCAGATGGGTGACCATTTGGAAAATTATTAATATATTTATAAAAAAGTGTACTTTATTATTCATTGAGACCTGGAGACATTAATTTATGAAAATCAGAATTTTTTAAAAATTATACGTATTCTAATAAGATGATTCTATTGTTGGTGTTGGTTTCCCTGATATCAGGTACTTATGGAAGGGATCATGTGATGGTTGCCAACATCCAGCATTTGGCAGGGGGCACTGATTAATCAGCCGGTCATCATCATCATAGCATTTCATTCCATCTCGAGATCCATCATCGTGCAGTGTCCATGGCATCCCTCAGGTCCACATCAGAGCATGCCTGGCTGAGGGGAAAATCTGTGAGGATGTGTGCAGCAGGTAATTGGTAATCAACCTTATCAGCTGATTAATTACTTTTCTCTTTCCTATTAAAAATTTAAACCATTTCATCAATGCCAATTGACTTATCAGATAGCTTCGACATATTAACACAGCAACTGCCAATTTAACTTGATATTTGTTAAGTGTCTGGCTGTTATTGAACAGTTGTATTAAACTGTATTCGAACATGGCACACTCAGATTGTCAGTGTGCGTTGTTAACCACTTAGCCACTGTCACCTCTTTGTTGCTGCAGTTATGATGATGGCAGAAAAGGAAGCTGTAAAATGATGATGATGAATGTTGCAGGCAGACGAGAAATTGTTATCCTTTTCATTGTTGTCGTTGTGGACAGCGGCTCTAGAAGTCTGATCAGTCATCTGGCAGGGATTCTCACAGGAGCACTGCTGGCAGAGACATCATCTCGTCTAACAACTAGTCTGGGAAGGGAGGTATAAAACCCTAGTGTCTGGAGTGTTAAGAACACAGCCTTTTTATGCAGTCAGGTTAGCTGCTGCTGATAAGGACGCCTTGATGAGATCTGATTGGTGTGTACAGAAAGACAAAACTGTTTATTTCTTACCACACAAGCTGACCTGCTAAAAGATCAAATATTCGGTTTTCTTGGGAGTGCCAAGTTGTAAATGGGAAGGGGGCACTACAGTATTGATTAAAATCTTTGTATTGATTAAAATCTTTGTATTGATTAAATACCAAATTAGTGTTTAATCTTTTAGAAGGTTGTTCAAATATTTATTTAAAATGATGCCTCCATTCAGTCTCTGAAGACAAAGGATACCCCCTGTAGGAACAGCTGCACATGTAATTGTGAGGTAAGGGTTGCACAATCTCTAACCACACCTCTCCTGAATCGGCACTGTTTGAGTCCAGTGGCAAGGAGAAGTCTAGAACGACTGGAAACAATGCTGAGATAAGCGGAGAGTATATACAGCAGCTGGAATTCTCAAACGGTCACCCATCTGGTACTGGCCAAGTTCATCATTGCTTAACTTCAGTGATATGACAGGAACTAAAAAAAACTAGCATAGGAAACATGGAAATCATGATTTGAAATTTTGGTGCATTCTAAGTGAAAAAATTTCCGTGGAATGAACTGAATTCAAACTTGGCAACGTCAATTGAATATACATACAGTCACAATATCCTCATTTATCAAACATTTGCTTTCACACTATTTTTTTGTTTGTTTTTTATCTGCTGACTTATCATTCACTATCTAGTGTATTTATGGATACTCAACTTTCAGTGTCACTTTTTAAAATCTATTTTATATTCTAGACCAGGGGTCGGCAACTTCATCCCCCGCGGGTCAAATTAAATCCTTGTGTTAATTTTGTTTGGCCTACCATCTTACTTAGGGCACAATTTTTTTTTTCTAAAATAGGTTTGTAATTTTTATTTTTTATTTTTTTTATTCTTATAGTAAAACAAGTGATATCGTTTAAATATAATCATATGATATTTAATATTTGTTTTCTCAAACACAGAAAATTTATTTACATATTTGATAACATTCTTGTCCTCCATGAAAATGTAAAACAAAGATGTGTGGCCCTCCTCCTATAATCAGCATAGCTTTTTGGCTCTCACATTCCAAAAGGTTTCTGTTCTAGACCTACAATCCTATTGGCATGAATGACCAAACGGACAGAGTTGCAGCCAATGAAACCACCTGCTATCTCAAATCTATGGAGGTCATTTTATATACTAATACTTATACTTGCAATTCCTATTCTCCCAAGTATGCTTTAGAAATAGTAATTTTTATTTATTTAATTAATTGTATATATATATATATATATATATAGATATTGTTTCAGCATTAAATAACTAAACAAAAAAAGCCGAAATGTGGAAATAACAAAGAATAGTGGTTCAAATAGTACAAATATAATCATATTTTATCTTTCCATTAAACATATAAATGGGATTATTAATTAAACTAAGAGATGCCCATGATCCCAGAATAACTATTTTAGTTATTGGGTGTCTAGGTATGTGAATCAGTTATCTCCCTTTGCCGAATAATGGTTTAATTTAATAAAGATGGAACTCTCCAAAAGTAAATTGGCTGACAAGAAGCTCATCTATTTGCCCATAAGTTATATTTGATTCCTTTCAAATTCGGTCGTTAAAACTGATTGTTTACAATATGCATGCAACAAAGTAAATGTTAACATAACCAAAAAACTGATGGAAAAAATAAATAAACAACAAATAAATGTTACCAAAGGCAAGATAAGTTAATCTTCTACCTATCTAAATATGTTTTTGTATTTTAACTTATTTTTAGTGTAAAACCTGTTGAATTAAAATGAAAAATCAAAATGTTGGTCTCATTAGAGACCTAGTCGAACCTTGATAATCTGTCAAAAATCAAGCATTAAACAAAATATTGATAAAACATTACATTTTTGCACAGTTGATGAAATTTATTGGATACATTTCTATACACATTTGTTTAATTATCGATTTTTGAGCGATTATGTAGACTAAACTATGGCTCTATCACTTATTTGTTGTATATTTATTTTTTTCACCCCTTTTTTGTTTTGTTAGCATTCCTGGAAAATCACTGTTTTTAGAAAACAAAGTTTTGTTAAAATCAAGTTCCATCCATCTTTGATCGTTTATATATATATATATATGAATGCCCTGGAAAAGTCACTTCTGATTAAGGTTTACCAGTTTTAAAATATGCAAACAAACTTGACTGTTTTTTTTTTGGGGGGGGGTCAGAATAATAGATTTTAACACTGGTAAATATTAATCAAAAGTGACTTTTCCAGGACATTTGTATATATCAGATCAGATCAGCTTAGCTGACAAAGGGTATTAATAAAGGCGGACGGAACTTGATTTTAACCCAAAGTTTCAAACAATCTGCTTTCTGGAAAATGTCTCTAATTCGTTTTTTTTTTCTTTCTTCTTTTTGGCTATGAGAGAAATCAGCATTGCATTTCGCTTTGCAAGAAGCACGGCTTTTATCTGGCTTACGTTTTGTTTGCATTCATTCATCAAAAACATTTGTTCTCAACCTGTATCAAGTCCGCCATTATCGAGAATATCATCTTCCCCATTTCCAAGGCTGTATTGCAAATATAAATTTATAAGATATCTGGTGAAATTTGCTAGTTTAGGCGTCCATATGAAATACACTGTTAGATGAATTATAGCTAGTAAACTCTGGCTGTCTTTCCTATGGTCCATTTTCCACTTTCTTGCGTACGTATTTTAGTTCTAGTTTTTTGAAATAACAATCGTTCCACACAGGCAATTTCTTAACATGGTAAGGGTTTTATCTTAGGTGGTAAATGCTATGAAATGACAATCAAAAGGTTTTGCTACTTCAATTCAAAACATTTTTAGCTGTATTTTGAGAAAAAAAAAAATTAAATTGGGTACTCGTTCTGACTTTGTGATAAATGAAAGATTCTCTATTTTTTTTTTTTTTTTTTAACTTTTTTATAAAATATTTTTAGAGACAAAATTATTTAAAAAAAAAAAAAAAAAAAAAAAAAAAATTATATATATATATATATATATATATATATATATATAGATAGATACGCGTTCTGTCTGTTACCAATTAAGTCTAATGAAAATAAACAATGAATAGAAAAGCTTTCCAAAAGTAGATGGGCTTGCAAGAAGAGTCCTGTTGACCAGAAATCTTATTTAGGTGGACCTGAAGAATCTTGTCCTCTCCATCTTTTTATTTTCATCTTTTTTTCAGTGAATCGTTATCGAGTGGACACTAGTCTATCAGATTATCAAAAGAAAAAAACAAACGAAAAAGCCAATACTTAAACATTTCTAGGGGTGCTTGGTTTCTAATGCAACGTTCTAGTTAAATCCATCATCCATTTTAGAACAATTCGATGTTTTTAAGCCAAATTTCGCAAATTTAACCTTTTTTAAACAGTTTAACCTTTTTAAAGATTATTTTAAAAAAGCTAAATTCAAAAAGAGGCTAAACTACTTTTTAAAAAGGGCTAAATTCGCGAAATTTGGCCTAAAAACATTAAGTTGTTCTAAAATAGGTGATCGATTTACTAGAACGTTGGATTAGAAACTGAGCAGCCTACAAATATTGACTTTTTTTTTTTTTTTTTTTATAATCCGGTAGATTAGTGTCCATTCTGTAATAATCCCCTGAAAAAATTGGGGAAAAAAAATATGAAAATAAAAAAAAAATAGAGAGGCGGGTAAGATTCTTCAGGCCCGCCCTTATTTAATTCATTCTAAATTTGACATTTGGAACAGAATAGGATGGCAACAAAGTAAATGTTTACATTAACTTTTTAAAGTGTATAAAATTATGATAAAGCAAATTATTAAAAAAAAATTAATAATTAACCCCTGACCCAACAATTTATGAAAAAAAAAGTTGTCAATCTAATTAAAAAAATAAAAGTACAGAAAAATCTTTGATGTACGTACTGATCATAGAACGAAAATGTCATATTCCAAAAATTATGTAAATTGATCGGTTTTATTTTTTTGATATAGAAACTAATTCTTTTCTAGTTTTTAATGATTTACTATTAATCATAGCCATTAAACGTCCGATCCTGATCTCTAGAGGTTGTTAAAGGGGAGGTAACCAGCCAGGATTTTAAAGATGATGGACAGAAATATATTACCCTCACTTTATCATAAAATTTGATTTTCTTAGTTAAAAAAAAATCTACTTGATCAATTTATATGATTTTTGGAATATGACATTTCATTCCATAACGGTATCGGAAATCAAAGATTTTACTGTATTTTTTTTTTAATTATGTTAAATTTTGTACAAGCATTAAAAAAAGTAAAAACTTATAAACGGAAAATCAATGATGATATACTTCCGGATTTTATTTTGAAAAGTTGAGTTACTTCCCTTGAAATCGTTTTGAGCACTATTGCCAGATATTTCTGAATTCCATAAACATCTTTGGCAACTTTGAGGCCAAGTTTAATATAATGCCTCAAAATTGCTAGAATCTCAATATTTGCATTTAATATAAATATCTGGTGCTTTAAACCAGCAGATTTCAGGTGAAAACATTATACGTACTTATGTGTCATGGCAAAGTTAGTATAAATTTAAAAAATTACGAAAAATGATCCAGTAGATGTGGTAGAAGTATTTTAGATAATAATAAAAAAAAAAAAAATGTCAGCCACAATTATGGTCCCAGATATCATTTTTAAAGATGGTAGACCCTAAATTTAAGTTGATGGTTTGTCATTCAAAATTGGTTGCACAACTCTTCAACATTAAAACATAGAATAAATCTTGATAATTTGATAAATGCTATTTTTACTTGTCATTATTTTTCTACTGGATCGTTTTTCATAATTTTTGGAATTTATACTAATTTTGCCATGACACGTAAGTATGTAATAATGTTTTCACCTGAAATGCATTGATTTAGAAGATCACCAATATTAGCAAGTACCAAATATCTTGATTAAATGATAACAAAATAAATATTGATATATGTATAAAGAGTGAGAACTAAGTTTTGGCAGTGTAGACAAAGAATCATCAGTGCACGCTGAGGCAAGACACTGTCAGTCATCATCCACTTGCGATTTTATGTCTATGTTCTTCAAATTTAGATCTATATACATCCTATCGCAAATATTGTGCACTCGTCCCATATAAATATAGCAACTAATGTAACTATATTTATTAATCAATATACACAGACATGAAACAATTGAGTAGACATTTCACATATATATATATATATTATATATAATATTCCATGTGAATTAGGATGCTATTTTCATTTACCAATTTTTACAACTTTTTTTTTGGGGGGGGGGGATAATCTTCTGTTGATTTTCCAATGAAATCAAATGCTGAATCTCTGGAAATGTCTGCTACTAAAAAGGATTATAGGATAGAATATGTAATTGATGAAATCGATTGGAATTTCAATGTTTTTTTTTGTTTTTAGCAAAGCATTCTGCAAATGACTGGCTACTCAAAATCAAATATTGCTTTGTCAGATACAATGCTAGCGATGAAAAACAAATGAAATAGATTGACTATATATTTATATAGATGTTTCAGATATAAATATATTTATCATATATGACGAATTAAGCATGACATGAACAAAAGAAGCATTTGAACGTAATCAGCATCAGATCGCTGCAAACCCTGGATTCCACATTCCACTATTAATCAAGTGATTGTCCAATCCATCAGCAAAAGAAAATTAATATTATCTTGTGCTGGCTTTACAGAACCCTCTGATTGCAGTCTGCATTGTTAACGATGGGTATTTTGCAGCATAGGCAACAAAACAAAAAAGTGGTAAAAAAACAAATATATAACAAATGTTACCAAAGGCAAGATAAGTTACTTTTCTATCTACCTGAATAAGTTTGTCATTTAACTTATTTTAAAGCAATTGTTTTTGTTTTTTTTACTTTGAAACAAGTGAGTGTTCAGTCAGAACAAGAAAAAAATGGCTGACATTAGACAGTCATTCGGGGAATCTTGATAATCGCTTAAAAATCGAAAATTAAGCAATACTGATGGAGCGTTACATTTTCACACGATTGATGACATTTATTATATGGATTTCTGCCAGTATTTTGTTTAATTTTCGATTTTTGAGCAAGTATTGAGACTCCCCAAATGAACATCTAATGTCATTCGTTTCTTTCTTGTTCCAACTTAACACTTGACACTACTTGTGGTTCAAAGTAAATAAACTCTTTAAACAAACTTATCCAGGTAGGTAGAAGAGTAACTTAACTTTCCTTTGGAAACATTTTTTTGTTATATATTTGCTTTTGTTTTTTACCACTTTTCGTTTTGTTGTCTACAGTAAAACATGCTCTTTAATAAGGGAGTCTATTTAATTCTTTTATGTCTGTGCATATATTAAAAACAACAAACATGCTCTGCAAGTTCAATTTCTTAGACCTTATGTTAATTTTATATATAAGTTATACAGCTTTATAAATATTACCTGTAATTTATCCTCCACTCTATAATAAATAGCAATGTGTATTTATTCATATATTTATATATAGAAAGAAATATATGTACTTCTATCCCATCACAATAAAAAAAAAAAGTTAGTGAGTAAAAAAAAAAAAAAAAAAAATGCCCGGGGCAGGGAGACCATTTCAGGTGTTGAAGGAAAACAAAGAATGAAATAGCAAGTCAGGCAAGCTTCACCATCTAAAATGAATTCACAAAGAAATCTTTCACTCTAAATAAAGTCTATGATTGATGTTTATATTTAGGTCATCAGAAATGATAATTTATATAAGAAAAATTAAATTACTGACATAATTCTATGAATTTTTTATGACTGAACACCGAGGACTCGTAATGTATTTATTTTTGATTATTTTTTATAGAAAGTATACACTAGTATTGATTGACCTTTTAATTCAATCTGTCTGGGTCATTTTCACAGATGATTAGAAAATTTAGATAAAATAAAAAGTATTCACTTTATCATGGCTGCTGTATCTGAAATTTGAAATTGCAAACCGGTGTTAATTCTGTAGATGATCCCCAATTTTTAAGCAGGATTTTCTCCATTTTTTGTTTTTATAAATAATTATTTTTCAACTATTTGTGGGATTATTAAAAAATATAATCAAATAAGACATGTTTTTTTATAATTGGGAAACTGGAATATTATTGTTTGTATTTTGAAAATATGTTTTAAATAGTTTATTAAACCAAATCAACCAAATATAATTATATTACAAAGTAACCCTTATCCTTGAGTAGTGGCCTTCAGGGTTTGATAAGCAGTAACAACATGATAAAAAAAAAAATTCAAACTGCTTCAAAATGATGAACATATAAATTTCGCCAAAAGCTATATAGCCTAAAATAATAGTTTTTTTTTGTTTGTTTGTATTTTTTTTTTTTGTTTTTTTTTGCACCAGTTTGCAATTTTCCATTTTAGATATGACAGCCATAATAAAGTAGATACTTTCTATTTTACCAAAAGTGAAAGCCCAGAATTAATATTTCTAATCCTTAAATTTAAACTTGCGGCCATTATCAGATACTCATGATTAAAGCTTGAAGAATCTTCACATACCTTTCAAACGGAAATAAGGATGGCAATACATAGACAAGTAGAAAAAAAATGTAATAAGACATTAAACTAATAAAACATGTTTGTTGGAACGACTGCTGCATATATATATATATATATATATATATATATATCAGAACCTAAAATAATATACATGAATCTCATTCAGTTTTTATTTCAATGGTGCTCAATGCTTTAGTAGAACCTTATAATACTAAACTTTTTAGCCCTTAAAAACCGGAAAAAGTTATAGACCGTTGACTTAGAATGATTTCTTTATGTCAAATTGATGGTTGAATATGGTTAACTTTGTGCTCATTTCATTTTTTTTTTCTAATCTCTAACTTTGCATTGAACAGATACCATAATACTTAGTTCACTGCACCTTGTCATAACAAAAGTCTATACAAAATTTCAGCCAGATCGATCCAGTAATTTCAAAGAAAAGGTGTAACAGACAGACTAAGGGAAATAATATATAGAAAACATGGTGATTGCATTCAGGTAGTAATTTATATTGGTAAGTAGCTCAGCCGACAGACATGCGTCTCTTATAATCGTATAGATTTGAGTCCACGTATGGAAGCGGTATCACCCCCCCCCTTTTTTTTTAATTTCGTCTTTTTTACATTTTTTTGGCTGATTATTATTGAAAGGTCACTCATCTAACAGAATATTAAAAAAAAAAAAAAATACCAAAAAATTCAATGTTTAACATTTTTAAAGGAGTGCTCTGTTTTTAATTCAACATTCTTATAAATCGATCCCTCATTTTTGGAGCAGCGACTTATTTTTGCCAAATTTTGCGAATTTAGCCTTTTTAAACCTTTTGGCAAGGTCAAACTGCTAAAGAAAAAGGCAAAATTTTCAAAATTTGGCCAAAATAAGTCGCTGCTTCCAAAATGGGGGATCGATTTATTAGAACATTGTATTAGAAATAGAGTACTCCTTTAAAAATGTTAAATATTGAATTATCTTTTGTACTTTTTGGATAATCTGCTGAAAAAATGTAAAAAAAAAAAAAAAAAAAAAAAAAAATTATAGAGAGGGGGGTACCACTTCCATACGTGCGCTTAGATTTGATTTCTTTCGTTTAAATAAAAGTAATTTATCAAAATGGACAATTTAAATAGCAAGTATGTATGTCAAAGATGCATCAATTTAATATGTACTTTTAGCGATGAATGTGCTACTTCAAATTTCGCCTGATGGACAAAGTTCAATTTCAAAGTAAAGTGTTACTGGCCAACAGAAACTAAGCTCTTTATAGAGACGTACGGATGTATGCTAAAATTAAAATGCTATTTCAGATTTAAACATAATGGAACGATATTTGACTAAATAGTATTTCATAGTTTACAAAATGTTATTTCAAACATAAACATGATAGACTCTTATATGCATGTGTGGACGCATTTAATAATATCCATATTCTTCATAGATTTCATTCAATCTGCGCATTCATCTACTCTGCTGCATTTAAAAAAAAAATTCATCAATTTAAAAATATATATATTTGCTAAATTCTCTCTCTTTTTTTCTTTTGTTTTCTTTAAAACTTTTTTCGCAAAATCAAAATTAATGGAATTTTTCTAAATGGCTTCCTCTCTTGAATCTGGGAAAAAATTCAAAGTAATTTTCGATTTACCTTAAAAAGGGAGAAAAAAATGGCGCTTAAAATATTTGGTTCTTTTTTTAAAAAAAAAATTGTCACTTGTGCATTTTGGTTTTGAGGACATTTTTTTTTTCTTCATTTTTTTGATTGACTGTTCAAAATTATTTGTAAATTTTAATGATTATTTTTTATTATGAAAGTTTAATTTTATAGAAAAAAAGTTAATTTTTTTTAAGTAATACATTTTCATATAATGGCCATTCATTCATTTCAAAAAATACAAAAAAAAAAAAGAAAGATTATTGTAATGTATTTTGAAATTCTAATTATTTTATAAACCTAAAAAAAAAAAAAAAAAAAAAAAATTAATTCCATAAATGTTCAGATAATTAATGTTTTATTTTAGTTATTGTGTTAGTTTCATATGTTTGTTTTGATTTTACCAAAAAGTTAATTAAAACCTAACATTTTTGGAAAAAACTTTACATCTTCTTGAATTGTCTCCCTTTGTTCTGATTGGCAGTTTTTAAAAATGAAAACAAAAATCGTCCTCAAAAACTAAAATGCACCAATTTTTTTTTTTTTTTTTTTTTTTTTTTTTACTTACTTTCCTTATGGTTTCTTTCTTCTTAAGAAATCATCAAAACCATCTTCTTGGGATTGTTCTGGAATGCTCTATTGCATATGTTTAATTTCTATATGGTAAAAGTACAGAATAACTAACACACGATAACACGTAAACCAGAAAAAAAATAAAAATAAATAAAAAACACGATTTATATCAATGAATGGAATTTTCTACGTAACAAGCTTAGGACAATGTCCTAAACTAGTGTCGGCAAACATTTTTTTTTTTTTTTTTTTTAGAAAAGGCTCAAATTGAAACAAAAGATTGAATAAGTTGTATTTCTATAAAAAAAATAAATGAAGAAAAGTTTAAACAGGATAGAAATAAGACATCCAAAAATGTTATCATTTTTATACATATTTCGCCATACAAACTCGATTATGTAAGGTTGGATCATATCGTCAGGTGCTATAACGCTTTTTTCATTTTCCACTTTGCACATGTTCTGTTTTGTGTGTGGATCAACAAATTGTTGTTGTGTACCGCATTATCGTGTGAAATTAATTATAAAAATACACTTTTTTCTGTAGAAATACACTTTGTATTCATTTTTTGTTTGAATTTGAACCTTTTCTGAAAAGTTTTTATCAACGCTAATTTAGGACATTACCCAAACCTAGTTCTAATGATTATAACACTTCATTTCATACTTTTTATTCTATAAAATGTGTTAAGTTTGTATTACAATCCAAAGAGGTATGAAAAAATTTTCAAAAAACAAAAAAAAAAAAAGCAAATGTTATCAAAGGCAAGAGAAGTTACTTTTCTACCTAACTGCATGTTTTTAGTGTTTTTATTTAATGTAAAATGTGTATTCCATTTGAAAAACAGGTAACATTAAGTGCTACCAAAGAACAAGAAAAAATGGTCACAATGTAACATTTATTGAGTAGGTTTCTACCACCATTTTGTTTTATTTCTTATTTTGAAGTGATTATCGAGACTTCAAAGATGTTAAGAGACATCACAGCCATTTTTTTCTTGTTCCCCAGTAGTGTTCAATATTACTTTTATTTCGAACCAAATAAACATTTTACATAAAATTAAAAACACTAAAAACTTATTTAGTTTGGTAGAAAAGTAACTCATCTTGCCTTTAATAACATTTATTTGTTATATATTTGTTTTTTTGACAACTTTTTCGAACTTCTAGATTGTAATAGAAACCCAAATCCGTCTTTTCGACAACATTTAATGGTTACTACAGTTCTTGGCTGCCATTAAATGTAGAGGAGACAGATTTTATAGAAAAAAAAAAATGAAATTAAGTGTTATAACTGTTCAAAATAGGCTTCTTAAGTAGAAAATTCTGATATAAATTATGGGTACTTATTAAGTAAATCGATTTTTTTTTAATATATTGTTTAAGCAAAATCAATATTACACACTTAATTGCTATGCCGAAAATAGTTATATATCCCAAAATTACGTAAATTTGTCAAGTAGAACAACTGCTATTGTGTTTTTAGTAAAAAAAAAAGTCTATCACTATAGAAAACAAATATTGCACACCGTGAACAAATAATCTATGTTCTGTGTGTGCACTCTTTACTGTCTACTTTATAATATCTTAGAAAAATACAATTTTACCCAATTTTCTGTAAAAATTACTTTTAACTTTAAATAACTTTCTACTTAATGAATTTTAGTAATTTTAGGATATATTACTATTTTCGTCATGATAATTACATACATAATATTGTTTTTGCTTAAAATAACATTAAAAAAATTTTTTTTTTTTAATCGATCTGTTAGCAAGCACCAAATTATGTTTAATTTGTTTGGTTAATAATGATTCTGTACTTTTCCCTTCTATATTTATTTATTTATTTAAAAGATCCAGCTGCCTCTGCTTCTTTCATAGCTTTTCGTTCACATCATTCTTTCGGTGACTGGCTTGATATCTTTTCAATGGCCTCTAATCTGTTGTATTTTTTGTTGCATTTGGGCATTGTTTGCGTTATGCATTTACAAACCTTATCTCAAATTTCTTTTCTTCATTGGTGTTTTGTTTTAAAAGCATCTTCAGACATTTCTTATGTCACCATAATAGGTGTTCGTTCAGAATAAGAATGAAAAATTAAATTTCAATTAAAATCAATCTTATCTATTTTGTCATGTCGAAAGTAGTTAAATATCTGAAAATTACGAAAAATGATACAGTAGAAAATTAATCATTAATGAAAATTTTTTTTTTTTTTTTTTTAAGAATTGCAAGTTATACTTAATAAACAGAATTTTGAAGTAGGATGAGTTACTTACCTTTTTATTAATTTAAAATATTAAAAATTAAAATTATAAAAATATTTAAAATATTAAAAATTAATTAAATATATTGAGTTAAATCAAATTAATGAAAATAGTTTGTTTTGGGGGGTTTTTTGTTGTTGTTTTTTTTTTTAAGAATTGCAAGTTATACTTAAACAGAATTTTGAAGTATGATGAGTTACTTCCCCTTTTTTAAGTTACATTCAATGGTGGGTCAATGGATCGTGTAAACGTATTAAGTGCATTGCATGTAATAATGTAGTAATGCTATTAATTGCGACATGACAATTAAGCAGATAACATTGGTTTTTAATGCAAATTCAATTTTGTGAGTTTCTATTTTCGTTCTTATTCTGGAAATGCACTTAATAAAATCCAGAAAGCAGTTTTTTTGTTTGTTTTTTTTTTTTTTAACCACTCTTATATTTAGAAAGAGGGGGGGGGTCATAGCGGGTGGCTGGATACCTACACGAATCCTACAATCACCTAATCAGAATTCAAATCCACTCAGATCTATTGCATTCATCTTTATTGTAATATCATTGGGAAAGGTATTAACCCACTTTTATTCAAACTATAGGAAAAAAATAGGAGCTTCTGTTTAATGAATTATCGGTATTTACTCAGATTGGCATTTAAAGCAATAAACAAAATAAAGAAAAACTTTTATATTGTATCTGCTTGTCACGGAATGAAGATTGTATCACAAAAATTTATAAATTTTCCATTTTTTTACAAATAAGTGAAAGGCGAGGCCATGATTTTCTAAAGAACATATTAAGGGGAGGTAACAGTAATTATTTTGAGTTTTCATGTGTATTAGTAGGGTTGTCTGCTCTTGTCCACCGATTCGTTGATTTTAATATGGACGAAATATAATCCTTCACGACTGAGACAATTTTTATTTTTGTTCCTTTTCTCCACGTTAAAAAACGACCCTGGTGTCTAACTCTGTCCCGTGGGGAGGTATTGTAAATAGGAACATTTACATTTGATCAAATTATGTGATTTTTGGAATTTTTCATCTTCGTCCCGTGATTGGTGCGGTGCGTACATCATCCAGACATTTTTGCATTTTCTTTAATTTTAAATGCCGCCATAAATGCCAATCTGAATAAGCACCAAATTATTTTTTAACTCGCAAAAAAACCTTGGAAATTACAGTGTTTTCTAAATCAACTTGTATAATTTACTGTTAATATTTCTATCAAAATGATAAATGTCTATCAAGGTCAATACTGTTAAGAAATAAGGATTCATTTTTTTTTTTTCTGTAAAAATAATTATTGTCAGCTAGATATTCTTTAGGTTGATAAAATTGAATATGTTCCTCTTTATTTAAAAATTGTAGAAATTTAATTATTTTTAAACCAATAATCTTTTTTTCTTCTTATAATCAGAAACCTAATTGTAAGAGATGCATATTTTTCAAATCAATAAAACGGATATGTTTTCTCGTTATTTAAGATTGTAGCAATTTAATTCTTTGATTGTTGTCACAAATTCAACTTAATTAAAAAAAACAATATGCACAAAAAAAAATCTTTATGATGTATGCACCTGTCATGGAACAAAACTGTCATATTACAAAAATCACATAAATTGATCAAGTATTTTTTTTCTTTTTACATATTCAGAAAATCATTTTTTTTTCTTTACAATTTTTAGTGAATTACTATTAATTGTAGCCATTACAAGGCTGATTTTGAACTCTATTTCTGGTAAGGTTGTTAAGGGAAAGAAAAGATAACCAGTGATGAATTTTAAAGATGCCAAGCAGAGATACATCATTCTTACTTTATCATAAGATTTGATTTCCTTAGTTACTTCTCTCTGTTTGAAACAAAATAATTTTTGAGGGTAGGGGGTATGTTAAAAAAAATATATTGTAAACGAAAACACTATTTCGCAACGCCGAATAGATATATACAGTATAAAAGATAATTGTGAAGTACTGAATCCGATTATATTATAGAAAGTCGTGTAATTAATTGTCTCCCTTGTAGATTTCGCTTGTGAATTATTTCCCTTTATTAGAACTCTTCAGTAACACTCACAAAAGAAATTGGTTCTTTGACCTTTTTAGCTAGGATCAAAGTGTAGTATCTTTTCTCATACTACACTTCGCCTTTTCTGACCTCAATCAGTGGAGAAGAAATCCTTCTAGATTGAGGCAATTTTAATTTTTGTTGCTTTCCAGAGTGCCCCTTTTTGGGGAGCTGAATTTTCCCCACATTAAAAACTGATCTTGTGTCTAACTTTGTCCTCGTGTGAGGGGGGGGGCATAGTAAATAGGAACATCACAAAAGAAGTTTTTTTTTGGAAACCACTCTAGGCAAGACATGAAAATACTGAATTTACGGAGCTAAAAAACAAAACAAAAAAAAACTATTACATTATTTAGGGTATCAGAAAATTTTTTTGCCTATTTTCCAATGCCAAATAGGGGCACTCTGGATTATAATAAATTATATATATATATATATATATATATATATATAGAGAGAGAGAGAGAGAGAGAGAGAGAGAGAGAGAGAGAGAGAGACTTTGATGTATTGAAATGAATTAGATTATAGGTTGGTGAATCTAGTGGTTTCTAGTCTTTTAAGACTAGAAACCACTAATACTAGAAAGAAATATTTATATGAGACAATCCCAGCCAAAATAATATTGCTCAATATACTAGATAGAGCAAATAAAGTGATCAGTGAAAGGAAAAATGTTTATAGACTGAATAGGCAATTAAAAAATATATATATATATATATATATACATACATATATTTAATTGCCTATTCAGTCTATAAACATTTTTCCTTTCACTATATATATATATATATATATATATATAATCGCCTATTCAGTTTATAAAGAGTTTTTCTTTCACTGATTAAGGATAGGAAAGATGAAGTGTAGCATCTGTTCTGATACTACAATTTGATCCTGTCAGCACTAGTTATAGGTATCACTTCGTGTGATAACTTTTTAGAAAACTTTGTTTGCCTTGTGGATCATTTGTCGATTACACTATCAAAAAATTGGCATCGCTGCCCTGCTGTATTTTAGCTAATGTTTGTTTTTTTCTTATCATTTGAGCCAAGCACATGTCTACCATCCTGCAATTTCTGAAACAACTTATTGTGTGTATTTATCATTACAACATCATGTACAGATTATTATTTACTTGATTAGTTTTTTTTTTTTTTTTTTTAGAGAGGTGATGAACTTTAAATTAAAATAAATCACAGAAAAAAGAAATATTATACAAATATGTGGTTTATTCTAAAGATTAATTTTTTGCATTTATAACCGATAGTTGCCAAATCTACAATTTAAAAAAAAAAAGTTATCAATTTAAAATCTACCGCCTCTTTAGAAAAAAAAAAAAAAAAAAAAAAAAATTCTTTGGCAGGTTTTAGTTTCACATCATAAAAAAAAATTCATTTAGACAGAGTTATTTCCCTTGCAGAAGAGGAGAGGACGGGCAACAACACTCCCACGGCGAGATGATGATATATAAGGGTCGGAAAATGGGATTTGAAGAACCAGAGCCCTAGAGGAAGAACACTATGGCCTGCAAAAAATGCCTGAGCACCCTCGTCAGTATTACCTTGTAGAGGCGCTTCAGGCAATTAGCCATAAACTAACCCTTCTCAAAGCCTGGGAAGATGGCCCACCTAAAACTGCATGTGATCAATGCCATACCTCAGTCAACAGGGCAAAAGCCATCTCAACAATGGCGTAGACTGTTAGCTTTGGTTACAAGGGAGAATTTTTTTCTATGTATAGAAATTTAGGAAACATTTGAAAAAAAAAGTAAATTATCATTTTTTGTTTACCTCCCTTTATAATAATAAAAATTATTATAAAGGGAGGTAAGTTTCTGTTGGTGTGATTTTATTATTTCTTAATTATTTAAAATTGATTGCATTATTTTTTTTTAATTTTTATTTTGAGCTCTTCTGTCCCAGGTTTCCAGGCTCAGTTTAGTTGTCATTAATTAGAATTAGTTTTATTTTACATTTTAAAATACATGTTTGTTTTTTTTTACCATTTGCCTCAATATTTTTTTGTTGTTGTTTATTTTTCTTTTATTTATTTTTTTTTAAATTAAAGTTGAGGTGTGCCTTCATTAAAACATTAATTTGTCTTCATCCCTCCTCCAAAATTCATGTATTTGAATACAAGATGGCTGCTATGATGATCTCATCTTGTTTCTCTCCATTAACTGGGAAAAAAAAAAAAAAAAAAAAAAAAATATTTTTTAATTTTTTTTTTTAATCGAATTAATTTTTTTATGCTCATTTTTTTTTTTTTAAGTTTGAATAAAGATTTTTAAAAAAACTGATAATTTTTGTTGAATTTTATTTATTTAAATGAATTATCCAAATCATGACGGCAAATTGAATCTTTGTTTGGAATTCGTTTGTAACATGTGTACGTATTAGTGATGGGACGTTCAATGTTTTCCTCGATTCCGATACAATTCCTGATTCCAATACAATCACAGATTCTGATTCTTTATAAATCTCTAAATATTTAACTTTAAAGTTGTTTCCCCCCCCCCGATTAACATAAAAAAACACTTGTTAAATGTGCATATATTTTTTCAAACGTAAAAACACACGTGTGGGTTGGGTGATCTATAAATTTTAGTTTTACTAGTAGATTAATATCAACAAATATTTATTATTTTAGTGGAAGATTTTGTTTTAAATAAAATTAAATAATGAAAGGAATCGTTTTTGGCATTGGAAAATAGGCAAAAAAAATTTCTGAAACCCTAAAAGTTATAATTTTCCCAATTCCTACTTCCAATTAATCATCTCAATATTAGTACTAGGTACGGGCCAAAATGGGCGGACAAAAATGGGGGACCTAGTTTTGAAAGCCAATTTATCATAATTTTTTTGTAGGTTTCCGTCTACTTTTTGGTTGTATTTGAAAGATTAAGGACTAAACTTAATTTCCAAAAGGGAAAAAAAATATTTGTACACGTGAAAAAAAAAGTTATGAAAATGTTTTCACGGCAAGCTACCCAATTCAGCTAAATTTTGAAGTTAAATAAATTCATTGTAAAAAATCCTTTAAAAAGATAAATATTAGTTTTCTGGGTCTATTTCAAAGATAATTAGTAAAGTCCTAAGATATTGAATTAAATATTAAAAAAACATCTTGTTTGTACAAAATAAATTAATTAGCCCAAAACCGAGTGATTCTAGTGTTCACAAAACGCAACAAACTAAAATTTTGTAAACATGAAAATTATGAAGGCCCAAAATTTCAGGCAGTCGACGCTATGTAATTAAAAGGGAGGAAGTTCTTTCTTTTTTTTTTTCACCAGTTGCACATCCATACATTCCTTTTTTGAACGTTTGTATTTATTTTTGCATTTTTTAATTTAATTATTTTTCTATGTTCCTATTTTTTTCCTTAATTATTGTTCAATATTATATAAAAAATGTTACTCTGAAAGTTTCACATTCTTGCGAGCAAGAAAAATTATTAAAAATCTTCCATATAAAAATTATGCGGAACCCGTAATTTAAAAAAAAAAAAAAGTAGAAATATTTTTTGTAATTATAATTTTTTTTGTGTGAAAATATTAAATAAGCAATGCTTAATTCAATGGTAATATCGGTAGTTCGAGAAATTCTTTTTTTCTTAGAGTTATATAGAATTCATTAATATGGATTTAGTTTTTTTTTTTCGTAATGTTCCTATCAAAATTATTTTATTTTTATTGTTACAAATTACGATGCTTTATTTATATAAAAAAAGCAAAAATATATTCTTGCGTTTTTTATTTATTACTGAAAACTATAACTTTAGTAAAGGTATTTTATGTTTAAACAAAATAATACATTTCCACTCGGATTTAAATTAAAAAAATAATCAGTTCATTATATTCTGCGATGATCATTTGATAAATACTGAAAATTTCATTAAAATTGGTTAATTTACTGATTTTTGGTGATTTTTTTAAGTAAAGGGAGGGGGTTAAAATGTTTATACATTTTGAGAATCGGCATTCATTTTGCCCGTACCTAATTAATACATATTTAGTTTTTAATACTTGGCGTTCTCTATGAGCTATGTGTGACATAATATTAATGGTGTTTGTGCCATGTAATGGAATGTCAAACAAGTGTATTTTAGGTGAAAACTATCACATATTTGTGTCATGTTGAAATTTGTATAAATTACAAAAATTACAAAAAAAACGATCCAGCAGGAAATGTGCTAGATCTATTTTTCACAAAATATAGACACTATTCTAGAAGTGTAAGCCATGTTTAGTTTCATAAAAGTTTCAGATGGTTCGTTGTTCTAAACAAGTTTTGAGAGGTGACTTGTTCCACAGAGCAAAATATTCTTACTGTGTCGAGACGGGGGGGGGGGATGTGAAATTGCTCCAGAAAAGGTTTAATATTTATGAAGCAATTCTGGTTTCTGATTGGTTGGTAGCAGAACGTGAATTAATTCGATTCATCAGTTCATAGCAGCATCGTTTATAAATAGAATTGCCCGACTGTGTGGGATCATACCCCCCATCACAATGAACTTGTGATGGGATGTGTCTCCTCGCGGCTTCGGCTGCAGGGAGACAGGGTAGTACACGTCAAGGATTCGTCACTTGACACTCAGCCCAACAGGTGAGGGGCCGGGAACTGGCCCAGCACCTGGACTAAGGTACGCCGCCTGGGTAATACCTAGGAGGTCCACCCTCCCAGGCCTTGCCACCGGGCTTTCCGGTGGGGCAAGTTTATTGCTTGCTGCCTGAGGCGCCCCGACCGGGGAATGCCGATGGGGTTACTCAGGCAATTTTTAAAATTGCAGGAGTGCCCCTCCTTCAGGGGAGCCTGTGAGGTTCCCACTTTCCGGCCTTGTGCCACATAATGCTGATGTGGGCAGCATTTAAATATATACCCCCATTACAAGTCCAAAATATTGCAACAACTATTCGTCTGACATTTTCTATTTTTTCAATGCAAGATTCAAGGAAAGCAAGGGAGATAACTAAATTTGTGATACCGAATTGGTTGCACAAATCTTCCCCATTAAAACATAAAATTTGCAAATTCGATAAATTTTATTTTTTACTTGATCATTCTACTTTGAAAATTAGTTTCAATAAAGTTGTGTGATCTTTTCCGGGCATGGTTTTTCTAGTTGACTTAAACTATCTATGTCAGTCTCCATAGTATGCCTTTTTCAAACTTTACCTCCAGTTCCCTCCACGGCTCCTTTTATGCACCTTGTATAGTCTCATTTGCATACAAACGGTAAGAGTCTGTTATTTATGCATGACCGTCAAACACAGAAGCAACTGCTAGTCAGTATTTTTTTTTTTTGTCAAGCGACCAAACCCGATAAAGCACACATACACGTTAGTCAGGTTTGGGCCATCTTGCATGAATCGAGCATAAGTTTTTGAGTGGCATAAGAGATCCAAGGGAAACAGGGAATCTGTGAGAGATGAGAGATATGGGAGAAGTAAGGAAGTCAAAACAGTAGAGTTGATTGGCTAAATAAAGAATTTCATGGATAAAGACCGTCATGTGTCTATAGAGACAATAAGTGCACAGTTTGATGTCAGTGTGGTAACTGTTTATATATATATATATATATATATATATATATATATAACAAGGACATTTACTGCATGATTGTTTGAAGGACTTCCGTTTACTGCGGACCGGAAGAGGCACTTCCTGTAATGGCGTCCTGACGAAATAAACATGCTTGTTTTCTCAGATTTCTATCTCTTCGTGTCATCTCTTTCTCCAGTCATCCTGGTTTCTACTTATGTGCCTCTATCAATTAAGCACCTCTTCTTATGGTAAGACGCTTCATTTTATCTTCATCTAGCTTGTAACTTTAATATTAAGACACATTTACAACCACGTGTTCGAACAACATAACAGTAACTGTACACACAATTATTCGTGAGGAACTGAAGGCCAAGGGTGCTCAGAGAAAATCAGAAAGAAAGATGGTGTCATGACCAAGATGGGCATCAAGACAGTTCCTCACCCTCCCTATGGTCCAGATCTTGCTCCCTCTGACTTTTGGTTATTTCCTAAATCCAAGGAAAACCTTAGAGGCTGTTATTATGCGACAATTGAGAGATGAAAGAGGCTGTGATAAGGGTCATTGACATGCTCAAACGAGAGACTTCTAAGGGGCCTTCCAGAATTTGTTGGAATGACACAACAAGTACATTACAACTGGAGGAGATTACTTTAAAGGGGACTAGAGTTTCATGTGTGTATCATCAATAAAAGTGCGCATAGAAAAAAAAGTCTGAAAACTTATTTAAGGCACCTCGTAAACCAACAGATTAACAACTAAGGTTAAGAAGAAGCTTTCTTAGAAGTAAACTAAACTACAGCAGTGGACCAGATAGCTAGAGAATGCCCCCCCCCAACTCCTCCTACTAACATGGGAACCACTCCCCTTCTTAGTCCCTCCTTCTTGATTCAAAAGCATTGTTTCTAACAGAAATCACTCAACCGCCTGAGAAAAGGAATAGGGCGATCAAAATATGCAATGAATAGATGGAGTTAAAATATTGATCCAAACGTCTGTAAATGTGGAGAGAACAACCATGTGATGCAACATGGTCTCATCTGCCCTCTGCTGCTCGAACGGTGCAGTTTGAAAAATCTTGTCAAATACTAACACCGGGCAACACCGATTAACGAGTCCAGCTAGTTAATATTATTATTATTATTATTATTATTTCCATGGCAAGTGCTCGTCTGAACTCCAATCCCTCCTTGCCAATCTTTCACGAAAAATATCCGTCTAGCTGAAACCATTGTCAATAATTTTCCCCACTTTTTATCTGTGCCTAAATCAAAACGTAGATTCCATGAACAACACTTCTTTCTCAGAACTGCACGTCTGTGGAACTCTCTTCCGTTAGCTTGTTTTCCAGCTGACTACAATTTGGTTGTCTTCAAGTCCAATGTAAACAAATTCTTGATAACCGTCCCATTAAATAATCCAATGTACCAAATTTCTACTACTAACGATTACTAAGAAATTATCCCATTGACTACTGTACACTCAATAACCCTTATCCTCGAGTGGCCTCCGGGCCTTGATTGGTGATTCCTTTGTAAAAAAAAAAAAAAAAAAAAAAAACAATGAAAAAGACTGCATAAAAAAAAAAAGGGAGAAACTATTGTATGA
Organism: Euprymna scolopes; assembly: GCF_053919585.1. Classification (NCBI taxonomy): domain Eukaryota; kingdom Metazoa; phylum Mollusca; class Cephalopoda; order Sepiida; family Sepiolidae; genus Euprymna; species Euprymna scolopes. The sequence continues at coordinate 33,803,275 of NC_136519.1, forward strand.
TCACATGCTTCAAAGACACAAAGATTTATTGATTTGTTTGCAATGACAGTGAACACCTATTTGGAAGATAATACCAACATATTAGCAAATAGTATTTTTAAGTGTGAATCTAATATATATATATATATATATATATATATCTGCTATGTTTTATTTTTTAAGTCTATATATCTGCTATGTGTCTGTCCAAGGATATGAACGGGTAACAAATTAAAAAAACTAATAAAACTCAGAGATTAAAAGAAATATTTTGTTTCTAGATTTTTTAGATGAGGATTGGTTATTTGTATTATTTGGACTAATTGGATTACTGTTCTCATCTTGAGTGTCATTATGAAAAATGACACTCAAGATGAGAACAGTAGTCCGATGGATCCAAATAATACAAGAAATATTTATTTTAACATAAAACAAAACATACAAATAATATTTACAAGTAAATACACTTTTTTAGTACTACATTGAAAGCGATTATAAGGTTCATAGCATTAATGATTAAAGGGAGATAAGAACTACTAACTTCAAATCAAATGTTTTATGTATGGATAAAATCTAATAAGAATATTAAAACATAGTTCTTTGGTCAGTGAGAAAACATACAGAAATGTTTTTGTATTTACCGAAATTCCAGTTTCTTCAAATGACGCAATGGTTGGCTTTTAAAGAGTTTCTTTCAGCTGGATTTTCATCCGAGAAACATTATCAGAGTTCTAAACAGTAAGTCAGCAACTTAACAACTGGCACTGCTGCTAGTGCAGCATCCTTATGCATGGCATTTTCTTGATTATTCCAGATCGTTCCAAAAACGTTCTAAACATATTTTATTGTTCTATTCATGTTATCTTTGCCCATGGATATTAACAGAGTTACTTCTTGAAGGGTATGACTCTTTGCCATGCACGGATGGTCGTCATCATGGAGATTGTCATGAAAGGGCATTTACCTTATAAAAAGTGCTATGACACATATTGAGTTTTCTTTATCTGATTGGGATTATAAATATTTATACTAATATTTATTTGGACTTTATGTTTATAGTATTATACAAGCTAATCCTAAGACATTTCAACATTTCATTTATTTATATATATATATATATATATATACATACACACACACACACACACACACACACACACACACACACTAGCAGGTCGCCCAGCATTGCCTAGTCATAAAGTACGCTTAAATATGATATTTTGATTAATGCAGACTTCGTATTTATTATATTGGATTCAATATATAGTAATGATTTAAAAAGTTCTAAAAAAAAAAAATAAATAAATAAATAATAATAATTTGTGCACCACCACCAAGAATCGAAACCAAAACATTTAGCTTACGATTTACTTTTTCCTTTGACATTAATTCCTGAGCTATGAAGACATGTTTGCTGCAAGGCTAAAAATTAAAACATGAACCAATAGCTATTATGTTATGCATGCATATTCGTAATATTTTTTTTTTTTAATTTTCACACTTTTGCACAGATTTTCCCCGGCTAAAACCCACATATAAAGTTTTGCATGAGTTCAAATACTCTATATATTAAGTTTCATATCTGTAGACCAAAAACTAACAAGAGTTTGGTAGGCAAATTTTTTTTAACATATATATATTATATAAATATGCCTATATAAATCTATATAGAAAGAGGTTTGTGTTTACTATAACATTTTTTTAACGCAAATATTACACAAGTATAAATCATGTAGAACATCTGCATGAATACAATTACACATAATAGTTAACTAAAGATAATCATCCCATAAGAAAACTGAAAAAACTAATACGGAATAAATTAAGATGAATGTTTAAAAGGATATGCAAATTTACTAGATCTTTTGCAGATGAATGCAATTCAACGACCCATATATAACAGCTTCATTTTCTGTTTAAATAAATAGAAACAAACGTTTGCCTTTTTTCTTTTTAATCTTCGAGCCAAGATATTTTTTTCTGTTATCAAAATGTAGTATCTGTTCTGGCATATACTGCAATCAAAGTAATATGTGAGGGTAACCCCACATATCAGACCATTGCTTTTGAGCAATCAGTTTTAGTCAATGTAAGGGAAATCTTTCATACCAATTGTCACTACCCAGTTCCCTCTCGGGGGAGCTGGTCTCTCTCCCCTCGCTCCCCACATTAAAAAAACGGCCTTGTGTCAAACTTGCTCAGTGGGGAAGCAAATAAATAACCAAATTGAAAAAAAAATGGTTTTTAATATGAATATCAATACACACACAAAAAAAAATTATAGAAGTGTGTATATATATATATATAAAATATTTTATTTTATTCAAACTCAACCAGCGCTTCTAAGGAACAAAAATCTTAAAGTAAATCCCGCGTGACCAACGCAGCATTCAGAGATTTAAAAAACTACCGTAAAAATAACAAACGGACTTCTACTTTCCGGTTCCTCTGCTCCAACAACAATATGGCAAAAAAAAAAAAAAAAAAAAAAGACATACTAACGATGATGCTTTACTTCAAAATATATTTATGAATTTCAATATAAATTTCAAACAAAATAAATGTCTGTTTATTTTGTAATAATGCATTGTTTTAGCTTCAAACGTATATAATACATATTTTATTCAAACTCAACCAGCGCTTCTAAGGAACAAAAATGTTAACATATATATATATATATATATAATTGTTCAGAATAATAAAATACAATAAATCTACTGGTGTGCAAATCTAATTTTATTTTAATTTAATTTGCCTGTCTATGGATATCTTTTGGTTTTTATTCACAAATTAATTGAAAACTAACCATAAATCAAAGACTTGTCGGATATCCAATCAAACTAAAGAAAAACTGCAGAAATATGTATATATTGGATTGTTACCAGCTTCCTTGGATTTATTACAATACGCGTTGGATCTTCTTACCTGCCGAATACCAAGAGCTTCCATTACAGGATTTATCATACACTTTCGATTTGAAGTTCAATATCCTTTTTGCTACATCAATATCCAATTTCACTTATTCTATGTAGCTAAAATGATTTAAAAACTTTAGAAACTTTCAATTTAATTTTCTATGTTTATTACGTTTAGCAAATCAGGTGCAAACCTTTTATAATATTTGCTAATATTTTTCCCCCGAGGAGATGTATAAACATTGAAAACTCATGGGTTAAGGAAATATATTTTACTATATTGTATTCTTTGTCTTGCATACAATAAAATTTCTATATTTGAAATTTAACTTTTGCAAATCACAAATTTTAAATTCCTAAATTTATATATAAACTGATCTACTCTAAAATAATTTCTTTCCACTAAGTTTTTTTTAAAAGTGTCCACATGTAATCACTTGACAGTAGCAATAGCTGACTAAATTTTTATAATTAGTAGTCAACAATGCATCTCCGTTCCCAAGTTGAGAATGGTTTTCTAAATAGTAACATTTAGAAACTCATTCTTAATATACGAAGGGGGATTTGTTAACTAAACTGTTCCTACACCATCTTACTTTGCACACCAATCGTCTATTTTAAATTGTTTATGAAATAATTCAAATAGTATTTTGTCAACTAATGAAAAAACTAATGCAAATTGGTTTTGTTTTAAGGAATGAATCTTTAGTTGCTTCACTATGTTGTATATTGGTTGAAATTGGAATGGAGATGATATATTAAAACGTGTCATGTGTTGTCTAGTGGATGTAAGATATTGTTCTTTTAACAGACAGATAATAAACGTATAAATCGTATGTATGTTGTTTAGCCAGGGGACATGATATCGACGTGTAAACTGAATCATGTTGTATCAGACTGATCGCACGGAATATTTGTACAGTTCATATGTAAGAAGAATAATATATGCTTCATACCTTTTGTTTTCTTGAAGATTTCTTCTGTATCTTCCCGCTACTTTGTGACAACCATGAAGCAATCCGCACCATATAATTGAGACAATTGTTCTTTGTGAAAACCATAAAACAACTCTTTATATTTTTGTAATATAAATTTATTAAAGTTGTCTCGATTGGTTTTCACAGGATCTGCAGTTTCTACATTTAATGTTTACTCTTCTAATTATAATAACTGATCCAGCAAGCATCTGTCGGTCAAATCAATTAATAAGAATACAATAACAATGTTTTGACTATTGCTCCCGCTTGCCACAGTTAACAGATACTATGCTATGATCACAGCCTAAAGGGTCATAACATTACAACTATTTTCAATCAATCACAAGGAAAACATTTGAGAAAAATATTTTGAAAGATCTACTTGTTCAAGTGTATTTTTCACTAATTTATTTATTGCAAACTATTATTTATCATCATCTTTTTTTTTTTTTTGTTTCACAACGTTTCAGCCAACTATTCCTCTGGCCTTTGTCAGGTGGTAAACGCGACGGATAGGAACTCCAAATCTCCTAACTGCATTCTCAGCAATTACTGGCATCCATAGATGTTGTCTCACCACATTTTGGCCAAGTAAGCCTCTGGCCAGCTTTGGGTAGGATTGAAACCGCTATCTTCAGACAATGCTCACCTGAAACCATAGAGATTCAACATCTCTATCCACTGCACCACAGGCCCCAAAGGATTTTTTGGTCCTATAAATTCACGTTTTATTTTTTATCTGATCTTCCATGGTCGGGTCCGTACCAAATAATGGTATGTATATTATTTTAATTAGAATTCATTATTGAGATGAGTATTATTTATTAAATTATTTATTGCGGACTATTATCCTCATCTTGTTTTTGGGTTGTTTCATGATGAAGGCCAGAGGAATAGTTGGTCGAAACGTTGTGGAAAAAAAAAAAAAAAAAAAAAAAAAAAAATGAGGACAATAGTCCACAATAAATCTATAATATAAATCTCACCCATCTGTTTAAATGTATGTATGTCTGCCTAAAACTTTTGACAGAAGCGACGGATTTTCACAAGATCAATAACAAATGTAAAAACACACTTTAGTTTTATAATCAGTTTTGAAATCCACAGTTATTATTTTATCATTACAATCAGCAATGGAAGATTTTGTTTTAAACAAAATCATATAAAAGATAATTAAAGAAATCGTTTTTGGCATCAGAAAATAGACACATTTTTCCGATTCTGATACCGATATCCCAGAAAGTTTCAATTTTTCCAATTCAGATGAATCACGCCAACACTACTAATCTATATATATAAAAGGCAAAATGTATGTGACCATTTCGTGTATGTCTTCAAAAGTCTTTTCTCGCACACAGTTCCGAGGTCGTTACGATCGCTTACAACTGTTTATATGGGTCCTAAATAATATGTACGATTTGGGAAAGCGCGTCACATCTAGATTTATTTACGTCGACTTTTACAAAATTATTGCTATTTTGGCTTCTCGCATGTTGATGAGGCTTTTTCGTATAAAAAGCGAAACTAATTCAACGTTAACCAGTCCTCAGCATTGCGCCGGGAAATGTCCAGAAGCAATCAGCTTTGATCAATGTTGTACATCAGAAAATTGCTATTCAATCTGGACAATTATGAGCTGGTTTCCCTCTCCCCAACAAACTGCGTGACTTCTATTTGACCTTAATTAGGTCAAATGGAAGCAGCAGAGTTAACTTTTATTGCACACGCCTGTTTTTTAGTTAGATAAATAAATTCAAACCTGTGTATGTTGTATGTCGCGGTGGCCTAATGGGTAACGTCACCCGGTTTTTTTTTTCACATTAATTTCCAACTCAAGAGTACGGGTTCGATTCTCATACTTACCTACCAAAACATTTTTTTTATTATTATTACACATCCCCCCCCCCCCGCATCGCCAGGTACCCCTCGCTAGTCTATATATAAAGGGTAAAATGTGTTTGTATGTTTCGCAAAAACTTTCCACGCATGCAAAGAATCCTCACAAGTTTGGTATAATTTCCAAGATCCATCCTTCGGGCAACAAATATCGAAAAATTGGCCAAAAACATTCATTCCTTCACCTTAAACTGGGCATTTTTGTGCAAGGAGGGGTCGGTTTTTCCGCCGACATTTTAGCAAGTCATCATCACCGTTGTTAATTTCAACGTTCTTGACTTCCAGTTTGGCAATGGAGACAACGGCAAAGACGTCACGTTTTGTTTTTTCCTCCTTTGCACTACGGGTTTGGGCCTGCCTGCCTACTACCACTCCTTTTTTTAAAACAACATCTCTCTCCACCCAAACTGTCTATTGTTTTTATTCCACCCCCCCCTCTCCTACAACTTTTTCTTTTTTTAACACCTCTCTCCACCTAGACTGCCTACTGTAGTTTTGACCCCTCCCCCACCCCACACACACCACCTCTCCATACCGGGTACTCCACTAGTTGTTAAAAAAACTTTGAAGCAATACTAGACTTTATTCATCAACATTGTGCATCACGCTAACAATTTTTATCCCCCCCCCCCTCCTTTTTTTTTTATAGAAAAATTTGTCTTTGGCCTCATTTTCTGATTAGATATCTCTGTATATAATATCTCTATATATAAAAGCGAAAATGTGTGTATGTATGTATGTTTGTATGTGCGTCTGCTAAAAACTTTCGACAGACACAACAAAAATTCACAAACTCGGTATCATATTGAAGCTCCATCCTTCGACCAAAAAATATCGAAAAATTGGCCAAAAACGTTAAATTTTTCACCCCGAAATCGGCAATTTTCGACAGGGGGGGGGGTCAACAAAAAACCTTCCCATCGTGACAACAACCGGTTTTACGCATGAGTCAGATGACGTCATGACCTGATTTACTTACAACTATTTGTTGAAGAACTGACTAAATTTCATGTACGTCGTGTTAGATCAGTTGGTTAGCACGTTGGTTCATTATCTAAACGTTTTGGGTTCGAATCGTGTTGTGAGATGTCGTCTTTTTTTTTTTTTTGATTTTTTAAATTTAAATATTGAACCAGTGTTATTTAAACCATTTCTCACGTAACATTCGTTTTTCTGTTTTTTTTTGTTTTGTTTTTTTTTTTTTTTACTTCACTTATCCACCCCCGACCACAAACCCAAAAACATCCGGGTACCCATCGATTTTTTAAATTTTAATATCGAAACAGGCTCATTGAAGCCATTTTTCACATGTTTTTTTTTTTTTGGTTTTAATGTTCGTTTTTCTGTTTTCTTTTTTCGATTTTTACATTTAAAATCGTTCATTTGCCTTAACATTAGTTTTTTTGTGTTTTTTTTTCGATGTTTTGATTACCCCCCCCCCACTTAAGTTTTAACTTTCATTTTTATGTTTTCTTTTTTTACTTCGCTTATAACAAACAAACCTGGTCATTGACCTCATTTGCTTAATAGCTATTGCTTACGTCGTCGTCGTAACGCTCTACGACTTCCGTGCGGGCACCTGTCAATTTGGTTCTTAAATAAATTCAAACATCTTTCAGTAACTCATTCTGGCTGGCCGAACAGTTCATGTTTTTTTCACATTTTATTTTCAAACTTCGCCTCGGGGCTTTGGGTTTTATCCTACCAACTTTTACCCCCCCCCCAAGTTTCTTTTTTATTTAACAGCACACACACACCTCCAAACACCCGGGCAATGCCGGGTACCCCCGCTAGTGTATATATATATATATATATATATATATATATATATATATATATATATATATAAGACAAAATGTGTGTAATTTTTGTGTATGTCTGGCAAAGGCTTTTGGAGTGGGGAGCGCTCGGGCCGGTTACTGTTTCTTAGAACCTTTTATATGCTACCTAGATTATAATATCTACGACTTACAAAAGGGGGTGGTGTATATCTTTTATTTGGGCGATTTTACATGCTATTTTTGCAGTATTTCTTAGTCTCTGCGTGTTTCCATATATAAGCGATACTGAAACCATAGTAAAATGAGCCTCCCTGGCACTCATGCTCGGGACGTCCAGAAAGCAACAAAATTTGATCAATGCAGCCAAAACTCTTCATATCAGACAACTGCTATTCATTTGGACACTCCCCTTTTATGGGGAGCTGGTTTTCCCCAACATCTTGGCAGGGAAACAGACAACATACGCAGAAACTGGCTTTCAGCCAAAGTTAAATACGTTTCATTCCCCTACTATGGCGTGATATTTGACCTCATTAAATACATGCACTTCTCACTTTTTAATCGCTTAGCTTCTTAATCGTTTAATTTCACCCACTCTCAGTTCTCTTCCCACGTAGCGTGGCAGTAAGTTATCAGCCTATTGACCTCAAGGGTTCAGGTTCGAGCCTACCTACCTACCAGAATTTTTTTTATCTTTTACAGCTCCAAACACCCGGGTAACGCCTGGTACCCCTGCTAATCTATAAATATAAAATCAAAAATGTGTGCATGTATGTTTGCTTTTTGTGCATGTCTGTAAAAGGCTTTTTTCCGAGGAGCGGGCGGTTGGCTCACAACTTCTTAATACGTTTTATATCATATATAAATCATAATATCTACGAGTTAACAACGGAGCTCGCCAGTCTATTTAATTTGCTCGACTTCGAAAAGATAAATATTCAACATTTTTCACTCGCCACATGTGGATTAGGCTTTTTCGTATAATAAAAGCGACACTAATTCTGGCGATATTTTTCCGGTCGCAATCACCGGAAATGTTCAAAAGCAATCAGCTTTGATCAATGTGGAAATTTTCTTTATATCAGACAATTGCTATTCAATTTGAACAATCCCCTTTTTATGGAGAGCTGGTCTCCCCTCCCAACATTTTGGGAAAATAAAAATAAAAAAGCAATCCCGCAATAAATAAAATACTACCCCGCAGTCAAAATTGACCTCATTAAGTCATTAAAAACGTGCATCTGCCAATTTTAAATAATTAAATAAATTCAAACGGGTTTCTGTTAGTATTTCGCGGTGGCCCAGTGGTTAACGTCACACGTTGTTTTTCACACTTTAAACTTTTTTTTTTTTTAATTTAACCCACCCCCAGAGTTTGATTTACCCAAAACCACACACACCTCCAAACACCCGGGCAACGCTGGGTACCCCCCCGCTAGTATAGATATAAAAGGCAAAATGTGTGTGCACATTTTTTGTATGTCCGGCAAAGGCTTTTTGGAGGGGGTTCTTGGAGAGGAGGGGGGGTACTATTTCTTAGAGCTGTTTATATACCGTCTATATCGTAATATCTAGGATTTGCAAATGCGAATCGCGTTTAGATTCATTTACTTCGACTTTGACAAAATTCTTGCTATTTCAGCCCTTCTCTTGTTGGCTCAGCTTTTTAGTATAAATAAAGTGAAATTAAGTTGAAATGGGAACTGTTCCTCGCCTTTTGTACCGGGAATGTCCAGAAAGCAATAAAGCTTTGATCAATGCGGAGGAACAAACCCCTTATATCAGACAATTGCTATTTAATCTGGAGCTGGTTTTTCCTCCCCAACATCTTGTGGAAACAAAACCAGCCAAGGTTGGATAAACAAACCCAAAAATAGTTAATTGCGGGATTTCTATTCGATCTCATTAAATTTATACACTTGTCAATTCAGGTTTTAATGCTTAAAGAAATTCAAACGTTTTTCTGTTACCCGCTTGGTCAGCAAGGGAGAGTAACATGTCAGGTTTTTTGCACACTTTATTTTCCACCTTCACCTCAAGGCTTCTCGTTCGATCCTACCTACCTACCAAAACTTTTTTTCTTATCTACCCCCCCACTTCCCCCAACACACACACACCTCCGAACGCCCGGTCAACCCACACTAGTATATATAGAAAAGGCAAAATGGCCGTGTGCATTTTTGTATGTCCGAGAAAGGCTTTTTTTCGCTGGGCTTCTTGACGAGGTTACATTTATTTAGAACTTTCCTTATACTTTCTAGATTATAATATCTTTTCTTATACTTTCTAGATTATAATATCTACAATTTGCAAACGGATGTCGTCTCTACATTTATTTGGATTGATTTTTTAAAAATTCCCTCTATTCCGTCCTTTTGCGTGTTTGGTCTTTTTTGTATAAATAAAGTGAAACTAATCAAAGCAAAGCCAATTTGCCGGCCTTCCTGCCAGGATGTCCAGAAAGGCAATTAGCTTTGATCAATGTGGGGTAAACCCTTCATATCAGACAACTGCTATTCATTTGGCTACGGCCAAACATCGCGGGGAACGGCAAAAAGCGGAAACTTTACAGGCCTGCAGCCAGACGTTCATTTCTGTGCCAGCGTGAACTCATTCACTTAGCAAGTCAACTTTTTGATTGATATCGATAAATTTGAACGCTTTTAATTTCCTCTCTCATCGTAGTATAGCGGTAAGATACCAGCTTTTTATTCACTTTCTTTTCCACCTTCACGTCATGAGTTCTAGCCTGCATACCTACTACCATTTCCTCCTTCCAAACACCCAGGCACCCCCCGCTAGTCTATAATATAAATATCACCTGTCTGTTTAAATGTATGTATGTCTGCCTAAAACTTTCGACAGTGGTGACGGATTTTCACGAGATCGGTATCGTTTTGAAGCTCAACCCTTCAGATGACAAATATCAAAAAATTAGCTAAAAAACATCAATTCCTCCACTTGGGCATTTTTCTACAAGGAGGGAGCCGCTTTTTTCGCCATATTTTTGAAAGTCATCCCCTCTTTTCGATTGTGACTAGCCTTAATTTAAACCTCTGCTACTTCTGCTTTGGCGATGGACGCAACAGCAAAGAAGTCACTTTTTTTTTTTACATTCTTTTCTTTCTTCGCGGTACGGATTCAAGCCTGCTTGCCTACTACCATTTTTATTTTTTTATTTTTGCTCAACACACAACTCGAAACACCCGGGCAATACCGAGCACCCAGGCTAGTTATAGAATAAAATAAAATTTGATTAAACAAATTCTAGCTGGTATGACTGATATTTAATCTCGGAATTATATTCCTTGCCTATTGATCATAATGCAAACTGAAAATCGTAGACAAGACGTTTTGCTATTAAAAATAAAATGTGTTTTATTTTCTAGTTAAAAAGAAAAAAAAACAAGATGCATTTGCATAAGTTTTAGTGTGTTATCTTTAAAATTTACCATGTAACTTTGAGATTTTGTTTTACTTTTTACAGTTTTTAAACTAAAGTAAAGCTGAATATCTCTAAAATAATGCAATTGCAAATAAAACATTTCATATAAAAAGTCAATTGAATGCTAAATTGATATAAAAAAAAAAAATATGTACTGAAAGTATAAACCCACAAACAAGAGCACATATAGTATCGACACTAAAAAGTAATGTTTTTAGAAAATCAAAAGCGAGGAAAAAATGTTAAAAACGAATTTCAAACTTAAAGCAGAAAAAAAAAAGCAAAAAGGAAAAGCTGAACACAACAACTGCATGCTATTTCTTCAGTTTTTATTATGTTTTTTTTTTTTTTTTAACATTTATTTACAAAAACCTGTTCTTACTAGTAGAAATATTTAACCGGATAAATTGAATATAAAAAGCTGTCGAAAGCCAGCAATGTCTACTGTCAACACACATGACAACCTGCAAAGAGGGAGAAGAAAAAAATAAAAAATTAATAAGACAAAGATATATTTTTGTCAAACTGACATCTGGATCTGAAGAAAAGATGATTCACGAAAGCCAAAATGAAAGCAAAGAATTGGAAAAGACCAAGAAAACTAATAAGCGAGAAGAGATGAAGCGGGTGAGATCTAAGCAGTTGCACTTAAAAAAATTAATTGACAATAGAATGGATTAGTGTCCAAGAAAGTGATATGAATAGCAGCAGACCAAAATTTATTAAAAAATAAATAAATAAAAACTCAAAAAGAAATCAAAGTAATTTTGGTTGGAGAAGAGTTCCAAAAGTAATGCCTCTTATTTTATTTTTTTAAATTGCGGCTGCATAAATCAGAGGGGACTGTAAATTGCATTGTTATGAGGACTGAACTTGTGCAATCATGACCTGAAAATGTAATTTGTTACAGATATCAACCGTATGAAGCAGAGATGCGTCTTGAATTCCTAACAAAAGTGCATTGAAAATGGTGGTGACTATGTAGAAAAATAAATTTTGGAGCATAAAAGGTTGCTTGTTTGGTACCACTCCTGTCTTTATAACTTTTCAACTCTTTGAAAAAAAAAAAAAAAAAAAAAAAAAGACAAAATAAAAAAAGGAGGAGGCTTTAATTTTGAAATGACCCATGTGTGTGTGTGCGCGCACACACACACACACACACACACACACACACACACACACACACACACACACACACACACACTGTTTGTTTAGAGGCAGCAAACTTTACATTAACTTTTTTTAATTGCAGATTTGGCAACTATAAGTCATTTGAAGTTCAACTTGGTTTGTCAAGTCATCATAAAGACTGACACCTCTGAAGCGTTTGCAAATGATACAATCAATTTACTGAGAGAAACATTTGATCAAAAAATAATTTCACAAAATGAACCTGTCAACTGCCTACCTCGTTTGTGCGATTTAACCCCATCAGATTATTTTCTTTAAGGAGGTGTAAAGTCGCATACCTACGCTAATACACCATACAATAGACTACTCAGAAGACAACATTTGACACGTTATTGGCAAAGTACAGCCTAATTTATTGTATCTCTACATTATGCCATATATGCACGAGCCACTGGGACATATACCCGAAGGTCCTGGATATGACCTTAAACTATATCTGATGGTGAGGCCCCAGCTTGCGGGCTTTGGGGAGTGTGGAGCCACTCCTTCATTACCACTGCTCCCAGGTCCGCTCTGACCCGGAGTGGTAGTACCTGTTAGGGTCCCAACTATGGGTTGAATAGAAACAGACTTGGGGGAAAAAAAAAAAAAAAAAAAAAAAAAAAAAAAAATCACTGGATTCGGCATTAAATAACCTGAAAAGGGTTGATATGCCATAAAACAAAACCAACCAACCATATTTTTTTTATTTATTTTTTTTTTTTTTTATTACATTTTCACCCCAAACAAGGCACATTGCCACGTTGGTGTAGGGGGCTACTATCAGCGGCAGCAACTACTGGGGTACTATGTTGGGATTTGGGCAGCAAGATGTTGGTTCACGTTACACTTGAACTTCTGCATGTCAGCACAGTTAGGGAAGCAGGGACCTGGAATGGAATTCCAGAGTCTAGCGGTTCTGGGGAAGAAACTACTGGAGTAGAAAGATCTTTTGCATCTAGGGATCTCTACTGTGTGGGGTGGGATTTAGCTGCCTGTCGGGTTTGTCAAGGGGTGTCTACGTCGTGGGGGCACAAGTGTCTGCAGTTCGTCAGAGCATTCACCATTAAAATACTTGTAGAACAGGCAGAGGTATGCAACATTTCGTCGATGGGACAGAGGCTGAAGCTTAGATGCCAGTTCAGGGCCTATCAGATTGGCGACTCTCTTGAACCTTGTCTAGGAGTGAGAGACTAGCAGCAGATGCACCAGCCCAAAAATGACAGCAATACTCCATACATGGGCGAATAGTGGCCTTATAGAGGTACAGGATACTTTCAGGTGTCAGTAGTTTTCTAGCACGGTAGAGAGAGCCTACCTTTTTCGCAGCGGCCCTAGCAATGTTTTCAATATAATTGTTTCAACTCATGTTTCCTGTGAACGTTAGGCCAAGCAGTTTGAAAGATGTACTCTCAGACAGGGAGTCACTGGCCATTGGTATTGGTGACAGAGAAGGTTTCTTGTAATTATTGAAGGAAACAAGTTTAGTCTTGGCAGCATTGAATGTGACCATCCATTTTTGTCCCCATTCCACTACAGATTGGAGGTCATCCTCTAGTGTTTTTGCCATTTCTTTAGTTATGTGTTCATTTGTTTTCCTGTCATGCCTGTTATAGAGTGTGGTGTCATCAGCATATATACCCATCTCAGAGGCAGTTTTGTCGGGGAGGTCATTAATAAATATTAGGAACAATAGAGGTCCAAGGATAGACCCGAGGCACTCTCGCATTTATATCACACTGTTTAGATGTACGAACGTAGAGGACAAGCTGGATTTTTCTCTTATCTAAGAAGGATTCAATTATGTTAAGTATTCTACCAGTGATACCGTATGATTTAATTTTCCTGAGAAGACCCTCATGCCATACCCTGTCAAAAGCCTTAGATATATTTAGAGCTACCGCTCTGCCCTCCACCGCCTTGTCCAGTGAATGGTATATATGTTCAGAGGTTACAGTTAGGATGTCTGCTGTGGAACGGGCTTGTCTAAATCCATATTGTTTGTCAGTCAGAAGTTTAGCATCTGTAAGGTGCCGGACTAGAACATGGTTAATTATGGTCTCAAATATTTTGGCGAAAAGTGGGAGGAGGCTAATGGGGCGATAATTTGATGGGGCAGTTCTTTCGCCAGAATTCTTGAATACTGCTACAACAGCCCGGAAAGCATGATTCATTAAGGCACTTGTTGTAGAGTTTGGAGAGAACTGGAGCTACTTCGGCTGAGCACTTTTTTAATAGCATAACTGGGATGAGATCAGGTCCACATGCTTTTGAAGTGTCAAGGTTTTTTATGATAGCGTGCACCTGAGCAGGGGTGATTTTTAGATCGTCTAACGTGGCGTCTGTCCGCAAAGCAAAGTCAGGCAGAGGGTGGTTGGAAGGGTCCAGTATGGAGTTCGAGGCAAACTGGCAAGCATATTAGCCTTGTCGGTTGCTGAGCAAACAACCTCATGATTGTTGGTTAATGGGGGAATTGTTGATTGCCCATTTACTACACTGTTGTAGATTTTCCAGAAGTCACGATTTCCTAATTTTTGTGCTTCGATGCGTTTTTTAGTACTTTCAGTAAATTCTCTCTTAGCTGTCGCTATTTCTTTCTTAACGTTACTTCTATATACTTCTGTTTGTTTCAACTGGACTTATGTCAGTTAAATCTGCGGTATGCATGCTGCCTTTGAGCAATGGCAGTTGCGCAAGTCGAAGTAAACCATTGGGGAGAGTGGGGCTTGCTATAAAATTTCCGCATGGGAACATGTGCTTCAATTGCTGTTTTGAACCATTCAGTGGTCTCATTTGCGCACTGTTCAGCAGAAAGAGAAAAAATATTTCCCCATGAGGCAACTCTGATGGCTTCCCAGTCAGCTTTTTTATAATATCTTGTTGTTTTGAGCACTGGCTCTTCAGTTTTGGGTCTAGAATTTAGGGCGATTTCTACCATTATCACTGCATGGTCAGCGTTCCCGAGTGGGCTGTCAGCATTTGTTATACAATCCTCGGGAACTGTAGTCAGAAACAGATCTAGAAGTGATGCATGTTGTTCTTGCTGGTCAGGGAAACGGGTTGGAAACGTAACCATTTGTGATAGGGAGTGAGATATAGCGAAACTATGTGTTGTGCTGCCCGCTGCATCTGTGTGAGTAGAGAATCCAAGCCAGCTTTTGTGGTGACCATTAAAGCCACCAAATACATGTACTTGTGCGCTAATGTCGAGGGAGAGTATATACCCGAAATTGTATTTAAATTATGAATGCCAAAAATTAACCTTTCGAATTAGCCACATATTTTTATAATAAAACGTGTTGTGTGATTTAATTCAATTTAAAGTTTGCACCTCTAAAAAACAACAAAATAAATGTACAAATATTTTTTTCAGGAAACCCAGTTTGTCTTCCAAGGGGGACAAAATAGTCCAAAAATTTCCTTTCATGTGGAGAAAACTCACGCTTTTAGTTTTTTTTTTAATTTTTGAATTACACCTAGTATAAATGTAGAAAAGTTTTAAATAACAAACTGATAGAAGATATGTAGTTTTTGATACTAGTCCCTACAAGCATTTATTTACGAAAAGTACACTTATTTACCTATGGAAGGCAATAATGATATAATCTTATAGATTTTTCATAAAGATGAGTACAATGTAATAATACAAAAGCAAGTGACACTGGCATATACACATAATTTTCTATTTTAATTCTTTTTTTTTTTATTATTTAAAAAAGAAAATTATCAAGAAATTTTTTTTAATGCTTTTCATTGAAAAAGTCGTTTTGTTTCACAAAAAAAAAAAAAAAAAAGGTTGTTTCGTTTCATTAAAAAAGGTTGTTTCGTTTCATTTCATTAAAAAAGGTCGTTTCGTTTCATTTCATTAAAAAAAGTCGTTTCACTTCATTAAAAAAAAAGTCGTTTCATTTCATTAAAAAATTTCTTTAAAAACATTCATTTGTTCTACTTGCCCTCTATGCCAATCACCATTCATTTTGTTGTTTTTCGATCAGCAAATTCACATGACTAAAAAACAAGATTGTAGAGTTGGAATATATAATGTTCAACTCTGGCAATTCCAAAATAAAACTCAGATTTGTTTGTTTTTTTTTACATGGGGTGTCATCGTTTATCAAGACACAAAATGCATTCAAAGATAAGAGTTAATGCGTGTCAAGTGGTTGGTAAGATATCACTGATGATGTTATGTATTGGTGCCTGATGCTGGTAGGTAGAGATTGAGTCAGCTAGTTTAAATTTTGAGGGAGAATCATTTAAGTGCATTTTTAGTACAGCATTGTAACGAGCGAAATACACAGCGAGTCAGACGATAAAGATTAGGAGTTGGTTGACTAGACAAAACAAACCAAATGCAAATGTGGTTATGTAAATTAGATCACATGTTCAACTGATTTGTGTTTGAAATTATGCTTTTGATCAGTTTACGTCCAGGAGGCAAAGGGATACAATGTAGAAGTCTGGGCAAATCTCGGTTGAGTCGTCTGACAATTTCATAAGTTATAGAGAACAATTAATTTTTCACGTTATACGAAGAAAATTTAAACTACTCTTTTTTTTATATATAAAGAATAATTTATGTCTCCCTTTGTATTTTGGAAGAACGCTCTCCCCCCCCTCCCCCACCAAATAAAGCCTTTAAACTATCAACAGCTTCCTTGTGTTTTTATGTTCATCTCTAGAACCAGAATGAAGGAAAACACACACACATGGAAATGATGCTTAAAAAAGGAAGATCAAACTGTATGTAGAAAACTTAATTGATTTGTGTTCTTGATTGCTAACTGGTGACAATGAGCAGGTACAGCTGTTTGCTAAGTGCACACACAGGCAGTGTGTGTGTGTGTGTGTGTGTGTAAGCTATGTGCTATGACGTGCATTGCTATGCATCTCCATGTGCATCCTCTCATTGAACATTCTTCTCACTGTTATTTAAACATTACAATGATAGGTAGTGGTAAAAATTTGGGAGAATTTAAGGTTATAGTCAGCTAACGTACTTCTTAACATCCGGCATAGCGCTACCAGAAGTGGTGACAAGGCAAATCAGTTCCTTCACTTTTTTTTCTCCTCTCTCTCTCATGCCTATATCTCCCCTGTGTATGTACTCTTTAATTACGTTTTTCCAATCTTTTCTTTTTTTTTTTTTTTTTTTTTTTTTTCAATTTAATAATTGAAAAGTTTGGGGTTTTTTTTTTTTGTCTTATTTTAATTAAAAATGACTGAAATTAGTTTTATTTTTTAAAAGAATTATTGAAAACACTTAAAAATCCTTTCAAACTATTTGGGGAATATTATGTATTGGATACATTGTTTTATGTTTGAAAGTTTGTTATTCTGATTTCAATACTTCTATTTTTATACTTTCATAAACATATTTATCATATAAATTCAAATAAAAAACTCAATTTAAAATTTAAAAAAAAAAAAAAAAAAAAAAAAAAAAAAAAAAAAAAAACTTTATAATTTTATAAACGTATTTCCTGTAAAATTTCAAATAAAATAAAAACTTATTTTTTTAAATTTGTTATTAAAAGTGAAAATAAAGACTTATCAGTATAATTTTAATTTTTATTGTATATTTTTCAATAATGTTCTTTTCTTATGTTTTAGTTCAATAAATCACTTCACAATAGAAATTCTGAAGAACAATAAAATCTAAGGAACTGATTTGCCTTATCACCGCTTCCAGCAGTGCTACACCGGAAGTTAGGAAGCACGTTATCTGACTATAATCGAATTTGATTATTCAAGAGGAGTATACAAGCGGAACTTGTTTATATTGGACTTGAAAGTGATTATGCTGTAGTCAGCTGGGAAGCAGGCTCGCAGTTTTACGAAAGAAACTTTACTCATGAAATTTTAATTTAGTTTTAGGCACACAGAGTTTAGAGAGAAATTGATAGCAGTGATTATAAGCTAGAGTGTTTATTGTGAATGATGAATTTATCCGCAAGCTGATGACTCATAGATTGAAGCTCAGATGTAATGAAACAAAACTAACTTTATAATGCTAGAATCCTGTTTAAAACTACATTTCATATTCTATGGGTACAACCACATTGTCACTGCTATCTTTATATTATCAGACTTAACTAGTCATAGCTGTAAGATTCTGATTTTCATAAATAGATGCTTGCAAGGGTGTTTAAATGAATAATTGCAATTTAAATACGCAATGTATATTTGTTTTCTTTTTGTGATTTGAGTGACGAGGGGGAGGGGGCTATATTCCACCATCTTTTGTCAAAATTGTGGGTATGATGGTATTGGTCATGCACCAACACATGTTATGCATATTGGGACCCTGCGTCCGTTTAATGTTTGTTTAATAAAACATTACAAATGCACTAATCAACTTAAAATCATGTAAATGATGACGACACCAGTTACAAACGAAAAACTATGACAAAGTGAAAAGAAAAGCAATCTTAGTATTGCTAGTTCGCGTGCGAGCAACAACATTGAAACATAAGCAACTACCTAGTGCATCACGACAAATTCCAAGCCGTACAAATCTTAATACAACCAAAAAAAAATGTGTCCAATATGAAACCACTACCAACCATCCATGCCAGATGCAACACCAACGGCACTGTGGAGACTCTTCTGAAAAATAGACTTCACTAGTTAGGAGGACACTAGCTGCGACGGCCCGAAGAGGAATTCATCTGCAAGCTGATGGTTCCAACGATGCTCGCTGAAAGTGCAAAGGAGATGAACAGAAGATAGATTGCAACGATAAAGGCAGATAATAGTTAACCTGTACATCTTTTCGTATTCATTGCTGGAACCAGGAATGACCTAGATATGTCGAGGATTCAAATGCTGATCGACATGGACGGATCACTTTGACAAAGGACAAAACAGCTTACACCACTTTAACGTCTTCTTACCAAGATTAAAATCAACATGTTATGCTACTAAACTTCATGTCTAGAATCCTTGTTACATGATTTTGATTCTAGAATATGTCTAAAATCTATGGCTAAAGTTTACGGGTCTTGAAATTTGGGGAATATTTATCGATTGATGAACAACTATTGTTAAAATTTCACAAACAAAAAAACAAAAAAGAAATCCAACCTATTTGAATCTTCAGAAGGTTTCCACTTCCTCTTTGCCCTATTTGTATAAAACTAAATATAGCGCACATTACCCACCCTTACACATAACAGTGTTTCAAAATTATCATAATGATCAGTTAATTATTTTAGGAGTGAATTGTATCCTATATTTAAAAATATATAAACATGTACAAATACCTAACTATACCGGAGATTTTATATATATAAACTCCTTTTTTCTGCCTGATGAGGTGGTCTCTTGGAATTGAGGGTCTACTAAAACATTTATGCACATATGCAACCAATGTTTGTATTATATATATATATGTTTCCTTGAGGTTTTCTTTTTCTTATGAGAATAAATGCTAAAATATCTCAGTTCTAGGATTTAATGATATCTGAAAAAAAAAAAAAAAAAAAAAAAAAAAAATTGTTCTTCGAGGTAATTAACTGAACAAGTCAGCCATATCTCTTGACTATATATTTCTGTCACTCCCTCTCACTATATCAATTCAACAATCTTATTAATGTTAATTAATGTCCAAGTGTATAGAAAAATAGTCACTCTTTTAGCACTGCAAATTAATTTACATAGGTTTGAGAATTTTTCACAATTTATCATTTTTTGACAATTTTTCAGAATAGCTAACAAAAAAAAAAAAAATAAATAAATAATAATTGTTATCAAAAGCAAGCTAAGTTACTCTTCTACCTACCTGGATAAGTTTTGTTTTAATTGCATTTTTAGTTCAAAGTGCAAAACCTGTAGAGTTGGAACAAAAAATAAGATTCTCATTCGAACCATAATTGAGCCTCCTCAATAATCGCTCAAAAATTAGACAAAACACTGGTAAAATGTTACATTTTCACATGAATAGCAACATTTATTCGAAGTGTTTTTATCAGTATTTTATGATACTTTCCATCTTTGAGTGATTATCAAGGCTCGAAGGAGCTAACCATTTAATTTTTCATTCTAAATTGACAGGTTTTACATTACTTTTATCTTGAAGTAAAAAAAAAAATAAAAAATCTTGAAATAAAAAAAAATCTTATCCAAGTAGGTAAAAGAGTAACTTAGCTTGCTTTTGATAACATTTATTTGTTGTACACTTATTTTTCGACCCCTTTTTTGCTTTGTTAGCTAGTCTGGAAGATCACCCACTTTTTTTGTATGTCAGAGTAGATAATTTTCACAGAGTCTCCTAAACCAATAAATTTAATCAGCATCATACCTGTACAAGTCTTAAAAATCTTTTAAAATATCAAAGTAATCATTTCTTTAATAGTTATTAGATAAAACTTTTTTCTCGTGCATATTGATGTGGTCAACCATATCCCATACTAAATTAACATCAATCGTTCCAAAAGAGGATCACTTGGTAATTAGCTATCTTAAATAATTTTGTCAAAATGAAATGATTTTATTTTAATAGATTAGATTGGTTGGAAGAGATTGAATCTTGTCAAAAGAGTGTTTAAAAAGGTTGATGTAGGATACCAGGATGTTGAAATGTGACGTTTGAACAAAAACAATAAACCCAAGACAACATTAAACTACAAATCTTTGTATCTATCTATATAATTATAAAACTGTGGACCGTCCGAGCATGCTTGCCTACTTGCTCGAGTCTTGTCTTTGACGATCGAACAATTCCATCTTTTCAAAAAGGGACGACAGGTAAACTTTTTTTTTTTTTTTTTTTTTTTTACAAAGGAGTCACCACTTATCAAGGCCCAGAGGTCACTCGAGGATAAGGGTTAATGAGTGTACAGTAGTCAATGGGAAAATATTGTAGTAATCGTTGGTGGAAATTTGTTAAATTGGATTACTTAAGGGGACAGCTCATCAAGAACTTGTTTACATTGGACTTGAAAACGACAATATTGCAGTCAGCAGGAAAGCAGGGAAACGGAAGAGAGTTCCACAGGCGTGTAGTTCTAAAGAAGCTTCGTTCATAGAATCTACGTTTAGGTACAGATAAAGAGTGGGGGAAGTTATTGATAGTGGTTTCAGCTAGACAAATGTTTTTCGTGAAAGTTTGGCAAGGCGCGACCATAGATTGGAGCTCAGACGAGCACTTGCCATGAAAACAATGATAAATCAGAGACAGGTTTGCAATGTCTCTTCTGTGGGAAAGAGACAGCAAGGAAGAGAAAAGGGCATCCCTCCAGTAGGCTATGGTACATTTTTAACTGTCAAGGTAGAATAAGCTGCTTCTAGCAGCTCCTGATAGATGTAGCAACAGTATGCCATCCTTGGATGTACTTGGTTCTTATACAGGTAGAGAATTTCATCAGCAGTGAGATATCTACTGGAGCGGTAAAAGAATCCCACCATTTTTCCAACGACCTTGGCAACAGATTTGATCTACGTTTCATCAGGAGTAAAGGTCAGACTCAGAAGCTTGTCAAAAGATGGATCTTCCCCAAGATGAGAGCCATTCATTTCAATTGATGCCAGATGGGGATCAGAGTGTTGATGATGTAAAGATAGAAGTTTGGTTTTAGATGCATTAAAATTAACCAGCCACCTCTTTCCTCATTGTACTACATGCTTAAAATCAGGAGAGAGAATCGGAGAAAACTTTGTCATTTACAGCCTTTGCCATAGATGGTAGTGATGTCAACATGTCTATGAATGATCTTGGGATGTGATTTAGGAGATCATTGACGTAGATCAGGAAGATATATATGCATATGGGCATGGCTCAGAAGCTAAGGAATGAGGGTGGGGAGTTGTACATTTTGGTTTCGATTCTAGCTGGTGGTATCCAAGCCATACATATTTTTTTAGTTTTGTATCTTGCTACTATATATTAGGTTCAATATAATCTATATAATTATAAACTCAAATGATCTTGTAACGATGTATGTAACCCACTTTCCGGTTTACGACATTCAGTTGCGCATGACCTGCGCACTGAAATATTAACATTATTATTTCGAAATTATTATTTAACATGGGAAGAGTCGGGTTTAAAATAACTTAAACGTAATACAGAAAAGAACGATGTAAAAAAAAAACAAAAAAAACAAAACAGATATATCAAAATTTGAATTTAACTATAAGTATTATGGTATCTGTTCAGTGCACATTTACCTATAAGTATGGCTAACCATTTATAATTCAGTAACTGTAAATTTTTTTTTCAAAAATATTCAATTATAATAAACAGAACGACTTGGAGAAATCTATGTATATTCTTTTTTCATTTTAATATACTTTCATAGAAAAGTTTCTGTTATGTCAAAAAAAAAAACTATTTTCTTTACGTCACAAGTGCCACGCTCATACGTGAATTCCATAGCTAATATAACATACTGACCCAACGGGTCACGGGTAGTCTAGTAATAGATAAAATTGTCTATCTCTATAATAATAAAGACGTAATCTGTATGAATATAAATATATTTATGTGTATCTTACAACCAGGCAACCTCGAGCGGCCTGCTAATATCAATTTATTTTTCAAATGATCTTTCATGCAAATCAGTGGATATTTCTAGAATTACTCTTAAATATAACCAGAATGGTGTAATGGCTTTGATATTTTCAAGAGTAGACCTTTCTTTGTCAAAAAGAGGAAAAAAAAGTATGCTGTAAAAACGAAACAAATACACATCCAAGGTAGTTGTCACGCTTAAAATTATCAAAAACATTACACAATCCCAGTTAAATTTAACGGTAATTCTATGTGAACGATCATTTGAAAAATAAAATATGAAGATTTGTAATTTAATGTCTTTGGTTGTTTGTTTTTGTCCATAAGTCACATCACTTCACCATCCTGGTATCCTACATTGCTAACAGCCTTCTTAAGCATTTATATATTTGTTAGCCAACAAGGTTTCAAGCAATCTACCTCTCCCTTTTATAAAAAGATAATTACACTATCATACGCGAGAAAAAAAATGATACATGTACTTGTGGGCAGGAGCAGAAAACATTGATCTTTGTAGCAAATACGAAACTTTCCATGTTTAGTATAAGCATAGAAATTAGGACAAACAGTTTTTTTGATAAAAGTTTTTTTTTTTTCCCCTTCGAAAATAATTGCAATTTTAAATGTTGGTAGATAAAAAAGTGTCATGGAGAGGATTTTTTTTTTTTCTTGATATTTGTTTTTTTTTTTTTTTTTCTGGCACGATGAGAAAAAGTTGATTGCAGATCTGAAGATAGAAAAATAAAAGTTTAAAACGGGGTTTCTACAAAAAATAAACTTTCAGAAATTTCTTTACAGGTGATTAAACAATAAAACAAAATTATGTATAAGCATGTTTCTTGGCCCCTCCTTCCAAAAATAAATGAATTTCTTCACATAAAAAAAAAAAAAAAAAAAAAAAAAAAGTGATGTAAAACAACATTAAGCGTTATCATAATTCAAGTTTTAATATTTCGAGCAGTCCTCCACTCTTTATCAAAAAAGTATTTGATGCAGAAAAAATACACGAAAATGAAATGTGTGAAAAATGAGACATTTTCAACTTTGTGCAGTATTCATTCTTTGTCTTAATGTGCAAAGTCAGCCCACACAAAGTCTTTAGTAAATGGCAAAGAAAACTATTTATGTTTTGTATATTTTATTTTTTTTGTGAACTGTTATCATTTTCATAGTTGTTGTAGCTTCAAGATTCAGCCAACTCATCCTCTAACAGTCTTCAGGTGATATATATATATATACACATACACACATATACATTAAAAATAAGATATAATGTTTATTTTTTTATGGTAACATTTCTTTCACTTTTTCTATTACTAGCTGGATGCGTAAACATATTTTAATTGATGCAGATAATGTATTATTATAGAATCAGTCCTCTATTGATTATTATATATTATGAGGAATAATTTGCTCAGTGGACTAATTTGTAAAAAAATTTTTTTAAATAATTATGATAATGTCGTTCAAATTCCGTCTGTGTTTAGAATATTATGTCAGCTGATATTTGGGCTTGACAATGAATGCCCTGAATAAGTCACTTCTGATTAATATTTAGTTTTAAAATATGCAAACGACAAAATGATTTGTGATGATTTTAAATAGTACCTCTTTTATTGTAAACTGAACTCGTTAAGAAAAAATTAAAATAAAATGACGAGGTAAATCCGGGCTTCAACAGGGGATCATTTGATCTGTATTTGAATGCTCTACCACCGAGCTCTATCTTCAGATGACAATAATTCTGTTTTTTGGGGTTTTTTTTAAGAAATGATTTGCTGAGATTTTATTATCTCCTTTGGCCGATGTAACTTGAAATATTCCCTTGTAAAAATTCTTTTTATCTATAAAAAAAAGACTATATTAAGAATCAGATTTTTTTAAATTTTCAATACTTGTCGGATAAATTTCTGTAGAAAACATATCTAAGAACACAATCAGACATATAAATTACGTTTGTGTGAAATTTGCAAAAGATCTGCTCAGCCATTTCAGAAGCTAGTTGTTGTTGTTAATCACCTGAAGAAGGCCATAGCATGAGTTGGCTGAAATGAAGAAACAACTACTATGATGATGAGGATAATAGTCCGCAAAAAATGAATACACAAATTATGAAGCCTCATCTCAAAGAATTAAAAAAAAGTGTGTGTGTGTGTGGGTGTATATATATATATATATTAAAAATAAAGTTTATTTTTTATTGTGACATTTCTTTTATTTTTTCTATTATTACTATCATTATTGCTGATGTCATCAGTTTTAATGCTATAATTGTTAACAATATCATTATTTCGATCATCATTATTGCTATTGTCATTATCTAGATCACGTTTAAAATGTAGCCATTACTATTTTTCTTTTCTAGAACTTCCCGTTCATGGAACATAATATCATGGGATGCTTCTCAGCTGACTATAACATGGTCGTTTTCAAGTTTAATGTTAAGTTCGGGTTGAACCGTCCAATTATACAATTATGATTAACTTGATGTTTGATGGAACCAGTACAGGTATAGTGATATGTGTGTCTTTAAATGTATAAATCTTAAACCCTTTATATAAATAAAAGAGTGTAAGAACCTTTTTGTGACCTTGAAAGGCATTAAGAATTCCATTTAGTCTGAAACTATCTTATACAAAATTGCTGGCCAGAATTAAGAACAGTACCAATAAATGTAAAACTATTTGTGTATTTCTAATCATTATATATTAGCAGAGAGACCCAACTTTGTCTGGAATTGAATGAAGATCAAAAAATGTAAATAAAAATATTTACAAAAATTTGCTTTATTCTTTAAATTTCTGAAATAAAGAATAAGAAATACTTGGGAGGATTATATCACAATAACAGAATAGATACTACTCTACCCCACCCCTCCATAAAAGGTAATTCCTGGGAAGATGGTCTCATTATAACAAAACAGATACTGCATTACTCCCTCTCCCAAACAAGGATGTAATAACTCTGAAGATTAGTCTCATTTCCTTAAAAAGGAGGTAAATCTTGGGATGGACGTTCTTATAATCATAGAACCACTACTGCACTAACCACACCAATTACAAGATAATACAATAGAGTAAATCAATTTTTTTATAGTTGCATGGCTTTTTGGTTATGATTAACCAAATTTTTCATTCTTTGTTTTTTCACCCATCATCATCATCATCATCAGGACGGGCTCCTTGCCCAGACCAATGTGACTCTTTCTCTCCAGAGTTTCCTGTCTTCCATCAGCTGCCTCAGATCTTCAGGTTCACAGTTGGCATCGTGTGCTATTTGCTGGATGTACGTGGATCTAGGTCATCTTTTGCTTGTGCGTCCGTGTCATGGAGTCCATAGCAATACATCACTTACCAATTCATGCTTGTTCCTCAGATAGTGTATGGCAAATCGTCGGCACCTCTTTCTGATGGTATTAGATATAGCAGGTAGGTTGCCACAAAGTTGCTGCTTTGTGGGATGATTTTTGCCAAGATACATTCAATACTATTTGTAGCATACGGGTGTATGTGCCATCTAGTTTTCTTTCCAATCTTTTGGTGAGTGTCCAGGCTGTAGCACCATAAACAAGGAAAGACTACCACTGCCCTGAAGAACTGCCTTTTCAGTTTGTCAGTTAGCCTTGAAGTTCATACTGAATGCAGCCCATCCAATGTGGCCCATGCTTTTAAGATTCGAATTTCGATATTTTTCTCTGTGGAAACTAAACAACTTCTTTGAGTGTTGTTCCAACCAGAGCTTTGATCTCTCTCCATGCAAATGAAATGATTTCATATAAACGTTATCACCTGTCTGTTTAAATGTATGTTTGTATGTCTGCCTAAAACTTTCGACAGAGGTGATGGATTTTCAGGAGATAGGTATAGTTTTGAAGCTTGACCCTTCAGATGACAAATACCAAAAAATTGGCTAAAACCTTCACCCTCAACTGGGCACTTTTCTACAAAGAGGGGGTCTCTTTTTTGCCAATATTTTCGAAAGTCAACCCCTCTTTTCAATTGACTAGCCTTAATTTAAAACTTTGCCACTTCCAGTTTGGCGATGGACACAACGGAAAAAATGTCAAGTTTTTTTTTAGATTCTTTTCCTCCTTCGCGGTATGGGTTCAAGCCTGCCTGCCTACTACCATTTTTTTTTTTTTTTGCTCAACACACCTCCAAACACCTGGGCAACGCCAGGCACCCAGACTAGTTTTCAATAAAATTTTTTAATTTATTTGGAAATTTTAAGTAGAACGGCCCCTGGAGTATGATGACAAAAGATGACCAATGACATCCATTTCTCCCCACTTTTAAATGACCTTGTGCCTAATTTGTTTAAGATGTTTAAAATGTAAATTTATTTTCTAGCTTTTGCAAATAAATAATGCAAAGTGTAATATCTGTTCTCAGTATTTCAGCAATATCAGACGTTTTACTACAAACAAAAATATTGTGTATATATGAGAAAATATGACAATGCAAATTAAAAATGTATATTACAGAATATTAATTTATAAGAAACTATATAAAAAAATTAAAATAAAAAATAAAAAAAGCAAAATCTAGAGCTTTTTACGGGCGTTTGCAAATCACACACACACACATATATATATATATATATATATATATATATATATATATATATATATATATATATATATATTACACACACACACAGTATTTTAAGCTTTCATGTTTTGTAACAGATTTAAACAATCATAACCTGTTTTGGTGTTAATATAGTTGGGGGTAATTTATAAATGAGGAATCATTTCTATTAAAAAATCCAGTTAGTATTATGCATCTTAAATTGAGAAAAAACATACTTGAAAAGTGTCAATGTTATGTGAAAGAAATCAAATCAAAGCAAAATGACCACTGAATTTGAACTGATGTCATCTTTAACAAAAAACTCAAATTTTAACTCTAAAACGATTCCTCATTTAATACTTATTAATAATATAAGATAATATTTAATGAAAACAACTTTTAAAACCTAAACAGACTTTTTTCTTGCGTTCCTCCATGACCGTAATTTTTATAAATTACTGAGTTAGGATAGGTGGAAAGAACTTTTTCATTTATTTATTTAAACTTTTTGTGCGTGTGAAATTTTGATTTGGTTTATTATCAGACATGTTTATTAGGATTCTGGTATAATGAAGTTCAGGTAGTAAACGTGTACTCATTTTAATTTACATCAGTTCGACATTTTTATATACTGAGCACTCTTTGAAGCTTTTTAAATCCTTTTTCTTTCAGTGGACTGCCTAAAATATTATATAATGGATAA
Source organism: Euprymna scolopes (assembly GCF_053919585.1). Classification (NCBI taxonomy): domain Eukaryota; kingdom Metazoa; phylum Mollusca; class Cephalopoda; order Sepiida; family Sepiolidae; genus Euprymna; species Euprymna scolopes. Next base: position 33,831,225 of record NC_136519.1, read on the forward strand.
AGTCAATTTTCATAAACCACTTGACAATAAAACCGTTTTTTTTTTTGTTTTTCTTTTGAAGGTAAAACAGATATTTACAATTACTGAACCATGATAACATACTCATCTGATATCATTTGAAAAAGATTACAATAACCTTAAATGCATTCAAAGCTATCCAAGCATCTCCATCCGATAAAGCAATCAAAATACTTAAGAAAAAAAAATTTTATTGGTTGAAATATTACAAACACCATACAATCCTTGCTTTCAACCACAGTAATGAACCTTTCCAGAGAAGTTGGGAGGGGGATGTAAGCTTTATATATTAGGGTTTTATTGAAAGATATTATGCCAATTTAATTAGGTTTTTAACCTTCATGATCCTATTTACTTGCCTCCCCACGAGGGCAGAGTTAGATGCAAGGTCGGTTTTTAATGTGGGGAAAATCCAGTTCCCCAAAAAGTAATAGTCTGGATAGGAACAAAAATAAAAATTTTCTCCGTCATGAAGGATTTTTCCTCCACTGACCAAGGACAGAAAAGATGAAGTGTAGTATCAGAACAGATACTACACTTTGTTCCTCAATAACCTTCATGTTGTCCTACCTGCAAGTACACAATGAAAAAAAAAAAAAAAAGCAAGGGAACTAATACAAACCTGAATAATCCAAATCAAAAACAATCTCAACTTGCCAGTTCATATTATATATCATTATCATATTCAGTTCAACATGCATTTTACATGCTGGCATGTGTTGGACAGCTTTTAGAAACTGACTTTCAAACTAACCTATCTCTCTACCTGTATTTATCCCTCTTTCCATGCTTATCACTTTCTAACATGTTTTCCTTGTCCTTTCCATGCTCATAAATTTATCTACATATAACCCTAACACCTTTCATCCATTCTGTTAGCGTGACCATACCAACAAAGTCTGCTTTTCTGCACACATCACCCTATATTGTCTAGATTTAATCTTCCTCTGAGCTCATCAGATCTAAGTCTGAGTCTCGCATTACACATCCATCGTATCATTTTCATATCATTTCTCTCCATGCAATGCATGTCTTCAACTCTCACTGGCCAGATTTCATTCCCAGTCATCATCACACTTTGTACACATGACAGGCTCTTTCATTGGTCGACAGTGGTAATGCTTTGTTGGTTAGTAAAGTCAGAAATCCACTGATCTGACTCCATCCATTCCTAATCCGTGCAATTATACCAACCCCAGCTCCTCCCTGTATACTCCAATGTTATTTATTTTCAATATATAGCAAGCTAGATGAATTCCTGTCCTAGAACAGGTAAAAACCAATTCACTAAATAGAACAGTTTTGCATCATTTTCATTTCTCTTTATAAATATTAAAATCAAAATTGCTACATAATTGGTCCGAGCAACACCAAGTTAGCTTGACGATTATGATAGTTATTGATATCTGTAAATAATTAGAAGCAGAAAGAATGTTATCAAGGCGAAAGCTATTTTTATAGGATAAAAATATCTTTGTTAAAATAGTTCCCAAAAATGTTAACTTGGTGAAAAGGAATGTTAGTTTTCACAATCAACATAAACAAAAATTATGTCACGAAGGTGGATCATCCAATTTGTGTCTTTGGTCATGTGGAGTTAATGCCGTAATGAGATAGTTAGAGATATACCTACAGAGTTAGTTTGATGCCCGTCGGGTTTGAACTTGACGTCCGTGGAAGTCAAAAGGGGCGAAATAGCAAAATGTACACTTGTACGAAGTGTGCCCAAACTCCGAGAAGGTACCCAGCATGAAAATAAATGATTATATCCAAATATTTACGTCTTTGCATTTCCCTTTTCGAATGAAAAGCATCTTTAATTTCAGGAAGCAAGAAACAAACGTTGTGAAAGTATGTGTCTTTTGCTGGTGATATCACCAACAAAGTTATCCGTCCCTTTAGTAAAGACTGTGTAAGTTGCTACTGTCAACAGTTGTTATACACACTGTTATAAAAATATCTACACACATGAACACTAGAGATGATCAATAAATGTTGTATGCACATTCAAGGAGCTAGACGACCACAATGTTAAAACACGTATATATACATATACTGACACATCACAATGGTAAAAAAAGACATCAGTTATATAGACCCGGTTTATATACAAACTCCAGCTATGCAGCAAAATATACCAAACTGTATGTCTAGAATCCTTATTCCTATTTTGATAAAAATTTATTACATGATTTTGATTCTAGAAAATATTGTGAATTTAAACTAAAAAAATCTTGAAAAGAAATTGAAATTCAGGGTATGTTGAGTGGTGTTCTAAAAGTAATGGCTCCTATTTTTTTTTTTTCATTCTGTTCAAATTGATCAGAGGGGATTGCAAATTGCATTGTTATGATGACTGAACTTATGCATTCATGACCTGAAAATTTCATATCTCTGTTGCAGATATTAACAATGTGAGAATAAGAAAGCAACCCCTGTCATGGATGTGTCATTGAATTCCTCCATACAGAAAAAAATTGAACCGCTCAACATTCACCAATCCTCGTTGAATGATTACAAAGCCGATGCAGTTAATGTCAACATAGTTGATGGGTTCATCGATTTCAGAGATGCGAAGGACAAAATGCACTCTGGACGCCCATGCAGAGCCAGTACACCATCACTAGGAAAAGTGCATTGAGCATGGTGGTGACTATGTAAAAAAAATAATTTTTCTGGAACACAAAAGATCACTTGTTTTAATCCTAACACTCATCTTCGTAACTCTTCAACTTTTTTTTTTTATAATTAAAAATTAGGATGAATTACTTTTGGAATAAGCCTCATTAATTAATTAATGACTAGGAATCTTAGGCGCCTCTACCAGAGAATGCCGATGGGGCTGCCCAGACATTTTTTGCAGGCGAATGTGCTTCTGCACTTAAGTGCTTCCCCTTCAAATCCTACTTTCTGACCCTTGTGTCAGATCTTGCCATGGGAGGGAGATAAATAAGGACGTGCATACATGCGTGTTTGCAGATCGACTGTTTCGCTGTATCACAACTTTTCAATGTATCATTAGTTAAACTGAATATTTTTCTAATGCCAACATTTTTTTCTAAAGAGAGAAAATAAAAAAAGCATAAAATAGATATAAGACTTTCTAAAGAAGACAACCAAAAAGGGAACGTTTAGTAGACAGGACAAAAGCTAGAGTAATTGTAATATTAAAACACCAAACAGCCATAAACATACAAGTAAGAAAGGAAAAAAAAAAGAAAGTCATAGGCTACACTATGACCTTAGACGTTAGACAAAAGTCAACCAATCACTAGCCTAGTCTTCCTACTAGTGTTGGGACGATTACTCGGAAAAGTGGAACTTTTAGAGGTATTGAAATCAGTATTAGAAAAATTTGTACTTATTTTTCAATACCAAAAACGATTCTTTTGTCTTTTTGTTTAAAACAAAATTTTTCACTGCTGGTAAAATAAAATAATATTTATTGATTTTAAACTACCAGTAAAACTAAAATCAGCAAGAGTATTTTTACGCCTAAAAAAATCTCTGCAAATTTAACATGTTTTTTAAAGTAATTGAGAAAAAATAACTCTAAAGTTAAATATTAAGAGATCTAGAAAGAATCGGGATCAGTAATTGTATAAAAAAAAAAAAAAAACTTTGGGATCGTCCCATCAAAACTTTGTACCACTGATGATCCAGAAAAGCGAAAAATGTAGAAAAAATAGCCAGCAATAACATTAAGAGGTTGTAGTGCACATTTATAAAAAGCCTGCAAACGTATTCAGAGCAGAACGGCCTACTGCTACTTCAACTTTCTGGTAACTGTATTAAATTAAGAGAGAGGGAGGAAGAATGACATTTTTTAAACTTGTAACTTTATATGTTACAAATATTTTAAATAAACTGTAAATGATATTTTACAAATAATGTTTTTTCATGATAGAGCACTATTTCAAACAGCAGTAGTATTATTATTACTAAGAAAGTTTTAAGCCTTTATTTACAGTATAACATTAAAAAAATAAAAATAAGCAAACTGAATTTAGTTCTTATAAAACTTGTCTAATAATAGTTCCCTCTCTTTGAAAGATATAATTCAAACAGAAATATAAAAACTAATATTTATAGTTTAATCCTATCTTGAAAAAAAAAATGCTTCATATTTGAGATTGAATATCAATACACAAGGTAAATTATATAATTCAAATTAACAATTACAAAATTTATTAAAAAACAAATACAAGATAGAATAAATAATAATCTTATGCCATTCTATATTCTATTCAGAGATTTATAAAGAATCAGAATCTGTAAAAATATTGGAATCGTCCCCATGTTAACACACACACACACACACACACACACACACACACACACACACACTAGTGATGGGACGATTCCAGTATTTTTCCCAATTCTGATACAATTACAGATTCTGTATTAAATTCCCGATTCTGATACAATTACCGATTCTTTTAAATCTCTAAATATTTAACTATAGAGTTGTCATGTTATGCAAAACATGTAAAATATGCAGATATTTTCCTAAACGTAAAATTACATTTGTGGAGGTTGATCTACAGATTTTAGCTTTACTGGTAATTTAAAATCAATAAATATTTATTATTTAATCATTACCAACAATGGAAGATTTTGCTTGAAACAAATCAAATAAAAAAAGATAATTAAAAGAATTGTTTTGGCATTGGAAAATAGGTAACAATTTTTTCGATTCCGATACCTCCAAATTTGTCGATTTTTCTGATTTCCGATTCCAATTAATCATTCCAACACTAATATATACAGACACACATATTCAAAAGCAACAACATTCAACATCAATAGTCGAATGCAAGTCAAAAAACATGAAATTTACATGGGCCAGCCACAGGAAAAAAAACTCACAATTTGTACATAGAAATAACCAAAAGAATACCCATCTCATGACGTGTAAAATTAACTTGCTGAACAGAATAGTTTTGCACCACTTTTATGTCCTTTTATAAAGATTAAAATCAAAATGTAATGCTACCAAGCCTCATGTCTAGAATCCTTATTCAAATTCTGATCAAAATCTATTATATGATTTTAAGTCGAGAAAATGTAAAATATTCAAAGTTTAAAAAAAAGAATTGAAATTCAAGGAAATTAGCTTAATGAGTATGGATCAATTTGAAGGCAAATCTGAAATAAAACAAAATATAGCTGACAACTGGACCCCTTACACCTAGCAGCTGTGTTTTAAAATTCATCAAGATCAGTAAATTATTTTAGGAGTGAATCCAGTACAGAAAAATATAAACAGTAGCACGTTGCCCAACTCAGTCAGAAAATACACTTAAATATGATATTTTAATTCATGCAGATTTTGTATTCATTATTATAGAGCCAATACTCCACTGATTATTATATTGTACCCAATATATAATAATGATTTCAAAAGTAAAAAAAAAAAAAAAGACTTGGGTGCCATCAACTAGAATCAAAACCAAAACATTTAGTGCTCCAGCCTTATTTGTTACCATCTGAGCTAACGACAGATGGATAAGAAAACTTAAAAAATTGACTGGCTTTAACATGTAAATGTATATTTGCACATGTATAAAAGTAACAAGTTCCGTCAAATTACGTCTGCCAAGTTCCAAGTTCTCCGCAATTTTGACTCCTTAGCAGTTATTTTTACTGGCTAAAGACTAAATCGAATTTGTTCCATATATATTAAGTTTCAAGTCCGTAAACCAAAATTTGACAAAGTAGTTTGGTAGAGATCATTCCACAGACAATGTTACTTTTATGTATAATTATATAATTAATCTGATGCAAGTCACGCAAAGGCCAGAAACATACACATAAGAGTCTTTAAAGGGGAAGATCTGTTTTGTACAAATATTTTAATATACACATTAACTGCAAGTAAACGGAATGCAACCTGGAAATTAAAAATGGTGGGGAGGATGTAGGTAACTTCTATTAAAAACGATTTCACAAATTTAATTTATTAAATAAAGTGCATGTTTTAATGCAGAAATGTCTTATTTTGATGGATTTTTTATTTTCATTCTATGTATTTTTTAAGTTATATTTATATTAGGTTGGTGCAAAAATGTCGTTTTGTGACGTGTAAAAATAAAAAAATAAAAACAACATTATTTTTGCACCAACCTAATATTATGAACAACTGGTACCACTAAAAAAAAAAAAAAATTGAAATCTGGTGGGCGATGTCCTTTTCTCCTCTGCTACCTCTTTCTCATAGAAGAGACGTTACAAGCCTATTTCTGCTTTATCATTATTTTCATGGCAGGTGCTTGACTGAACTCCACTTTATGGTTCCCCCCTCCTGTAAGGCATTCGCAGCAAACACCCGACTAGCTACAATTACTATCTGTAATTCCCTCACTCACTCCCTCTGTATCTAAAACTAAATGAAAATTCCATGAAGTTTTTCGGGGTTTTTTTTACAACTGCTCAACCATAGTACACATCTACACATAGTAGATGCGAGTTCAATCCCTTGGCAATAAAGAAAATCAGTAAAAACTATAAAAACATCCGCTTATCTTTTCACTTCATCTACTCTTTTCCAAATATACAAACTTACAGAATGTGTATACTCAAAATAAAAATAGATTTATATTATTTGGATTCATCGGACTACTCTTCTCATCTTAAGTGGGATTTTCACGTTTCGTTGTAACCTCCGACCTTCTCCACGTGTATCTTGTTGAACTCTGGAGTTTTGGACGGAATTTAGAGTGGAATCCTTTATTATATACCAAATATATAGAGCTGCTTCCTAGCCGACTATAACACAGCTGTTTTCAAGTCTAACATAAACAAATTCTTGATGAGCCATACTCTTTTAAAAAAAAAAAAAAAAAAAAAATTAACTTATCCAATTTCCATTAACCCTCATCCTTGAGTAGCCTTTGGGCCTTGATAGGTGATGACTCTATGGTAACAAAAATTTTTTTCCATGAACAATCATTAGTAAAAATTAAATATGAAGGTTAGTCTTATTAATTTTATTTCTTAATAAGTTTTATCTAGTTTTATGAACAATTGATATTGAATTATTTATGAATATCAGTAAAAACTAAGATCTGTTGGTGTTATTTTATAAGCAGTTATGAAATGCTTTATTTAAAAATTTTTTTTTCATATCTAAGCAGTGAAGGGTTACCTGCCCTTTGTTATTGTTTCATCATTTTTTAACAGGACATTTTTTTTTTTTAATTTATTTTCTAAATTATTAAATATTCAAATTTTTTTTTTTTTTTTTTTAATATTTTTATATGCATAAAAGTTTATACATGGACATGCATATCTGGGTATCACTAGTCCTCAGCATGGCTATAACTTGTAGACTACCAATCGTGTAGATGTGAGTTCAATCCCTTGGCAATAAATAAAGAAAATCAGTAAAAACTGTAAACATCAGCTTATCTTTTCACTTCATTTACTCTTTTTCAAATATACAACTACCCAGAATGTGTATACTTAAAATAAAATAGATTTATATTATTTGGATTTATCGGACTACTGTTCTCATCTTGAGTGTGATTTTCACAACGTTTCGTTGTAACCTCCGACCTTCTCCACATGTATCTTGTCGAACTCTGGAATGTGGATGGAATTTTGAGCGAAATCCTTTATCGAGGCCCTAAGTAATTTGCAATTGTATTTTTCGATTGCTCACACTGAAGATTGAACCTTCAGGAGGAGGTCACTTTTTATAATTGATTCTTTTTCCACATGGCATAGTGGTTAGAGTACTTGGAAAAATCAATTATAAAAAGTGATTCTACAGAAGATTGGAGGTTCAATCCTCAGTGTGGGCGACCGAAAAATATAACCGTGAATTACTTTGGACCTTTATCCAGTCATAGCTGACGGAACAAGAGCACACTTCCCTCGTGAAGTAAATAAAGGGTTAATCTCACCTAAGATGAGAACATTAGTCTGATGAATCCAAATAATACGAATAACCAATCCTCATCTCAAAAATTCAGAAATATAAAATAGATTTATGTAGCCAATATTTCTGTGCCATTCTACAAACTGATACAAATAAAACTTCTCATAAATTCTGCAATTTATTTTTTGCTTTTCTTGAGATTTGAACCCACAAGGCTTAGTTTTATCTTTTTCCATATTTTTTTTTTTTTTTTTTTTCATTTTTTTCCTACATTTCATTTATTTTTTTTATAAAACAATTGGTAATAAATTACCTATGAATACGATTAGAAACTCAATATAAAGGCTTGGTTTAATTTTTATTTGCTTTATTTATTTTTTATTATTCATTTTCATTGATACACACGGTGTTCCAAAAGTCTTGGGAACATTTCAAGTCCTCATATCTGTTTAACTATGAATGGTAGTAAGATTAAATTGGTACCATTTTAAAGCCAAATACATTAAGTTTTTTTGTAAAGCTATTGTTTCATTTCGTTTCATATCCAGTAATGGCGTTCACTCAACCAGAAAAGGTGTTTTATGTGTTTGAATTTGAAAAAAACTGAATCCTGGATACTTGTTCAATGTGCATTGCACAAAGAAAAAATCTCACACACTATTTTTTTTTTTTGTGAGGATTTGTGAAATAACTAGTCTATGTGCCTCCCATTTCAAGAGATGTGGATGAGCTGAAGGCTCGATTAACACAAGTTATTGCAACCATTGATAATGCAATGCTGGGACACGTTTGGCAAGAATTGGACTATTGATTTGATGTGTCATGTGACCAATGGTGCTCAAATTGAACATCTTTGAACATTCCATGAAAAACTTGAGATTACAAGCTTTTTGAATATACAAGATGCGTTTTTATATCCTTAATAGTTCTCGAAATATTTAATGTCAAAATGTGCCCAAAACTTTTGAAACACCCTGTATTTTCATTTTATTTCTTCCAAGTATTATGTATTAAAAAAAAAAAAAAAGAAAAAAGTACCAAATTATCTATGAATATCATGAGTAAAGGACAAAAGGTCAATCATACTTGATAAACACTAATATTTTGCCTGTTACTGTGCTTTTATTCTTCTTCAAAGAAACTTTTTATTTGTTAGTAAGCTGAAAGCAATCATGTATTTAAAAAAGAAAAAGTAGCTGAAATAGGTCAATGCAATAAATGTTTTTGGCACCCACCCTGTTTCAAATATACAACTTACATGATAACATTAGTTTGGAATAAAAATAGATTTATGTAGCCAATATTTCCATACTATTCTACTATATATGATTGTAAACTGATGCAAATAAAAATGCTCAATTCTGCAATTAATTTTTTTTCTTCTTTTGGAGATTTGAACCCACAACTTCAGACACTAACCATCATCCATTACATGATTTTGATTCTAGAAAATGTTTACAATGCAAGGCCTAAGATGAAGGGTTAAGAAATTGAAATTCAAAGAATCTTGCTAAATTGGTATCAAATGACTGGATCAAATTCAATGCAAATCTGAAATATCAGAAATTTCAAAACGGAAGTTGTGCCCATATTATGCCCCCCCCCACACACACACCAAGAACTCTTTAAAATATTCCAAAGAGACTAACATTTGTGGAATATTCATTAATTCATGTATTATATCAATTGTAAAAATTTCACAAAAACCAGAGATATTGGAATTTTCATGGAGAGCTTTTTTTTTCTTTTTTTTTTTTTTTTTTTTTTTTTTACTCCCTTTGCATTAAACTAAATACAATTTTAAACGGAGAGAGGAAACGAGAGAGCATAGAACAAATCAGATAAGCACCTCAGACCAACCACGCTGCCTAAAATGAATTCGAAAAAAAATCCTCCACTCTATAATAAAAAGTCAACAGTGAGTGTTATTTTTTAGGTCATCAGAAATGATAATTGATATATGAATATATTACGGGTATAATTCTATGATTTTTATATGAATATTTTAGTAATATATATAGCATTAATAGGGAATGCAAACACTCGAAGCATAACTTTTTCTTTCATTAAATACAGCCCATATTTCAGCCCTTTTCACTTAGCAGCAATATTCCAAAATTCATAACGACCAGTTAATTAATTTCGGGGGTGAATTCTGTACATACTAATATGTAAGCATAAAAAAAAAAAAAAAAAAAAAAAAAAAAAACTATAGATAAACCAGTATGCCACGTGGTGTTACCCGGTCATAAAATATGCTTAAATATGTTCATTTAAGCAGATTTTGTATTTATTATTATAGAACCAATACTCCAATAATTATCATATTGTACCCAATACATAGTAGTGATTTCAAAAGTTAAAAATATAACTTGGGTACCATTAGCTAGAACCGAAACCAAAACATTTAGCACTCTAGTGTTAGTTGTTACTATTTGAACAAACGGATATAAAAACCTTAAAAATTTACCAACTTTAACATAAGTGTATATTTGCACATACATAAAAGAGCATTAAGTTTACTTATGCCTGCCAAGTTCCAATTTTTCAATTTTGGCCCCTTAGCAGTTATTTTTACCGGCTAAAAAAAAAAAAAAAAAAAAAAAAAAAAAAAAATTAAATTTGCTCCACAGGTCTGAATCCCCTATGTATCAAGTTTAAAGTTTGTAAACCAAAAATTGACAGAATAGTTTGGTAGAGACCGTTGTGCACACAGACAATGTTACATACATATACATTTCTACATGCGTTACAGAAAATCAGAAAAACATGATTAGTGCCTGTTTCATGTCCCATGTTCAAGTCTCACTGGTTTCTGTTGGTGCACTACCTCTGACCTACTAAACATTTCCATTAGCATGACTGCTACTATGTAACATTCTAAGAGAAGTTTCTTCCCAAAGACAGTTGCTCAAAAAGTTTAGAAACCACTGGTTCACACTGAGACCACTTAAGACAGGAAAAAAATATATAAAAATAAAATAAAAAAATACTACAGTTTAGTTTTAGTCTAGACAAAGAAACAATTTTAGCAGAAAAGACTAAATAAAATAACAGTGAGGAAACAAACAACTTCAATCATTATGTGGCTGGATTCAACTCGAGTGATTAATAGACAGGAATGATAGTAATCATTACATTCGTTTGTAAATTTGTAACTAATTACAAAGGATGACTGGTTTAAAAACACCAACGAATGGTGTTAGAGTATAAGGATGTCACAGGTACAATGTCAGTGTTGTAAGCGAGTCTAAACAAATATATAAACTAGTGTTGGGACGATTAATCGGAATCGGAAGATTTGGGAGTATTGAAATCAGTATCGGAATCGGAAGAATTGGTGCCTATTTTCCGATGCCAAAACAATTCTTTTAATTGCTTTATTTTTTATTTATTTATTTTTTTTTTATTTTGTTTAAAGAAAAAAACTTCCATTGCTGGTAATAATGATAAAATAATAAATATTTCTTGATTTTAAATTACCAGTAAAACTAAAATCGATACATCATCCTTCACAAGCGTATTTTGACATTTAGGAAAATATCTGCAGATTTAATGTGTTTTTATGAAAACCAGGGAAAATAACAATTTTATAGTTAAATAATTAGAGATTTATAAAAAAAAAAAAATCAGAATCAGTAATCGTATCGTAATCAGGAATTTAGCACGGAATCAGTAATTGTATTGGAATCGGGAAAAATATTGGAATTGTCCCATCACTAATATAATCCCCTTTTAAGTAAAATTAATGTTGAACCCTATTTGTGAATTGCGAATAAGGCTGCAAATTAGTTGCATGCATCATTCACAAACTTCTCGGTTGTCTGAATACTCTTATTGTGGTATGAATTATGACAAGCCCATTTACTTGGTTTCATAAGCATTTTAATCTACTTTCATTTAAATGTTAATTTCTTATAACCGAGTGGAAGAACACTAGCTTACAAGATTGACTGGGTTAGAGTTCCGCGATCAGCAGTAACTATCACTTTCTGTACTGATGATTGTAAGCATAAAATACTAGTATCTATAAGTATAAAAAAATGAATATATATATCCTTTTATTTGTTTTTACATGAGCAGCAATATGTTGTGACACAGTCATGAGTATGTTTCGGTCAGCTTAGTTATCTTGAGCACGTGGTACAGTGGGAGAAGAGGTGGCTGGTCAATGCATCTAAAACCAAGCTTCTATCTTTACATCATCAACGCTCTGATCCCCGTCTGGCATCAATTGAAATCGATGGCTCTCGTCTTGGGGAGGCTCCATGTTTTAACAAGCTTCTGGGTTTGACCTTTACTCCTGATCTGAAATGGAACACGTACATCAGGTCTGTTGCCAAGGATGCTGGGAAAATGGTGGGATCCTTCTACCACTCCAGAAGATATCTCACTACTGATGCAATTCTCTTTCTGTATAAAAGCCAAGTACGTCCAAGGATGGAGTACTGCTGGCACATCTGGGCAGGAGCTGCTAAAAACAGCCTATCCTGCCTTGACAGAGTACAAAATAGATTTTGTGGTTTAGTGAGGGATGCCTTTTTCTCTTCCCTGCAGCCTCTCTCCCACAGAAGAGACGTTGCGAGCATGCCTTTGTTTTATCGTTATTTCCATGGCAAGTGCTCGTCTGAGCTCCAATCTCTCGACCCCCCCTCACCAATCTTTCACGAGAGAAACTACTGTCAATAATTTTCCCCACTCTTTATCTGTGCCTAAATCAAAATGTAGATTCCATGAGCAGAGCTTTCTCAGAAGTGAACGACTGTGGAACTCTCTTCCATTCGCCTGTTTCCCACCTGACTACAACTTGGATGTCTTCAAATCCAACATAAACAAATTCCTGACAAACCGGCCCCTTAAGTAAGACATTATCAAATCTCCAATACTAATGATTACTACAATACTATCTCATTGATTACTGTACACGCAATAACCCTTATCCCTGAGTGGCCTCCAGGCCTTGATAAGTGGTGACCCCCCCCCCATGTAAAAAAAAAAAAAAAAAAAAAAAAAAGTAATTAGAGATTTCTTCAGGCGATACAGCTTATACGAAAGCAATGTGTGTGAGTGTGTGTGCAGAAGGGAGGGAGTCAACTGGAGAAAAATTTCAAGCCAGGATCAAAGTCAATGATTCCAGCGAAGAGTAGGATAAACAAAACAGAGGTAGAGCAACAAGCCCCAATCCCCCCCATCACACACACACACTTTTGATGGCCCTTTTCTTTATTTGATATATTGTACTAACATACTAACGGAGGTGGGGGGGGATTGCTCGGGCATAAAATATGCTTAAGTATATTTTAAATTGTCCAGATTTCGTATATATTATTATATAGTCATGATTTCAAAAGTAAAAAGTATTTGGGTACCATCAGTTGAAATTGAAACTGTAGCATTTAAAGCTGGTGACGTTACCACTGTACCAACATGACACGCATATGAACTGATTAAAAATAAACTAAGATGAATGTATAAAATGTATAACGATTTTTTCACTTTTTGGACCTTTAAAAAGCTATTTTAACCGGCTAAAGACCCATAAAAGAACAGTCCGTAAAAAATCCAATCATTTGAGGCCCCTAGCGCCGCTCTGCGACTTTTAGTTTCGGAGGAAATAGATTTTGAAAATATGGAGACAGACAAACAGTCTTTTTATATATTAGATATCTATTTGCTATAAAGCGAAACATAATTCAAAGTGTAGTATCTATTCTATCCTTGGTTAGAAGGAAAAAATCCTCCTAGAAATAGGCTATTGGAATTTTTATCCCAATCCAGAACGATTATTTTATTTAGAAGGTGAGGAGACAAGTAAACAGGGAACTTTTCTAATCATATATTCGTACATACACGTTTAAACATCGTAATTTTGCATATTCATCTCAGCATCAATCAAATTGCGTAACGGTGAGAAATGCTAATTGTCGCTTAGGCAGTGGAGTTTCAATCCTGGCTTGAGATAGTTGCTGGTCTAGCTGCACTGATGAGTGGTGATATAGCGGAACAGTGGGTGTGTGTGTGTGTGTGTGTGTGTGTGTGTGTGTATATATATATATATATATATATATATATATATATATATACTAAATGTGAGATATATATATATAATCAGGGATCCATCCTGGGCCCAACTCTTTTCCTGATCTACATTAATGATCTTCCAAATCATATCCTTACATCATTTGTAGACATTTATGCTGACGACACTACCATTTATGGTAGCACATCTAAGACAGTAAACGACCAAGTTCTCTCCAATTCTCTCTCCTCTGATCTTGAGCACGTAGTACAATGGGGAAAGGAGTGGCTGGTTACTTTTAATGCATCTAAAACCAAGCTTCTCTCTTTACATCATCAACATTCTAATCCACATTTGTCATCAATTGAAATGAATGGCTTTCGTCTTCAGGAGGCCTCAAGTTTTGACAAGCTTCTGGGCTTGACCATTACTCCTGATCTTAAATGGAACACGTATATCAAATCTGTTGCCAAGGCCGCTGGAAAAATGGTGGGATCTTTCTATCGATCCAGTAGATATCTCACTGCTGATGCTATTCTCTATCTATATAAGAGCCAGGTACGTCCAAGGATGGAATACTGTTGCCACATCTGGGCAGGAGCTGCTAGAAAGGACTTGTCCTGCCTTGATAGAGTTCAAAATAGACTTCGTAGCCTCGTAGGAGATGTCCTTTTCTCCTCCTTGCAACCTCTATCTCACAGAAGAGATGTTGCGAGTCTGTCTCTGATGTATCGTTATTTTCATGGAAAGTGTTCAACTGAGCTTCAATCTATGGTCCCCCCTCGCCAAACTTTCACAAGAAACACTCGTCTAGCTGTAAACACTATCAATAATTTCCCCCACTCTTTATCTGTGCTTAAACCTAAACGTAGATTCCATGAACAAAGCTTCTTTCTTAGAACTGCACGCCTGTGGAATTGTCTTCCGTTTTCCTGCTTTCCGGCTGACTACAATATGGTTGTGTTCAAGTCTAAAGTAAATAAGTTCTTGATGAGCCGTTCCATATAAGTTATTAAATTTACCAAATTTTCATTACTAATGATTACTATATTGACCAACTTCTACTGTACACTCTTTAACCCTTATCCTTGAGTGGCCTCTGGGCCTTGATAATGTGGTGATGCCTTTGTAAAAAAAATTACTTCCACACATTACCAACACTGCAGTTCAGGAGTTGAAATCTGAATTCAGATACATTTTACTGATGAACCTAAGGGAGGGTGAAACAAGAATCTAGGAATTCCGGTCTGCAGCTTTCATGGTGTGTGTGAGCTGTGGCATTATTCACTTGCAGAATCATATTTGGGGGGGGGGGGTCAATGGTAGGAGGCAGTAATGGAAATAAGCAGGCAAGTAGTAGATACATGGAAGGAGGAGGAAGGAAAGAGGAGAGGAAGGAGGAGGAAGGAAAGAGAAATTAAAAAAGTAGTGAGGAAGGAGGTATAAAAATGCTAAGTTTTATTTTCAATAAAGCCACAAACATGATGGAACCCTTCCATCGAAATACCTTGGTCCAGCTCTAATGATGCATTTGTGTTCCTATTATTTCCACAAGACATTATATAATATACATACATAGGTACATACATTGAATGATAACAGTTTAGGGTCCAAAATAATGTCAAAAATCTCCTGTGTCAATATCTAATCAAAAGTGTCTTTATCTCATACATAGAAGCTTATAGTACATGGATGAGATACCTACATTAAGTCAATCAATTCACAGTCAATGTACTAAAATCAACTAAAGTACAAATTTGGAAAAGATAGCCCAAACTAATGCATTTTGTGCCATATAAAATTCAGAAGTTTAATAAAAAATCTGCAGGAAATAAATTGCCATGGTGTAAAATGCCCCCTTCTACAAACCAGCAAAAACTTCTGTACCAGGGCTCTATAATGCGAGTGAAATGGTTGCATTTGCGAGTGATTTTTCAAAGTGGCAACTAGAAATAATGAAACGCTTATCTTTTGGAAATTGCATTTCTTTAACTGACAATCTTCCAAAGCTCACTACTGAGCAAAAAATATCTTTTCAATTTTTTATTTTTTTTATTTATATAAAACAAAGTTAAATTATTTAAAAAATAAGTTTAATAAACGGAGGTTGTTTAAAAAAAATATCTGAAGAAATTACGATGTTTATACCTTTAAATATCAACATAAAATTTGTTGTATATTTAGAATTACACTTGTAAAAAAAAAAAAAATAAAAAAAATAAAAAAAAACTTTATGTGCATATTCAACACAGAACTAACATATCATAGTCTAAAAATCATGTGGGTTTGGCTAGTAACTTTTCTATTTGGCTAGTAAACGAAAATATTTAGTTGTCAAAGGTCAACTAAAGATAAGTTTGTCCGTAGAGCCTTGTGTACTGAACTAATATTTAATCAGTAGTCTCTGTTCAGTCTCAAGAGACGGGATAGTCCCTTTAAGAGTAGCTGTGTATATAATCACTGATACTAATGATATAGTGATAAATATTTATAGATTTTAAACTACCAGTAAAACTAAAATCTATAAACATCCCCCCCCCACCCAAACATGAGTATTTTTACATTTCAGAAAATATATCCACATATTACACAGGTATTTAAGTAACCACTCCAATAATCGTGAAGCAAGGATTGTGCAATCACCAACCACATCTCTCAAGAGTTGGCATTGCCAGATTCCAGTAGCAGGAAGTCTAGGATGATTGGAAACAATGCTGTCGTAAGCAAAAAGCACATACAACACCTGGTCACCCATTTAGAACTAATCAGACTCAATGTTGCTTAATTTTGGTATGTCGATGTGATTATGCCGTAAAACCTTTTTGATCCAATCATTTTGAAAAATTAATATTTTCACATTCATGCTATAAAAGTTCTGTATACAACTGATTTTGGGATATAATAACTTTTAGGTGCATTTGCATAGGTAATATCTATCATTATATGAAAAGTGAAATTAACCAATGTTCATTGCCCCCCCCCCCGCCTACTCTTAAGCACACACAAAATACATGCTAAAAATTCCTTGGTTATGAGATTGAGTTATATTAAAACTAAATAAAAATATCCATTTTAGTTATCCTAATTAATTGAAATTTATTCACCAATTTCTTACTAATTTTCTGTCTATAAGTCTCCTCTTCCTTGCTGTATACTGTTCAACCCCACCTTTTCACTTTATATAGTGTCTATGATTTGCTATGTTTCTTAACAGTCAAAACGTAATAAAACTATACAACAAGATTGGAATAATATATTATAAACTATAGGGAACATAGCCACAAGAATACTATTCAACCCATAGCTGGGAAGAGAGAGTGAAAAAAAGAAATATAGGACTGGTTGGCTCACATTTCTTTTTTTTTTTTTTCTAGTATATACATAAACACTAAATCCAATCAAACCAACATACAAGACTTCTGCAACTATAACCTGAAATGAACAGCACAGTTTTTGCAGTTGAATCCCAAGAGGTCATTAAGCGCTTGTGTTAAAAAGAAATATATTTATGATATGAAGAAATTTGAGAAAAGAAAAATCTCAGTCTTAAAGAAATTAAGTTGAACTGTGGAGCAGAGAATAGAGTTCTTGATAAAATTCAGTTGTAAAAGTTACAATCCTAAAGGTTGGTTCACACATCAATGTGAGCAACCCAAAAATACAACTGCAAATTACTTTAGACTTCTACAAAGTTATGGCTGACTGACAGAGCATGCTACTCCTGTGGATTAAATAAAGGGTTTAAAATTTGCCTTAAATGACCTCACAGCAGTTAATAGGCCAATAAACTAGGAAGACCTTATCCTGCCTTGACAGTTCAGAATAGACTTCGTAGCCTAGTGGAAGATGCCCTTTTCTCTTCCCTGCAACCTCTTTCTCACAGAAGAGACTTTAGAATCTGTATTTTATCGCCATTCTCATGGTAAGTGCTCGTCTGAGCTCCAATCTATGCCCCCCCCCCTTACCAAACATTCACGAGAAACATTTGTTTGGCTGTAAACACTGTCAATAGTTTCTCCCACTCTTTATCTGTGCCTAAACCTAAACGTAGGTTCCATGGACAAAGCCTTTTTCTTAGAACTGTTCACCTGTGGAACTCTTCTGTTTACCTGCTTTCCAGCTGACTACAATATGACTGTCTTCAAGTCCAATGTAAACAAGTTCTTGATGAGCCGTTCCCCTTAAGTAATCCAATTTACCAAATTTACACTTCTAATGATTACTATGATATTGTCCATTTGACCACTGTACACTCTTTAATCCTTATCCTCAAGTGGCCTCTGAGACTTGATAAATGGGGATCCCTTTGGAAAAAATAAATAAATAAATAAATAATAACTGAACAACCAATCAAAATTCCGCGCAGATTCCCAAGTTCGGCAAGATACACCTTAAGAAGATCGTAGGTGACATCGACCGAAAAATTGTACAAATAACACTAGAGATGAGAATTATAGTCTGAAGAATCCAAACAATACGAATGTTTCAATAAAAATCCAAGAAAAGTTTCATAACTTACCAATATTGTATAAAAATATTATACATCAGAAGTTGGTCAAATGTTAAAGCCCATCTTTTTCATACAAGCCTTATGTGCCTCTATTAAGTCACCGCAATTCTCTTCACCCTTCTCAACAATGCTGCAATGAAAGAAAAAATAATTTCAGTGAAATACTGGATGATGCATTGGCTGGTACAATTATGTATACGTTGCATAGATATTAGTGTAATTGGAATCAGAATCTGAACTTTTTAAGGTATTGGAATTGGAAAAATTTGTATCTATTTTCCAATGCCAAAAATGATTCTTGTTTCATTTTGGTCTTTGCTTAAACCTTAAATTTTCCATTGCTGATACTAATGATATAGTGATAAATATTTATAAATTTTTAACTACCAGTAAAACTAAAATCTATATACAACACACAAGTATTTTTACGTTTCTGAAAATATATTTACATATTACACAGGTATTTAAGTAACCCCACCAATAAAAATAAAATATTTGAGATTTAAAAAGAATCTGATTTGTCTCATCACTAAGGTATAAATGAAATTTATAAAAAAAAAAATTTGCTAGATTCCAAAGTCCACGATTTTATTTATCTTACCAATCATTTTTTTCCAAAACCAAATCTTTGGGACATTTTATAGATCTGTTTCATTGATGGGAAATGATACTTATATCAATATTAGATATTTCCTCCATGGACTCATCAGAAAAAAAAAAAAAAAATTCTCAATGAAGAATGTGTATTGATGTAATATGTAAAATTCAGAAAAAAATAAAAATAAACAAACAGCAATTTGCATCAGGTTCATTTCGAATCAATTTTTTTTTATTTTTATTTTTTAAACAATTATCTTTTATGGGAACCATTATATATCTTAAACATCGAGCTTCAGAATTTAAGATATATGAATAAAAAAAAAATTTGCAAAACCATACATTTCCACAAACCTATATACATATATACGGCAATTAAGCTGCACAGAACTTTTACTAGTTAGCTTTACTTGTATATTGAACACTGTTGAAATCTATATCAAATGGATGGAAGTCAAAGGCGACTTTAGTCTGGTGTTCAAATCCTGCAAGTTATCCTGGTACAAGTTATATATAACCATACTGGTGAGTCTAGGTTAAGATGAAACATGTGGATATTAAAAATATTCATCACTAGCAGGACCTGTGAAATTACATGAAATGAGAAATATATTTAATCAACAAATATGCTTTGATAAAGCTGATATTTTTCTGTATAGTGCAAAAAATCAGTTTTCTTTTGGACAGAAAAACTGATAACACACAGCAAATATGAGTTTATTAACATTTCTATGAAAATAGTGTCCATTGTGTCTTAAATATAGAACTGACCCAAGCGAGATCAATTAGTACTAATAAATACTCAGAAAGTAATATTGTGTTACATAGATCAATAGAAATACTGAAATCACATTGTAAGAACAATCTTTAATTTACTCATTTAGTCCAGCA
The DNA here is from genome assembly GCF_053919585.1 of Euprymna scolopes. NCBI lineage: Eukaryota > Metazoa > Mollusca > Cephalopoda > Sepiida > Sepiolidae > Euprymna > Euprymna scolopes. The sequence continues at coordinate 33,851,142 of NC_136519.1, forward strand.
CCTCTTGGTAGACATTTTTCCTCATTTCTCTCGAATATTCCCATTTTTCTTTTTTTTTTTACATAACGTTTTGCCGATTTCTTTTTTCAGTGAAAAAACTGTTGCACATCAAAATTATGAATTTATTTTCCCCACACTATTACAACAATGATCATATATTATATTCGAAAATGAAGCTACATCAAAGGAAGGTCACTCATATTCTTGTCCAGGGTTGCCAGATTGACCTTTTTGAATCCAAATTTCATGAATTCGGTCTTTTTGAAGTAGTTTGACCTTTAAAAATTGTAACTGGGCTTATTGCGGCGAGCAGAACATCTGCCCAGAAAAGTGTCCTGTGCAAGGACTTGGTGATAGCGTCCACGACAAAAATGGAGAACAGCAGAGAAGAGTCGAGCCTTGGTATACTCCAAATGGGATGGGGGGAGTCCTTAGACATACCAGGAGTGGTTTCCACCAGACTCTTCAACAAGCCGTAGAGTAGTCTGACCCTGCTATAATGGCCTGAATTAAAGTTTAAAATGTGAAGCGAAAGTCAAGTATCATGCTTCAATTGTGCTCTAAACAGAAACATTCATTTCGAATGTGCCCTTGTTTTATCAAAGAACCTACTGTTGATTTTATATGCAGGCCCCTTCTGCTTGTGCAGTGATAAAACTTCTCAAATGCATTTGCAACGTTAGGCTGCATGTGTGTTATTTTTGGTCAATATTGAACCATTCCTTCTTTAATAAGATTTTTTTCGATTATCGATTTTCAATACTCATAAAAAGGCATTTCGATACAATGTACTTTCAAACATACATTTGTGTTAAATTTAAAAAATCAGCCCAGCTATTTCAGAGTCCATAGGAAAGGAACTTACACACAAAAATGCCTTTTATATATAAGCAGAGATAGAAACAAAGAGCTATTAAAACAACAAAACCCAATTACTTGGATATTATGAACGAAAAAGAGGCAAGATTTTATGAAACATTCGAACAATAAAAGATCAGTATACCCGATAGAAGAGATTTTTTTTTAAAAAAAGGGAGATAAATGAAACAGACCATATCCAATCTGGTCAGAGATTCACTAGATATTAGCAAGAGTAAGATAATGTCTCAAACGACAATCCAATGTAATCTGGCAAAAACAAAGTTTACTAAATAAGAAGTCCCACCAGATATAATCTATTATATCTGTATAGAATCGATTTAAATATGTAATTTTTTGTTTTGTTTGCAACATGGCATACCAATGTCAACTACAAGATAGAAGGAAACTCCCAGAGGTCACCTACAGAGAGAATGGGGGAACCACAGACAAAAACAGAGGTCATTTACAACAGACTTACGTTGTTGAAGAGGTTACGCAAGACTTATTACAGTAGAGATAGGGGACATGTTCCTTATATGGGACCAATTGTAGCACCCAGACAGTCTCCCTTAAAATACTTTTCAAAAGACAAAATACCAGGAGGTAACTCACCCCCCCCGTCTCCTCTTAAAAGGCAAAGGGCCAACCACACTGAGAGCAGCAGACTTACTTGCCCTCTCCCATCCCTTTACAAGCATCAAAAGAGGGGAGAGGGAGTAAAAAAAAAAAAAAAAAAGAACAATTGGCATTGCATTGAGCAAGTAAGCAAACCATATTCTTCAGAATTGAGCGTCCCCCACACATAAAACATTGCATTATTCCATCCTGACCTAAAACGAAACGGCACATTTTTTGCCAACAGAATGCATCAATACTTTGTATATGCAGCCAATAAACGTCATGCTTTGTCTGTTTCCATGGTAACTAGAAACCAAATTACGTAACTGACATACCCACTCACTATTCACACGAAATATGCTTAGACTACAAACAGATTCAAAAGGATACCGAGGGGGAGGGGGGGGGCAAAAAGTGATATATATCTAATGCTGATGCAGCAATATGATTAATATGGCTGTGATGAAGTATGTTCATGTTTATATAACAGTATCTACATGACATTGAAGGAGTTCAGCATTAGTCTATTGAACAAAATTATACACACAGAAAGATAGATACAGAGATTCAGACAATTGCACTTAAGGAAATAGCGAGGATACTAAAAAGAGCTCTCGGTTGGTTTCAATAAAAATCAGCATAACAATCTTCATAGAAAGAAAATGGGGGGGGGACAAGTTAGGTTAGCATTTATATTCTTAGATACTAGATTTTTAGCCCCTTAAAAACGGGCAAAAGTTACAGCCCGTTGACTTAGAATAAGTGCTTGATGCAAAATTTATGGTTTAATACTAATTGTTGCATTAAATACTAATTCCTATTAATCCTTAACTGTGCATCAAACAGATAACAATCTTTAGTTTATTGCACCTTATAGCAAAGGTCTATACAAAATTTCACTCAGACTGGGCCAGTAGTTTCCAAGAAAACTTCTAGAGTAAATGTGGTATTGTGGCGACTAATCCCTAGTAATCCTCAACTGTGTATTGAACAGATACCATAATACTTAGTTTGTTACACCTTATCACAAATGTCCATACAAAATTTCAGGCAGACTAAGATAGATAGATAGATAGATAGAGAGAGAGAGAGACAAATTTACATAGTCGCGACACTGGACATGGACATGCTAATGTTTCGAACAGGTGGTCGCTCAATAACACAAGTCCTGACCAACCACCTGTCTGAAACATTAGCATGTCCAGTCTCATGACTATGTAAATTTGTCTATATCAATAAAAAATATATCTTGCTCTTTTTTATTGAGCACTCTTATTAACCTTGTTAAATTCACGAGTTTTCTCCCTTGAATACCTTTAACTTGGTGTATGTGTTTGCATCCATGTAATATATAAGAAGCGAACAAACGATTCATTTTTACGATCATGTTCCCCCTCCTTGACAAATTTAGCATCTCAGAAGAATAGCTTTTACTTTGTAAAAATACATAGCCACATACAAACACACAAGAAATATATGTTAGATATCTAAATTTCTTAACTTTGACATTATAGTCCTTGAAAACCTATGATTATCAACCAATGTCAAAGGATTTCACAAAGTCAGAATACATTGTGATATCATAATAGACCCTTCCTCTTTACATCATTCTATTCCTCTTACCTCTAATCACCCTTTATGCTATGTTCATAGCGACAAGTAAGCAAGATAAGTTTTATAGTCTTTTTGCCTAGGAGCAAAGTGTAGTATCTGTTCTGATACTAAACTTTGTTTTCGATCAGTGAAGGAGAAATGCTTGGAGATTGAGGCAATTTTTTTTTTTAATTTTTGTTCCAATCCAGAGTTCCCCTTTTTTATTAGCTGGATTTTCCCCCACATTAAAAACAAATCTTCCCTCGTTCATTGTAAAGCAAACAAATAGGAACAGATTTTGGTTTTTGGTTTATAGCATATTTCCCCTTTTCAAGCCATTCAATGCTAAACCAGTAATTTTGGAAAAAGTTACTGCTTCAAGTTCTTTATATCTTCAAATGTTTTTGTAGAACATGACTAAGTTTTGCAAGAGGAAAAAAAAAAAAAAAAAAAAAAAAAAAAAAAAAAAAAAATTAAATGGAACACACATTTTTCAATCAGTCAAACCAACCAATATTTTCTGGTCAGTATTGGTTTAGTTGGGTATGGGGTAGGGGTTGAAGACCCACATCTACACTTTGCAGCAAAAGGAGATTTAAAGATAAAAAAAAAAAATCCCCATGTGGCAAACAGTCCAGGATGACTGATCTTGATTCACAAATTCCTAAAAAATATTCCAATTCGATTGAATCTTTGAATGATAAGTGCTATGGAAATCATCAGGGTTTCTCCAACCCCTTTTTTGACCATTTCTAGAGGAGAAAACCCTCCCTGGTTTCCTTTCACCTTGTTCTGCCGAGGTAGTCTCTCTGCTGGGGGTTTAATCTTCCTATTTGTCTTGGGGAATCATTCTGTAACTCTAGATGTCAACTAGTAATCCGTACATCTCTAGTGGGAACTGTTTATCTATATTTAGTTGTTTGTATGGTGGTGAGGTATTTTACTCCAGCTTGCTATCGAATCCAAGTGTTTCTTTTTCTTTCATTTACACTAATGTTGGACATCTCCCTTAGGTGAATGCAGTTGTCAACTTTTAAAAGTTGACACCGTTCATTATGGCCAGGGGTTTTGTGGCCTATTTGTTGAACATGACCTTGATTTCTGCAATGTACATTTCAAGGTCAAATAAAGACTATCCTCTCCAAAGACTTAAAAGGTTAACTATAGGAAGATAAACCTACTTTCCATTGTTTACAAAGTATATTCCCAAATTCTTCTCAAAAGGATATGTGATTATTTTGTTTCAGCGTTTTTATTTGGGTTTTTTTTTTACTTGGAAAGTCATCAAGTATCAAAGTTAGGAGACCACTCAAGGATGTTAAGTGAGACAAGATCAGATACTGTAGAACTAGGCTAGATTATCTAAATGGACGATTCAATGAGAATTTATTCACATTAGACTTGAAGATGGCCATGTTATAGTAAGTTGTGAAGCAGACAAATGGTATTGTGTTCCACAGACAGAGCTCTAGTGTTGCATAGGTTGACATTATTAGAGAGAGTCGGATGGGGACATTGATATTTACTAGAGATGGCGGACATGTATATTGATGAGAGAGAGAAGAGAGAGGGAGAACGACATTTACACATTTTACTGTCTGTGGTTCATATTTAGAGAGGAGGGTTATCCGTTCTTATGACACAGGAGGGGACAGTCATTACTTACGATAGAGAGGGGGCCACATTACTTAGATGGTTCATTATAACGAGGAGTGGACACAATGTTCATATAAAGGATGTTTCACATTACCTTTAATTGTTGAAGAATGACAACACGAAGACGCAGTTACAAAATATGATGTGTTCTTTCATTACATTCAGCTGGTTGCAATTATGATGACATCCAGGAAATCAAAAGTTGACTACATGATTAAAACTTTCTAACCCTTCGCTTCCAAAGGGGGACGCTCTTCTGACCAATGTCAACTCTGTCTACTCGTCTGTCTAACTGTCTAATCTAAAACTAGCAAACTATATTGAGAATTCATTTTCTGCTATGACGTCATACACATGTCAAAGAACGTGCTTGACCCACGTGGCCTGAACTCACATGGCTTAAACATGCATGATTCGCACATGTCCAAACCATTTTTGCAGACAAAGAATTCTTCTCTAACCTATTTTTCGACCTAACTTATTTTTCAACATATTTAAATTTGCTATTGTTCGTTCTCCTAACTGACCTTATTTTAATTCAGTTTTCATAAAAAAGAATTGAACAATCAAAATTCCTTTTACTTAAAACATATCTACTATTTTATATTAAATTGAACCATGCAAAATCTACATTTCATTTCTGAACCTTTTTCTGAACCTATTTCCGAACCTTGCTTACAAGGTTCGAATCTCAGTCTATCCTAATCTCATTTTTACTTATCTAATTACTTACAAGAAAAGGTCTCCTTTTCTTGTAACACTAGGAAAGAAACTTTGCTCGTGGAATTTCCATTTAGTTTGGGGCACAGATAGGGAGTGAGGAAACTTGTTGGTGGTTGTTTTAGCTTGGCAAGTATTTACCGTGAATGTTTTACGGGGTGAACCAGAGATTGGAGCTCAGTCAAGCACCTACCATAAAAATATCAACAGACCAGAGACAGACTCACAACGTCTCATCTGTGAGAAAGACGGAGTAGGGAGGCGAAAAGGTCATCGGCCACCAAATTTCAAAGACAGTCCTGTACCCTGTCAAGGCAAGAAAGGGTGCTTTTTGGGCCTCCACCGCAGATGTGGCAACAGTAGCCCATCTTAGGCCGTATTTGACTCTTGTACAGGTAGAGGATTGTGTCAGGAGGGAGGTACTCTCTGGAGTGGTAGAATGCTCCCATCATCTTTCTTTGGTATGGCACATCAACTCTTTTTCAGCTTATTTAATGCTCAATCTAGTAATTTTAGTAAGTTTTTATGCTTCAAATTCTTATTATCTTCAAATATTTATTCATGGTGCTTTCTTTTTTTTTTTGTCTTTGATTTTGCAGAACATGTTTAAATTTTGCAAAGGGAAAAGCAAAAATCAATAACATAAATGTCTGGTGCATTTTAGATCAGGAAACCAGTATCTTCAGACAGCCTGATCTAGTAGCACTCGGCTTCAAAGGGATGCAAAATACATTTGAGAGAAACATTCAGAGAACAAGCTGGTTTCCGAGCTGGATTTTTCATCATCGATCACATTCAAGTTGTAAACCAACTCCAAGAAAAAAGCTAATGAGCACAGTATACCATTTTATTCTTCCTTTTGTCAACTACAAAAAAAAAAGCATGTTACTCCATTAAATTCACTCCTGCATTCGCAGCTTTGAAGAACCATAGAGCTGACAGCGCTTACATCAACTGGTCTCAAGACTTATGATAGTCACAGCAATTTAACAACTCCAACAGGAAAGCGAAAAGATCAATATAGAAAGAGGTGTCAGAAAAGACAACAGTTCATCGAACCTCTTTATATCCTGCCTGCAAGATTTGGTGATCAATAGAATTGACCGGGACAGCAGAACCTAAACGGAGAATATTTTGCTCATCAAGCATTTACCAATGATATTGCCACAAACCATTCAATTCAACTAGAAGGGATTCTTAACATTCACAATGCTAACCATTTAGAATTATTGTGACAAGATCTTGTAGTCAATAAATGGAGTTTTCAGATAAAAAAACAATGGTTTCAACTGATTTTATTTTGTTAATTCTAATAAGTTACAATGGTAGCTTCCAAATTATGCAGTCGAAATTATATGAATATTACTGAATTAAACAAAATAGCTTTAATCATGTTAGCAGGTGAAAAACTGCTGCCATCTTGTTTAAATCAAAATAGAAAATTACCTCCCTTTTGAACTTCTGTGTCTTATGATCATTTTCATCAAATTCTATTTTTTTTATTTTCTTTCATACATAATTTTCTACCTTATCGATTTTCGTATTTTTGGATATAATCAGCTTAAAAATACAAGGAATACATAGATACGATTGTTTTCATACGAAGTTCAGTATTACGATTTCCGAAATTTTGCCAAATTATTTGATGCCGAAGAACAGATGATCAAGTCTGCAGAAAATGACATCTGATAGAAACTTTGTATTAATATAAAAATGTTTTGCTTACTAAACCGACCGTCCTGTTTTGAAATGAAACAAGCCAAGCATGCAAGGTCCCCCTCCACGAAGGAAAAATTTATTTTCACTATAACTAATGTTTGTGCAAAATTTTAAAAAAATTAAAGACATGGTTATTGAGAAAAGTATGAACAGAAATGAATTATTAGGGCCAATCGCTCTGGCAGATTAAAAAGATTAAACTGGCACTAACCCTAATGCAGGTTTAACCAGTTTCCTCTAAAGGAGAAAATTTTATGGAAATATAAAATTAACAAACAGCCCCCTGTTGCATGTATATTCCCAATAGGGGAGATGACGATGTTAGGTTTCTGCAACTGTTGCAGAGACGTATCAACATCCAATATACAGCACCTGGTATCCCCAAATTGATAACCCATCTGGTACTGACCAGGCTCAGTATTGCTCAACTTCGGTAATCTAGCAAGAAGCCCGGTGTCAACATTATTAATATTAATATTATTATTAATAATCACGTTGACTTCCTGTTTTAGGTAAAAATAAATAATACTAAATTATCTTTATGGAAAATTGATTTTTTTTTTTTTTTTTTTTAAATAGAATTTTTTTGTATCATTAAAAATATTTTTATTAATAAATAATTCATAAAGTTATACATTTTTTTTTTATATAACACTAAAAACAATATGAAAACTGTAAAACAATAGCATTTTAAATATATTTGTAGTTAGATATGCATTAATTTGCATATCAACGAGTCAATAGCCCTGGAGAAAAAGACGTGGTTAGCATGAGAGAGACCAGACGTGGTGAAAAGACATGTCAGTTATTTGATATATTTTTTATCCTAATTTGACCACAGTATTTAATGCAAAAAAAAAAAAAAAAAAAAAAAAAAAATCCTTACAAAATATTTACATACTTTCTTTTACAAAATTTGATTACTTTTTGTTTTGCTACCTTAAAAAAAAAAAAAAAAAAAAAAAAAAAAAAAAAAATCGGAAAATTTTTATATAAATGCAAAGTTTTTATTTGACACCGTTTCCAGCAGACAAAGTTTTTATTTTTCAAATATTTTATATAAAATGATGTTAATGGTTGACAATAGGATGAGAGTATAATGGTAAGGAAATGTTGACCAGTTGAAAGGTATACTTGTGTGTATATATATATATATATATATTTATTTCTATCCTGATTAAGCTGTTATATATGATGTTAAGGGCTATTTATGGGCTTGGTTAAAAAATGGTATTAATGGTAGAGAGTACAAGGATTATAATGACCGAGAGAGAGAACTCTTATTCTAAGTCTTGCAAGGTCATCAATAAAGGTCAAGAAAACCACATGCTCTGAAGTATGGCCTCATTTGCTGGAAATATTTTTTCAAGCTTCACTAGATACCCTGACCTTGGGTTTGAAGGAGATGAGGATACGTTCATTGAACAACTTCATTTAATATGGACATAAAACCGGTTATAACCAAGCAACCTAGATAACTATTACATTGCGGGTTTATTCTTTCATGCAGAGAATTGAGCGCATGAACAAAAATAATCTATTTTAATCAATAGTCAGTTTAACTGAAGCACAAAATATTAAATAAAATACAAACATTCTAATGACAGTGATATTTTTACAATCAATCAATATATATATATAAACAGATTTTTTGTGGAACAAAAGTTAATAGCTTTGAACAAGATATCGAAACATTTTCTCTTGACAATATATTAGTTGAAAGACGTGTCGAGGTTTATTATAGGTCTTTTTTTTCTTTTTTTTTTTATTATAATCGCTAATTTATAAATATATAAATTTACTCATAAATCGTTTTTATTAATGAATTGTCACTTTCCCCTTAACGAATTATTTGTTTCCCAGCTCGGCATGTCTCTGGATACCTTGTTCAAAGCTATATATATATATATATATATATATATATATATATATATATATATATATATATATATATATATATACACACACGAGTGGCGTGCAAAACGTAATGCCCCCGACCCATTTCCAGTTGTCTGATCTAGCTGAAATTTTGCATGTGCAATGATTTATATCTCTACGGGTTATGTTGCAAATTACAGCTCTGAATTAATTGTGGTTTCTGTTTTACAGGTGTTTGAACGGAGTCAGGTGTGAAATGGAGCCTGTTGAATGTCGAACAGTGATCCGGTTTTTGTATTTGAAAGGACGCACACCACAGGAGACTTTTGATGAAATGAAAGAAACATATGGTGATAATTCCCCATCATATGACCTTGTATAAAAAAATGATCTGCATTAGATTGGCTTCTTAAACTTAGGTTTTCAATTTAAATAACGCTTTTATTCTGGAGAAAAATTTTTTGCAATAATCTGCAAAAACAGAAGACAAAACTATTTGGTAAAGTTTTGTATTTTTTGCATAGAAACATTACTTCTGTTTGTTTTTTTTTTACCAATAAATACATTCATCATTGTTACTTAGGCATGCTTGTCCACAATCTTATCTTCTAGATGTAAAAATACTTGTTAAACATCAAACTGTGATGCAATGATATAACAGCCCTTTTGAGGAGCCTCAGATCTCCACATCTTATACCAGAGTTTCCTCGTACTTGAATAGAGACGAATATAGTTTTACATGTGCTATTAAAGAGATGGCAGGAACAGCCATCTAAATTGACAGATGTTTATAAAATCAAAGCAGTGTCAAAGCAATCGGGGTTGACAAGTGCAAATTAGCCCCACACCAGGATTTGTAAAACTTACTGAAAATATTTTAGTCTGTTTTTTATATGTGTATATATATATATATATCGGTCATGTTTTTGTCATGACAGAAAGAGATAATCAGTTAGTATCTAGAGACTGTTGAAAATGAATCGATGGTCGGTTCTAAGCAGTTGAAACTGGGACGCTATTGGTAATGGGTCACAGGTCTCAAATCAGGAGTTAAAAATGCTTATTCAATATTAGAATAAATTTGTATTTTTATAAGGAAAATGTGTTATTCACTTATTTTATACAGCGTTCACTTTTCAGCTGATTGAGCAGGCCACTAATGATGCAAGAACTCAACAGAAGATCCAAAGCGAAGACAATGTCAAGCAGACTTAACATCAATCTCTTAATCTAAAGGAAATGTGTCTATCATTTTATCATGTTTTACATCTAAGGAGCTGGTTGCTGTGCATAGGACGTAACAGTTGTTCCAGAAACATCCCAACAATGCAGACACATCAAATCAAGACGCTATCTGGTAAATGATAGCGTCATTACAATCATTAACTCGCAGAACCTGTGGAAATTCCACAGGGGACTGATTAATATGTAATATATTGATGTTGGCATTCTGTAGATATTCAGCATAAATGGAGATGCTGATATTATTGTAGCTATTTTCTTAAAACTGCAAAAGTATTTATCCAAGCTAGCAGGGACACCCGGCATAGCTAGGTCATAAAATACGCTTAAATATGATATTTTAATTTTTGCAAATTTCATATATATTATTATAGACTTAATTTTCTATCGATTTTATATATTATAAAGTTGCAATTTCAAAAATAAAAAATATATCTATATGACTTGGGTTCATCAGCTTGAATCAAAACCGAATTCCAAACTAATGAATATATATTTTATAAATAACTTTAGTTCCTCCAGCTATAATCGAAACCAAAATTATGAAGAATTCTTAGTAAAATTATTTATAAAAAGATTAAAGGACTTGAGTGCCATCAGCTATAATATAAACCAAAACTTGTGAAGAATTCTTGGTAAAATTATTTATTACAAGAAATGGAAGTACATAATGATTAAACGACCCGGATGTAAGTGTGACACAGAAAATAATGCACACGCTATCATATTAATATGTAAATGATTTGCATCTTAAGAGACAATCTCATTTTTAAAAATGGCTGCCGAAGGTTATAACGTGCATAAGCATGAAAGTATCAGCATATTATACAGATGTACTGTTTGTAGCGTTTAAAGTTGATATTCAAAATGGTTGCTTTTCTTTCTAATGACCTAATGAAATTAAATATGGAGTTATTTCTGTCCAGAAGTGGAAATGAATATTAAATTATGAAATGTTTAATGTAAGCAACAACTGAAAATATGTTTAATTAGTTGAACCTACCAAACATTGCCCTGGAGTTTCAAATCTTTTTTTTTTTTTTTACTTTCATTTCTCTTTCTGAACTATTTATAGCCTTGAAAAGAATTTAATGAAAGAATGTCTTTTTTTAAAAAAATTTTTATTGTATTTTTTATTTATTTATTTTTTTTTAAATCGGTTTCAAAATAAAATACATTTCTCTTTGTCCATTCCACCTTTCCTCTGACACTACTAAGCTAATTTAATTGAAATTTTATATGTACCTTTGTTATGATAAAGCGCTGTGAAATAAGTATTATAGTATATCTAAGTATTATAATTTGATGCACAGTTAGGGATTAATAAGGATTGGTATACAAGTTTAACTTTCTCAGAAACTACCCAGCTGATCTAGCTGAAATTTTGTATGGACATTTCATAAGATGCCACAAAGTAAATATTATGATCTGTTTGATATACAATTAGGATTAATAGGAATTTAATGAAAAATGAACACAAATTTAACCATATTCAACAATCAATTAAGCATAAAGCACTCATTCTCAGCCAATGGGCTATAACTTTTGCGCGTTTTTAATTGGCTAAAATGTCTAGTGGATTTAAATTTCAAACACTTTCGTTTTTCTTTTTGCTGTACTTTTTACTTTAAAAAAAAAAAAAAAAAAAAAAAATTTTTATCAGATTTTTAAGCTAAATTTGATCAATATCGTTTGATCATTAAATTATGTGAACTTCTGTTTGTGTGCATTCACTGTGCTGACCACAATTGTCCACCTGTTGTCTTCATTCAAATTTGGTGCAGGGTTTCGACAGGCTGTAGTGTCAATCATGTAGTTTAGATTACTGTTGCAGCAAAGGTAATTTTTCTTGTAAATAATATTACAACTTTGAATTGTTTTATTTTGAAAAGTTAAAATTATACTTGATTTTTCTACCAAACGTCAGACCAACAATAAAAACAAGAGAGTTCCTTCCAATTCTAACAGGAATAAATTTTTTGTGATAACGTTTGTTATTTAAATTAATAACCATATGCGAAATCCTATCTGATCAATAATTTTAAAACATGTTTCATGCTGGCATTTCAATACCAGTTCATCTTTCTTGTTCAATAGTTTCTTTACTACCAAATTTTCATGAAGAGAATTAGTACATATTTTTGGTTCTCATGATCACCACTGTTGCAATATTTTGGGGAATAATTTTATTTGGTACAATCAGTTTAATATCCTGATTCTACTCAGAGACAAGATTGAATCGTCCTATGAGCAAAGCCTGAAGTCTGCTGGACTTGAATGCTAAATCTGTTTTTTCATTTTGCATAGAATATATAACAGACATCACTGTCATTGTAGATGGCCCAAACTGCCAGGTCACTTGAGATTCAGCAGCTGTTAATCTATGGACATAAAAAAGTGATTGACCAGAGTCTATTTGTAGCAGACATAAATTCTATAGAGTCTCAAGTGGTTTGCTTCTCAGCTTTTAAATTGTCGAATACAAAAAGTAATTTTTTGCTTGAATTTAAGTTTCAAAAAGACAGCAGTCGCATATTATGGTTCATTTATACTCTTGAACTACGAGGTAAACATGCAGGTTCTCATGCTTAAATGCGGGGGGAAAAAAGCCGTTCTATTTTCTTACAAAAATCCGGAAGTCACCTCTGCTACATCTATGCATATATAAAATCATTTGTTGCACTGACATCGATATTAAAAGCCTACTTTTCTATTTTAAAAGTGAATATAACTTTCTTATATACTTAGTCATGAATATATCAGCAACTTCAAAAATGATAACTAATTTGCATATTTGTTTAAAATCAAACTAAGTTGCAATTAGTTTTTTTTTCTATTTTCTTTATGATAATTAGTTTTATTTCACTATTAGGCGCATCTTTATTTGTGCATATTTTCTACATATTTTTACTAGATTTGGTCAGAGCGGGAAAAATAGCTACTAAAAAGGTCAAAATAAAAAAGTTTTAACTTGGTAGGCATAGTTAGCCATAATATGTATGATCTATCCACATACAAATATACATTTATACATGCAATTGTGTATATTTGTTAAGTTTTGATATGCATGCATCGTTAGCTCAGATGGTAGTGAATACTGCAAGAGAGCTAAATGTTTTGGTTTCAATTCTAGCTGCTAGTACCCAAGTCATTTTGTCTTTTTTTTTTCCTAAAAAAAAAAAAAAAAACTTTGAAATCACTATTATATATATTAGGTACAATATAATCAATAGAGAATTAGGTCTATATTAATACAAAATCTGCATAAATCAAAATATCATATTTAAGTGTACTTTATGACTTGACAATGCCGAGTAGTATGCCATATTTATAATAGAAATGATGTCATTATGACACTACAAGAGTAAATACCAGCAGCCAATCAGAATGCAGAAAATTTGGAGAAAATGGAAATAACTAACATTTCATTACCAAAATATCAGTGAAGCACAAGTTGACTTTGTATTTTGGAAGTTTGTCAGAAAATAAAATGTTAACAGTATCACATACACTAGTGGTTATTTGGGAGGAGGGGGGAATTAGGAGAATTTGAATGTGAGATTACGGTTATTCCTGGAAGTTTGTTGGATGAAGGTATATCATTTGAAAAAGTTACATGCAGCTGAGGATGGCTTGTAAATTTGATATTCCCTATAAGCTTCCTCCTTTGGAAGAAGCTAGGATAACACAAACAGGGATAAATACCACACCAGTTCCCCCCCCCCCACTTCCAGTATTATTAGCAAATATTAAATATTTTTAAAAATAAAGTTGTAGTCAGTCATTTTAGTAAAAGTTTGTATGCTTTCAATTCTTAGTTTCTTCAAATATTCATAGATTAATTTATTTTGTTGGCATATATTTCATACAAACAACAGTGTCGGGTTTGGTAGGTATTTCCTTTCGAGGTCAGAGTTGGTACAAATGGCAACTAAGGGGTTAATCCACACTCAAAGTCCCTAAACTTAGGCTTCACCACTCATGTCTAAAGACCAGGTAGGCAGCATGTTTTGAAGTAGGATAAATAGAAAAAAGGATACTGAAAAGAGCTCTCGGTTGGTTTCAATAAAAAACAGGGTAATGTTGGCAACTAGTTTGGCTGCTCCATACCTAGCATTACAATCTTTCAAAAAAGAAAATGAAAAAATAAATAAAGATGCAAGTTGTGAACTTGCCACCACCCCCACCACAAGGGTAAAGTTCAACACAAGCTAAGCTTTTAATATGAGGAAATCATTACATCTTCCTAGAACAAGATCACAAAAACATCCCTCTTCTAAAGGAAGAGGTAATATCTCAGAGAAGGGACTCCCAAGATTGAACAGATATTCCAATTTGATCTTAGCCTGAAATCCAGATAATATAAACCTTAAGAGAGAGCAGGACATTTTTTTTTTGGTTAATATTAATTAGAAGGGAATTGTAAAATATGCTGTTCAATACCATTTCAAAACACCTTTTTATTGTATAAAAATCATAATATTTAATGGTTTTCCACAAAAAAAAAAAAAAAAAGTTTTTTTTTAAATTATGTAAAACTATTTAATATAATCAATATTTTTAAATGTTTTACTTGAATTATTCCAATTACTGTTCTCATCTTTAGTTATTTTCACGTTTCAGTTGATGTAACCAACAATCTTCAAGTGTATCTTGTCGAACTCTGGAATCTGCACATTTTTTTGAACGGAACCATTTATTTAATCCATGTGGGTATCATGCACTCATTCTATTAGCTCTGACCGCGTAGAAGTCTTAAGTAATCTGCAATTGTATTTTGAGTGTCGCTTGCAATAATGATTGAACCTTTAAGAATTGAAAGCATACAAACTTTTACTAAAATGACTGAATACAACTTTATTTTAAAGTTTTTAGATATTGTGGCTGACAAAGTAAAATCATGCTATCCACGTGGATCAATTCTCAAGTTTGACAGAAAGATTCCCAGGTTCAACGAGATAGATCTGAAGAAGGTTAGATGTAATATTGACCATAACATGAAAATAACACTCAAAATAAGAACTGTAGTCTGAATAATACTAATCATGAACTCTCATCTGAAAAATTCAGAAACAATCTACATATATATATATATATATATATATAAAAGCGAAAATGTATGCATGTGTGTTCGCTTTTTCTGTATGTCTACAAAAGGCTTTTTTGGCCGTCATTCTTGGTTGGGTCACTCCTTAAAACTTTTTATATGCTGTCTAAATAATAATATCTACGACTAAGGAACTCGGGTTGCAGTTATCTTTAATTTACCCGACTTTTACAAGCTATTTTCGAGATATTTTTTGATCGCCGCGTAGCGGGGAAAACAGAAACTGGCTTCCAGCGCAAAACTAGGTCAAACATCACGCAACTTGGCATTGTTGCACCTGCTAATTTCGGTTTATAAACGTCAACTTAACACACTTATAAATTCATCTGTTCCCGTGGTAGAGATGATTAGGTGGCAGGATTTTTTTTACATTTCCTTTCCACCTCCGCGTCAAAGGTTCGGGGTTCAAGCCTACCTTTCTACTAAAACTTTTTTTTTTTTTTTTTTTTTTTTTTTTTTACACCTCCAAACACCCGGGCCAACGTTTTTTTTTGTTTTTTTTAACAGGGTTGTTTTGATCTACCCCCCCTCCACCAACACACACCTCCAAACACCTGGGCAACGCCGGGTACCCCCGCTAGTTTTTTTTAAAAAAAGGATTTGCAATTTTCAAAGCCAATTCACCATTTCTAACATCGTGGACGTTTCTTGCTTCACTTTTACTGATGCAAGATTTCTCCCTAATCCTTTACGGTCATATGCCAGTAACATTTGAGACAGCAATATGCAGATTTAATTAGCATCTCTCGAGGCCGAATATTAGTGTTAGTATAAATAGCACTACCACTAGAAATACGAAAAAGGGGAACAATTCTGTATTGTTAACAATGCAGACGACCTGCATAAAGTTTTTTTTTTTTTTTATTTGTTTCATTTATTTTTGCTTACAATGTTAAATAGAAATCCTATACATTATTTTGTTTATATTTTATGTATGAATGACTAAGTTTTTTTGTTCAATTTTCTTATTTTGTTCAAGCTGGGGATGGAGAATCCAACTGGATACCAGACATTCACCCACTATCTTAAATTCCAACAGAGATCTTTTTAAGATGTCAACTATCCTTAAAGTGCAATTGTTTGAATCTCTTTTGCACTTTATTCAATAGATACATACATATATGTATACATATATATGTATATGTAAATACAGCATAATCATGTTGACATGCCGGTTCTCCTTAGATCACCAAAGTTAAGCATTGTTGAGCCTGGTCAGTACTAAGATGGGTGACTATTTGGGAATATCAGATGTTGTATGTGGTCTCTGCTTATCTTTTAATTGTTTGCAGTTGTCCTGGACTTCTTGCCACTGGAATCAAGCAGTGCCAACTCAGGAGAGGAGTAGCTAGAGATTGCGCAACTCCTGCTTCACAATTCACCAAGAGTCATTCACCATCCTTTCAAGATGATCAGATGATCCTCATCGTTCCAACAAACAAACATTGGCATGTATCATTACTATTATACTAACCTGGGTGCTCGGTATTGCCCGAGTGTTTGGAGGTGTATGTTGAGGAAAAAAAAAAAGAAAAAAGTGGTAGCAGGCAGGCTCGAACCTGTACCAAAGGAGGAAAGGAAAAAAAAAAAAAAAGTCTTTGCTGTTGCACCCATCACCAAACCGAAAGTGACGAAGGTTTAAATTAAGGCTAGACAATCGAAAAGAGCCGATGACTTTCGAAAATATCAGCAAAAAAAAAACCTCCACTGTAGAAAAGTGCCCAGTTGAGAGTGAAGGAATTAATGTTTTTAGCCAATTTTTCGATATTTGTCGTCTGAAGGGTCGAGCTTAAAAACAATACCGATCTCATGAAAATCCGTCACCTCTGTCGAAAGTTTTAGGCATACATACAAACATACATACATTTAAACAGACAGGCGAGATTTATATTAAAAGGAACTTTGTGTGTGAATGCATGTCTGTGTGTAGGTGAGAGTTCATTCCTTATAGACTTGAAAACGGCTGGGCCGATTTTTATGAAATTTCATGACAGTATTTTATGTACCTGACAGTGTTCTTAGATAGGTTTTGTATCAGAATGTCTTCGATACTCATAATCGATAATCAAAATAATCCGATAAAAGAAACAGATGAGTTTGACCAACATTAACACCTTACACAGCCTAACATCACAAGTGCATTTGAGAAGTTTTATTACAACACAAGCCAAAAAGCCCGACATAAAATCAACAGTAGGTTCTTTGATATAACAGAGGTGAGCTTAAAATGAATCTTTCTGTTCAGAGCACAATTGAATGAGGATACTGACTTTTGCATTTTAAACTTTAGTTCAAACTGTTATATATGAACATAATTTTATAAAAACAGGTTCTTTACAGTGCAGTGTAGACTACAATGAATTGTGGACCAAGTCACTGCGGAGAGGCATGTGAAGTTTTCTGGTGCATTGCGATGGGTCCCTAACTAGAGCAGGCAATCAATCGATTTAATTGAATAATTGGCAATTTCACCGATTTCGATGACAGTAAAATATAGGAGTGTGAAACATTTGTTGATCATTCAATCCCGGGCAATGTCAGGTCTTCTTGTTAGTATATAATATATGCACATAAGCGAGATCCATTTAAAATTTCAGTTGTACGTTTCATCTATATTGCTGTTGTGATTGCAAATATTTCCATTCTGTGGATGTTTGGCCCAAACAGAGATCTCACAATATTATCGTAGCAGCCTTGTTTAAAGTGAAACATACTTCACTTGATTGAAATGAATGGTTTTTCTCTTGGGGAAGGTTCCTGCTGGAACTGACCTTCACTTTAGACTTTGAATGGAAGACTTACATCAAACGCCTTGCTTAGGTTGCTAGATAAATGGTTGGATCATTATACTGCTCCAGAAGCAGTCTCACAACTTATGCAATAAGTCAAATGCCCCCACTCTCTTTGCTACAACCACTTTTTCACAGAAGATACGTTGCTAGTCTTTCTCCATTATCGTTATTTTCATGGTAGGTGACTGACTATGCTCAAAACCGAGCTGCTTCCCAGCTAACTACATAGTCGCTTTTCAAATACAATGTGAACGAAGTGTTATTGAGCCATCTATATATATAAAAGGCAAAATGTGTATGCACATTTTTAGTATGTCCGGCAAAGGCTTTTTTTTTCTGTCGGGTTACTATTTTTTTTTTTTTTTTTTTTTAGAACTTTTTATATACCGTCTAGATCATAATATCTAGGATTTGCGAACACGTGTCGCATCTAGATTTATTTACATCAACTTTTACAAAATTCTTGCTATTTCAGATCCCCTTGTGGGTGTTCGGCTTTTTCGTATAAAAGCGAAACTAATCTGAAGCGAAAGCAACTTTCCCGGCCTTCATGCCAGGAACATCCAGAAAGCAATGAGGTTGGGTCAATGTGGGGGAAACCCCTTATATCAGACAATTGCTATTAAATTGGACACTCCCTTTTTTTAGAGAGAGCTGCCCCCCCCCAGGAAACACACACCCAAAGTTGGGGAACAAAAACCAAAATAACTACCTCGCAGCAAAATTTAAGTGTGGGATTACATTCACTCACTGGCATGATTTTTGACCTCATTTAATTCACGTTAAGTTAAAACGCTTTTCTGTTACTCTGATTTTTCACTTTCTTTTCCACCTTCGATCCTACCTACCAAAACATTTTTTTACCCACACGAGCGACGTCGGGCACCCCCACGTTTTTTTTTTTTTTTCTCATGTTTGCTGTTTTTTTTTTTGTTTGTTTGCTTTTCCGATTTTTTAAAGGAGTTTAACATCGTTTTTATTTTATAATATTTAAACAGGGTTATTACTTCAACCATTTTGTTTTGATCTACCCCCCCCCCAATACACACACACCTCCTAACACCCGGGTACTCCTGCTAGTCTATAATATAAATCTCACCTGTCTGATTAAATGTATGTATGTATGTTTGTATGTCTCAAAAAACTTTTCACAGAGGCGATGAATTTTCATGAGATCGGTATCATTTTGAAGCTCGACCCTTCCGACAACAAATATCGAAAAATTGGCCAAAAACATTAATTCTTTCCCCCTCAACTGGGCACTTTTCTACAGGGAGGGGGTCGCTTTTTTCGCCAAAAATTTCAAAAAATAATCGCCTCAACTGATTTTCACAAGATTGGTATCATTTTGAAGATCGACCTTTCGACGACAAATATTAAAAAATTTGCTAAAAACATTTATTCCTTCACCCTCAACTGTGCACTTTTCTACAAGGAGGGGGGGTCGCTTTTTTTTCGCCAGTCATCCCCTCTTTTCAATTGACTAGCCTTAATTTAAACCTTCACTACTTTCGATTTGGCAATGGAGGCAACAGTAAAGACGTCATTTTTTTTTTCACATTCTTTTCCTCCATCACGGTACGGGTTCAAGCCTGCCTGCCTACTACTTTTTTTTTTTTTTTTTTTTGCTCAACACACACCTTCAAACATCCGGGCAATGCCAGGCACCCAGGCTAGTCTTGAATAAAATTTTGCTCAATTTCAACCATTGTTAACAATTATCACAATGTTATCTCACTATCCACTTAAACTTGTACACTCAAGTGCACTTAAGTGAGGATTCTTCAGTAATATATCTATATAATTAGAAAACTCTGGACCGTCCATGCTTGCTTGAATCTTGTATTATAATAAAGTATTCCTCTCTGTTTGTTCACAATTTAATAAATATCTACAAAAGGTACACTATTTTACAAATAAATTTTCATACTGAAAAAGAAATTATATACATATTTATTCCAGCATGATTTCCATACATATTTATTCAAAACAAATGTACATTCAATGAGTAACCTCATTTGCATATTACATTAAAGAAAATCTACTTTAATAATTTGCTTGATGTTATTGTTCGTTGCAACAAAATACTTTCAATTGTTCTATTTGGAAATATTAAAGTTGATTCATTTCATTTATTTTTAATTAATATCCTTTATTAACAGTTTTACAACTGTTGCCTTGAAAACTGCAAGTAAACTTGTTTATTTAAGCTATAAAAGTTACTTCACATTTGGTTTTCATAAAACAAGGCGGATGTGTTTTATGCTTCGCTAAATCCAACATGTCATTAGTTTCATAAGAAGTTAGGAGATTCTGTGTATCTTGAATAGTATGCGACTAATCCCTCCACATGGCTATGTTTTAACCGGGCCACACTGGGTATATACAATATATAGATTTTTTTTTTTTTTTTTTCTCTCTCTCACACTCACACACACACACACACACACACACACACACACACACACACACACACTACTAAATTGACCACGCCCTTTCCTTATCCCCCCCGGTCAGACAACTTTTTAAACAAATAAATAAAAATAAAATAATTATAAAAACTGAAAAAAGTTTCTTTAACAAAAACAAAAAATACTCCTGATGACCACAAGCACTCAAGGAAAAATGACAGACACAAAATCACTCAGCTACATACTACATAATTTGGCACCAGAGATTTAATACTAAATGTATTCATTATAAGTCTGGTTTTGATCTTGATAGTTTGAACAGAGTTGTCTCCTCCTTATTTATATATTAGCCGATCAAATCATTACGTTCACTTATGTCATAAAAGTTGATATTCTTACTTATATGAAAAAAAAAAAATACTTGATCAATTCACATGCCTTTTGGAATATAAAATCGTCTTTTTGTCACAAATACGTACAAAGATTTTTCCATATTTTTTTTATTTCTCAATAATTTTAAGCACCATTTTCTTTTTAAATTGCCTTAGATATTTTAGTCCAACTACCCCTAACTTGTTGAAAACATTCATCACCGAGAAACTCAAGAGATATGCAACAAAGTGAATACACTACATCAGACATGACATTCTTGAGCTTGGATTCATTGGAACTCAGACATCTAACAACTAACTTTGAAAACAAAGAAAATTAACAATCTCACCAGCAACAACCCGAGTCTTCTTTTGATTTGTGTTGAACACACTTGAACATGCCTACAAAGTCAGAAAATGATACAGCTCTTATGACTTTCAGAAACATTTTTTTTTCATGCTAGGAATAGCTACACAGTGAATCAAACTGCCTGCATCAGTTGTTAGCTGCCGAGACAATTCATCCTTTAAAACTTTCAAGCTTTTCAAAATTTGTAAGAATTACACCATATGTCCCCTTTAAAAATAAAAAGTTGTTTAAATTATTTTCCATGCATTTATTCTACATAAGTAAAACTAAAAGCTGTTTAAATTATTTTCCTTTTAATTTCTTTTTACTTATAATAACAGTTGTTTCTTAAAGTTCTGAATTTTTGAGACGAGGGCTGATTGTTTATATTACTTGTAACGTTGCACAAATAGAACTCAAGATTAGAACAATAGTCTGATCAATAAAAGTAATGCAAGCTGCACATGCATGATCCCCCCCTCTTGTGCTGCATGTGAGATGACGCCACAAAAAAAAAAAAAAAAATAGTGAAGAAATGATGAATGTAAGAAATGTGAAGGGCCAATGTTGCCTTCACATTTTCAGAAAAATCTAATGGACGGAGCAAAATTTATGGGGTAAAAAGTGTCATTTTTTTTGCAATTTTGGGGCATTTGTAACCCCTTTTGAGCTCCTGGAACACCGAATCCCAGTGAAAAATGGACAAAACGATGCAATTTCACACCTTAAGACATGTATATTTGAATTCAGCACCATGGAAAACTACTATATAGACATATATATCAAGTTCTTGAGTAATATGAAAAAAGAGCTCCAAAAAGACGTGTTTTAGCCCTAAAAACCCAGAGGGATGCAAATCACAATTTTAGCAGGGTCATCCATACTGAATTCATATTAAGGACAATGGCCTCCACACATTTTGGCCAAGTTTCAGGAAAATCTAATGGATGGATCAAACGCTATGGGGGTAAAAGTGTCATTTTGGGGCATTTTTTTTACTTCTTTTGAGCCCTTGGGGATGCTGAATCCCAGTGTAAATGGATAACGGTGCAGTTTCAGGCCTTAACACATGTATATTTGAGTTGACCACTGTGAAAAAACACTATATAGTCAGATATATCAAGTTTTTGTTGAGAAATTATAAAAAAGAGCCACAAAAAGAGGCGTTTAGCAGTGAAAGTCTCCGGGGTTCCATATTTTGGCAAAGTTAAAAAAAATCAAAAAAAATCTAATGGATGGATCAAAAATTATGAAGCAAAATGTGTCATTTTCGGCCATTTTTTTTTTTTTTTTTTTTTTTTTTAAACCTCTTTCGAGCCCCTCCGGGCTCAATGGGAATTTTTTCACTGTGCACATTTATTTAATGAAATAAAATTTGTGGCAAAATTTCAAGAAAAACTAATACACGGTTTTATGGCAATAGTCCGGACTAACGGACGCCACTGAAAACATAGGTCCCTCTCTGATAAATCGGGGGACCAATAAACAGGTGTTTCATTTTCCGACTTATCAGTTTTGCTTCAGTTTATTCCGTTTCACTCAATCTTGGTTTTTGATCGCAAGGTCAAGGCTGCTACTTGTATTACAAAATTGCGGGTGGCAGCCATCTTGAATATTATTCACTGAATATTTACACGTTTGATCATACATCTCGACTTAAAATGGGTAAAATAAATTAACTTTTTACTCGAAATGATTTCTCATGTAACAATGTTTAAGAAACATTTTTTAATGCTACACACTTTTTCTCATATCAGCCACAAACCCTATTTAGTGACATTACCTTTTTCCATAGATATGTATATCAGGACTTGTACACTGTTTCTTTTTTGGGTTTTTTTTTTTTTTTTTTACCTAGGAGACACCACTTATAAAGACCCAGAAGCCACTTAATGAGTGTACAGTAGTCAATGGGATAACATAATAATCATTAGTAGTGGAAATTTGGTAAATTGGATTACTTTAGAGGACGGTTCATCAAGAATTTGTTTACATTGGAAAACTAAATTGTTGTCAGCTAGAAAGCAGACAAACAGAAGAGAGTTCCACAAGCGTGCAGTTCTAAGAAAGAAACTTTGTTCATGGAATTTACATTTAGGTTTAGGCACAGATAAAAAGGTGGGGGAAATTATTGATAGTGGTTTCAGCTCAAAATTGTAAAGTTGAAACCACCAAGCACCACAATTGCACATTTCAAATTATTAACCACGAGGTAAAATAAATCTTGCCGTTTTAAATTGATTGACATATTTTTATGTCTTTCAAATTTGCAGGAAATTCATTTTGCTTTGATTTCTTACTATATGTGTATTATACATGTACTGTTGAGAATTTTTAGTACAGCCAAAAATTGTATACAATTATACACCAGTAAGAATTTTTCTTTTACTTAGGAGTCATTTATCAAAGCCAAGGATTAATAACATATTGGAAAAAATGTAAACATGACAGATTCACAGTGTTGAAAAATGGAGAATCAGATCTGAAAAAAAAAAAAAATCACTGATCGTAACAAAATAATCATGTTGACACCAGTTCTTGTTAGATCACTGAAGTTAATCAATCAATAATCACCTCAATCAATATTTCCAGGCAAGAAGCATAACTTTGGAAGTACTGCTCTTTTTTCTATAGAAAACATTAAAGGCATAAATTTCCTAAAATTCTAAAAAGTCATTACGATCTCACATAACCAGACTATGTCAACCCTGGTCAGTACCAGAGGGGTGAGCAATCTCTGACAAATAAAATAAAAAAATTAGAAAAAAAAAAAAAAAAATTGTCAATTATTTCATGTAGAAATAAATGTTGGTTTATTTAAAGGGGGTCATGTAAAAATCTTCGCTACGACGCTGAATCTTAAACACGCATGTGCAAATGCAAGTTTCTAACTTTCTTTCCAAATAGATAAATTTGCAAGGTGATAACATCGTTCGAGTCTTAGTCTGATGGATAGCGTGCTCGCTTACAGTCTTATGCTTTGTAAGTTCGTGTACAGACAGCACGTGTCTTTTTTTTTTTTTTTTCCCCCCCCTTGCAAAATTTTGCTTCCGGTTTTGCTTCTAATTCATGGCACCCAGATCCTGTTTTTTTTCTTTTTAACGACCACTAGTCAATACAGGTTTCCCAAATTTCAGTTTCTTTGCTGTATTTTAAAGGGAACAAGGCATAACACTTCAAAATTCAAATATATCAGATTTGCATTAAATTTTATCTATAATCATTCGATACCAATTAAGCAAAATTCCTTGATTTCACTTTCTAAAGACCCCTTAAGCTTAAGCCTTAAATTTTGGACATTTTCTAAAATCAAAATCATGTAATGATTTTGGTAAGAAAAAAAGATATATTTTTATAATTATAATCTTCAGAAGGTATTATAGAAGTACTGCAAAGCATTTCTGTTCATGGAATTAATTTTATTTGTTCTTGAACGGATATTCTTATTTTTTCAAAAGACAATAAATGTAATTTTATGCAATAATTTCGTTTTGAAATTGGGCGGAACAGCATTTTTTTATGATTCTTTTGAAGTTAATATTATTCCATACACCCTTCACAAAAAAAAAAAAAAAAATCTATAAACATAATTACGCCTACGACTTTAAATGAAAATTGTATAAGCGTTCGACACCCAGAAATACGGATGGCATGAGACCGTGACAAATATTGGATCAATAATCACCTCAATCGATATTTCCAGGCAAGAAGCATAACTTTGAAAGTACTGCTCTTTTTTCTATAGAAAACATTGAAGGCATAAATTTCCTACAATTTTAAAAAATCATTACGATCTCACACAACCAGACACAAATGTTGGATATGCTTGTTTCATTAATATATAGATATATAACTACTTCATTTACTCACATAAAATTAATATACGAAAGTATAAATTTATGCGTAAACCTTAAGTATTTACTTCAAAAGTGCTCAATACGTAGGTAGAGCTAGTCAGCAAGTTATAAAATATATATGGCGATTAAGCTACAGTGAATATTCCGCGTTTCATCCACTCTAAGACGTTTCAGGCTTATGCATAAGCCTGAAGAGTCCTAGAGTGGATGAAACGCGGAATATTCACTGTAGCTTAATCACCATATATATTTTATAACTTACTATAGATATATATATATATATATATATATATATATATATATATATATAGAAAAATTGGTATCTATAAGATAAATCTCACCTGTCTGTTTAAATGTATGTATGTATGTATGTAATTTTTTTTTTTTGATTTTTCAAGTATTAATATTGCAACAGGGTTATTTATGCCATTTTTTAATTCGTTTTTTTTTTTATCATGTTTGCTATTTTGTTTTTGTTTTTCTAATTTTTTAAAGAAGTTTTAACATTGTTCGCTTATTCTTTATTTTGCATCACATTCGTTTTTTTGTGTTTTTGTTTTATAATATTTAAACAAGGTTATTACATCCGATTATTCTTGATTTCCATTTTGTTTTAAACCCCCCACACACACACACACCTCACGCGGGCAATGTTGGATACCCCCGCTAGTGCAGTATATGCACTGATATTGCATTTCATATCTATCCGCAGTAAATGAAGGAGAAATCCTTCTAGACAAAAACAATTTTTATTTTCATTCCAATCCAGAGTGCCCCTTTCAGGGAGTTGGATTTTCTCCACATTAAGAACCGATCTTGTGTCTA
Source organism: Euprymna scolopes (assembly GCF_053919585.1). Taxonomy (NCBI): domain Eukaryota; kingdom Metazoa; phylum Mollusca; class Cephalopoda; order Sepiida; family Sepiolidae; genus Euprymna; species Euprymna scolopes. Next base: position 33,877,141 of record NC_136519.1, read on the forward strand.
ACTGCCGTCATGCGAAGGTAAGTACATTGGAACATTACTATGCAAAGTTTAGTCGAGAAGTGCACAAATCTCTAAAAGCATTTAAGACAAGAACAAAATGCTGATCGTACTGCTCTTGCTCAGAAAGCTTTCCTTCCAAGCTTTACCTCCTCCTTTTGGAGGAGAGGAATAGGTTTATTGCTCGTCACCCAAGACATCCTTACCAGAGAATGCCAAATTATTCAAACAGTTACTTTATATCCCTCCAGCCAAAGTGCACCTTTTCTGGACTAACTGTAAACTTAACCTGTTTTTTGTTTTTTATTTTACTTTGTTTTAACCGAGGATGAGGCACCCTATCAGGTGCCAAACATTCACCTGTCATCTCATACATTCGAACTAAGAGATCTAATGATTCTAACCATCCTTTTAAGATGCAATTGATGTCACCTTTTGCACTTGGTTTACTGGGTATATTTGCCAGGTAGTTTTTGAAATTCATGTTCATGAGTCCTGTTGCTCGTATAATTACTGGAATGATGGAAATCTTTACAAGATTTCAAGGTTTTTTTTTCATATCATACATAAGACCTTGATATTTTGTTACCTTCTCTCTCTCAGCTCTATTTAATTGAGTATCATTGGAAACACTTATGTGTGTATGCAAACAAACTATAATCAAACTGTAGTATCTGTTTTGTGCTCAATCAAAAGGAAACTATGGTTTCATTTTTATAAAGATCATTCTTAAACAATTGTAAGCTATTAATAGGAAATTGTAGGCATTACAAGGCTGATTTCGCAAATTTTAATTATTGTGGAGTTAAGACCTTGAGCACGTAGTGCAATGGCAAAAAAGGTGGCCGATTAATTTTAATGCCTCTAAAACCAAGCTTCTATTTTTTCACCATACATGTTGATCCCAACTTTGGCCCAATTAAGAGAAATGGCTCGTCTCATAGAAGCTCCCTACTTGATAAGGATATGACCTTCAGTTCTGACCTGACATGGTGGACTTATATCAAATCTGTTGTCAAGGTTGCTGGAAAAATGGCTGCATCATTTTATTGCTACAGAACTGATCTCTTTTTTTTTTTTTTTTTTTTTTTTTTTACACCGTGGTCACCACTTATCAAGGCCCGGAAGCCACTCAGGGATAAGGGTTATTGCAAGTACAGTACGTTAGTGTGGAGATTTGATGAAGTGTTTACTTAAGGGGGCGGTTCATTAGGAATTTGTTAACGTTGGACTTGAAGACATCCAAGTTGTAGTCAGGTGGGAAGCAGGCAGACGGAACAGAGTTCCACAGGCGTGCAGTTCTCACTCCCAATTAAATTCTCTACCTGTTTAAGAGCCAGATACGTTTTAAAATGGAGTACTGTTGCCACATCTGGATATTGGAGCATCCTGTCCTTCCTTGATAAAGTTTAAAACCGGATTTGAAACCTACTAGGTAATGCCCTTTTCTCTTCTCTATAGTTATCATGGCAAGTGCTCACCTGAGATGAAGCTATGATTCCCTCATTTGCCTAAATTTCACAAAAAAACACGCCTATATACAGCTACTATCAACAATTTACTCCACTCTATCTGTGCCTAAATCTAGCCGTAAATTCCATGAACTAAGCTTCTTTCCTAGAACAGCTCACTTGTGGAACTGTTCTGCGGGACTGCTTTCCACTTGACTTACAATATGGTTGTCTTCAAGTGCAATGTAAACAAGTTCTTTGATTATTTAAGAGGGAAGCTCACAAACACTCATTAACTCTTACTCTTGAATGGCTTTCTAGCCTTGATAAGTGGCGACTCCTTTGTAAATGGAAAAAAAAAATTCAGAAAGGTTTTAATCATTGTCACCATTAAAGATTGTATTGTCTGCATAAATGTCGATGAATGATCTAAAAATGTGATTTTTGAGATCATCGATGAATATCAAGAAGAATGGGGGGGGCATTTTATGTGAAACTGAGCAACACTTTTCACGGTCGATACTAATTACAATCAATCGATACTTTCTGTCTGCGATCAGTGAAGGAGAAATTCTTCTAGACTGAGACAATCTTTACTTTTGTAATAAAATTATGGGGTGTTCGTTCGCACCTGACCTCCATAGAATGTAAATATGTCACAAAGTTTAACAAGGTTTTTTAATATAGATCCACAGAATATTGTGATAAGTGTTTCTGTTTCAGTGTGAACAGGTATCGTTAATAAATTATGGGGTTTATCGATTTTATTTTTACTTTCATCATATTTTGCTTTGGTTTTGATACCCCCAAATTCGAAGCTATTTCTTTACAAGCCTTCCTTTTCATAACCTATCATACTTTCATAAATCCAAGTCCATTTTCTGTAGACTGTTTTTGAAGCCAGTCAACGACGGGTACTTTTGCTAGTATAATATATATATATATATATATATATACCAAAAAAATTGGGTTCTCAATTTTCCTGTTCGTTTGCTATTTAAAAAATACAATTAAAAAAAAAAAAAAAAAGCCGGTTTCATTTTGCGCGAAAACTTTGTAAACACAGGGTGACGTAACTTAAAGGTAACCGCTGTTTTGTATGCGGTTTTTAATATATCAATAGTTCTCAATACATGTGTAGAGTAAAAAAAAAAAAAAAAAAAATTAGCATGACGATTTCTTCCTGGAGTGAAACTAAACTCGTTTCTATGTAGCTTACTTGCCATAAGTATATTTTGTACTATTACCTTGATTATAGTGTGTGTGTGTATACATCAATAAGTTGAGGTTTCTATGTACGATCTCCTCAGAGCCAATCTGTAATTGGACTTAAGGATGTTAAAAGTTATATAATATTTTCAATGATATATTGGCTCTGAGGAAGTCGTACAACTAGGTTTAAACCGAAACCTCAACTTATCGATGTAATTAAACAATTCAGAAATATATATCAGCTCTGCTATTAAGTATCTTAATATTGAGCACTACTGGAATGTATGTAAAGAAAACGTGTTACTTAGTAATAAGTTTAAATTGATTGGTGTGTGTGTGTGTGTGCGCTTGTAGACTAAAAATACAAACGACCTCACTTGTTCTACTTTTGACGCCATGTGTTTAACTTCGCCCTTCTTAAGCTAAAATGTCATGTTTTGTAATAAATATTCTATTTTAAGTCATCGGAGTCGACCAAAAGTAATTTTAATTAATTAAACCCCAAATTGCTTCACTTTTTATCAAAATTCTTTTTGATTAATTGTAAATTTTAAGAACTTTAAGACTTTATCCTTTTAGGTTTGCTTTTTTTTTTTTTTTTTTTTTCGTAACATGTTTGTAGGATTCTTACATAATTCCGTTTTTGTAATCCTCGTTTTCTTTCTCTTTTTTATTTATTTATTTTTTTGCCTCTGTGAGTATTCTTTGTTTTTAATCGATCTTGTGTCAACTTTTATAGAAAAAAAAAAAAAAAAAAAAAGCCCAAGAAGTAACTGCATCTACCCGAAGTTGTCCGGGTGGAAGACTTTGAGCAAAATGGTAGGTATTATTATACAAACACCGTGACAGGGTTAGGTTTAGGGTTAGGGTTAGGGGTAGGGGTAATTCGCTGTCACGGTGTTTGTATAGTTTTACCATTTTTTTTTTAATCTGCTTATTTAAAAAGAAACACATTTAATAAAAAAAAAAAAAGAAAAAGAAAACCCGGCTTCGTTTTGCAGATTACAACGCCACGCCGACCTTTTTTGTAAACACCGGGTGACGAAACTTGGAGATACCCCATAAAATTCAATAATTCATAAAATGAATTAAAGAAAATTTACAAACTAATAAATTGTTTTTGTTTTGGTAGTTAATTCAACAGTGCTCAATACACGAATAGCGCTAAGCAAGTAGTAGCAGTAATAACCACAGACATTTATATATATACAAGTACCGATAAAACTGCAGCTGTAAAAGTTACTCCAATCGGCATTATTATTTATTATTTTAATTTTATTACTTACCAGGCATCTCTGGCTTTTTTTGTTTCTGGACATGCACAACATGCCTTTTTTGGAGGTTGCTCGTCTCCAGCCGCAGCGGGTACTTCAGCAGGTTTGTCATCGGCCATTTTTTTTTTCTGTAGATATTTTTGTACTTATTTAAAAATAGAAGTAATTTGAAATGGAAGAAAGATGGGCGAAGGTTTCTGGTTTCCGGCTGGATCTCACCACCTGCGTCTTAAGCTGTGACGAGGGTCGCTCTGGCAAATGAGAGATGTCTGCTCTCTCTATTTCGCCCTTCGTACTTGACCTTCGTCAAGTAAAGGTGATGGCCGATAGAGGGCGTCACTGGCAACCAAGTAAATACGAGCTGATGACTTGATCACAACACGTTTTTATTTATTTATTTATTTATTTATTTATTTATTTATTTATGTATTTATTTTCGGTGCTTCTGCATTTACCGACCCGCGATTTACACGAACTTGGCTCGGGCTCGCTCGGCAGCTGACGGAAATAACCAGAAAAAGTCGGCCGAGCGCCGAGTTTCTCCTTTTTACGAACGCGCTGTCTGTTTTTAGTTAAGTTAACACAAAGGCTACTTTTTATTTATTTATATATATATATATATATATATATATATATATATATATATATATATATATATATATATATATATATATATATATATATTGGAAGAACTAAAGTTGGCCTTCGGGTCAAGATCAAAGTGTAGTATCTGTTCCGGCAGATACTGCAAGCAAAGACCATATGTGGGGGCAACTCCACATATAAGACCTTGGTCAATGTAGGGGCAACCCTTCATACCAATTGTCACTATCCAGCTCCCCTACTCCCCGGGGAGTTGGTCCCCATTTCCCCTTCACTCCTCACTTTAAAAATCGGCCTTGTGCCTAATTTGCTCGGTGGGGGAGCAAATAAATACCATCTGTTCTTCAGATGCTACACTTCAATGTCTTGTTCTCCGTCAATGGAGAAGAAATCCTTCACGAATGAGACAATTTTTATTTTTCTCCACGACCCTGGTCTTTAACTCTGTCCGGTGGGGAGACATTGTAAATAGGAACTAAAGTTGCTTGTTGGGGCAAGTCGAGAGATCGATTTTTTAAATATGTCGCTTTAAACAAAAACAACAGTACTTACTTGGCATGTCGAAAATAGTAATATATCCAAAAATTACGAAAATTCATCTAGTAGAACAACTGCGATTATGTTTTTAGTAAAAACCCACCGAATATATGTCAGCCTATGTCACGGTAACATATATTGAGCGAGTTTCTAACAGTATTTTCTATGTATTTTTTTTATTATTTTTGACTCATTTTCCTAAACTTACCGTGCTCAACAGAGAGTCCATCGCCATTTTAAATTTTCCAATACATACATCGGTAAACATTGTATGTTTTTCGAGCTGAATAAACATGTTACATTAAATAAAAACACTAAAAAATTATCCAGTTAGGCAGAAAATTAACTTATTTTGCCTTTTATAACATTTATTTCTTATATATTTGTTTTTTTGTCAACTTTTTCGAATCTATGTGTATAGTAATAAACCCAAATAATTTTCTACTCAATGAATTTTCGTAATTTTGGGGTACTCTCGCATAAATTTGACCCAGAGTCTCAGGAATTCCCGTCAAGCATGGATCGGGCAAAATCAGCAATCATCGGTTTCAGCCGAGCGTTGTTCAAATGTTGAAACGTTAAATCGACTTTTATTTTTTGTTTACATCACTAACAAGGAGGGGTTTTTTAAATTTTTTTTTTTTTTTTTTGGGTGACTGTACCAAATCGCAACGCTGAAACCCTCCTTCCAATAATAAACAAATAACTGCCGGTCTCCCGGGAACTACAGTTGTATATCCGACTGTTGGAAGTGCCTATGTGAATCATAAGTATGGATTTTGTAGACCCCCGCAGCAAAGGCAACAACGAACCACATCGAGGATTTGGGAAGGAAGCAAAACAGCGAAACAAGCAAGAATGCGGGACCAACCCGGGAGATTCTGGATACATATTTACTTGAATTTATGTAGTGTGAGAAATTTATTTCTCATATCTCAATTTCCTCCCTGCAGAGGCAAAAGAATCCACAAATGCAAAAGCCATAACTTTCAAACTCCAAATTTATTCAAATGTAACTGCAATGAAAGTTTATTGGTTCTGGTAGTGTCCTTTGCAAAATGGTGGCCCGATTTCCCCCCATACGCATGGAGCCTTTAGTTCAAATTCCTATTGTTGGAATGTTAGTTCGTTGTTATTCGTAAGGATCCATGAATGTTCATAGTAAACGCGGCGAGAGTGATGGCGCCTATAATTAGGCATATAATGTGAACCACTTGGGACTCAAGAAGAATTGAGATAAGATCCAATATTTGGTAAATAAACATGCAGAACAGTTAATGAATGTCATCCTCAATTAGGATAAATTCAGCAGTATAAGTAGTCTCTGCTTGTAGAGATGTGGTCCTTCATTCACCAACTGTTTGGTGTTCATGAAGGACTTGTCTTAGCTCCCTCCAGTAGCAGCTGCTGGGTTTTGAGTTTATTCTGATGCCGAGCTTTGTCTAGACTGAAAGAGAAAGCATGATACAAAAGCGTGCTAAATCAATCACCTGACACATTCAAATTTAAACCAATGACAGCCGACCACTAATGTGTGGCCAGACAAACAAGAAAAGATGGCTGCCATATATGGAATTTTTAACAGTGGAGACAAAAATTCGGACACTATCCTTCTATCTCCATTATAAATCACATTTCTGAAAGCTACCCAGTACTTAGGGAGCTTCCTTCTATTTCCTCTACCCTCATCTCCCTCCCTCCTTGCCGTTGATGGCCGTTCAACAGTTAAAAATTTAAATAAAATAAGAAATTGTTAAAAAATTTTTTAAAATTTTTAATTTTAAATTTTTTAAAAGTTAAAAAAAAATTTTACTTAAAGATATTGAAAAAAAATAAAAATAAAAAAATATTAAAAATTAAAAAAATTAATAATTAAAAAAGTTAAAACTTTTTTAAAAATTAAAAACATTTTTAATAAAAAATTTAAAATAAAAAAAATTTTAATTTCAAAAATTTTAAATTAAAAAGATTAAAAAAAAATTTTTATAAATAAAAATTTAAAAAAAAATGGAAAATCTTTATTAATTACAAGACGTACCCTATAACTAATTAATGAAATAAAAAAAAAATAAGAAGACAAATATTTGTATAATGGTTTGCTTTGTTTTAACACACATCAACACATTTCATGTTATTTAATGCTAAATCCAGTAATTTTTGAAAAGATTTTATGCTTCAAGTTCTTTATATCTTCAAATATTTATTCATGGTGTTTGATTTGGTTTGGTTTCATTGTTTTATTTTACAGTATATCAATCCTTTTCAGGTTATTTAATGCTGAATCCAATAATTTGGGAAAAAAGTTTTCATGATTCAAGCTGTTTATATTTTCATATATTTATTCATGGTATTTGGTTTGGTTTGGTTTGTTTTGGTGTGGTTTCATCTGGTTTCGTCTGATTTGGTTTGGTCTGGTTGTTTTGTAGAGAAAAATGTTTCTGACTTTGTAGAATATGATTTAGTTTTACAAAGGAAAAGGAAAAAAAAACAATAACACAGATGTTTGGTGCATTCAAGGTCAGAGAAACCAGTATCTTCAGACAGCCTGATCTGGTAGCTCCAGAGCATATGTATACATATGTGTATTGATAAATGTTTGAAAATTTTTTACCTACACAACTGACCTTTTTTCTATTGAAAAGCAATATTAGTTTTTTTATGAGGAACATGACGTACATCTAAACAATATGATATAAATGCGGGAGTACCTCAGGGGTCTATCCTTGGACCTTTATTATTCTTGATATTCATAAATGACCTCCCTGATAAAATTGTTTCTGAGATGGGTATATTTGCTATTTGCTGATGACACCACTCTCTATAACAGGCACAAGGGGAAAACAAATGAACACATATCTAAGGAAATGGCAGAAACACTAGAGAATGACTTCCGATCTGTAGTGGAATGGAGACAAAAATGAATGGTCACATTCAATGCTAAGCTTGTTTCCTTCAATAATTACAAGAAACCTTCTCTACCACCAATAGCAATGGCCAAGAGCACATTACCCGAAAGTACTTCCTTTAAACTCCTCGGCCTAATGTTTATAGGGAACATGAACTGGAATAGATACATTGCCAAGACTGCTGCGAAAAAGGTAGGTTCTCTCTGCCGTGCTAGAAAACTACTTACACCTAAAAGTATCCTGTACCTCTATAAGGCCACCAATCGCCCATGTATGGAGTACTGTTGTCACATTTGGACTGGTGCATCTGCTACTTGTCTCTCACTCCTTGACAGGGTTCAAAAGAGAGTCACCAACCTGATAGGTCCTGAACTGTCATCTAGGCTTCAGCCTCTGTCCCATTGACGAAATGTTGCATTCCTCTACCTGTTCTACAAGTACTTTAATGGTAAATGCTGACAAACAACAAGCACTTGTACCCCCTCGACGTGAATACCCCCGACAAATCCGACAAGCAGCTAAATCCAACCCCTTCACAGTGGAGACCCTTAGGTGTAAGAAAGTCTTCTATTCCAATAGTTTCTTCCCCAAAACTGCTAAACTTGGGAAGTCCCGGAAGGGTGTCCCCTTACTGTACTGACATGCAGAAGTTCAAGTGTAATGTGAACAGACATCTTTCTACTCATCTCCCTTCATAATATTCATAATACCCCAGCAACTTATGTCCCCGATAGTAGCCCCCTACTTCAAAGTGGCTCTGTGCCTTGTTTGGGATGAAAATTGAATTTAAAAAGCTAAAAAAAACCTTTACACACAGAATGGTATGCTCACAGTTTCTCTGCATGCCACTTGGATAGCACTGTATGATTTTATCATCCTTTCAGATATGCTGACCAACATGAAGGAAGAAAATGAGAGAAAGGGGTTGCCGTCTGGCTATTGTCAAATAGACATTCGTTTCTTCATCCGTATGCAAAACACTTTGAAAGAAGTTTGCCAGAAAGTCACAACATTTTCATTTTTTGTTTTTTTAATGCACTTTTGTTCACTCCAAACAAGCCATTTTGTCAGTGAGACATAAGGGGCAACTATGATTAAGGTTCAAATTTCTTTATAGGCACCATTCTAAGTGGGGAGTTGTATAGCAAGATATTTGTTCATATTACATTTAAGTTTCTGCAGCATGCTAATACAGTTGGGGAATCAAGAAGCAAAGAAGAAAGAAACTACCAGCATAGAAGGTTTTCAAAGTCTAGCAGTTCAATAGAAGAATCCATCAATGTTGAATTTTATTAAAGTCTATCAGTTCAATGGAAGAAGCCATCAATATTGAAGTTTTTGAAAGTCTAGCAGTTCAAGGGGAGGAACTATGTGGCGCCCCAAGAGAGAAGTTGGGGACAGATCCATGCCATGTGAAATTGTCAATTCAAGGTCCCTGTGTGTTTAACCTTTTATGAACTCAGTCATGTGACTGAGAACTGGCTTCTGATTGGACAAACCAGAAAGGAAGCGTATTCAAAATCTTGAGTCGCGAGAATTTTCTCTTGCTGCAGTTCCTTGCAATCATGTCTGCTACAAATACCCCCTTGTTTGGATTGGAAACCAGTTTATCAAAATCAAAGAAAGGTTCTTTTATGTGTGTCTGTCTGTGATGTTAAGTCGTATGTTAGAAAATGCGAAGTAGTGAGGATTTTGAATATGTCTGTCGGTGACAGTTGCTTGTAAAAATCTGCTTTTGTCAACAAGCGGTTTGTTGCATGTGACTGATGTCCAAATTTGTCTTTGCAGAATTGTTGTATAATTTCTTAAAATTTGAACTATCGCGGTGGAGTTTGAAGTCGTTAAGTTGTTGTTTCGCATTAAACATTGGTGACGAATTGTTTGTCAACCATGTTACTATTACGTAACGAAGACCTGCGGCTCATTTTAAAGGAAGAGGTGGGTAAGGTTTGGGCTGCTCTGGGTTTCTCATCCAAACAATCCTTGTCCATTACGTCATACTCTGATTCGCCTTGATTGGCTAATTCGCCACATTACCTATGCATATTAATTAGGTAATTTTCCTGGCAGCAACCAAATTTTTCCATTATCTGGGTTCCCACACAGGCCAAATTCAGCCTTGACCTCAACGTCATTTTGAAGACAACACGGTCTGATAGCACACAATAATCCTATTCACAAAACAAAATTATTTATGTTCTCAAAATTGTTTTTTTTTTTCTTCATGTATTTTGTATCAGGGATTCAACCGTTTTTACCTAGCAAGGTCATTTGGAAGTACCCCGGGATCGCTCAAATAAATAAAAGCTCTAATTTAGCTCTCATTCTGGGGCAATTTCAACCATCACCATCACGTGGTTGGGTCATATTACTCTGGTGAGTTTTTTGTGAAAAAAATAGATGTTTCAAGTTGCTCTTCTATGAAAGTTATATTGAGTGGCTTGCCGCCAGTAACTAACAAAATTGTTTTTACTCAAATGATTAGCGAACAGTTATTTATTTTTTCTGTGGAGAAAAAAATTTGTTGCTTTTCAGTAAAAATAAATTTATTTCCAGTGTCGACCAGTTGGGGAAAATGTGCTTTTTATCACGGATATTTACAAAATGTGCATTTAACAACAGAGTTGAGTTGACCCATTTTTTTTTTATCTTTCGAAATAACCGAGGTGAGAGTTTCCGCAAGAAGATTGCAATAAAAAGCAGCTTTAGTTAAAAAAAAAAAGTCTGGTGGAATAAAAATTACCAGTTGCTTTTGTTTTTTTATTTTCTGCAAAACGTACTGTTGAAACGTGTTTTAGCATTTTTAGTGGAAAATATTTTTCAGTTTGTTTTTTTTTTTTGCTTTTTTTTTGTGACAAGCGTCCGTTCTGAAATGTTTTTGGTTTTCTGCAAAAAATGTTTTTTCTTGTTTTGTATCAGGGAAATGTATCGTTGAAACATGTTTCATTATTTTCCATGAAATGTGCTCAGCTAGAATGTTTTTAGCTTTATTTTTGTGTGACAAGTGTCTGTTTGAAAAATTTTCAGCTTTTTAAGTTTAAAGTGTTTGGGATTGAAAGTTTCCTTTTTTTTCTTTTTTTTTTTTTTTTGAAGTGGCTAAGAAAAACGAAGACAACCAAAAACCAAACAAAAAAAAAACACAGAAGACTCTGTATTCCAGGGTCACCAATTTAGCAATGAGAAAATCAAGACTTCTCATCTAACATAAAAACTTTTTTGATAATCTTCATTAGTAGGTTTGTATAGAGAAAGGGTTAGTATTGGAAAGAATTCCTGTGTGGAGATGTAGATTAAAGATTGAAAAGGCCTGTTGAAAGAGAAAGAGTTCATGTGTGTGTGTTGAAGTTAGTAGTAGAAACATGCGTCTATGTGTATGGATGGACACAAAAGATTAGAGGCAGTGCTCCAGGAAGATGAGAGCTTGTTGAGATCGGGGCTACCGATCTGTAAAAGATTAAAAATGTAAAAACTCCGACCTTAATCGACCTTAATTAAGTTCTACCAAATACCGAGTTACAAGTATACAAAACATTTATTTACAGAGTATGAATAACATAAGAACATTTGTGTGTGGTGTACACAAATAGGCGTAGATAGCCTGAGGATTTCATTGCGTGTGAAAACGTGTGTACTGAATGTTCACAAAAGTTCATTAGTTTTGTTGTATTTAAGTAATGATTAAATATTCGTGAATAAAGATATTGTTCATGGCAGAATCAAATTCTCTTACTTTTTTTTGTTTTATTTGGCTTCAGTCGAAGTTCTCAGAAATCAAGGGGCCCACTACTTGGAGCTAACACTTGAACTCTATATGAGATACATAGACATTCGAATGCTCAATTTATGTTCTTTAATGCCTACTAGACACTGTCCTCAAGTGTCTAAGGTCTCTCTGTACATGGGTTTGTCAGAACAACCTGGCATGAGGATACTTTTTCCATAAAAGTAAACCCTGGCCAAATATTCAAAATCACATTTTGTATTCACATGCCCAAATAAGATCTCCTCACTATGGTTACTCCACATTAGCTTTTACGAGGAATGGTGCACCTTCTCCAAGTGATATTACCTCAAGTAATAGCACGAAGCTGGATACTCCACCAGACTAGATAAATTCTTGTCCTGGAATCCAGTAAGACCAAGAGACCAAAATGAAAGATATACTACAGCATATGAAAATGGTTAATTGGGGAGAGGAAAAGTATGTTCTCTTACTTTTCTCTCTCTTTTTTTTTTTCATTTTTCTTAAACTTTTTCTTCTAGGGGGTGGGACATCCAACCAGATGTCTGACATTTATCCCTATTTTAGTGAGTCCAACCAAGAGATCTTTTCAGGATTCTAGCCGTCCCTTTCAGTGCAATCGTTTGTATTTCACTTGCACTTGGTTCACCGGGTATGCTTGCTATGTACTTTTTAAAGTTCTTTTTCATAAGCCCAGTTGCTCCTATAATGACTAGTATAATTGAAACGTCTTTTAGTTTCCAATTTCGTTTCATATCATACATAAGTCCTTGATACTTTGTTATTTTTTCCCTCTCAGCTCTGTTAAGCCCTATATCATTGGGTACACTGACCTCTATTATGGTTGCTTTTTACTTTGAGAATGCATGCATGTGTGCAAGCAAAAGTTTTTCCTGCGATTGGTTTGCAGGGCCATGTGCTGGTCCTTCCGTTCATGGCCAGGTCCGATTGACAAGAGAGGGAAAGGAAATGAACAAAACTGAAGGCTAGGGTTAAGTGTCATCAGAAACTGAAGGTCAGGTCATTGTGTTGCATGCCTGATATTGCTTTGCATGTATGCTACCACATGTAGCTTGCTTTGTCTGTGTGTGCGATCTATACACAAAGCACATTGAGTGGTTTTAACAGTTTATTTATTGAAGTTTGGTTGCCATAATGGATTATTTGTATTCTGTCTTAGTTGAACTCCAGGCCCGGAGGCCAGTGTGGGTCGTGTGGCATCCCAAGAGAGAAAATGGAGACAAGTCCGTGCCGTGTGGAGTTGTTGTCAGTCCAAGGTCCAGGAAGAAAGAGAGAGAATTGCCGTGTGTTTAACCTTGTATAAACTCAGTCATGTGACTGAGAATTGGCTTCTGATTGGACAAGCTAGAAAATCTTGAACCATGAGAATTTACTCACTGCCCAAATAAGATCTCCTCACTATCGCTAACTTACATTAGTTTTTACGAGGAATGGTGCACCTTCTCCAAGTGATGTTACCTCAAGTAATAGCACAAAGTTGGATACTCTGTTACAAACTATTATAGTTGAAGTTTTCAAAAGTCTAGCAGTTCAAGGGAAAAAACTATTACAGTTGAATGCTTCCAAAGTCTATCAGTCCAAGGGAAAAACTGTTAGGGTTGAAGATTTTCAATGTCTATTAGAGGGGCAGGTCTTCAAAGTTTAGCAGTTCAAGGAAAGAAACTATTAGTGTAAATGTAATATTTTGTGTTTAGGCTGGTATAGTTTTCAGAGTTAACTTTCGTTTTCCGCATCACCTTCTATAGGATGGAAAGTGCAAGAACTTTCAGCCTGAACACCACCTGGTGCAAATTCGGCTTTTTTGCAAACTGGCCGGCATGTGAGACTGATGTTGTCTTTGTGAGTCACTAGCAAATCAAAAAGAGGTAAGCATTTGAGTTTTCTAAATTTATCTGATTAAAATCATCACTGACATTTCACTTTTATGGTGATTTTCCTTTTTTGCATAAATGAACTCTCTCCTTCCTAAAGCACTGCCTCTAATCTTTTGTGTCCGTATATACACATAGACGTATGTTTCTACAACTAACTTCAACACACACATAAATGAACTCTTTCTCTTTCAACAGGCCTTTCCAATCTTTAATCACAGGGACTTTTTCCAATATTAACCCTTTCTCTATACAAGTCATACTAACAAAGATGATCAAAAAAGTTGTTTTTTCCTTTTTTGCAAAATTTGTGAGTATTAGCGGTGGAACGATTAATCAGAATCGAATCAGAAAAATCAGAACTTTTGAAGGTATCGGAAGCGGGAAAATTTGTGTCTATTTTCCGATGCCAGAAAACGATTCTTTTAATTGTCTTTTTACTAGATTTTGTTCCAAACAAAATCTTTCCCTGCAAGTAATAATGTTAAAAAAATAAAAATTTATTGATTTTAAGCAAAATTTATTGATTTTAAGCAAAATTTATTGATTTTAAGCAAAATTTATTGATTTTAAGCAAACAGTAAAGCTAAAAATCTATAGATCATTACCCACAAGTGTGTTTTTACGTTTGAAAAATAATATCTGTACATTTCACATGTGGTTTTAGAATAATCAGGAAAAAATAACAACTTTATAGTTGAATATTTAGAGATTTATAAAGAATCGGGATCGGTAATTGTATCGGAATCAGGAAAAATATTGGAATCATCCCATCACTAATGAATACATTTGTTTTGTTTCAGTTTTCACGTTGAAGAATGTTTTGCTTGCTTTATGTTGAACACTTGCACAAATAAAGATATACCTCTTCATCAATTTTAGATTTGTCTCTTTCTTTTTTTTTTTTTTCTTTACCCCAGTTGCTTCTGTTTTAATCAGAGTTGAAGGTTTCTGAAGTGAAAGGGACTTCAAGGGAAGAAGCTATTAGTTTTAAAGGTTTTCTGGCATCTGGAGACTTCTGCCGTGAAGGGATCGTATTTTGCTACTAATCAGTTGATCGGGGGGGGGCATTTATGTTGAGGAAGGAACATTCTGCAAAAATACTTGCAAAACAAGTACAGATACGCCACACTGCAGTGATGGGACATGAGCTGAAGCTTGGTAGACAGTAAAGGAACTGTTAGGTTAGTGACCCTTTTTTTTATTTTTGTATCCTGTCCAAGAGAGAGATATTAGTGGTTGGAACACCATCCCAAATGTGATAGCAAGACTTTATGCATACACCAACGTGTGGAATGTGCTCGGTGCCTCAGCATGCACCTCCTTCTTTGTCACTACAGGCTCCGTTGTCTGGGACACGTCCACCAGATAAATGACGGCTGTATCCCAAAGCACCCCAGAGGTCGCCCGGCTCTCCATTACAAGAACGTATGCAAATGCAATGAAATTGACGGGCATCGACCACGGCTTCTAGCAGGGTGCTGTACAGTAGGTAGTGGGGAGAGGAGAAGATAACAGAAACCGGATGCTGGAGAACAGGAGGTGATGCAGAAAATAGCACCAAAAGCCACAGACTCCTATCTGTAGAGAGAAAAATGATAAAACCTGGCGTACTTGAAAGCCTCAAGAACATATGCTAAACAACCCCCACGTGTTTTGGCCAGGGGGAGTCGCAAGTAAGTTTTTAATAATTTCTCTACATGCTACGCAAACATTCTCACTTACAAGTGAAAATCAGCCAAACAAAAAGGAATTACTATTCACAGATGCATACCCCATGACAAGAACAATGTGCTGAACACACATGCTTCTAAATACTTAAGTTCACCCGCCATACTCCAATATGCAAGTTTAATTTTGGTGTCTCTCCCCACCCCCCACCTTTTGTGCTGATGAAGAGACAGTATCCAAAAATATTTTATTAATATTAAATTAATGGATATCGTTTCCGAAACGATCGTACACTTACTCTGATTTTGGAATGTTCCTCCTTTTGAAGCTAAGTTATAATTTCACAATTATTGATTTTTTTTTATCCTCTGTACTAATATAGCTCTAGGTAAATACACCTATCGAGTTTATACTATATCTGCGGTACTTTGAGCACAGAACTGTTAAAGTATTCATACATTAACAGTAACTTTGCTCTTTTAGACCTTTGGTCTATTATTCTCTCTCTCTCTCTCTATAGAGAGAGAGAGAGAGAGAGAGAGAGAGAGAGAGAGAGAAATAAAAAGGAACAAACCGTATTATGTGTTCATCAACGTTTCGTCTTTATTTCGAGACTTCCTCTGGATGAATGAGATTAAGAAACAATAAATACCAGTACAAAATATTTGAAAATGTTTCACGTGCATGTTTGAATGGTGTGAGAGGTTAACCTGTGTCTACAGTTAAATAACGCCCCCTGTAATAATTAACACATAATCTCAATCAATAAATTACATAAAAAACACTCATTTCATTTCTGTTACAAACCTATATTTGAATTTCAACAGATATATCTTTTTTCGAGTAAGAATATTAACTGTGTTCATATTTTTAAAGTTACATTAACGACTATATGACGTCACTGAAATTTCCCTCTTTTTAACAGCGCCAACCCTCTCCCCTCCTTTTTGAATTTCCAACGTCTTTTTCCGTTTTTCTGCAACAGAACTGCATCACACTGTGCACGTGAAACATTTTCAAATATTTTGTACTGGTATTTTTTGTTTCTTAATCTCATTCATCCAGAGGAAGTCTCGAAATAAAGACGAAACGTTGATGAACACATAATACGGTTTGTTCCGTTTTATTTCTCTATTTTGTCGGAATACTATTTCCATTATTTTCATCATATATATATATATATATATATATATATATATATATATATATATATATATATAAAGCTGAATGTGTGTGTGTGTGTGTGTGTGTGTGTGTGTGTGTGTGTGTGTGTGGTGTGTGTGTGTGTGTGTGGTCACGAATAGGCTCCTACATGGTTGACTATTTTAAAAAACTGATTGCATATAATGATAGAAGATGTATTGAGACACAGTAATGGGTATGTTTGATCCTGCAGAACGGTGGTTCATAAAAATTGTGGGGTCTGCGTTCACACCTGGTCCACAAAGTATGGAAATAAAAAATTTAAAAATTAACAAAAAACGTTTACAAGTGTTTCTGATATAGATGTACATAAGAATACTTTGATAAGTATGTTTCAACTTAAATAGGGATGGTATAATAAAATTGTGGGGTCTGTGTTCGCGCCTGGCCTCCATAGAATGAAAATATGCACAAACTTTAATAAAGACTTTTCATATCTTTCTGTGTAAGTATACTTTGATAATTATGTTTCTGTTTGAAGAAATATGGTATAATAAAATTATGGGGTGTTCGTTTGCACCTGACCTCCATAGAATAAAAATATGTCACAAAGTTTAACAAGGTTTTTTAATATAGATCCACAGAATATTGTGATAAGTGTTTCAGTGTGAACAGGTATGGTACAATAATTTATGGGGTTTATCTACTTTATTTTTACTTTCATCATATTTTACTTTGGTTTTGATACCTCCAAATTCAACCCAAATTTACAACCCTTCCTTTTCATAACCTATCCTCTATATATATAAAAGCGAAAATGTGTGTATGTATGTATGTGTGTTTGTGTGTTCGCTAAAAACTTTCGACAGACAGACCAAAAATTAACAAACTTGGTCTCATATTGAAGCCCATCCTTCGCCCGAAAAATATGGAAAAATTGGTCAAAAACGTTAATTTTTTCACCCTTAAATCAACAATTTTCTACAGGGGGGGGGGGGTCAGCAAAAACCGTCCTCTTATGACGAGATCAGTTCTACGCATGCGTCAGACGACGTCATGACCTGATTTAGTTTAAATATTTAAAGAACTGAGAGAATTTCACGTGTGTCGTGTTACCTCAGTTGGTTAGAGCGTTGGTTCATTATCTAAATGTTTTGGGTTCGAATCGTGGTGTGAGATTTTTTTTTTTTTCGATTATTTAAATTTTAATATTGAAGCAGTGTTATTTAAGCCATTTTTCACGTAGCGTTCGTTTTTCTGTTTTTTTTTTTTACTTCACTTATTCTTAGGTTTTCATTAACACCCTCACCCCCGACCGACTACACATACCCAAAAACACCTGGGTACCCACCGATTTTTTTAATTTTAATATCGAAACAGGCTTATTTAAGCCATTTTTCACATGTTTTTTTTTTGTTTTGGTTTTTAGTTTTAACGTTCGTTTTTCTGTTTTCTTTTTTGTTTTTGTTTTTTCGATTTTTACATTTAACATTGTTCGTTTGCCTTACGTTAGTTTTTTTTGTGTTTTTTTTCGATGTTTTGATTACCCCCCCCAACCGCCCGGGTACCCCCCACTTTATTTTTCAGATAAGTTTTAACGTTCGTTTTTCTGTTTTCTTTTTTTACTTCGCTTCTTCTTTTTTTTGGTTTTTATTTTTCAGAATTTTCACGTTCGTTTTTCTGTTTTCATTTTTTTTTTGTTTTTTCGATTTTTACATTTAACATCGTTCGTTTGCCTTACGTTAGTTTTTTTGTGTTTTATTCTTATGTTTTGATTATCCCCCCCCCCACCGCTGTGGTACCCCCCCGCCTTTGTTTTTCTGTTTTCTTTTTTGTTTTTTTTACTTCGCTTATTCTTAGGTTTTCATTAACACCCCCACCCGACCACACACACCTCCAAACACTCGGGCAACGCCGGGTACCCCTCCGCTAGTCTATAAATATAAAAGCAAACATGTATGTATGTATGTTCGCTTTTTCCCGATGTCCACGAAAGGCTTCTTTCAAACAAGCGCTTGCTCACTTCACAACTTTTTAAAACTTTTTATATCATCTATAAATAGTAATATCTACGAATTATCCACGGAGCTCGCCTCTCTATTTAATTTTATTAACTTTCAAACCTTAATTATTCCACATTTCCCGCATCGGCACGTGTTACATTCGCTTTTCGGTATAAAAAAAGCGAACCTCGACTCTAATCACAGGCCCAGAGCCAGTTTGGTCAATGTCGACTTTGTCATATCAGACTCTAGCTTTCATTTTGCTCCTTGTGAGCGGCTTTTTAAAAACAAACTCATTTATTCAAAACTGTCCCGCACAAAATAACTGCTGAATACCTATCGCCGTCACGTCAATCAAAAACGCGCACCTGTTTTTTTTAAAACACTTTACTATTTTCCAACTGCGCGTCATCAACGCTTCCAGTTTTTTTCACATACCCCGAAAAACACCCGGGCAACGCCGGGTACCCCTCGTACCATTCGGTTTTCGGTATAAAAAAAAAGCGAAACTCGACTCTAATCACAGGCCCAGAGCCAGTGAACGTTTGGTCAATGTCGACTTCGTCATATCAGACGGGGGAGCGGGTTTTTAAAAACAAACAAACCCATTTATTGACCTAATTAAAAACTGTCCCGCACAGAATTCTAACTGCTGAATACCTATCGCCGTCACGTCAATCAAAAACGCGCACCTGTTTTATTTTTTCACACTTTACTAACTGCGCGTCGTAAAAGCTTCGTTTTTTTTTTTTTCACGGGCACCTGTTTTTTTTCACACACACCTACAAACACCCGGGCAACGCCGGGTACCCCTCGCTAGTCTATAAATATAAAAGCGAAAATGTGTGTATGTTTGTATGTATGTATGTGTGCTTGTATGTCTCGCAAAAACTTTCGACACAGGTCACGGATTTTCGCCAGATCGGCATCATTTTAAAGTTCCAACCTTCGCCCGACAAATATTGAAAAATTGGCCAAAAACATTAATTCCTTCACCCTAAACTCAGCAGTTTTCTGCAGGGAAGGGGGGGGGGTCAGCAAAAACCGTCCTCTTATGACGACTCGGTTCTACGCATGTGTTGCAATATTTTGGACGTAGAATGGGGTATGATCCCACACAGTCGGGCGATTCTATTTATAAACGATGCTGCTAGGAACTGACGAATCGAAATAATTCACGTTCTGCTACCAATCAATCAGAAACCAGAATTGCTTCATAAATATTAAACCTTTTCTGTAGCAATTTTGCATGTTTTTTTCCGTCTCGACACGGTAAGAATATTTTGCTCTGTGGAACTGTCTACTGCAAACCAGTCACCTCTCAGGACTTGTGTGTAACAACGAGCCATCGGAAACTGTTCTGAAACTAAACATGGCTTACACTTCTAGAGCATGCATCATACGACATTGGAACATGATTTTCTTTAAATATTTGTAAAAGCGACACAATTTTGTGGATGTCGTCTTAGCTCAGTTGCTTAGAGCGCGGCCTCATTATCTAAAGGTTTTGGGTTCGAATCGTGGTGTGAGATGTCTTTTTTTTTTTTTTCGATTTTTTAAATTTTAATATTGAAGCAGGGTTATTTAAGCCATTTTCAATGTGTTTTTTTTTTGGTTTTTATTTTTCAGATTTTTTAAAGAAGTTTTTCTGTTTTGCGTTTTCCTTTTTTGTTTTTCCCATTTTTACATTTAACGTCGTTCGTTTGCCTTAGTTTTTTTTTTACTTCACTTATTCTTATGTTTTGATTAACACCCCCCACCCCGCCCGAGCACACACACCTACAGACACCCGGGCAACGCCGCGTACCCCCGCTAGTACTTTAATAAATCAGAGTCCATTTTCGGTAGGCTGTTTTTGAACCCAGTCAACGACAGGTACTTTTGCTAGTATATATATATATATTTATGGTTCTCCCCAGAATGTGCTGTTGCCATCATGCACAGAAATCACTTTTTCCATAGCTACCAATGTAATAGATGCACTGAGACTAAAGCTGCTTTCAGAAACGCCAGCAACCACTGTAAAAGAGTAATAAAAAATGCAAGAGAGCTATATGTCCAGTCTGTTAAATCCAAGGTAGCTGATCAGCGGCTTGGTTCCCACCAGTTTGGCAAATAACAAATAGGATCCTGAACAGAAGTGTGCGTTCTATCCCAACCATTATCAACAGACCAGAGGTCATCTCGTCAGCTTCAGAGAAGGCCAAACTATTTGCCAAGAACTTTACAGCTAACTCTACCCTATGCGACGAAGGCCATCAATTCCCCATATTTCCTCCTATAACACAGAACATGCTAGGTAGCATACAAATACCTGTGCATGAGGTCGCCAAGCTAATCAAGAACCTCGGTTCCAGTAACGCAACTGGCCCTGACAGCATCCCAATTATAGTGTTAAAAAAGCTTCAACCAGAACTTGCTCCCATACTTACGAAACTGTTTAAACGTTGCCTTAAGGAGAAGTGCTTCCCAACACCCTGGAAAACCTCGTCAGTATGCCCTGTATTTAAGAACTCAGGTGATAAGTCATCTCCCTCTCAGTACAGACCAATAAGTCTCCTGTGAGTCATGAGTAAGTTGTTGGAATCCATATTAAATAGAGAAATTGTCAACCACCTCAGCAGAAATAACCTTCTTAGTGACACGCAATATGGTTTCTGCTCTGCAAGATCTACCGCAGATGTGCTAACGGTTATATCTCATAGGATTAGTGAATCTCTTGACAAAGGTTTCCTTTCTAGGGCAATTGTTCTTGACATATCAAAGGCCTTTTACAAGGTATGGCATAAAGGCCTACTTCACAAGATTTCCAGCTATGGTATAACTGGAAATATTCTCTCTATCATTAAATCATTTCTCTCTGATAGGCTCATAAGAGTAGTGGTTGATGGGCAAAAATCAGAAGCATGTAGTATTAATGCTGGAGTCCCTCAAGGGTCCATCCTGGGCCCAACTCTCTTCCTGATCTACATCAATGATCTCCCAAAACACATACTTAAATCATTCGTTGACATCTATGCTGATGACACGACCATCTATGTCAACACATCAAAGGCTGTAAATGACAAAGCTCTATCTGATTCTCTCTCCTCTGATCTCGAACGAGTGGTTCAGTGGGGGAAGACATGGCTGGTTACCTTTAATCCATCCAAAACCAAACTCCTATCTTTACATCATCAACGCTCTGATCCTCATATGGCATCAATTGAAATGGATCGCTCTCGTCTAGGAGAAGCCCCATGTTTTGACAAGCTTCTGGGCTTGACATTTACTCCTGATCTGAAATGGAACACGTACATCAAGTCTGTTGCCAAGGTCGCTTTGAAAATGGTGGGATCCTTCTACCGCTCCACAAGATATCTCACTAATTATGCAATTCTCTATCTATATAAAAGCCAAGTACATCCAAGGATGGAGTACTGCTGCCATATCTGGGCAGGAGCTGCTAAAAACAGCCTATCCTGCCTTGACAGAGTACAAAATAGACTTCGTGGCTTAGTGGGGGATGCCCTTTTCTCTACCCTGCAACCTCTCTCCCACAGAAGAGACGTTGCGAGCCTGTCCTTGTTTTATCGGTATTTCCATGGCAGGTGCTCGTCTGAACTCCAATCTCTGGTCCCCCCTCGCCAATCTTTTATGAAAAACACCCGTCTAGCTGAATCCACTGTCAAAAACTTTCCCCACTCTTTATCTATGCCTAAATCAAAATGTAGATTCCATGAACAAAGCTTCTTTCTTAGAACTGCACGCCTGTGAAACTCTGTTCCGTCTGCCTGCTTCCCACCTGACTACAACCTGGATGTCTTCAAGTCCAACGTAAACAAATTCCTGATGAACCGCCCCCTTAAGTAGACACTTTATTAAATCTCCACACTAACGTACTGTGCTTGCAATAACCCTTATCCCTGAGTGGTTTCCGGGCCTTGATAAGTGGTGACCACCTTGTAAATATATATATATATATACATATATATATATATATATATATATATATATATACAAGCGAGATAAAAGTCACAGATTGAAATATCCTGATAGATATTACATTGAGGTAATACTTTCAGGGTGATCCTAGCCAAAAAGGTAAAGCTCAATATTTAAAAATAGAGCAATATATAAGTTTAGTGGTTAAAGTTAAATTCTGAAAATCAAAATATAAACACATATATTTGAGTTAAGAATTTATTTTTTGACACAAGGAATATATAGAGGGGAGTTATGTAATATATTTTTTATATTGATTTTTTATATCAACTTTGTTTCCATTCGTAGCCAAGAGTGACCAACAAAATGATGTTTCCTTACAAAGAGAAAATGTTACATATATAATAATATAAATATACAAGAAATAAATGTTACCATAGTCAATAAAAATATACAAGAAATAAATGTTACCATAGTCAATAAAAGTTACTTTTATGGTAAAAAAAGTTCATTGGTTTGTATTTTTAAGTAGTTTGTAAAAAAATTGTTTTTTTTTAATTAATTAAAAAAAAATCAAAATGGCAGCTAGTTTGAAATGGAGAGCCTTGTTTTCAATTTGAAGGAGAGGCACCTGAGCATTCTGTGTTAACAATTTAAAAGAGTTCCATCAACGTAAGGAATATTTATAAACATATTTTAATGTTTTCCGTTATTTTGTGCTTGAGGAATATTCGATTATGGCATGTGTAGTTTATATAAAAATTCATTTAAGTAGTTATCGCCTCAAATTTCGTTTTAATTTCGGTTCGCTGAAATTATTTCAAGTAAAGAGCATTAAAAACTATTTCAAAACAAAAAAAAACATGAACTGTACTTTTATTGACTATGGTAACATTTATTTCTTGTATATTTATTTTTTTTCAGGTAGTTGTTTGTTGGCTTTTCTGCTAAAGACTCTTACTAAATAATATCGACAAAATATCGAAAAACAAAGAAACAAAAAACAGTTTTGAAAAATAATGAAGCTTTACTTACTTTAGTAAAATAACCTGAAACAGCAAAATGGGATATTAAAAAAGTAAACACGTAATTACTTTAGTTTTTTAAAGCAAAGAATCAATATAAATATGTATAAGAAGAAAATGGTGCCCTTTTCCAGCAGAACAGCTTCGTTTCAGTTTTATTGCGCTGTCGGATTCAGGGTTATACTATTGTAATGTTAAGAACACACAGAAAGGGTTGTAATCAAGTGAATTCCTTCTAGTACACTGACAAAAAAGGCTTAAACAGATATATAAATAAAAATAAAAAGGTTATGTAAATGTTTTTAAAAAGACATGTAATCATGTGAGCAGGGGTTTTTCCTTCTTTTGACACAATAACAAGTAACGTTTTTATTTTTTATTATTTATCTATTTATCTATTTTCGAAAGAGTGCCACGTGCAAGTGGAGACGGAAAAAAACAGAGTTATGCAAAATTTGTGTCGAGAATTGTTTAAAGTTCCAACTTTTTTTTTTGGCTTTCACTTTAATAAGAATGTGAATTTATGAGGTGAATTTATTCGACACAATATGATTCAACTCAAAAAAATAAATAAAAGCTAACATGAATTAAGATTAAAGTTAAGGTGTTATTGTAGACCATCACCCCTTTTAAAAAACATTGTTAAACTTTGTGACATATTTACATTCTATGGAGGTAAGGCGCGAACGAACACCCAATAATTTTATTATATCATATTTCTTCAAACTGAAACATAATTATCAAAGTATACTTACGCAAATAGACATGAAAAGTCTTTGTTAAAGTTTGTGCCATATTTCCATGGAATACAGGCGCGAACGCAGACCCCACAATTTTATTAGACCATCCCTATTTAAGTTAAAACATACTTAGCAAAGTATTCTTATGTACATCTATATCAAAAACCTTTGTAAATGTTTTTTTTTTTCATTTTTTATTTCCATACTTTGTGGACCAGGCGCAAACACAGACCCCACAATTTTTATGAACCACCGTTCTGTCAGATCAAACATACCCATTCCTGATCCTCGATACATCTTCTATCAACACACACACACACCTCCAAACACCCGGGCAACGCTGCCCCCCCCCCCCGTTATAAAAGGCAAATGCGGCACGCGCATTTTTGTATGTCTCAAAAATGCATTTTTCACTAATGGTCCCGGGGGGGGGGGGATTACTATCACTTAGAAGTGTTTATATAGCCCCTAGATCATAATATGTATGATTTGTGAACGTTGCGTCTAGATTTATTTACGTCGATTTTTATAAAATTATTGCTATTTCAGCCCATCTTGTGTTCGTTCAGCTTTTTTGTATAAAACTGAAATTAATTCAAAGCTAAGGCACTGTTCCAGGCAATTGCACCGGGAAACGTCCAGAAGCAATCAGCTTTGATCAATGTGGGACCAAATTCCTTAAATCAGACAATTGCTATTCAATTTGGACAATCCCCTTTTTATGGGGAGCTGGTCACAACCAGCCAAAGTTGGGTAAACAAACCCAAAAGCTGCCCCCCCCCGCAGTATAAGTTAACTCCACTACTTCTATTTGACCTCATTAATGAGGTCAAAAAGAAGGAGCGGAGTTAACTTTTATTGCGGGCACGTGTCAATTCTCAATTCTGTTTTTAATACTTTTAAATAAATTCACACGTGTTTCAGTTACTCTTTATTGCTGGCCGAGCGGGTAACGTGTCAGGTTTTTTGCAGACTTTATCTTCCACCTTCGCCTCAAGGTTTCGGGTTCGATCCTAACTACTTACCTAAACTGTTTTTTTTTTTTTAAGCCCCCCTCCCAACACAAACACCCGGGCAATGATTTTTTTAAAGAAGTTTTAACATTGTTTTTTTTTTATATATTTAATATTTAAACAGGGTTGTTACTTTGCTTATTCTTTTGTTTTGATTTCCCCCCCCCCGCCCAACATGCACACCTCTAAACACCCAGGCAACGCCGGGTACCCCCGCTAGTTTATAATATAAAAGCGAAAATCTGTGAGTGTGTTTGTATATTTTTTCTGTATGTCCGCCAAAGGCTTTTTTCCCGGTGCTTCTCAGCTCGCTCGCTCATTCTTATAAATTTTTATATGCTACACAGATCATAATATCTCACACTTACGAAACGTAGTCGTAAATATATTTTATTTCGGCCACTTTTATTTTACAATTACAATAAAATTCACACTGTGAATCCGTTTGCTGCTATTGCTGCTATGGCGTAAGATTTGACCTAGTAAAACCACTTTCAATTTTTTAAATGCTTATTTTCAGCTAATCAAAAGTCCCTTGTTTCCTGGCCTCATCGTATGTCATCCAACTATTAACCTCAAGGCTTCGAGCCTACCTCCCTCCCAAAACTTTTTTGGCTGTCTTTTCTTTTTTGTTCGTTTTTTTTTCAAATTTGAGCCTTCTTTTTTGACCCAACACACAAATTTGAGCCTTCTCTTTTGATCCAACACACACACGGGTACCCCCTCCTCCCATCAGGTTCGAGCCTACCTCCCTCCCAAAACTTTTTTCGCTGTTTTATTTTTTGTTTTTCTTCATTTTTTTAATATTTGTTTTCGAGCCTACCATCCTACCAAAACTTTGTTTTTATCTACTCCCCTCCCCCAACACAAACACTTACAAACCACCAGGCAACGCTGGGTGCCCCCGCTAGTTTTTCTATAAAACTCATTATTACACCCAAAGACTGAAATAAAACCCGAAAAAATTTTATTTTTATTATTTATTCAACATTTTTTATTAGACTAAATGTACGACAATCGAGGCCGCCATATTGCTTTTAAAATTTAGCCTTTCTAGGCTTTGACATATTTGCTTTTTTAAAACCAAATTTTGCCGTTTTTACGCTCTTGGAACTGTTTTGGCCGCCATTTTTGTAGTGAAAGAACGTAAAAAGGGCCAAATTTGGCGCTAAAACGGTCAATATGTCAAATCTTAGAAAGGCCAATTTTTTGTCTGTCAAATAATTTACGCTACTAAACTACATATTTTTTTATGGAGAACTGGTTTGGGGGAACAAACAAATACGCAGAAAGCATAAAGCTTAACTGGCTCTGAGTGATTTTATTTCCTTATGGCGTGATATTTGACCTAGAAAATCAGACGGTTTTTAAGCGTTTAATTTCAACCATTTTCACTTCTCTACCCACTTAACGTCGCGATAAGATGTCATGCTTTCTTTTCCCCCTTGACCCCAAGGCTTCGGATTCAAGCCTACCCGCTTACTAAATTATTTTTTTTCTTTTACACCTCCAAGCACCCGGGCAACGCTGGGCACCCCCACTAATCTATCTATAAATATAAAAGAGAAAATGTATGTATGTATGTATGTACACTTTTCCTCGATGTCCACAAAAGGCTTCTTTCAGAGAAGCGCTCGCTCGGTTCACAGCTTCTTAAAACTTTATATATCATCTATAAATTGTAATATCTCACAGTTAACTACGGAGCTCGCCTGTCTATTTAATTTTATTGACTTTCAAACGTTAATTATTCGACACTTCCCGATCGGTACGCGTTACATTTGGTTTTCGGTAAAAAAAAAAGCGAAACTCGACTCTAATTACTGGCCTAATTACAGTGGTCTCTAGAGAGCTAAGTAACGTTTGGGCAATGTCGTCTTCGTCATATCAGACGGTAGCTTTCATTTCGAGATGAGACACTCCCCCTAATAAACAGGGAGCTGGTTTTCCCCGAACTTAGTTAAAAACAAACAAACCGATTTATTGACCTCATTAAAAACTGTCCCGCAGAAAATGCAAACTGCTGAATAGCTATCGCCGTCACGTCAATCAAAAACGCGCACCTGTTTTTTTTTCACACTTTACTATTTTCCAACTGCGAGTCAAGGCTTCGTTTTTTTTTTTCACGGGAACCTGTTTTTTTTTCACATTTTACTATGCGCGTCAAGGCGTCGGGTTTTTTTCACACACACCTACAAACACCCGGGCAACGCCGGGTACCCCTCGCTAGTATATATATAAAAGGCAAAATGGGCGTGAGCGTTTGTGTATGTCCGTGAAAGACTTTTCAAATTGGGGTTCTGCTTTTGGTTAAATTCCTATACTACCGAGATCATAATATCTGAGATTCATAAATGGACACCATTTTTTTCCTTTTTTTTGATCAAGTTAAAAAAAATTCCCACCGTGCCGTTGTCTCGAGTGTTTGTTTGTCTTTTTTGTATAATGAAGCAAACAACAGAAAGTGGGAAGCTTATCTGGCCCCTGGCCAGGTTTAAAACCAACGTTCATTTCTGTGCATGTGTGGCGACTCCTATGATTCTTAGTTAATTATCAACTCATTAAATTCACTATCCTCTTTGGCGTAATGGTTAGTCAGGAAGACTAATTACCCACCTCTCTCTCTATCTTTTTATCTTATTTTAACCACATGCAAGCCATTCTTAACATCGTTTCATCCTCGTGCCAATATCCTCCACCCGGTCATCACTGGGTACTCCCCACTAATGACTATATAAAGACCAAATCTATATAACTAGCTAACCGGTTTCATACCTTCCGCAACAGAGCTAAATCAAAGTTAGGACATTACGATTAAAATATTATGAAAACAGAAATATAGCGGGAAACAAAAAGAAAATAAAACCCTTCAAGGAATAAAATATCATCCTTGTGCCAATATCCTCCACCCGGGCAACGCTGAGTACTCCCGGCTTGTATAAGATAATAGTCAAATGAAAACAAATGTCTGAAGATTTTAGTTTGGTTATTCATGGATGGACAGGATCGGGATAAAAAGGGAGGACTAATAATCACAGAGTACTTATCTCTTAGAAAATGTACAATCCAAATGAGATGACAGATCCACGGAAATAAAATATTCAAGAGTAGTCATTGTCCAATTCCAAGCTTCTCGGAATTTTAATAGTTCTTTGATCTTCATGGTAACACCTACGTTCTTCAATTTGCGGTGAGCAGGGTTCTTTGGGGTGTCTTCCCTTTTCTGCTGTATCAATAAACATATATAGGCATTGTAACGTCTAACTAAACCCCCACCTCTGCCCTCCCTAGCCCTCTCCCCTTTCTACATAACTCTTCTATAAAAAGAAGACGACTTCTCATTGTCGATGGCCACTCAATAAAGCTGCGATTACACTTAGTTCTGTGTTGACTTCATTCTGATACTAACCCAGGAGCGTGTATGGAATTCGTACCATCCTAGGAGAATGGCAGATCATTAAATAATGTGTAAGTAGTATTCGTTTCGGTTTTAGCTTCTGTTATGTTTTTTTTGTTGTTGTTGTTGTTGTTGCTCAGTTGCTCCCACATGGATATATTAATAGCCTGCCCTCACCTCATGGTCCCTGCTGATCTCTACAGTCTGTTATTATTATTATTATTATTATTATTATTGTTGTTGTTATTATTATTATCATTATCATTATTATCATTATCATTATTATCATTATTATTATTATTAACAGATATGTTGACTCTTTATCCTGTGCAGCTATCTCCAAATTGAGTTAATTAGGACGCGTGGCCAATTTAACAATTTCTCCACCACAAATTCTGGTGATGTCTGCATGTTACAACCAGTGGCATAGCATCAGTTTTTGCTGCCTGGGATGGTTGGAAAATTCCCCCCCTCCCAAACGCTGGTATATAATTACCTGTTTTGCCCCCTCCCCCGCTGGCATATGATTACCTGTTTTCCCGCCTCCCCCTTCACCCACTGCTGGCATATGACAACCTGTTAAAACCTTCAAAATTCCAAAAAGCTCCCAAAATATTTATTTTCATTGAACTAATGTTTACACAATTCCCTCTTTTTTAAATTTTGATTTAATTTAACAATTTCTTTTCAATAAGTTGAATAATAATAATAAGTATGCAAACATTAATCTGAAAGGGAATTATGTAAACGTTAATATGAAACAAAAGAAATCATATTTTTTTTTCAAAACAAAAACGTATAATTCAAAATATAAAAAATGTTAAATTAAATTAATTGGCTACACAAACAAATATAATAATAAATTTAAATGAGAACATTTGAAACCTTGAAAATGTTATGAAATGATAAAATCATTTTTATTTACTTTTTTCTTGTTGTTAAAGTCCAAATTTTCGCAAAAAACATGGCTGTATGAAAGAAAGGATAGTCCAATGTAGTTTTTTTTTCTTTTTCTTCATAATGTTATTATTAAGAGGTTGAGCCTCTGGAAGAGAAAAAAGTCTTGTATCGGCGCTTTTTGAAATCCTTGTGTGTAATCGCTTGTTTTAAGCGTAAAATTTAAAAAATGGAAAGTCACACATTTTAGAAAACATTTTTTTATAACTTTAAATAAGAATATTTGAAATTTGCATTTATAAAATTAAATGAGAACATTTGAAAACATGAAAAGGATTTTTATTTACTTTTTTATTGTTGTTATTTCCGAATTTTCACAAAAAACATGGCTGTATCAAGGAGAAGATAGTCCGATGTAGTTTTCTTTTCTTTTTCTTCATAATGTTATTATTAAGAGGTCGAGCCTCTCGAATAGAAAAAAACGTCTTGTATTCGTGCCTTTTGAAATCTATGTGTATAATCGTTCGGTTTAAGCACGAAATTTAAGAAATTTGCTGTTGTTAATAATGTTTCAATCTTTTATAACAATAGTTGTTTTTTTTTTAAATGAATGTATTTATGAATTGAAAATAAGGCTATAAGTTTATTTTTTGGGAGAGAACTATTGCAAGGCATCAAGTTGGTTGAAAATTTACAAATATACTTTTCATGCTTTTTATCAGCAAAGTTATCAATAACTTTATCAAAATTTACTCTGTCGACAAGTTCCCTCTCTATAGAGAGGATTGTTAAGTCTGTAAGCCTTGTCTAGCTCATTTTTGATCGAAAGTATTTTTTTATGAGTGTCAGTTTCGAGAAAGAGCACACACAGCTGGCAACAGTGGGTAAGGAGAATGCACAGCAAGATCACAATATTAGGGACAGAATCCCCAAAGTGGTATCTCTGTATAAAGAGAGGTCCATCGATTTTGTCTTTTCCTGAGGCTTTCACAAAATACTGTAATCTCTTCCTTTTGGCAAAGAGTCCTCTTTTTCTATATCTTTGTTGACTTCACGGAGCTGACAATCATAATTATGATCACGCAGATTTGACGGTGTAAGAAAAGTGTATTTACTTTCAAGATTGTGAACTTGTTGAAATCTGCAAGATATTTCTTCAATCAACATGTTTATGACAGACAGCATTTCCCGTCTCAACTCAGTATCTGCATCAGTCAATCGTTCATCACTCATTTGTTTCTTTTTGCGGATGCGACGCTCCACGCTTATCCCCATTTCAAAGCAGAGTTTTTTGGACTCATCTATTGCAGTGTACACCAATTTTTTCTCTATTCTGAAGAAGGCAATCTCTCAATACCATCAACCTGACAGAACTTTGTTGCAGATCCAGCCCCTTTTCTTGAAGATACTTCTGGGCATCATTGATTTCTGGGAAAATAGTTTTCCAAAAGCTCAGAAATAAAAGAAACGGAAACGACAATATTGAGTTGAGAATTAAAGATGCATCTGATCTTGTGGTTGCATTTTCTCCTCCTTCTGTGATCTGTTCCAGGGCAATGATGACTTCCGATAATTTTTTACCACATCATTTACAGCATCTGCTCGACTACTCCATCTAGTTTCCACAGTCTGCTTGATACTTAGACCAGTCAACTGAATCAAGACGTCCCAGCGATGTGTAGATGCAGAAAAGAACGAGAATAACCGGTCTAGAATGCTAAAAAATGTAACAGAGTGAACTGTTACAGGAGCGGCATGTACACAAGCCAGATTTAATGAATGGTTAGTGCATGGCACAAATAGAGTTTTTGGGTTGATTTCGGAGATTCGTTTCTGCACACCTGATCGGTGGCGTGCCATAATAGCAGCATTGTCAAATGCCTGGCCAATACAGTCACCAATCTGAATCTCATCGGTCTCCAGTTCTCTCAAAATCAGTTTAGAAATGTCCTCTGCACTTATACCTTTTGTCTCAATGGAGTGGAGAAATAACTCCTCCACTGTCACTTTATTTTCGTCAATTTTTACATAGCACATCACCTCACTCGTCTGGTCCTTGTGAGATACATCAGGAGTTCTATAAAAATTATTCAAAAATATTTGTTTCCTTGATCTGATCGATGATTTTCTTTCTCACCTTCTTTACCAAAAATGCTCACAAATTCATTTTGAATTTCTGGTGACAGATAAGAAGTAGCGATTTTCTTTCCCAGGTTAACTTTCACCAAATGTTCACGGAACACAGGGTCATACTTGGCCAATGAATTTACCAATTCTAAAAAATTCCCTTTGTTTTCTTGATCTCTTTCATCATTATGGATGTCTTCCCGGTGACCCCATAGTGCCAGATTCTGCTTGATGAGAAACCTGATGATGTCCAGTAATCTAGCTAGAATATTCTGCGACTTCTCAGTTTCCTCCCCAATAAGATGTTGCTCTACTTTGTCAACTATGTTTCCTTCAGCAAGTCGGATCTCTAGATCCTTCCAGTTGAGAAACGCTTGAGTAATATTAATTGAACGTAAAATGATTTTTCATTTCAGAGACATTGTAGCATGAACCTTCTTTGGTAGAGAGAATGTATAGAATAGTTAAGAATACATTCACATCCCGGCCCTGTCGGTGGAGCATTAGAATACACTGAATGCCCCCATGCAGAGGGTAAAAGTCCCTCAATGGGGGTCCTGGATATGACCTTAAAGTATATCTACCAAGTTGATCTTAAATATTGTATAATCAATCCATTATATTATCATTTTCAGTCCCCCACCCCTAATTTCTGGCTCCCATCTTATCTCGCAATTACTTATAATCGTCACCAACTAACTTCGGAAGAACCCCCCCCCCCCATCCGATTTTGTTTTATATCATAAGTTGCTTAAAACGTGATTAGTTAAAGTTCAGAATAAAATCACGCTTTCTCTTAACGGTTAATTTAAAAAAAAAAATCTTCTGAACGCTATTAAAAGTTAAATTCTTCACTAGTTTGGAGACGGAATGCGTTGTTGTGATAAGTGATTTTCTCTATTAATTCGCACTTTTTATTTTAAGATTCAAATATTAATAACTACATTTTATTTCAGTATTTAATTTATGTATTTCTGTTGTATTAAATGCTAGCTTTAATTTTTTTTTTTTTTTTTTTTTTCTCGTCCATAAATGTTTATCTACCAAGTTGATCTTAAATATTGTATAATCAATCCATTATATTATCATTTTCAGTCCCCCACCCCTAATTTCTGGCTCCCATCTTATCTCGCAATTACTTATAATCGTCACCAACTAACTTCGGAAGAAACCCCCCCCCCATCCGATTTTGTTTTATATCATAAGTTGCTTAAAACGTGATTAGTTAAAGTTCAGAATAAAATCACGCTTTCTCTTAACGGTTAATTTAAAAAAAAAAATCTTCTGAACGCTATTAAAAGTTAAATTCTTCACTAGTTTGGAGACGGAATGCGTTGTTGTGATAAGTGATTTTCTCTATTAATTCGCACTTTTTATTTTAAGATTCAAATATTAATAACTACATTTTATTTCAGTATTTAATTTATGTATTTCTGTTGTATTAAATGCTAGCTTTAATTTTTTTTTTTTTTTTTTTTTTTTTTTTTTTTTTCTCGTCCATAAATGTTTATCTACCAAGTTGATCTTAAATATTGTATAATCAATCCATTATATTATCATTTTCAGTCCCCCACCCCTAATTTCTGGCTCCCATCTTATCTCGCAATTACTTATAATCGTCACCAACTAACTTCGGAAGAAACCCCCCCCCCCATCCGATTTTGTTTTATATCATAAGTTGCTTAAAACGTGATTAGTTAAAGTTCAGAATAAAATCACGCTTTCTCTTAACGGTTAATTTAAAAAAAAAAATCTTCTGAACGCTATTAAAAGTTAAATTCTTCACTAGTTTGGAGACGGAATGCGTTGTTGTGTTAAGTGATTTTCTCTATTAATTCGCACTTTTTATTTTAAGATTCAAATATTAATAACTACATTTTATTTCAGTATTTAATTTATGTATTTCTGTTGTATTAAATGCTAGCTTTAATTTTTTTTTTTTTTTTTTTTTTTTTTTTTTTTTCTCGTCCATAAATGTTTATCTACCAAGTTGATCTTAAATATTGTATAATCAATCCATTATATTATCATTTTCAGTCCCCCACCCCTAATTTCTGGCTCCCATCTTATCTCGCAATTACTTATAATCGTCACCAACTAACTTCGGAAGAAACCCCCCCCCCCATCCGATTTTGTTTTATATCATAAGTTGCTTAAAACGTGATTAGTTAAAGTTCAGAATAAAATCACGCTTTCTCTTAACGGTTAATTTAAAAAAAAAAATCTTCTGAACGCTATTAAAAGTTAAATTCTTCACTAGTTTGGAGACGGAATGCGTTGTTGTGATAAGTGATTTTCTCTATTAATTCGCACTTTTTATTTTAAGATTCAAATATTAATAACTACATTTTATTTCAGTATTTAATTTATGTATTTCTGTTGTATTAAATGCTAGCTTTAATTTTTTTTTTTTTTTTTTTTTTTTTTTTTTTTTCTCGTCCATAAATGTTTATCTACCAAGTTGATCTTAAATATTGTATAATCAATCCATTATATTATCATTTTCAGTCCCCCACCCCTAATTTCTGGCTCCCATCTTATCTCGCAATTACTTATAATCGTCACCAACTAACTTCGGAAGAAACCCCCCCCCCCCATCCGATTTTGTTTTATATCATAAGTTGCTTAAAACGTGATTAGTTAAAGTTCAGAATAAAATCACGCTTTCTCTTAACGGTTAATTTAAAAAAAAAAATCTTCTGAACGCTATTAAAAGTTAAATTCTTCACTAGTTTGGAGACGGAATGCGTTGTTGTGATAAGTGATTTTCTCTATTAATTCGCACTTTTTATTTTAAGATTCAAATATTAATAACTACATTTTATTTCAGTATTTAATTTATGTATTTCTGTTGTATTAAATGCTAGCTTTAATTTTTTTTTTTTTTTTTTTTCTCGTCCATAAATGTTTATCTACCAAGTTGATCTTAAATATTGTATAATCAATCCATTATATTATCATTTTCAGTCCCCCACCCCTAATTTCTGGCTCCCATCTTATCTCGCAATTACTTATAATCGTCACCAACTAACTTCGGAAGAAACCCCCCCCCATCCGATTTTGTTTTATATCATAAGTTGCTTAAAACGTGATTAGTTAAAGTTCAGAATAAAATCACGCTTTCTCTTAACGGTTAATTTAAAAAAAAAAATCTTCTGAACGCTATTAAAAGTTAAATTCTTCACTAGTTTGGAGACGGAATGCGTTGTTGTGATAAGTGATTTTCTCTATTAATTCGCACTTTTTATTTTAAGATTCAAATATTAATAACTACATTTTATTTCAGTATTTAATTTATGTATTTCTGTTGTATTAAATGCTAGCTTTAATTTTTTTTTTTTTTTTTTTTTTTTTTTTTTTTTTTTTTTCTCGTCCATAAATGTTTATCTACCAAGTTGATCTTAAATATTGTATAATCAATCCATTATATTATCATTTTCAGTCCCCCACCCCTAATTTCTGGCTCCCATCTTATCTCGCAATTACTTATAATCGTCACCAACTAACTTCGGAAGAACCCCCCCCCCCATCCGATTTTGTTTTATATCATAAGTTGCTTAAAACGTGATTAGTTAAAGTTCAGAATAAAATCACGCTTTCTCTTAACGGTTAATTTAAAAAAAAAAATCTTCTGAACGCTATTAAAAGTTAAATTCTTCACTAGTTTGGAGACGGAATGCGTTGTTGTGATAAGTGATTTTCTCTATTAATTCGCACTTTTTATTTTAAGATTCAAATATTAATAACTACATTTTATTTCAGTATTTAATTTATGTATTTCTGTTGTATTAAATGCTAGCTTTAATTTTTTTTTTTTTTTTTTTTTTTTTTTTTTTCTCGTCCATAAATGTTTATTTATCTACCGAGTTGATTGCAAAAATAGATTACCTAATTGTACTCATTTTTAGTTCGTGGGAGGGGAATCTATCACCATACTTTCCTTTAAACAGGTCCGTTGGACTTTTATTAAGTACAATACTTAATAGTTATTTTTTTATTTTATTTTTTTTATTTTTATTTTTTATTTTTTTTTTTTAATGGAGAGTAGAAAACGCATTGTGGATGCGTTATCGGCAGCTCCTGTTACTCTCGCTTCTTCTTATTTGTCCCTCAGTCCTCATTTTTAAATGAGTGATTTTTCTGACAAAGGGAGAAGAAAAAGCTGTTTTCTAGGTTGGCAGTATTTTTGCGCGAACAGTTGGCAGAGTTGGTGGAAATTTTCTGTTTCTATGTCTATCCTTGTAGCCATGTCACTAGTAAGGGTGCTGGAGGTAAACGTTTTGTCTGGGCTGACGTTATCCGCCTGATAGTCAGGGACCCGAACCTTGGATTAACCACTAAGGAGGCTGTCCTATCAGCAGGTGCAAAGTACTGGGGCTGCTGTATTGCCATTTGGTGAATGGAATCTGGACCATGCAGTAGCTTCTGGTGGGGCCTCTCGATGCCATACTAGTGGGTAATTGTTACGGCTTTACCTTATCATGTGGTACAAAAAAAAAAAAAAAAAAAAAAAAAAAAAATTCTTCGTTTCTTTTTCTCTCTTAGTTTCCCCTCTCTGTCCTGCTCTAAGTAAATCTGTCGACCTAGTCCACAAATTCCAAAATTTCATCATGACAAGTTTCAAGAAAAAATACACGATTAAACCCGGTTCTCCAACTTCCAACGTAGACCCCTACTACCATGTCTCCTTCTCCAACATCAGGGGTCTACGTTCTAACCTTCCAGAGGTTGAAACCCAATTACAGGAGACTAAACCAGACCTTTTATTTTTAAGTGAAACTGGCATTGGACAGGCTATTTCCCTTGATGAGTTTGCAATTACAGGATACTCTAACTTAACTTCTAAATCTGACCCCCAAGATCGCCATGGGCATGGAATATGTGCCTATATTAAAGATAGCTTTCCATGTGGGAGGGACATCTCCAGGGAAGATCCTAACTTACCTTATATGTGCTTCCGGGTTGCTTTAGCTCACACTACTGCATTTATATTTACTCTCTATCGCCCCCACAACAGCGGAGTTACTATCTTTCAAAGCATATCTGAGAAAATAGACCAAGTCCTTTCTACTTATCCTTCAGCTAACATTCACGTATGTGGAGACTTCAATGTTCACAACGTCGAATGGTTGACCCACTCAAACAAGACCGATGATGAGGGGAGGTTCTGTCATGATTTCTCCATTGCCTATGACCTCACTCAGATTGTTCAGGAACCTACCCGTGTGCCCGATAATGACGGCCAGTAT
The DNA here is from genome assembly GCF_053919585.1 of Euprymna scolopes. NCBI lineage: Eukaryota > Metazoa > Mollusca > Cephalopoda > Sepiida > Sepiolidae > Euprymna > Euprymna scolopes. The sequence continues at coordinate 33,913,944 of NC_136519.1, forward strand.
GCGAGCCTACTAGACCTTTTTCTCACAACTTGCCCTGAACTATGTTCAGTTTCTGTTCTGTCGCCTCTTGGATCTTCCGACCACTCTGTTGTATCAATTAAGATAAAAATGAAATGTAATAAGTCCCCAGACGTACCTCTTCATCGTACAGTATATCGATACACTAAGGCTGACTGGGATAGCTTCCGTACATTTATATCTGATCTACCTCTGCATTCCATGTTTAAAAAGGATGTGTCCTCTATAGTATTAGACCTAACTGAATGGTTAATTGTAGGTATTGACCATTTCATACCCTCTAAAAAGTTTCAGCAAAAACCTAACAGCCAGCCATGGTTCTCTCCAGAATGTGCTGCTGCCATTGCGCACAGAAATCACTTTTTCCACTGCTTCAAACGTAATAGATGTATGGAAACTAAAGCCGTTTTCAGGACTGCCAGCAACCATTGTAAGAAAGTAATAAGGAACGCAAGAAAGTTGTATGCTCAATCTGTTAAGTCCAAAGTAGCTGAGCAGCGGCTTGGTTCCCACCAGTTTTGGCAAATAGCAAACAGAATCCTGAACAGAAGCGTGTGCTCCATCCCAACTATTATCAATGGATCTGAGGTAATCTCGTCAGCATCAGACAAAGCCAAACTCTTTGTCAAGAACTTTGCAGCTAATTCTACCCTTTGCGACCAAGACCGCCAACCCCCAATATTTCCTCTTGTATCAGAAAACACGCTATGTGATATACGTATATCTGTACGTGATGTTGCCAAACTAATCAAAAACCTTGATTCCAGTAAAGCAACTGGCCCTGATGGTATTCCAATCATAGTACTCAAAAAACTTCAACCTGAACTAGCGCCCATACTTACAAAACTGTTTAAACGTTGTCTTAAGGAGAATAGTTTCCCATCTCCCTGGAAAATCTCATCAGTATGCCCTGTATTTAAGAATTCAGGTGATCGCTCATCCCCCTCTCAGTACAGGCCAATAAGTCTCCTGTGCGTCATGAGTAAGTTGCTAGAATCTGTATTAAATACAGAAGTAATCAAACATCTCAACAAAAATAACCTTCTTAGTGACACTCAATATGGTTTCCGTTCTGCTAGATCTACAGCAGATGTCCTTACAGTTATATCGCATAGGATTAGCAAATCTCTCGACGGTGGCAATCTTTCTAGGGCAATTGCTCTTGACATATCTAAAGCCTTTGATAGGGTATGGCATAAAGGTTTACTTCATAAGATCGCTAGCTATGGTATAGCTGGAAAAGTCTTCTCAATTATTAAATCATTTCTTTCTGATAGATTCATAAGAGTAGTAGTTGAGGGGCAAAAATCAGAAGCTCACAATATTAATGCCGGTGTCCCTCAGGGATCCATCCTGGGCCCAACTCTTTTCCTGATCTACATTAATGATCTTCCAAATCATATCCTTACATCATTTGTAGACATTTATGCTGACGACACTACCATTTATGGTACCACATCTAAGACAGTAAACGAGCAAGTTCTCTCCAATTCTCTCTCCTCTGATCTTGAGCACGTAGTACAATGGGGAAAGGAGTGGCTGGTTACTTTTAATGCATCTAAAACCAAGCTTCTCTCTTTACATCATCAACATTCTAATCCACATTTGTCATCAATTGAAATGAATGGCTCTCGTCTTCAGGAGGCCTCAAGTTTTGACAAGCTTCTGGGCTTGACCATTACTCCTGATCTTAAATGGAACACGTATATCAAATCTGTTGCCAAGGCCGCTGGAAAAATGGTGGGTTCTTTCTATCGATCAAGTAGATATCTCACTGCTGATGCTATTCTCTATCTATATAAGAGCCAGGTACGTCCAAGGATGGAATACTGTTGCCACATCTGGGCAGGAGCTGCTAGAAAGAACTTGTCCTGCCTTGATAGAGTTCAAAATAGACTTCGTAGCCTCGTAGGAGATGTCCTTTTCTCCTCCTTGCAACCTCTATCTCACAGAAGAGATGTTGCGAGTTTGTCTCTGATGTATCGTTATTTTCATGGAAAGTGTTCAACTGAGCTTCAATCTATGGTCCCCCCTCGCCAAACTTTCACAAGAAACACTCGTCTAGCTGTAAACACTATCAATAATTTCCCCCACTCTTTATCTGTGCCTAAACCTAAACGTAGATTCCATGAACAAAGCTTCTTTCTTAGAACTGCACGCCTGTGGAATTGTCTTCCGTTTTCCTGCTTTCCGGCTGACTACAATATGGTTTTGTTCAAGTCTAAAGTAAATAAGTTCTTGATGAGCCGTTCCATATAAGTTATTAAATTTACCAAATTTTCATTACTAATGATTACTATATTGACCAACTTCTACTGTACACTCTTTAACCCTTATCCTTGAGTGGCCTCTGGGCCTTGATAATGTGGTGATGCCTTTGTAAAAAAAAAAAAAAAAAAAAAAAAAATATCCAGTGGTGAGGCCCCAGCTTGTGGGCTTTGGGGAGTGTGGAGCCACCCTTTAATTACCATTGCTCCCAGGTCCACTCTGACCCGGAGTGGTAGTACCTGTTAGGGTCCCAACTATGGGTTAAATAGAAACCGACGTGAAAACAACAAATATACTCTATTAAAAAAATTTTTCTTCAAAATCTTTGGATTTGGCATTAAATAACCCGAAAAGGGTTGATATGCCGTAAAACAAAAACAACCAACCAACAACCTTCACGTCCGTTCTTAAGTTAAGAATTGTTTTCTATATAGTAACTATGTTATTTAGAAACTCATGTTCAAAATGGAGACGGGAGTTTGTTAACTATACTGTTTCTATCCCATTTTATTTTGCATAGCAATCGTTAATTATTTTCAATTGTTTATGAAATATTCAAATAGCATTTTTCCAACTAATGACAAATGCAAATCGACTTTGTTTTAAAAGAATAATGCATCTTTAGCTGTTTCATTATTTTCAATCAATTAAAAAGAAAACATTCGAGAACAATATTTAGAACCCCCTCCCCCGTATATTTAGTATATGTTCCTCTCACAAACACACTAAGTGCATTTTTTTGTTTGTAAAAATATATGCAGACATGAGAAGATTCGAAATAAAAGACAAAAACAAATCACGAATTAAATATTTAGAAATTTAAGAAGAATTGGAATCAGCAATCATATCAGATCAGGAATTTAAAACAGAATCGGTAATTGAATCGGAATCAGGGAAAAATTTGGAATCGTTCAATCACTACTACACACACACACTATATATAATATATATATATATATATATATATATATATATATATATATATATATATGTTTGAAACCAAAAACAACGCATTATTACAAAATAAAATTTATTTTGTTTGGAAATTATGTTGAAATTCATAAATATATTTCGAGGCAAAGCCTCATCATCAGTATGTATTTCTTTTTTTGCCATGTTCTGGCTGGGGCAGATAATCAGAAAGTAGAAGTCCGTTTGTTGTTTTTATGGCAGTTTTTTTTAAATCTCGGAACAGTGCGTTACTTCACGCGGGATTCACTACTTTCTGATTATCTGCCCCAGCAACAACATGGCAAAAAAAAAAAAAAATAGAAATACAACATATACGTATTTATTTTATTAAAACTCAACCAGCGCTTCTAAGGAACAAGAAATCTTTCCATCTATATAAAGTTCCGATTTTTTAAAAACATTTTGGTATAAAATTTAAGCTATTTTGTTAACTTTTATTTATTTTTATTTATTTTTTTCTATTTCCCATTTTTACCCCTTAAAATGCCGCCTCCCTGACATGGACCGCTCGTAAAATAGAAACACATTTTCCTCATTCCGATATGCACGAGCCTTTTCTAGTCTCACACAAAAACACGCGTTCACATTTAAAGCTATATTACTTGTCATATACATACGCGCACACAAACATACGCGCCCACGTTCGTGTACATACACTCACATTCACGTGTATATACACACACGCTAACGTACACACATGTACTCACATACACGCATGCATGAACAACGTCACTTCCCCTTTCAAAGGAAATCCACACATCCACAAAAGACCACCGGAAACAAGTATAAAAGCAAGAGCAATAAGCAGCATCTTCCTTTTCCAACTCGCTTTCCGAGGTGAGTGGCCAGCGCACCAGCCACCGCCATTTCGGCAGGCACGCACACACGCGTACCTCACACCACTTGCTACTATGTGGGACAAAAAGCCCACAGACAGTACGTACACTTTATACGCTTTCTCTCTCCATGAACTGGATTGACATTCTCACTCTTTTTCTCTCTATATATACAACTTGTCCCTGAGAATACCTTCGCATAGCTGACTGCTAACATGGCGTACAGCTTAACCCACTATCTTTGTCTTTGTCTACACGCTGGACTATCATTCTCATTTCCACTACATCACTCACTTTTCTTCCAACACGCGAACAAATGATAGTGACCCGAACGTGAGATGAACACACATTTATATACTATATACTTCTATACTATCAATCCCGCAACAAACGATGGTTACACCCGCGCTGACATGAACACGTGTTATATCTAAAACCTTCATTCTTTCAACAGTAAATAAACGACGTTTATCTTATCCAGAAATTGAGCTTAGTTTCCTTCTTTCCATCTGTTTCATTATTTTTTCTTTTGTAACGGGATTAGGATATATATTCTAGTCCTCTACAGATACCTCCAAAAGTTCCGATTTTTTACAACCTTTTCAGTAAAAAAATTCCGATTTTTTTGTTAGCTTTTAACCTCCCAAATGCCGCCCCTGACGTGTGTCCCTAATATAATAAGGTCACATTTTTCTAATTCCGATATCTCTAAAAGTCCCAAAGTTTTACAAACTTTTCGGCATAAAATTTCAGAATTTTTGTTAGCTTTCATTTATTTTTATTTTTTTTATACCCCCTCAAAATGCCACCCCCTTGAATGTACCGCCCGGGGCGAACTGCCTCCAGCGCCCTGCCCCTCCCTTGCTACACCACTGGTTACAACGTTTGAACACAGAACGATTTTTAAAAAATATTTTCTATTCCCATGTGATGTCATTTGCATGCCAACTTTACTTAAAATTACTTGCTCTCCCTCTCTCTTTATTTTTAGGAAGGAAGAACAAATGTGGGAAGACTAAGGGGATAAAGAAATATGTGATGTGACGAGGGTGGATGCAGAGGTTGTTTGTCTATGCTATTTCCTTCATGGGAAGTGCTCAGCTGAGCTTCAATCTATGGTCCACTCTCACCAAACTTACACAAAAAACACTCGTCTAGCCAAAACCACTATCAATAATTTCCTACACTCTTTATCTGTGCCTTAACCTAAATGTAGATGCCATGAACAGGGCTTCTTTCTTAGAACTGCACGCATGTGGAACTTTCTTCTGATTGCCTACTTTCCAGCTGACTATAATCTGATTGTCTTCAAGTCCAACGTAAACAAGTTCTTACTGAACCGTCCCCCTAAGTAATCCAATTTACAAAGTCCCCACTACTTAGGTTTTTTTTTTTTTTGTTTTTTTTATACATGTCACCACTTATCAAGGCCGAGAGGCCACACGAAGATAAGGGTTAATGGGTATACATTAGTCATTTTGATTTTAACGCAGTATAATGAGTGGGAATTTTGTAACTTTGATTACTTAGGAGGATGGTTCAATAAGAACTTGTTCACGTTGGACTTGAAGACAATCAGATTGTAGTCAGCTGGAAAGCAGGCAAATGGAATAGAGTTCCACGCACTATGGACTAATGTATACCCATATCGACTAATGTATACCCATTAACCCTTATCCTCGAGTGGCTTCCGGACCTTGATAAATGGGTGTTATGAATTTGTTGCTTTTCATTTCACCAATCGAATGAAATCTAATCAAGGAATGGAGGGGAATCTTTGTCATTCCGCATTTTAACTGACTCTCATAACAGTATCACCACTTAATCGTGCTTGCGCATAACAATATGTACAAATGGGACCTGGATCAAGAAATCCAAACTCCTTTGATGTTCCTATGTTCAAAATGAAAAATCGTCTTTTGCACATGGCTCCACGCATCACTTCCGCTTGGGAACAAAAAATAAGATAACCACAAAATAATTATCGACCAATGGCAGAGCTCCGTGCCTAAAATAAACACCTAAAATATCACAATCACTGGGAGCCAGTTTGCGACTATAAAACGAGGGTTTTTAGGGAACCAGGAGAGAGGAAGAAAAAGAAGACGAAGACACCGGGCTGCTAGCGCTGATGAAAGAAGAGACTCGCTTTCCAGTTACAAGCCAGGACACACACCACTGACAGCAGGATGACCGGCCTACCCTAACCCTCTCCATCTCCAAAAGATAAGTTACATTTTACGAACATTCATTCCTTGTCAATTCATACATATCTACAAACATTTTACGAACATTCATCTCCTTTGTTAAATCATATTCCATCCTACGAACACTTTGCCTCTCCTAATACAAATTGTTGGTAGTAAATAAAGTCGGTTTTCTCAACCTTCAATATTCGTCTGTCTTTAATTATATGGAGTCAGAATCTACACACTTCCAACGTTGTTCATTTCATGTATTCTTTGTTGTGGCCTCTATGGCATCCTTAACCACCTCTAATCCTCCTTCTCATAAAAACCAGAGGCCATAGAACCAATACATTTTAGGTGTTGCGGACTAGGATATAAATATCCTAATTCGCTACAAAAGAAAATAATGAAACGAATGGAAAGAAGGAAACAAAACTCAATTGCTGGATAAAATAAACGTGTCGTTTATTTTCTGTCGAAAATAAAAGGTTTAAGGTAGAACAAGTGTTCATTCAGTCGTCGACGGCTACACGCGTGGAAAAGAAAGGAATTAAGTAGAGGATGAGAAATGGCAGTCCTGCATGTAGAAAGGGAAAGAGAGAGAGAGAGAGAGTGTGTGTTGGCCTCAGCCAAACCGTGCATTTATGATAGCAGTTGTTCACGTGGAAAAGTCTTCAAGCCAAGAGCTGTAGACGCGAACTTGCCTGGTTGACGAACCCAGGCAAAAGGGGAAGGAAAAAAGAAGTTGTTGACTTTTATATCAGGGTGAGTGTTCTGACTGCACATGTTTAGAATTCCTTTCAGGGGAAGTGACGTTTCCCATGTGTGCGTACATGTGCGCATATGTGTGCGTACATGTGTGTACGTTAGCGTGTGTGTGTGTGTATACACATGAATGTGAGTGTATATACGTGAACGTGAATATATGTACGTGTCTGTGCGTATGTGTGTGCGTACATGTGGGTAAAACACACATGGACTCTCCCGTCGATTTCGACGTATGAGCTTCCGCCAAAACAATATGAGGATGTGTATATGCGTGCGTGTGTGCGTATGTGCGTGCGTACATGTGGGTGCATATATGTGAGGAAAAACATGTTCGAACATAGGCAAAAAACATTATCACGTACTTAAGTATCATTTTGAAATTAGCATAAATTTCAAAAAATTCCAAAAATATATTTAGTAGAAAAATAATTAGGCTACAAGTAAAAATAGAATTTATCGAATTATCGAGTTTTATCGCATGTTTTAATGTGGAAGAGTTGTGTGACCAATTCAGTATGTCAAATTCACTTATGTTCCAGGCTCTCCTGGTCTCTGCTATATTTTTTTAAAAAATACATCACTGGACTGGACCAGTGGACCATTTTTCATAATCTTTGGAATTTATGCTAATTTCGACATGACACATAAGTACGTAATAGTTTTTTGTTTTTGTTTTGTTTGAACTCAATTATATTGCACAACACCCAAATAAAATATTTTATTGACTCTAGTAACATTGAACTTATTGATATTGAGGTTTTCTTAAACGAAACATTTCTTGTTTTTGTTTTATCAGAAGTTTATTTTGAACAATGGGCGATAACTCTAATGGCGATTTCAACAAACTAAGCAGAGTTATCGCCCTTTTGAATTTCCAAAATTGCTCAAGTAATTAACAAATAATTAAGTGAAACCTTAAAAAGGAACCTCGTTTGTTGAATAAATAAATAAATAACCCTAACACAAGACACAGAAAAGAAGCATTTATAATGCGTACACAGCTTTATTTTCTCATATAACCACAATAGGCTCTCAATGGATATTACCAAAACAATTTATTATGATACCGAGAGTATCGTCAGGACCGGCGCTGCCTGCAAAGAAGGTAGGTTCTCTCTACCGTGCTAGAAAGATACTAACGCCCGAAAGTATCCTATACCTCTATAAGGCTACTATTCGTCCATGTATGGAGTATTTTGTCATATTTGGGCTGGTGCATCTACCACTAGTCTCTCGCTCCTAGACAAGGTTCAAAAGAGAGTTGCCAATCTGATAGGTCCTCCTGAACTGTCTAAACTTCAGCCCCTATCCCATCGACGAAATGTTGCATCACTCTGCCTTTTCTACAAGTACTTTAACGGTGAATGCTCTGACGAACTGCAAGCACTTGTATCCCTTCGACGTAAATACCCCCGACAAACCCGATAAGCAGCTAAATCCCACCCTTTCACAGTAGAGATCCCTAGATGTAAGAGAGCCTTCTACTCCAGCAGTTTCTTCCCCAGGACAGCTAGACTTTGGAATTCCCTGCCGGGTCCCTACTTCCTCAACTGTACTGACATGCAGAAGTTCAAGTGCAATGTAAACCGATATCTTGCTGCCCAACTCCCTACACAGTACCCCTGATGCCCATGTCCCTGATAGTAGCCCCCTACAACAAAGTGGCAATATTCCTTGTTTGGGGTGAAAATGTAATAAAAGAAAAAAAAGAAAAAAAAAATGGAAACAACTCCAAGAGCAAGAGACCTAGGCTTTCTCCTTTTCGATTCGGCTCCCGACCTGAGCGGTCGATGGGCCTACCGCTCCCTTCGGGGCGCGCTTCATGTCCCCTGCTACTGTGTGTGGGGCAAGAGCCAACAGATAGTACGTACACCTTACACGCTTTCTCTCTCCATGGCCTGGATTGACTTTCTCATTCTCTCTCTCTACAACAATAGACTTTCCCTCTCACCAGCTAACAGCGAGAGACACACGCCAAACTAAACACGTGCTGTACCATTTCTTTTATTTGTTTCTTCATGAAATAAATTCTAGTTCGTTTATTTCAATTTAACGCATTGTTCGTTTCTTCCTCAATTCAATTCATTTTTCCTATTTTATACGACTGTGGGATATATATAATATACCACCAGTCCGCTACAAACTGGTGACCCTGATGTGATATACAAGCTTCTGAAATGACAAACGCAACAACTTCATAAAATGTAACACGAAAAAGGTTTATTAAGGAGAATGTGCTCCGGTGATATGTTCCTGGTCAAAAGCTGGACTCCGGCAACCTGGTGCTATCACGGTAGTTATTCCAGTGGAATCGTCAATACTGGTTGAAATAACACCGAGGTGGAGAGAGCGAAGAAAAAGTGTCTGTTCCGTTTGGTGTCTCTCTCTGTAAGGAAGAGTTCTTTTCGTCCAAACCGGATGCTGGCCGCTTTCCTAGGGGATAGAAAGGATCAATGTGCTGCATCCTTGATTGGTCAGTATGTGGCCAAATAGCACAAAGCATTGATTCTTTAAAAGAAAAAGTTCCATTTGTTACTGCTACATAACCCCCTGATTAGGCTGAAAGCCAACAGAGAAAAAGGTAGCATAACAAAGAGCGAAAAATAAAAATGTCATTTTATTGTATTTATTTTTATGAGAAAGAAAAAAATGTTCTTACTTTTCTGTGAAAAGTTGGAGAATATTTGCAACTTTTTGTAATAAAATTTTTTTTTTTGAGGGGGGGGGGAAAGAAGGGAAACAAGGAAAAAAATATTTTCTTAACAGAAATACAAACTTTTAACACAGTCTCTTCGGCCAATGTACCCGTCGACCACTACGTGTAGTGGTGACATGATTGTCTTCATTTGGAGCATTTACTTCAGGTGTATGCATATTTTGATGCTGTGTGAAAGTAGGGGGAATGTGTGGCTCGTGTGTTTTGTGTTAAGAAAGGCTTTTTTTACTCTATCAATAAAGACGGTTTCTCTTTAGCCACTGATATCTAAGATAAAAAGTTTATCAGTACGTGAAAGCACGCGAAAAGGGCCAGTATAGGGTGAAGTTAGGGGGGGCTTTCACGGCGTCCTTTCTAAGAAAAACATGAGTGCAAGACGAAATGTCCTTCAGGACCGAAGATCTAATGGTCTGTTCCCTAGTGTGCATCGGTGGGAGCTTACTAAAATAAGCTCGCAGTCTGTTGACATACAGAGCTGAATCGTTTGTTGCTAAATTTATCAGGCTCAGCATTTGGCCTGGCAACGATAGAGGTACTCCATAGATAAGTTCGGCTGAAAAGTATCCCAGGTCCTCTTTGATAGCAGCACGACAGCCAAGAAGGACAACCGGTACATATTCTCTCCATCGCTGTTAGTCAGGGTAAGCACGTAATGCTGCTTTCAATTGGCGATGGAAGCATTCAATCATCCCGTTAGAAGCAGGGTGATAGCTTGTAGTGTGAATACGTTGGATCCCTAGAATCCTAGAGAGTTCCTGGAAGAGGTGGGATTCAAACTGTACGCCACGATCAGTGGTGATGGTGGTGGGAACTCCATAACGTGATATCCAGCCTGACATAAGGGCTCACGCTACGGACTCAGCCGAAATGTCTGTGAGGGGAATGGCTTCAGGCCACCGTGTGAAACGGTCTATACAGGTCAGAAGATAAGTAAATCCCTGACTGACCGGCCAAGGTCCAACCACCAGGTCGATATGCACGTGGCTAAGCCAAGCATCTGGGGTGGTGAATGTTCCAAGGGGTGCACGGATATGCATGTGCACCTTTGACTTTTGGCAGGATACACAGGAACGTGTCCAAGCAGTGATATTACGCCTCATATTTAGCCAGAAAAATCTAGCTGTAATCAGCTTCACTGTGGCTCTGCATCCAGGGTGTGCCGGATTGTGTAGGGTGCCAAAAACAACTCTACAATGAGTCAATGGAATAAATGGTCGAGGTTAATCCGTTGAAGTGTCACAAATGATCTGCGTGTTTGAGGTAGGCATGGGCAGGTATGCGAATTTGCAAGTTGCAAATTCAGGTAACGACGGATCCAACGTGTCCAGACTTGGCTGGTCTAAGGCCATCTGCTCCAAGTCGATATTCGATGGTGAGGACAGAGAATTAATGGGAAGGCAGGACAAAGCGTCTGCCACAGCATTCTGCTCACCTGAGATATGTTGGATATCGCTGGTAAATTGTGAAACAAAATCAAAAGTGGTGCGTTTCGCGGGGAGAATATTTGTCTGGCTTAGAACGCAGTGCGTATGTAAGCAGACGGTGATCAGTGTAGATCACAAATTGACGGCCCTTGAGTTGGAAATGTTTCACTGCAAGGTACATTGCCAGGAGTTCACGGCCAAATGTGCTGTAACGTTGTTCTGCCGGTTTCGAAAAGTATGCGAGAGGTTGTAACTGTTGTTGGTGCTGCTGTTGCACCTACAGCTGTGCCTGATGCGTCAACGACCAGTGAAAACTGGGCATCGGGTACAGGATGTGCAAGTAGAGATGTTGTCGCCAGTTTTGTTTTCACTTCATTAAAAGCTTTAATATAACCTTTTTTCGACATTTTCATTTTTTAATGTCTTAATTAAACTGTACAAGTACCCGATAATTTATCGGGGAAGTAATAAATAAATAAATAAATAAATAAATAATAAAGAAAAAAGGAGGAACATTTCGGGTTATCGCTTGTACGATAAAGTTGTGAATGTTTATTAATTTAGAACTATTTGTAAAACTTAAGTTTATATATTAATACATACCCACATTTTATTTTATATGCTTGTGAAAATATCTGAACACATATCATATGGATTTTTATGGTGATGCGAAAGTTAATAAAAAAGAAGAAAAAAACAAAACTATACAGCTAAATACTTAAAAATTTTTATAATCGAAAATATGATCAGAATTGGGAATTTGAAACAGAGTCGGTAATTGATAAGTTACTTTTCTACCTAACTGGATAATTTTTTTATGTTTTTATTTAATGTAACATGCTTTTTTAGCTCGAAAAACAGTGTTTACCGATGTATTGGAAAGTTAAAAATGGTGCCCGACTCTCTCTTTAACACAGTAAGTTTGAGAGAAGGAGTTAAAAATAAACAAAACTAGACAAAATACTGTTAAAAACCCACCGAATATATGTCAGCTTATGTCACGGTAACATATAATGAGCGAGTTTCTAACAGTATTTTGTGGAGTTTTTTATTTTTAACTCCTTTTCCCAAACTTACCATGTCAAAGAGAAAGTCGGACGCCATTTCTAACTTTCCAATACATCAGTAAACACTGTATGTTTTTCGAGCTGAATAAACATGGTACATTAAATAAAAACATTTTAAAAAATATATCCAGTTTGGTAGAAAAGTAACTTATCTTGCCCTTGATAGCATTTATTTGTTATATATTTGTTTTTTTGACAACTTTTTCGAATCTATGTGTACAGTAATTGTATCGGAATTAGGAAAAATACTGGGATCGTTTCATCACTAATCTGCATATTCTTACGAAAGATTGTTTATAGTTTTTCGTGACTGAATACTGTTTTTAGAGAATCAGTTCCTATTTCAATCAAGTAAATTCTTTCGAGTTGAGAAAAAACGCACACTCAAGTCTGATTTTTTTCTCTTTCTTTTTCTCCTGACGAAATGTTTGCTTATCAACCTAAGCAGCAGCAGCCCCTTTTTTTTCTTTTCCCCATTTTTTTTTTATTGCTTTTTCACCTCAAACAAGGCACAGTATCATTTGGATGCAAGGGGTTCCCATTTGGGACATATTTTACAGGGGTACTATGAAGGGAGTTGAGCAGCGAGGTGTCTGTTCACATTACACTTGAATTTTTACATGTCAGTACAGTCAGGGAAGCAGAGACCCGGGAAGGTATTTCAAAGTCTAGCAGTTTGAGGGAAGAAAATATTAGAGTAAAAAGGCTTTCTGGCATCTAAGAATCTCTACAGTGTAGGGGTGGGATTTTGCTGCTTTTTGAGTTTGTCAGAATTATCTACATCGAGGGGGTACAGGGGCTTGGAGTTTGTCAGAGCACTTTCCAGTAAAATACTTGGCACAGGAATTCAACATTTCATCAATGGGACAGGATTGGAGTTTGGTTGACAGCGGGATCTGTTAGGTTGGTTATTCTTTTTGAACCCGGTTTAAGAGTAAAAATCTAGCAGCAGATGGAGCATCCTAAATATGGCAATAATACTCCATACACAGTGGCCTTGTAGAGGTACAGGATACTCTCAGGCGTAAGTAACCTCCTAACACAGTAGAGAGAACCCATCTTCTTTGCAGCAGCCTTGGCAATGCATCTGTTCCACTTCATGCTCCTTATGTTCCTTTTGAACGTTAAGCCGAGGCGTTTGAACGAAGTAGTGTAGCAGTGGTTGAGACGATATCTTGTAATTATTAAAGTAAGAGAAGCTTAGTCTTGGCAGCATTGAACGTTGCCCTACATTTACGGGTTTCTCTAAGGTGTCAAGGTGTTTTTAGCCAATTTTTAAATATTTGTCATCGAAAGAGTCGAGCTTCAAAACGATACTGATCTCATTAAAATCTGTCATCTCTGCCAAACGTTTTAGGCAGACATACAAACCTACATACATAGATACATTTAAACAGACAGGTGAGATTTATTTATTTTTACATCAGCAGATTCCTTTAAGTATTTACAGCTTGTTTACCTTGGCAACATACGAGCTCCAGTGGCCTCAAATATGAACATATTTGATGCATTTGGGTTTCTTACTAATTCTCTTCAAATAAATGATAGATCTCACTTTGTTAAATTCCTGAATTCGGCCAGAGACTTTTTTCCCTTGGTTGAATTCCCATTCAACATATTTCCTTAATTGTTCGATGATCCCTATTTAAATTCTTTAGAAATTTAAAGCAAAGACTTTCCGTTGAGTAAATAGTTCTTTTCCTTCATTGTTAGTTTTTTTTTTTTTTTTTTTTTTTACAAGATATAATATTTAATTCTAGTTCTTGCAAATAATCTCTTGACACTACCAATTGCTATACTTACTGAAAAAATAATGAATATTAATCTGAAATTGAAAATTGGAACTCAATTGCTTTCACGCTTACTTGCTATACATAGTAGTACAAATTATTTCATTCAGTAATATCTTATTCCAACCTTGGCATTGAAGTCCCCCATTAGGATGGTGTGACTGGCTTTGCTGGTAAAAAGAAGTTTATCAACATCTTCATAGACCATCTCCACCTCTTCATCAATATGGCCTGTTGTTAGACGGTAAACCTGGTTAATGAAGTATTCCTTGTTGATCCTGATGATAAGCTGTGCCACTGTCCGAAAGACCATTGAAGTTTCTCACATTTCCTGTAATATTCAGTTTGACCACAAACCCGACTCCATTGTAGGAGGTGTTCCTATCCTCATAGTACAAGTGGTGTCCTATGTTGTTAAGGATGAGACATCCTTGCGCCTGGCTTCACACGCTCCCATAGCATCAAATTTGATCTTCTGTAATTCGGTGACTCTAACATCAGTAGACAGTGACCTTGTGTTGTACGTTCCAATCTCCAATTTACATATCTATGAATTTTACATAAAATATTTAACCCTTTTTTTGCATTTAATCCCTAAATGCAGTTTATATTTTGCAAGATCATATGCCTAAAATATAAATTTTTTTCTCTTTCATATTTCAATGTTAGAATGGGATTAATTAAAGTCATACATGTCCAAATAATTATACATAAATTATAAATTACTGATATATTTAAAGTTAAGAAAGAACAAAGCTAAAAGAGAATCTAGAAATTATACTTTAGATTTTGTTAAGAAAGAAAAATGATGTACAAGTCATTCTGGAAAGATACCATTTTTGGTCCCGACAAAAAGGAAGGTAGACCTCTAAATTCATCCTTGTCCGTTTGTCTGTCAACACTTTTCTCAATAACTGCACCTTGGAATTTTTGAAATTTTGCATAAACATTAAACATGATATAAGTAAAAAAAAAAGTAAGAGAACGGATTTTCCAGGAAAACTCTGGTTGCCCCTCTAGGGGTGCCTTTTGGGTTAAAATGGCTAAAATTGACACTTTTGTGCTTATTAAAAAAAATTGATGCCTTGGATTTTTATAAAACTTTCTGAAAATTTGTAACTAACTGATTTCTATATAATTTTGTTTGTCTATACTTTGTGATAACTTTTGGGTGTGCACCAGGGGCTCTTTTAGGGCTAATAAAAACAGTCCATTTTTGGGACTATTTTACCATATTTGTCTAAAATTTTCTGTTTATGTCTATTTAGCAATTTTGCATGGTGCTGAACTCAAATTTAAACATGTTAAGGCCTTGGAGACATTTGGGGCTAAATCGGGGAGGGGGGAGATGGACTTAGTCATTTCTTTTTTGCATGGTGCAGAACTCAAATTTACTTTTCGTTCATTATCACCAGGATTTGACGTCCCCTGGAGACTTGAGGCTAAATGGGGTGGGGGCAAATGCTGAACTTCGTCATTTTTTTATGACTTGTTCATTATGCACTCACGAGGGATCCTTGCATGCTTCACTTTTTTTTTTTTTATTTAAATAATTCATAACAATTAAAATCTTAACGCTTAAAAAAATGAAAGCAATAAAGAATTGAAGAAAAGTGATTTCCAGATTTTATATCATTTCATTTTTTTTTTTTTTTCAAGTGACTTTGTGGTAATGAGTATCGCTGAACCAGCAGGTCAAATCTCAATCCAAGTGGGTCACTGTTTACAACCAGGCCACATCTATAAATACAAAAGACAAAACAAACAAAACGAAAGAGAAGGATTATTTTTCAATGATACAATAATAGCAAAGTTGAAGAACAATGTTTAAGATTAAAAAAATAAAAAAAAAAGGAAAAAAAAATACTTGAATTTTGCCTATAAATTTTAGTTTGCTTTCTTATCAGCAGTTTAAAAATCACTTTCACATTTTACAGTGTCACAAATTAAGTTGCTCGTGCATTATAATTAGACATTTTTTAAAAAAATGCATTTTAAATAAAAACAATATTACGTACTAACATGTCATGTCAAAATTAGTAAAAAAAAAAACAAAAAACAAAAACTAGTTGTGTAGATCTACTAAAACTTTTCTCCCCACCTCCCCTAAAAAAAATTGCTATTTATCATATATTGTCAATCCATCATTTTCTTATTCAAAATAGTGGAAATGAACTGAAAACAAGGGAGATTAGTTGGGTGTGGTACAAAATGGCTGCAAGAGAAACCAGTAAAACTGTATTATTCAATAAATTTTTTTTTCTTGTAATTATTTTTTTTTACTTTATCATTTTTCATAAATTTTGGAATTTTTACTTATTTCTATATGCCATGTAAGTACGTGATAGCGTTTCTTTTTTTTTTTAACTTAAAATGCACTTTTTAATATCTAGTTATAATGTGCAAGCACTCAAATTAATAACTGTGACAATCATGTATCATATGAAATTATGTTTCAGATGGTTTGGCCATGTAGTGTGCATGCCACTTCTTGCATCAATTTCATAATTCGTCTGGATCTCACAGTGAGCATGGCAGACTGAGGAAAAACTGAATAGAGCGGGTTAGAAATGATCTGACTGCATCGATGCAATAGGACCAAAGAAAGAGCTTAAATACCTACTTCGACATTTTTTTTTTATTTCAAGTAAATCCAATTTTACAACTAAATGAGTCGTGTTTTTATTAATTTTATGATTATTTAGTCATAGTGTTTTGATTAAATCCGCTATAATAAAAAAAGGGGGGAGCAACTCAAATTGATGTGTTGAGGTGAAAAATTAGCATAATGTTCAATGCAGTTTAGTAGTAAAATTGCTAAAAATCGTAAATTTTGATTTTCTTAGTTTTAGATAAAACTACTTGATTGATGTACATGATTTTTGGAATATGACATCTTCGTTCCATAACATGTACGTACATCATACAGACTTTACTGTATTTTCTTTACTTTTAATTGCCGCCATAAGTGCCAATCTGAATAAGCACCACAGTAATAACAGCAATCATTAGTCTAATGTCGCTTTGCACGGAGGTTTGCGAAAATAACCTGGTATGAGACTACTTCCCTCTTACAAGTAAATGCTGACTAAATTTTTAAAATAACATGGTATTAGCAGCCAAAATAAGTTCCCCTCGGTATGGCTTCCCCATACGAGGAATGGTGCCCAAGTTAATGTTGTCCATAGTAACACCACTAAGCTGGATAATCCACAAGACTTGATGAATTCCTGTCCTGGAATCCAATAAGACACAGCGACCGAAACAAAGATAAACTATAAAATATTTAACAGGTCAACTGCCGAGAGGAAAATTCATGTTCTCAACTCCTTTACTAAATCTGTTCTTCAGATGCTACACTTCAATTTCTTATTCTCTCTGTGGAGGAGAAATCCTTCACCACTGAGACAATTTTTAATTTTTGTTCCTTTTCTCCACGTTAAAAAAAAAACGACTCTGGTGTCTAACTCTGCCCTAGAGGAGGCAATTTAAATAGGAACTCAACATTCGAGAGGTAAAGGGGAATTTAATGGATCACTTAAATATCTATGGATCTCATATAGAGATCAAGTGTTAGCCCCAGGAAGAAGCTCCTTGATTTCTGAGAAATTTGATTGGAAAAAACAAAAAACAAAAAAAAACAAAGGGATCAACTGAGAAGGTATGAATGAGCCGTTGCCATGTGTTGCCCACCTCGGAGTCCAGAACACTTGCAGCACTAAATACCAACATCTTTCACCAATGAGGACTAAATTAAAATGTCTGTCCGTGATTAATTTTATGATGTGTTAAATGTGAAAATAACTTTAATGGCATTAAACTGTCGATGATAAAGTAATTTCTGGTTAGAATTAAAGATTAAAGACAAAGTTTAATCGTTCATTTGTTAACAAAAAAAAATATTTTCGACTGTGATATTGTATCGTTGAACAAAGATTATCATTATGAAATACAGGAAAGATGTGAAGAGGAAAATAATAATAATAATAATAATAATAATAATAATAAATACCATCATTTTTAGTCCATAAGTTGCACATATAAGAAAAAAAAAAAAAAAACAACTATAAATTTGTGTTAGAATTGTTAGAATTTTAGATTCCTTTGTTTTTTTTTCTGACCATAAGGCCAGAAAAAAAAACAAAAAAAAAAACAAGGGAGTCTAAAATTCTAACAATTGTTCATCTCATATTTTTTATCATATAAGAAGTTTTTGTTCAGTAAGCAATGCCTATGTCTTCTGGTGAGAAGTTGGGGTTGTGCAGAGGTTTACAGAATTTTCAAAATTCAGCTTAACTTGTGTGCATCAGGTACCTAAAATCCGTTTTTCAACGAATGTTTCCTGTCATTCTCAGCGTCTTATGTGTGGGTTCGTGTAAGAGGATACGATAGATATCACTCACATTTGAACAATGAGATGGCGCCCAATTTTAAACTAGTTTTGTCAAAGAAAAAGAAAAAAAAATATGCCTCATTTGGTATGAAAATTACAGCATTTCGTTAGATGCATGACGAACAAATTAAAAAAAAAAAAAAAAAGAAACATGAAATATAAAAATTATATTTCAAAATGTACAGCGTACAGAAACAACCAAGATTTAATTATTTATATGCTATACATTAATATTTTTTTTTTTAATTATTTGTATGAATACTATTACTAAATAAGCGATTATTTCGTCAGCAGGGCTGGAAATAAACAAAGAATACCACAAAATGACTTGTATCCTATACGAGTCTCATTTTTCATTTTGTCATATTCTCTTCTTATGTCTAGCTCAGTGGTCAAAATAATTGCTTGTTTGGTAAAATTATCTACACAAAAAAACAAAACAAAAAGAAAACATAGCTGAACGCATAACATACTATATACTATTAAAAATAAAATTCTAATAAAAAAAAAAAAAAAAAAAACACCACACAGCGTTGTTACACACACATACATATGTTTTTAGTAGAGGAGAAATGAATGGAATACTTAATTACATAAGAGCATGTTTACATATATTTATTTTTTTAAGAATATTTATAGACTAGTTTGATTATTCGTCAATACTTTCAGTGGATGATCGAATTAATACGTAATGTTCTTGTAAATTATACCCCCGGGATACGGTGGCTCTAGGATACTTTTTTTTTTTTTTTTTTCCCCCCCCAGTATACAACGTTTCTCTGGCCCCTGGTTACTGTTTTTGTCCCGCCTTATGGTGTTATTCGTAATGTTATTTGATTATATACATGTTTATTATATATACTGTACTGTATTTTGTTACTAATTTTTAATATGTACAGTGTAGAGTTTTGCTTAGCCCCGCCATACGGCAATTTCACCTTACGATCCCAACTCTGGAACGGAATAATGTCATATCCCAGGGTTTTACTGTGTGTGTGTGTGTATATATATATATATATATATATATACTCGGGTTTTTTTTTATATTCAAAAGTAATGGACTAATGAATTCAACGAGGTTGTTAGATAGTGCTCAATAAAAAGAGCTGATAATACTTGTTTATTGTTATATAAACATGCTCACATCCCGCTGCTACAAATAGCCACTTGTTTCAATCAAACAACATATATCATCAGGCAGCGACTTGACTATTCAAAAGTTCAATGAATAATCTAATTATTAATTATAATCAGATTATTCATTGAACTTTTGAATAGTCAAGTCGCTGCCTGATGATATCTGTTGTTTGATTGAAACAAGTGGCTATTTGTAGCAGCGGGATGTGAGCATGTTTATATAACAATAAACAAGTATATATATATATATCTTTTTTTTTTTATTATTATTATTATTTCATATATCTATTTTCAGTATTTACTTTAATATTGCTCGATACCTAAGTAGAGCTAGTTAGTAAGTTTAAGCTACACAGAACTTTTCACGTGTCATCCCCGTGAGAATGAAATAATATATATTCAAACACTACCGTGTTTGAATATATGGTTAAATGTTAGTTTTACTCATCTAGAACTGCTTTAAAGCTTCACCGCTCACTCATTTTGCGACCAAATTTCAAACAATTTTTGCAGTTAATAGGTCACCTTCTCAGCTATATTTTGAAATAAAAACTTTCAATTTTCGTTCAGTAAAACAAAAGTTATAATAAAATTACTGTGTCCAAAAATTCTCAGAATCTTTAAGAAACAGAGACGTTTTTATTTTGATTGGCTACTGGTTACCATAGCAATAACATCTGTTACACTACCTCAAATCAGCTGGAAATGGCAGAGATGATGACGTAACAAAATATAAAAAAACAAAACTGTTGCTAATAATTCACCGTTGTTCTGTGCTGTCGCTTATAATTCACAGATAACAAGTGAAACAGAAAGAAAATATTATTTTAAAGTAAAGGCGGGAAAAATCATGGATTACATAGAAAAATGCAAGCAGGAAAAGCAATATGGTTAAGACTATAAAACATGGAAAAGTAAGGGACAAGATATTCTAGTAAGAAATATAATAAATTTATAATTTAAAATATTGCAGTATTAATTAAGAATTGATTATTTAATGTTAAATTGAATTTTGAAAAAAATTCTTAATGCTGTAATATTTTAAGTTTTTTTTTTTTTTTTTTTTTTTTTTTTACATGGGTGTCACCACTTATCAAGGCCCAGAGGCCACTCGAGGATAAGGGTTAATAGGTATACATTAGTCATTGTGATTTTAGCATAGTAAACAGTGGGAATTTTGTAACTTGAATTACTTAGGGGGACGATTCAATTAGAACTTGTTCACATAGGACTTTTTTTTTTTTTCATAGTATCAACACATTATCAAGGCCAAGAGGCCACTCAAGGATAAGGGTTAAAGGGTGTACAGTAGAAATTGGACAATATAGTAATCATTAGTAATGAAAATTTGTTAAATTTGATAACTTATATGAAACGGCTCATCAAGAACTTATTTACTTTAGACTTGAACACAACCATATTGTAGTCAGCCGGAAAGCAGGAAAACGGAAGACAATTCCACAGGCGTGCAGTTCTAATAAAAAAGCTTTGTTCATGGAATCTACGTTTAGGTTTAGGCACAGATAAAGAGTGGGGGGAATTATTGATAGTGTTTACAGCTAGACGAGTGTTTCTTGTGAAAGTTTTGCGAGGGGGGGGACCATAGATTGAAGCTCAGTCGAACACTTTTGATGAAAATAACGATACATCAGAGACAAACTCGCAACATCTCTTCTGTGAGATAGAGTTTGCAAGGAAGAGAAAAGGACATTTCCTACGAGGCTACGAAGTCTATTTTGAACTCTATCAAGGCAGGACAAGTCCTTTCTAGCAGCTCCTGCCCAGATGTGGCAACAGTATTCCATCCTTATTATATTATTCACTAGAATATCTAGTCGTCCTTTTCTTTTCCGGTTTTACAACTAGTCCTTTTACTTTTCCATGTTTTATAATCTTAACCATATTACTTTTCATGCTCGTAATCTCCTATGTAATATATATATATATATATATATATATATATATATATGCAATTATTAATATGAGTAGTAATGGTGCTTATTCAGATTGGCACTTATGGCAGCAATTAAAAGTAAAAAAAAATACAGAAAAGTCTGTATGGTGTATGTACTCATTACAGAATGATAATGACATATTCCAAAAATCACATAATTGGATCAAATATTTTTTTTTTATTATTCAAACAATCAAATTTTTACAAATAAGCGAGTCGGTCATGATGAAAGGGGGACAACTCCAATCGTCCAATCGATATGTCGAGATGAAAAATTATCCTTATGTTCAATGCAGTTTAGTAGTAAAAATCGCTAAATATCGTCAATTTTGATTTTCTTTAAAAAAAAAAAAAAAAAAAAAAAATTTATGTGATTTTTTTGGAATATGATATCTTTATTCTGTAAAACGTACATACATCATACAGACTTTTCTCTAGTTTCTTTATTTTTAATTGCAACCATAAGTGCCAATCTGAATTAACCGTTTGTCCATATGTAAGACGTTACAGGGAACTTTGAACTGCTTTTCAAATGTAAAACAAACACAATTTCGAAATCTAATTGTAGATGAAATATTCCCTTTTTCCAGAACGTTTCTCATTAAATAGAAATTTTTGATAAAGTCCAACTTTAAAGATAAAGTCCTTCTTCGAAATTTAATGAGCCATATGCTGTTTTCTAGTTATTGTTAATTAAAAATAACTACTTGATCGATTTACGTAATTTTTGGAATATGACAGCTTCGTTCTGTGACTAGTACGTACATCATACAGACTTTCCTGTATTTTCTTTGCGTTTAATTGCCGCGCCATAAGTGCCAATCTGAATAAGCACTGTAGTAATTAAAAGCAATTATTAGTGGCTGTCTTCATAGTTATATTTTGTTTCCATTAAATATTGATTTATTTTTATTTCCTATACTGATTAAATTGAGCAAGTGGGTCTGGGCATCCAGAAATATTATATTCACGTCCAAGCTGAGACAGAACAATCACCGACTGGGGAATATCATTTTTTTTTTTTTGTTCATACAAACAGCAGCAAAGACTCATATATTATCAGAACACAAGCTTTTAAGAACTACAACCAGGTCACTCACTCTTTCAATCAATAAAACTATTTCTACTTAGAAAAAAAAAGAAAGAAGTTATTTTAGATGACAGTGGTGCTGTGAAAGTTTAAGATTTTCCTTTGATTTAAGAGCACAAAATGAAACAAATTTTTTAAATCAAGCTAAAGTTACTTTTAAGCTGCTTGTTACAAGGCTTCAAAATCACTCTTAACCGTCATGACAGTATATAGACAGACATTTTATACATTTTTAACCTAACATATAAAATCATTGATACTTGATTCAATCTAGCCTATTTTTTAATTTCTCCCTTTCATCGTGTTACTGACAGGAATATTTTGCATCAGTTGACTTCTGAAAATACTTATGTCAGATAAGAAAACATTTACAACGAATACTTTTTCCTTTGTTGATTATAATGAAAGGAGAGCCCCCCCCCTCTCCCAAGTTTACCTTTTTTTAAAGCATTTAAGAGAATGTATCATTAGAAAATTCTGGAATCCGATAATTTCAAAAAGATAAAAACAGCTTAAATTAGTTGTTTTATAATATATCGATTCAATTAATAACCAAACAATGCTGTAATCATTACATTTAACAATTAAAAAATAAAATAGGATAATTTAACTATTAAAAAATATAATTGGACATATTTTTTTTCTGAATTAAAAAAAAATAATAATAATGAAGCAAACATAAAAGTACTGAGTAGTGTCAAATAGGTATGGAATTTAGATAATAAAAATGCCAAATTGATTTTGAAGTTCTTAAGTCATTAAGTCCCAAGATATCTAAATTTCTTTTTATTATTGAATTGAAACCATATAATGACTAAAAATAGATTAGAATACACAAATTAAAAATGAATGAAAAGGTTATTTATTTTATTTAGAAAGCGAAACAGTGACTTTCCTATAAACAGGACGCTGGGCACGTGATAATTTAGAAATAAAAAATTACTATAAATTTAAGAAAAAAAATTACACATTACGTTAAGGAGAAAAGCAGTTCACACAAAGTTACGTTCTACTTTTGGCAAATTTCACAAGAATTTTAAAGAGTGTTAAAAAAAACTTTTGAAGAGAAATTGAATATAGAAGTATTTCATTTTTTTCTTCAAAGTAATTATGCAGTAATGTAGTACTATTATATATTATCTTATAGATTTTAAAAAGAAACTATTTAGTCTGCTATTTATAGAACAGTGGGACCTAATGAGTTAAAAACTAGAAAATCAAACGTAATTTTGAATCAAAATTAACATGCAAAAAAAAAAAAAAAAGAAAAAGTCAAGTATCTTTTTTTTTTTTTTTCCTAAACACAAATTAAATACTTTTTGACTAAGCTCATATCATATCATTGAACGAAAAAAAAAAAGAAGTTAGGAAGATACATAACATGTTACATATGATGCGTTAATAAGCTTTTATACAGAAAAAGCATGAAACCATAGATAACGTGTTAAGATTTTTGACAAATGTGAAGATATCGATGACATGTTAAGAAAGATTTTTGAATTTTATTTTTTTAATTTTCTCCCTTTGAAGATTGTAATGCTGGGTATGGGGCAGCCAAACTAGCTACCAACATTGCCCTGCTTTTTATTGAAACCAACCAAGAGCTCTTTTTAGTATCCTCGTTGTTCCCAAGTCACAGATGACATGTTAAGAAAGATTTTTGACAAGTATGAAGCCATGGATGACGTATTAAGAAAGATTTTTAACAAGTATGAAGCCATGGATTTTAAGCTTTTCAACAAAGTACCTAATATTTTCCAAAAACTTAAAAAATACAGCCAAGAAAATGATACTTCTAGAAATGAACAGCATTAATGTTTGTCTGCGTGGATAGGCTTCAATACATCAAAATAAATATTTTGGTTCAATATTAGAATAGAGACGACTGTAAATTTGGTTCACTTCTGTTTTACTTAGTGTTAGCATACATTTTGATAAAACTTGGTTCTGAAATAAAATTGTAATTTTCTTAAACTCTTATAAACGTAAGTTAGATAGAGGTTCCTGTCCAGAACCCCCTCCCCCATATTATAAAACAAAAATAAAGAAAATCTTTATGAGGTACATACTTGCAACGAAACAAAAAAAAATATCATATTCCAAAAATGATATAAATTCTTCTAGTTTTATTTTTATGAAGAAAATCATTTTTAAGCAATTAATAGGAATTCATAGGCATTACAAAAATCTTACAAGTTTCAATTATTGATAAGTTAACTTCCATTTGACCTTTTTTTGTTTTTTAGATTGTTTTCGAAATGGAAGTCAATGCAACCGCTTTTCAGTTATTTATAAAATTTTTGTTTCTTATTTAAAATAAAAACTACTTGGTCACTTTACATGATTTTTAGAATATGATATTTTTGTTTCGTCATGGGTACATACATCATACAGATTTTTCTTGATTTTTAAAAATTTTTTACCATTGGGGAATTCTGAACAAGAGCCAAATTTAATTCAGTTTGAATCACTTGTGCCCATATTTTATTAATTCTTGTTAATTATTCTTATTTAATTACTAGCAAGAGTGCCCAATGTTGCCCAATCCTAAAATACACTTTAATATCAGGATAGTTGCAGTGCCATGTTGTACATGGAAAGGGACCCTGCTTCTATGTATGGTGGGCTTTCATGAGGCCACAACTTCCTAGGCAGAACCCGGCTAATGGACCTATTGTGAGTGTATACTTGCCGTCAAAACTGGCCCACGTTTTCCAACGCTCTCTCCCCAACCTGAAACTAAACAAAATGTAATGAAATGACAACCCCAACAAATACCACAATCAAACCAGACAACCACCCAAACAAAACTAATTCACCACCTTTCTTGAGACTCGCATTCACAAACATCCATGGGCTTAGAAGTAATTTAGATGATGTAGAGTCTTACCTCTTAGTAAACTTCCTGGATATTTTAGCATTAAGGGAAACAAAGCTAGCCTCCTCAATCCCCTCTAACTTCTTTAACGTGACAGGACACCTCTCTCTCTCTGCCATAAGGACTCAGATAGATATATGCATGGGCTTGGAGTCTATCTTCGAAGCACCCTCCCCTTAACTAGAGAGCAATGTCTGGTATCGGATGACCAAGTGCTTATGTGTTTTCGATTATCCTTTCATCACTGCGTTAGTTATATTTTCTCTACCGTTTTCCGTAAGTCAGGATTGCACCCGTCTCTGATAATATAGATGCATCACTCTACTTAGACAGTAATGCCCAAATACATGCGTTTGGTGACTTTAATGTCTACCATAAAAATTGGCTTGGTTTCTCGGGTTACACAGATGCAGCTGGACGCTCTACCTGTAACTTCTCGATAGCCCATTCCCTCACACAAGCAGTCATGTTCCCAACCCACCTCCCAGATATTGACCACCAGCAAGCTTCACTTCTTGACCTATTCTTTACCACAGTACCTGAGGATTGTGTAACTAATGCCCACAGTCCACTAAGAAACGCAGACCACCTAGTGGTATCAGTAGACATTGTACTCAAATCCCGACCCCAAAGTGAGGAGCTATTGCTCAAAACGACAAGGTACTATAAAAGGGATGACTGGGAAGCCATCAGAGAATATATCAGAGATGCCCCATGAACCAATATTTTTTCTCTCCCTGCTGAACAGTGTGCCAATGATACAACTAAATGGTGCAAAGCGGGCATTGAAGCACATGCCGCTGCATGGAAGTATTATATAATAGCAAGCCCAACTCACCCTCATGGTTCACTACAGATTGTGCAGCTTCCATTGCACAAAGATAGCATGTTCTCCACCAGTTTGTACATCATAAGTAAAATGCAAATAGGCAAAAATTTATAGATGCTAGAAATCATTGTAAGAGAGCAATAGCCACAGTCAAAAGAAGGCATGCTGAAATAACCAGAACGCACAGAATCGCAAAAGATAAGAACTCATGTTCTAGAAGATTTATAATAGTGTAGTGAATAAAGGGCAATCAGTAATTCCCTCCACTATCCTACAACCAGGTTGCATGCACGGCAACCGAAAAGGCTAAACTGCTTGCTCAGCAATTTGCCTCTAACTCCACTCTAGAGCCAACAAACAACTCTCTCCCAAATTTTCCTATGTGGACACAAGCCACACTAGATATGAAAATCACTCATTCTCATGTCCACGATATAGACACCTCCAAGGCATGTGGATCTGATCTCATCCTTGCTTTACTAATTAAGAAATGCTCAGCTGAGCTAGCTCCTGTGCTTTACAAACTCTACACCAAATGCCTTGTTGAATCCTGCTTCCCTTATTGCTGGAAGATAGCCTCTGTGGTACCAGTGTACAAGAATTCTGACGAAAGGACCAATCATCTCAATTATCATCCTATCTTCGCTAAAATCTTTGAGACGCTAATCAATCAAATACTAGTCCACCACCTTGCAAAAGCTAATCTTCTTTCTGACAAACAGTACGGATTTAGGAAATGCCGTTCTACTGCAGATATTTTAAGTCATCTCTGAACGCATATACCATGCACTGGATAAGGCGGGCCAAGCCAGAGGTGTAGCCCTTGATATATCCAAGGCCTTTGACAAAGTCTGGCATGAAGGGCTGCTAATGAAAATTAAATTGTATGGTATAACTGGATGGATACTAAATATAATTAGATCCTTCTTAGACAATAGGACCACCCAAGTTGTCATTGATGGGCGTTCATCTAAGCAGCAAACATTAATACAGGACTGCCTTAGGGGCCGATCCTTGGACCACTATTATTCCTGATATTCATCAATGACTTCCCCCAATAATATTTGTCGAAGATGGGTATATTTGCTGATAATACAACACTCTATAACATCCATGAGGAACAAATTTACACAACTCCAAGGCAATAGCTGAATCCTTAGAAAATGACCTCCAAACCGTAGTGAAATGGGTCCGCAAATGGATAGTAACATTCAATGCTAGTAAGACTAAGCTGCTCTCCTTTAACAATTACAAGAAACCTCTCCAACCACTGATATCCATGACAAATAACACCCTATCCAAGAATTCTTCCTTTAAACACTTTGGATTAACATTCACAGGAAATATAAACTAGAACAAATATATTGAGGACATTGCAAAGGCTGCTGTAAAGAAGGTGGGCTCCCTCTATTGTGCTAGAAAATTACTCACACCTGAAAGTATCCTGTACCTCTACATGGCCACCATTTGCCCATGCATGGAGTATTGTTACCACATCTGGGCTAGTGGATCTACCACTAGTCACTCCCACTTGAATAAGGTCCAAAAGAAAAAAAAAAAAAGCGAGGAGGGGGGGGGTCCAATCTAATAGATCCCACCTTGTTAACTAGATTCCAGTCCCTGTCCCATCACCGCAATATTGCATCTCTATGCCTGTTTTACAAGTACATTGCACCTGTGCCCCTTGACGTACATATCCCTGACAAACCTGCTTAGCAACAAAATCACACCCCTTCACTGTTGAGGTCTCTCTCTAAATGTTAGAACGTTTTCTACTCTAATAACTTCTTCCCTAGAACAGCTAGACTTCAGAATTACCTTCCTGCTATCTGCTTCCCTGACTGTACTGACATGCAGAAGTTTAAATGTAATGTAAACCAACATTATTAATCTTTCCTAGGTATGACCCCAAACAGTAGCCCCTTACGTCCAAGTGACAACATGCCTTGTTTGGGGGTGAGTGTTAAAAAAAAAAAAAAAAAAAAAAAATATATATATATATATATATATATATATTACACAGATTTTGTATTTATTATTATAGAGTCATATTATGTAGTACCCAACATATAGTCATAATTTCAAAAGTAAAAAAATATGATTTGAGCGCCATCAGCTAGAACTGAAACTGAAACCAAAATTGATAATGAGGACCATTAAAATTATGGCGATCGTCCTCTATAATATAAATCTCATCTGTCTGTTTAAATATATGTATGTATGTTTGTATATCTGCCTAAAATTTTCAACAGAGGCGATGGATTTTCACAAGATTGGTATCATTTTGAAGCTCAACCCTTTGGATGACAAATATAAAAAAATTGGTTAAAAACATTATTTCCTTCACCCTCAACTGGGCACTTTTCTACAAGGAGGGGGCACTTTTTTCGAAAGTCATCCCCTCTTTTCGATTGACTAGTCTTAATTTAAACCTTTGCCACTTCCGGTTTGGCGATGGATGCAACGACAAAGACGTCACGTTTTTTTTTTCACATTCTTTTCCTCCTTCGCGGCCTGCCTGCCTACTACAACTTTTTGTTTTTTTGCTCAACACACACCTCCAAACACCCAGGCTAGTTAAAAAAGAAAGAAAAAGAAAAAAAAGGAAAAAATAGCAAGCGAGATAGAGGAAAGAGCAGGTGAGAAAAACAGACACACACATAAAAATATATATAAAAAGGGTAATATATATACTTTTTATTTGTTTTACATAAGCATTAATATGTAACTACACATTCATGAGCATGTTTCGGTCAACTATTTACCATTATGGTACGGACTAAACTTTTGTATAAACAATATAACCTGAAGAGGTCTAGTAACTAATATTTAACTGACTGAAACATGCTCATGAATGTGTAGCGACATATAAATGCTTATGTAAAACAAATAAAAAGTATATCTTGCCCTACTTTGGTATTGAGCACTCTTGTTCAATTGTTAAAACTTCCTCGGTTGCTTTACTTCTGGAAAATATTAACTGGGAATTATATATAATATCTGAGAGTATCCTGTACCTCTACAAAGCCACTATTCGCCCATGTATGGAGTATTGTTTCCACATCTTGGCTGGTGCATCTACTGCTGGCCTCTCCCTTTTGGATAGGGTTAAAAAAAAAAAAAAAAAAAAAAAAAAAGGGGGGGGGGTCTCCAATTTAATTGGTCCTCCTTTGTCAGCTAAACTCCAACCCCTGTCCCATCACGGCAATGTTGCATCTCTCTGCCTGTTTTACAAATATTTTAATGGAATGTGCTCTGATGAACTCGTCGCACTTGTGCCCCCTTGGCGTACATGTCTCCGACAAACCCACTTAGCAACAAAATCTCACCCCTTCACTGTCGAGATTTCCGAATTTTGTAGATGATGATTGACTATTCATTATTTGGTTCTTCGGGCTACTATTCTCATCTTAATTGTCATTTTCATAACGTTTCAATGTATGTAACCGACCTCCTTTAGATGTATCATGTCGAACATGGGAATGACTCGTAATAACCCCGTAGCGCAGGAAAAATGAATTGTAAGTGATATTCGCCTGAAGATTGAATTCTTAGAGTAGATGACCAAAAAACACAATTGTGAATTACTTACGACCTTTATCCAGTCATGGCTGACAGAACAAGAGCATGCTACCCCCGTGAAGTAAATAAAGGGTTCCATTCGAAATTTTGTCCAAAGTCCCGAGTTTGACAGGATACACCTGAAGGTCGGAGGTTACATCAATCAAAACGTTGTGAAAATGACACTCAAGATGAGAACAATAGTAAAAAAAAATCCAAATTATATGGGACTAGTGGGGGGTACCCGGCGTTGTTCGGGTTTTTGGAGGTGTGTGTGGTTTTGGGTAAATCAAAACAAAAGAATAATAAAAAATCGTTTTGGTAGGTAAGCAGGAAGAATCGAAGTCGAAGCCTAGAGGCGCAGTTGGAAAATAATAAAGTGTGAAAAAAAAAAAAAAAAAAAAGAAAGTGCAACGTTAACCGTTAGCCGACCAAGAAATAGTAATGGAAAGATGTTTGAATTGACAGGTGCCCGTAAAAAAGTTAACGCCATTACTTCTATTTGACCAGGTTTTTTTTTTTTTTTTTTTGGTTTGTTTACTCAACTTTGGCTGGTTTTGTTTCCCCAAGATGTTGGGGAGAAACCAGCTCCCCATAAAAAGGGATTGTTCAAATTAAATAGCAGTCGTCTGATATAAGGAATTTTCTCGCATTAAAGCTGATTGCTTACGTTCGCGGCGCGATTGCCGAGAACGGCGTCTTAGCTTTCAATTAGTTTCACTTTTTATACGAAAAAGCCGAATCAACACGTGAGAAGCCAAAATAGCAATAATTTTGTAAAAGTCGCTGTAAATAAATCTAGACGCGACGCGCATTCCCAAATCGTAGATACTATTATCTAGGGGGTATATAAACACTCCTAAGCGATAGTAACCCCCCCCCCCCGGGGACCGTCGGCAAAAAAAGCCTTTTCGAGACATACAAAAATGCGCGCGCCGCATTTGCCTTTTATATATATATATAGACTAGCAGGGGAGGGGGGGACCAGCGTTGCCCGGGTGTTTGGAGGTGTGTGTGTGTTGGGGGGGGGGTAGATCAAAACAACCGTTTAAAAAAAAAAAAAAAAAAAAAAGTTTTAGTAGAAAGGTAGGCTTGAACCCCGAACCTTTGACGTGGAGGTGGAAAGGAAATGTAAAAAAAAACCCTGCGACCTAACCATCTCGACCACAGAAATAGATAAATTGATAAAAGCAAAATTAATAGGTGCGAGAACGTCAAGTCGCGTGATGTTTGATCGAGTTTTGCGCTGGAAGCCAGTTTCTGTTTTCCCCGCTATGCGGCGATCAAAAAATATCTCGAAAATAGCTTGTAAAAGTCGGGTAAATTAAAGATAGCTGTGACCAGAGTTCCTTAGTCATAGATATTATTATTTAGACAGCATATAAAAAGTTTTAAGAAGGAGCGAGCCAACCGAGAATCACAGTGAAAAAAGCCTTTTGTAGAGATACACAAAAAGCAAACACACATACATACATACTTTTTTGCTTTTATATATATATATATATATATATATGACTACTGGATTATTTACTCTAAAAGTTGGCTTATTTGAAAAAAAAAAAAAGAAAAGAAAGAAAAACAGTCAGACCTCTTTCTTTTGTGGCCAGGTGATAATGAAAATACACTGAAAGGAGGAGGAGAAGGCAAGAACGTGAAGGAATAAAAAGATAGTTTTTTTGTTTGCATTTTAAACAAGAAAATAAAATAAAAAGGTACCATGAATGCATAAAAAGAAATAAGGACATTTAAAAAAAAAAAAAAATAGGAAAAAGAAGATACTTGAGAGAGAGAGAGAGAGAGAAATAGGAAAGTAATATTGATCAACACATTTTGAATATTGCTTTTCTATGCAGGTACATCCAATGAATTAAGCAAAAGATTATCAAAATAATTATAAAACTGTAGACCGTCCTTCCTTAAACATGTCTTCACCGATCAGGAGATTCCATCTTTTAAAAAAGGGGCGACAGGTAAATTTATATATATATATATCTCTATGGGTGTGGCTCACAGGTGAAAGAATAGGAGGGAGAGTTGCAGGATTTCATTTTGATTCTAGCTGATGGTACTAAAGTCATTATATATAAAATAATATAAAAATAATATATATGCCACTCCCCATATGGGGGTACCAAATTAATTAAAGGGAAAATTATTCCTAACTTGCATTTAGGTAAAAATGCACTTTCATATAAATAACTGAATTCATTCAAAACGTATTGCAAAAACAAAAACCAACAACATCTATATATTAGTTTTGATCTCACTATCATATATTAGGTTTAATATAATAATCGATAGAAAATTGTCTTTATAATATGTAATCTGCACAAATTAAAATATATTTAAGCCTATCTAACGACTGGGCAACGTCAGGTGGCCTGTTAGTATAATTATATAACTGTGGACCATTCGTCTGTCCTTGCTTGAATCTTGTCTCCTGAAAACAGTGTTTGTCATGGAAACCAGCTTGTATTAAATAAAATTCACTTTTCCGCCGTCCAACCATATCGAGTACAAATAAACTGTAGTCTTTACTTAACTCGTAGACATAGTTTCAATCATGAAACTATGTTTTGTTATGCTCTGGTTTTGATTCTGGTTGATGGTACTTGAATCATATTTTTTTTTACTTTTGAAATCAGCACTATATATTGGGTATAATATAATATGAAATAACTGACTATATAACAATAAATACGAAATCTGTGTAAATTAAAAGATCATAGTTTAGCGTACTTTAGAACCAGGTGCCCCACTAGGTGTATCAGAATTTTTGTAGGAATTTTTTACACCTCTAACACGAAACTGCGAATAAAACATAAAAAACTCGTAATTTCTCTTTTAAAAGTGGGTTGTTTATTTTCTTTATGGATTATACTTCCAAAAGTTTTAAAAGTAATAGAAATATTTTTTTTTTTTTTTTTTTTTAAACAGTAATGAAATTAAATGAATTTTATGAGCTCAGTATTTTTCAATTTTTAAACTTTAAAATACATCAAAATTTTTCTATTGATTCAATTTTTACGATATTTTCAGGGTTAATGTGAAATTTTATGCTCTTTCCAATAAACCGAATATAATATTTTAGACAAACGTTTTTGTTTTAAATTCATGCCCCCCCCGTTTTCAAGTGTCTATTAAAAAGTAAATAATTAATTTACTCACCAAAGTTTTATATATCACAAATTGAAGATAAAAGATCAATAAATAATATATTCAAATTTAAAACAATAAAAAAGCAGTGTTTTTTAGAAATTTACCTGTAAAGTTTGAAGTTTAAAACCTTTTAAAAAAAAAAAAAAAAAAAAAAACACGTTTTTTTTTTTGTAATTAAACCTTGGTCCTTGCTCCTTTAATTGAAAAAAAAAAAATTAGGGCTTGAATTACATTTTTCGAGGAGTTATAAGCTTGGAAAGACTGGGTGGGATTATTCAATATTTTTCACGAAATTTCTGACACACCTAGCGCCCCACCTAGTAATAATAAAAGTGAACGTACATGTGTCCAACTCTTTAAAAATCATGTATATAAATTTATTTGGTTCTTTTCCAGAATTTTCTCTATATTAAAAACACAAAGAAAAATCTATGATGCATGTACTCATGACAAAATTACGATATCAAATTCCAAAAAAAAAAAAAAAAAAAAAAAAATTAATCAGTTTTATTTTTTTTAAGAAAATTTAATTTTATGAATATCTGAAGAGTGACGGTCTCATCTGCCAGTTTGAAAAAAAAAAAAAAAAAGAGATAACTCAACAATAATTCAAACTTGCAAGATTTCTGCTGTAATGTCTACAAATTCTCATTAAGTGCTTAAAAATGATTTTCTTTATAAAAAGAAAACCACTTGACCAACTTACATGATTTTTGGAATGTAATGTTTTTGTTTTGTCATCAATATGCACATCATACAGATTTTTCTTTGTGTTTTTTAACATGGGGGATTTCTGGATAAGAATCATTTATTTTTATGAGCAAAGAAAGGGAGGCTTAATCTCAATAATTGATAATAACGGAAGAAAATAATTTCTTTCACATTCATCGACACAAAAAAACATTTCCTTGGTTTTAATACTGTTTGTAATTAAAAAAGAAATTAATTTAAAGGCAAACAGATGATTTATTTATAGATTTATCAAAAAGAGATCGGATTAATTTATGTTGCAATTTTTTTTGCGTAATGTTTTACTTTGTGTATTTGTTTTTAAAATGAAGATCCAATTCCCATATTTATTTTATACATGTTTTTTTGGTCCCACGACAAAAGGAGGGTGGACCTGTAAATTCACCCTTGTCCGTTTGTCTGTCTGCACTTTTCTCAATAACTACGCCTTGCAATTTTTTAAAATTTTGCACAAACATTAAACATGATATGAGTAAAAAAGTAACAGACCGGATCTTCCGGGAAAATTTTGGTTGCCTCCCTAGGGGTGCCTTTTGGGTTAAAATGACTAAAATTGACATTTTTGTACTTATCAAAAAAAAAAAAATAAATAAAAATTGATGCCTTGGATTTTTATATGGGTAACTTTGGGGCTAAATGGGGGTGGGGGAGGCACATGCTAAACTTAGTCATTTTTTTTATGCCTCGTTCACTGCACTCACGGGGACCATGCATGCTTCACTTTTCTTTTTTTTTTTTTTTTTAAAGGCAGTAGGTTTTACCTCGAGTAGTTGTTTAAAATTTTGCAATAAGATTTACCTCACATTTGGCAACAGCAGAAAATCAATTTTTGTTGATAAAAATTAATTACACTTAATTAAAAAACAAAAAAAAATACCAAAAATCTTTATGAACGATTATGTCATATTCCAAAAATCACATAAATTGATCAAGTAGGTTATTTTTTTAATATATAAAATTATTTTTTACAATTTAGTGATTTTATAATGATGTCATATTCCAAAAATCACATAAATTGATCTAGTAAGTTTTTTTTTTTTATATATAAAATTATGTTTTTATGATTTATCGTGATTTTAAGAGTAAATTGTAGCCATTACAAGGTTGATCTTGATAATTCGGATTGAGATGCTCGCTCTTGATTTTTAACAAATTCTAAAACAACTTGACCACTTCCGGTTCTCCCTTTTCTGAGTTAAACAAAAAAACACTTGCTCAATTTATGTGATTTTTGGAATATGACATCTTCGTTCTATGATGGCTATGTACATCATAAAGATTTGTCTGTCTTTTTTAAATTTTTTTATATGAAGTTGAATTCTAAATAAAAACCAAATAAATTACTTACTATTCCCTTGGTTAGTCCTGCTGAATAAAATATATTCTTGTATAGATAACAGTTAACAAATATTCTTAAAAAATTTTTTTTTAAGTTTATGTAGTAAAAGTCCCAGAGAAGAAAACTCAGCTCATAAGTTAAATAACTTCAACATAAATCCAGTTCAGGTCAACTATTGAACTACTTTTTTACAAACTCACTAAAACTCTTGAATGTCACATGAACACCTTTTGGAGGTGCTTATTTAAAATAAACTTTAAAAAAAAAAAAAAAAAAAAAAAAAAAAAAATCTTTATGATGTATGTACTTGTCATGAAACGAAGAAATCACATCCCAAAAATCATATAAATTGATCAAGTGGTTTCTTTTTTTTATTTTTAACTAGGATAATCAAGATTTATGAGAAAACAAGACATAGGATTTTGATCGGCCATGCTGAATAAATAAGAGGGAGACAATTTGAACTATCAAGATCAAAATCAGCCTTATAATGGATGCATTTAGTATTAAAATCACTAAAAATCGTAAATTTTTATTTTCTTAGTTAAAAAAATATACTTTATCAATTTACATGATTTTTGGAATATGAAATCTTAGTTCTGTGACAAATACATACATCAAAGACTTTTCTGTATTTTTGTTATGTAATTCTTAATAAGCATACATTTTTTCCTTTCTTTTCAATCTATTTGATTACATTCTTTGAAAATATCTTGGATTAAAAAAAAAAAAATAATACCTTTTCTGTTTTTGTTTTTTTTGTGTGCATCCGGCTAAAAGCAGGTTCTGTTTGGATTTATTCGATTGAACAGTTATACTCTGGTTGATCAGTTGCACCATCTGTCTCCACAGGTAAAAATACTTACTGAGGAATATGTTAGTTATTTATCCATTTATTTTTATTTTTGTTACCCTGAACGAGGCCTATTGCCACTGACGAATAAGGGGCCCCACTCAGAAGGAAGCCAGACTTATAGAGATGGGTGAGGGGAACCTGGACAGAGAGATGAACAGACAAATGTTGGTACTGTTGATGAAACAAGGAACAGGAAGGGAATTCCAAAGAGAAACGGTCCGAGGAAAGAAGCTATCAGAATAAAACTTTTCTGGCATATAGAGACCTCTATAATGAAGTTGGGGAGGGTGAGGGAAGAGGCATTTAGCAGCTAGGCGTGTGGGTCTGGGGTATTTTTGTTTTGGGAAGATAGTTTTATATCCAAGAAGAAACATTTGTTTAATTCTTATAGCGTATCTGTATAGAAAAGCTTTTCATTTTTGAAATTTATGTAACATTTAGAAAAAACAAAACAAAAAACAAACAAACAAAAAAAAACAATGCAAGATTTAAAACAAAAATTATTAATATAAATAAAGAAAACACCCTTTTTGTTTCTTTTTAAATGTTGGTTATTGGCCAATAAAAAACAGAACAAAATCCAGATTTTTATCACTTTTTTTTTTTTTTAAAGTAATATTTTTTTTTCTTTCTTTGAAAACCATTTACAATGCATTTTTTTTTTTCTTTACGCTGCTGTACATTATTTATGCCGAAAGAAACTTCCCTACGCTAACCAAGTCACAAGAGAGAAAAAGAGAGAGAGGATTTAAAAAAAAAAAAAAAGAAAGAAAGATGACGAGTAATGCAGGAGGAAATACCTACGTACGTAAACTTATGGCATCAAACAATGCAGTCTCTCTGTTCAGAAAGGAGAAAGACATTTTTAGCAGCAGTAACCAAAGTTAAAGTTATAAGACATTAGAGAAGGAAAAATTCTAAACCACAAAACAAATTTTAGCGAGAGCACAAAACACACGCCTCGGTGACACGTAAAAAAGTTATACCTAAACTTATTCGAAATATGCTTATACATATAATCACCACAGGTTCATTGGTTCAGATACTTCATTTTATTCAGAGTGTCTGCGATACCAACCAAGACCGCATGAGACTCTAGCTTGTGTAAGAATGTTATAACAATGTTACATTCTAGATCCGTTGGAAATTGAGGGGGTGCTTTTTTTTTTTTTTGTGCTAACGCTGTATATGCACGCAAAAGAAAAATAAGTAAAAAAAAAAAAAAAAAAGAAAGAAAAAAAGGAGTTGCCAAGGATATACTAAGAAGTATAATAGAAATGTAATGCTTATAGTCTACAGTCCTGTGATATCACCAGACGAAGAACATTTTTTTCTTTAATGATAATAGAAATCAACATAGGTTGTGTAAGAAGGCTTAGTTTTTTTTTTTTTTTCAGTTTTTGCTTTTTAATATTAAATCATTAAAACTGTACTTTTAAATCCTCCCCAGAATATTTATATATATATATATATATATTTTTTATATACACAGGAACACACACATGTATGTATACGTGTCAGTACATGCATAAGGGTATGTTCGCGTATATGTCCGTGTGCACAGGTGCATGTATGTAGACGTCACCTGTAAGAGTATCTGCATGGCATATAAATATCACATGTCAGAGTGTGTACATAAATAACATATACAAGAATATGTATAAATACATATCATTTGAAGTGTGTGTGTGTGTGTAAGGTAAAGCGAAACTTGTTTATATATTTATCAACATTTCATCTTTATTCAAAGACTTTTTCAAGATGTAAATAAAGATGAAGTGTTGTTGGACATAAATAATTTTCAGCCTTTTCATTATTTTGAATTATTAATTCAACAAGTAGCATATATATATGTGTGTACGTATATACATCTATACTATTCTATGCATGCTTGTATGTATGTATGTATGTATGTATGTATGTAAATATGCATGAATATGTGTACATCTTTAATGTGTGTTTGTACTGTATATATTTATGTACATGTGTTTTTGTTATTTTTTTTTATTGGGGGAGTCACAGTTTCAAATATTAAGGAAAAAAAAAGTGAACGAGGGGAGGATTAAAAGAAAGACAAGGCAGAAAAGAAGTCGGGTTCAGCAAGAGGAGGATGGTGAGAGAAAGAGAACAATGGGCTAGGAGGGAAAAAGAAAGAGAGAAGGTAGGATTTAGATTTTAAAAAGACTGACGAGAGAGAGAGAGAGAGAGAGAGAGAGAGAGAGAGAGAGAGATCAATTGATAGAATAAATAAAAGTTGCAATTTTTGTCAGAAAGAGTAAACAAAACAAAATTGCACAAAAAGAAAAAAAAAATTAAGAAAAATGAATAGATGAGGAGAAGGAAGCAGAAAGGGAAAGAATTCATCCACCAAGACAGTAACAGACAATAATTGTTGTAAAATCTGAGCCAATCAGGTAAACGTAATAGCAGTGTCCATTATACAAATATTCATTATTATTTAACGATAGGTAGTAATTATTACAAGAATGTCACTTTGTTGGGAGAGGAGGAGGTCCTTCAGATTTTTTTTTCTTTTCCATTTAAATTTCTTTTAACTTTTTTTTTTTTTTATCTTAAAAGACTTTTTTTTAAGTCTAAATTTTTTTCTTCAAGTTCATTTATCATTGTTAATTCTTTTCCTTTTAAGGATCCTTCGTTTTGTCTTTATTCGTTCATTCATTTTTAATAAAAATTTCCAATTTCATCTAGAATTTTTTTTTTCGTCAATTTGGGATTTTCTTTTTTTTTTTTTTCTTTTACTGTCTTTTCAAACCAGATCAATTTTCCATTTTTTTTTTTTTAATTTTATTTTGCAATTTTTATTTATTTTTTTTTACAGATTTTTTTTAAATTCATTTATTTATGCAACATATCACCCCCCCAACCATTTTATATATGGTCTCTTATAAAAAAAAAACAAAAAAAAAAAAAACACGGAAAAATATGGAAGAAAAAAAAAATTTTTTTTCCTTCTTTCTTTTAACTGATTATTTCTGTACTTACATGATTTTAAGGGGGATGACAAAATATGTCTCACTCTCAGATTTATTTTATAACATTTCAAATTTTTTTTCTTTCTTTTTTGTTAAAAGCTAAAATATGTGGGGGAAGGAGAAAAGAAATAATAATAATAATAAAAGTATTTACAATCACACATCATTGTATATTAAATAATGAAGAAAAACACAATGATGTCCGATTGTACGAAGCAAAGTAACTACATTTTAGTTGAATTTTCGTCCTTAATATAAAGAAATATTTTTTTGCATTTTTTTTTGTATAATTTTCATAGTTATATTCGTTTAGTTATTTTATTTATAATTTTCTTAAATACGTTTCTTGTTCTTAATATTTCTTAAATGTTTCCTTTTCATTTTTTTTTTTAGTTTTTTTTTTTTTTTTTTTTCCAAAATACCAAGTGCAAAGATGTTTTTCACGTGTTAGACATTTTCTTAGTTACTGTACAATCGACAGACTGGCAGGGGGTAAATAATCCGTGAGACGATTGTTTGCTATCGTGGGTCACAAGACGAAGTTGTCTCACATCTGTCGCATCCTCAACAACCCCAAGACATAGGCGTGAGAGACGAGAGGTGGGAGAGAGAGAGAGAGAAAAAAAAAGGGTTCTTTGATACAATAGTGGCACCTGATATAATTAATGTCTTCCTTTGATTTATAAGCACAAATGAACCACAATAATTGAGTAATTCAACTAAACGTTAATTCAAGTCCAAAAATATCACAATCAGTCATTATCAATACCCGACATCTATTTTTTACTCTTACGATAATTCGAAATTCGAAAGTGATTTTCAAGTCACTAAACTGGCAAACAGAAAGTAACTTTTGATTTGAATTAAAGTTTACCAAAAAAAAAAAAAAGAAAAAAAAAGGGGGGTTAATTTGTACTCTTAAATCAAAAGGAGCAGATAAATTTCCGACAGTGTCTCTGTCGTATCAAAGAACCAAAAGAAGGTAATAGCCAGATTGAGTCCATAACTAATTGGTATCCAAGAGATATGGAATTTGGTCGATCCTGACATTTTGGAGTCAGGATCCAAACTTCAAAGCACTGATAACCAAAAAACAGGGAACTTGATGACGATTATTCCGAATCCCACTCATTCTCATCAGAAAATGCTTCTTCCTCACTGTCGCTGGCTTCAAGAGCCTTCCTCCGGACTTCAATGGCACGATCCATAATGGCTTGAACATCAAAACGGCCGCCAGCTGGTTGTCTTTTTTGTTGCTCTTGTTTCTTGCGATCTTCAACTCTGCGTAACTTCTTGTACCCTACAGAAAAAAAAATAAAAAAATAAAATCATTCAAAACTTAAACTCTTCTGTGTGCATACATTTATGACAATAAATAAATTAAACAAATTAAAAATAAAAAAATTTTTTAAAATAAATTTAAAAAAATATTTTAAAAAATAAAGAAATAAAAATAAAGAAACATACATAAAATAAAAATAAAAAATAAAAAACAAAAACTAAATAAAATAAAAATAAAAATCATGGTAAGATTATTCATGAATTTAGTCATTGAATTGAAAATTTATTTTCATAGTTAAACTAAAAAAAAATTCTAAAAATGAAATCTAAAAAAAAAAAAAATAAAAAAAATTAAAATAAAACAAAATAAAATAAAAAATAAAAATCTAAATTAATACAAGTGGATTTACTTTCA
The DNA here is from genome assembly GCF_053919585.1 of Euprymna scolopes. Classification (NCBI taxonomy): domain Eukaryota; kingdom Metazoa; phylum Mollusca; class Cephalopoda; order Sepiida; family Sepiolidae; genus Euprymna; species Euprymna scolopes. Next base: position 33,954,627 of record NC_136519.1, read on the forward strand.
GAGACTCCAATTATAAATGCTTTAATAAACATCATTTTTTTAAAATTTCTTTATCATTTTTACACTTCAAGATGGGGGAAGGGCATAATGTAAAGCCTCAAAACGTTAACGACTAGAGAATATTTGTTATTATGTATATGCCCAAACATCTTTGCAAGTTAGGTCACATTCTTCGCTGTCTCTCAAATGATTTCATCCACAAAGTCATTGAACGAACCCCTTCTCAGGGTCGGAAAAAATGATGCAGAGGTCAGCTAAAAACCTGGCTCAGAAAAGCAAAGCATGATACCAAACCGATCCAGAGCCTTCAACCTCTATAGAGTTTGCTACTAGAACCGTAATTGGTTAACTTTTGTATCTATTGCTGCAATAGATCTTCACACCTTGTTAGCATTCATTCGAGATGCAGCAAATTCTTTGGATGGAATAAGCCCAACTGCTCCAGGATGAATGGCAAAACAAGTACAATTATGCTAAGAGTTTGAACCTCAAAGAAAGTAAACGTCTAAAACACATTTATATTTTGCTTAAATGTAGTCAATTATTTCAGACTTCAATAAAAAAAATTAATCGTGCTGTATTTATGTACTACTTACTGCACGGTTTAATGTCTTCCATTCCCAGCTGCTGGAGATTGGATGCCTTCTTGTCATAAAACAAAAAGGATTTGGAACAACAAGTTTCTTTGAAGCAAAGTCTTAAAGCTGGATTATATTTGTGATCGACACTAAGTGGGTCAGTAATCACTGCTAACAGTCTCCACTGAACAGAGTCAATCAGTTAGCTTTTATAATGGCCAACACTCAGTAAGCTAACACTTAACAGGCATCTGCATGCATTTCATGCTATACAATCTGACTAGGTCATATCTCATACATGCCCTCCGAGTAGGCTGCTATTGGGTCTGGGATTACTTATTGAATATTCACAGCAATCTCCATATCTGAAGATCATTTTCCTATTCAACACATGGGGACATGATGTATTATTTCATAATTGTTAATGAAATCAATGTTCATGTTGTGGTAGAGGCAAATAGTTTGTTTTATATTCAAGACTTTACAACTTAACATATAAAATTTAGCTGTTTAAAATTTGAAAAAAATAAAAATAAATAAAATAAAAAAAAACTTTATGAAGACATTGTCTTATTTTTTTCAATGTTACCACATTTTTATGTTCAATATAGTTCCTTTCTTTTCAGTACATTACAACAGATTAATCTTTTCCCAAAATTCTAATGTAAAAAGTCCTAAGACAAACAGGCGAATAATGCTGAATTATCCCCCCTTTACTTGAGTTACTTCCCTTGAAATACACAGAATAAACCTGAGGTACTTGTGTTATACGCTTCATCTTTTCTGTTCTCGCTCAGTAAAGTAGAAATCCTGATTTAAATTTGTGCTTGTGAATTTTTGGAGATGAGGATTGATAATTTGTATTATTTAGACTATGTTTCTCATCTTGAGTTTTCACAACGTTTCAATCAATGTAACCTATGACCATCTTCAGGTATTTCTTGTCAAACTTAGGAATCTGCATGGAATTTTGAATGGAACCCTTTTATTTAATCCACGGAGGTAGCATGTTCTCATTCCATCAGCCATGACGGAGTAGAAATCTTCATTCGCAATTGTATTCTTAATATCACCCACACTGAGAATTGAACCTTCAACCTCCATAAGCGTAACTAAGTGCTAAAAGTTTTGGTTTCAATTCTAGTCGATGGCATTGAAGTCATTTTTTTTTTTTTTTTTTTTTTTTTAAATCAGTACTATATATATTAGGTATGATATAATAATCGATAGAGAATTGGATCTATAATAATAAATACGAAACCTGCATAAATTTAAACACCATATTTAAGCGTATATTATGACCGGACAATGCCAGGCAGTCTGCTATTATCTAATAAAAAAATAAAAATAGGGGATGACTTATTCGGTTAATTATAAAGAATAGCTAATTAGAACAAAACAGATTCTCCTCCCAACATAACTCAATCCACGAACTAAGGTACATTTTAGGATGTGTTTTGTGTTATGAAAGAATATAGAAAAATAGCCAAAGAGAAATTCACAATTATATAAAATATAAATATCTAGATGTTCTCGTTACCTCTACGACTCATCTTAATTATTATTTCAGATATACAGTATTCTTCGAACTAACAAGTGGTTTCTTCCCTGGGATTCGATTAAATGGCCCAATTTCTTGCAGTCATTTATAAGGAGTCTGTCTTGACACATTAACACATGAGGTGCCATTCATAAACATTTTAATTTCTGTGCAAGACTTAAAATGGTCCTTTAATGACATATGCTGCATTATTCTATTTTTTTATATTTATGATTTTTCTTTTTAAAAAATTATTGAAAATATTTTTTAAATGTTTTCAAACTATTTTGGAAATATATGTATTGGGTATACTTTTTTAAAATAATGTTTAAAATTTTATTTTGATTTAAATATTATTTTTATACTTTCATAAACGTATTTATTATATAAATTCAAATAATAACTTACAAAAATTAAAAAAAAAAAAATAAAAATAAAAAAATTTTTTTTTTATAATTTCATGAACACATTTCTTATAAAATTTTAAACAAAGTTTTATTTTTTAATTTTATTATTACAAGTGTAAATAAAGACTAATTGTTTTAATTTTACCTAAATAATTTTTTTCATTTTTATTATATATTTTCCAGTAATGTCCGTATATTTTATTTCAATAAATCGCTTCACAATAGAAATATTGAAGAACAATAAAAGTGAAGGAACTAATTTGCCTTGTCACTGCTTTCAGTAGCAGCCATGCCAGAAGTTAGGAAGTATGTTAGCTGACTATTACCCCATCTTTATTATCAAATAAGTCACAGGCAGTTATATTTTGAAATCTGAAGAGGGATTTACAATTCTTCATGTGGAAACTTTTCAGAGAACGAGATTGATTGATCATTGCTCGTTATATCCATTTTTTTTTCATGTTTCTAAATCATGAGGGTTGTTCCAAAAGTAAAGCCTCCTATTTTTTCTCCTTCTTTTAACTCAAAATGATGAAGAGCTACCAAGAATTATACCATTAAAACAAGCAACCCTTTGTGCTCCATAATTAATTTTTTTTTTTTTAATATCCATAGGAGTCACCACTAATCAAGGCCCAGAGGCCACTCAAGGATGAGGGTTAATGAGTGTACAGTAGTCAATGGGATAATATAATAGTAATCATTAGTAGTGGAAATTTGGTAAATTGGATTACTTAATGGTATGGGTCATCAAGAATTTGTTTACATTGAACTTGAAGACTACCAAATTGTAATCAGCTGGAAATGGAAGAGAGTTTCACAGGCGTGCAGTTCTAAGAAAGAAGCTTTGTTCATGGAATCTACGTTTAGGTTTAGGCACAGATAAATGGTGCGGGCAATTATTAATAGTGGTTTCAGCTAGACAAGGGGGACCATAGATTAGAGCTCAAATGAGCACTTGCTATGAAAATAACGATAAAGCAGAGATAGGCTCACAACTTTTGCCAATGATGAACAATAGCTGTGCATGGACGTCCAGAGCACGCTTTGTCATATGAGAGTCATTCTAAAAGTAAAGCATCCTTATATATATATATATATATATATATATATATATATATATATATATATATATATATATATATATATAAGTTAAGTTAAAATTTATGTATATATATATATATTTTTTAACTTCAAAAATTTAAGAGCTATGAAGACGGCAGTGGTATCATTAAAACGAGTGACTTTCTGTGCTCCAGAATTTATTTTTTTTACATAACCACCACCATTCTTCAATGCACTTTTGCCAGAAATTTTATCACGCATTTCTGCTTCTAACGCATGTCCATGCCAGAGGTTGCTTTCTTAGTTTCACACTGTCAATATCTGCAACAGAAAGATGAAATGTCCAGGTCATGAATACACAAGCTCAGTCATCATAACAGTGCAATTTGCAATCCTACTCTGAGCCATCCAGGCGAAATAAAAAAAATAGGACGCATTACTTTTGGAACGCTCCCTCCCCCCTCTCGTAAAAAAACAAAACAAAAACTATTCTGCAATAATTTAAATTAAATGATTTCAGTAATAATTGTAGGAACGTGGCACTTATGCCAAGACAGGCTCCTTTGGACCTCGTGGGACTCTAGAATTTGACATGCCGAAATTAGAACAAAAACTGTTAGTCCATAAAAATAAACACAATAAATAAATGTGGTATTAAATAAAATTAAAAAAAAAAAATTAACATTTCAGTCGATTATAGTGATGTTAATAATAGAAATAAACACACCAGACAAATGGAAACGACTCAAGGCAATACCTATAAGAGGCCTAGTATTTATGCATCTAAAGTTTATGATTTGGTAATAGGCATAATCATCATATACTTTTTATGGTTAGTTCTTATGACATAACATTTCGGGAATTAATTAATAATTGATTACATTTTAGTAAAAACGTTTAAGGCATGATTTTAATATTTGGAAATATTTATTCATGGTGTAAAATTCTATGCTTTTGTTTCATGAAATAATTTTAAATACTAATAAGAAAAAAAAAAAAAAAAGGGAATCTTTCTTCTCCCGTAAAAATAATTGTCGTTGTCAGATACATATTCTTCAAATAAATAAAACAAATGTATTCTCTTTTCACATTACTTAGATTCTTCGGACTACCATTCTCATCTGAGTGTCATTTTCACATCATTTCGGTCCATATAATCTCCAACCTTCTTCAAATGTATCTTGTCAAACTCAGGAATTTGGACAGAATTCCTAACAGAACCCTTTCTTTACTTCACGAGGGTAGAATGCTCTCATTCCATCAACCATCAAAAATCAATTGTAAAAGTGATATTTTCCTGAAGCTTGTTCAATTCTCTGTGTGGGGGACCGAAAAATTATTCATCCTAGATACATATTTTATGGATTTACATAAAATTTTATGCAAATATTCTTAGTATTTACTTTGACAATGCTTGATACATAATTAGAGCTAGGTAGTAAGTTTTGAAAATATATATCTACTATTACCGGACTGTGGTAAACATGGTCTGAGGTTCGATCCCTAGAAACAGTTGAACTACGCTGACGAGAGGTAATGACCTCGAAACACGCGTGTACGTAGATTATTGTTTTAAAAATAATAAATAAATAAAAAATACTATATATATATATATATATATATATATATATATATATATATATATATAAAAGTGAATGTCTGTGTACATTTTCCTACGCAATAACTATCAATTTTAAGTCTACAGACTCGAAATTTGATATACAGGGTACTGAGATTTGTGAAAATCTTTGTAATCCGTTTTCGGCCAGAAATTTGGCTGTTAAGGGGTCAAAGTCCAACGATTTGACCTTTGAGAACTCTACCAAACTCCTCCGACAGTTTTGTGTCTAAACATTTGAAATTTTAGATATAGGTTCCTTGGACATGGATTTAACTTAATAACTTGATTTGAGCCCAAAACAATAAATGTTAAGGGGTCATAATAAGTTAAAAAAATTTACCGTTTTTTTTTGTTTTTTTTTTTGCTCAACATACACCTCCAAACACCCGGGCAACGCCAGGCTGAAATGCTAGTATATATATATATATATATATATATATATATATATATATCAATTAAGCTACACAGAATTTTCCGCATTTCATCCTTGTGAGGATTTGTCAGACTAATGCATTAGCCTGACAAATCCTCACAAGGATGAAATACATAAGATTCTGTGTAGCTTAATTGCCATATAGTATTTTATATGGATTGCGTTCTTAGTTGCATCAAGTGGAGGATCTATATTGTTATAGTTTGGTGAAATATCCCTTTGTCAGACTCGTGTGTGACTTTGAGACCCGCATGCAAACTAAACAAATTGCACAGAGATTTGAAATTTCTACACTTAGCAATATAGAACTTGTGTTTATTATAGTCAATATTATTTGTTTTATTTTTTTAATCTTTGATCTTACTTCTTTGTATTTATAACTAATTCTCATTTGCTTATTTTTAATTTATTTTCTGCAGTCTTATTAAACCGGTTGATTGGTTGGTTGGTTTTGTTTTTTATGGCATATCAACCCTTTTCAGGTTATTTAATGCCAAATCCAGTTATTTTGAAGAAATTTTTTTTAATAGAATATATTTGTTTTTTTCAAGTCGGTTTCTATTTAACCCATAGTTGGGACTCTAACAGGTACTACCACTTCGGGGTCAGAGTGGACCTGGGAGCAATGACGATTAAAGGGTGGCTCCAGACTCCCCAAAGCCCGCAAGCTAGGGCCTCAGTATCAGATATAGTTTAAGGTCATATCCAGGACCAAACCGGTTGGATTTTAAAATCTTAACTATTAAAGGGAGACAACTTTGTTGGCAGTTAAAGGAACATAATTATGTTAACGCTTAATCATGGATTAATGCAAACATGCACGCTCTCACTATTAAATGCACACACATTATGTATATAGTTGAAAATGTGTCAGCCAGTAGAAGCATCTTGAAAGAAATGAAAAAATAGAATAAACACACAAAATATTTTAAAACAGATGCAAATAAAAAAGAATTTTTTTTTAAAATTAATTTTAAAATCCTTTGTCAGAGACAGAATTAAGTATTGCTGTTATTTTTTTTTCGTTTTTTTTTTTAAAGATTAACATAACTTTCTCTGACGAGGGATTTAAATGCAAAGTTAATAAAAAAGAAAAAATTCTTTATCTGCATCTAAAAGCGTGTAATTTATTTTTTCCAACTTTCATGAATTTTAGCATTAATCATTTTTTGTTATTTTGGTTCCTACACGTTCATATTAATCCTAGAACCTAACTGCATGCTTGCTAGGCCTTTTGTAGGTATTACCTTGAAACAACCAATGAACAATTTCTTTTTCTTTTTTTTAAAGGAAAAGTTAGTAGAAAACCTGAAAATATATAACTGACCAATACAGATTTTGACTATCCAAATATAGGTTTTCTTTTACTAACAGAAATGTGTGTGTATATGTCTGTGCATCTTCCCTAAAAAAATTACTAGCATTTTTACTCACTATTTATGCAGCTATATTACTAAAATATTCATATAATAAAATCAGAAGTGCACAGTAATTTTTGATGACCTAAAGAAAACAAAAACACTGTTGATTATTGATACCGAATGGACGTTTTCTCCTTGAATTTATTTAAGGCTATTTGCTTTCTCATTTCCCCTCACCACTTGAACTGGTTTTGTCCATTGGTTAGAAAAGGGGGCATTTTTTTTTATTCACTGGCTAGAGTGATGGGAGGAATTTATATTTATTTATAAGTAAATATACATTGATGTTTGTTATAAATAAGAGCATTATATATATATAACTAAAGGCTACCCAGCATTGCCCAGTCATAAAATGTGTTTAAATATGATATTTAAATTCATGTAGATTTTGTATTTATTGTTATAGAGCTAATTCTATATTATTATTATTATATTGTACCCAATATATAGTAGTGATTTCAAAAGTTAAAAAATATATGACTTAGGTGCCATCAGCTCGAATAAAAAATCAGAACATATAACTCTCTAACAGTATTAGTTACCATCTGACCTAAGGATACATGCATATCAAAACTTTACAAATTAATGCAGTTAAATGTATTAATATATATTTGCGCATGCGTAGAAAATAAAAAAATGTAACTGCGGCATTAACCCTAATGTGGGTTTAACTAGTTTCCTCTGAAGGAGGAAGTTCCACGGGACTATGAAATTCACAAGCGGTCCAAAGTTGCAAGTATATACCCATTAAAGAAGTTGACAATTTTAAAGTTTTGCAACTCTTGTAGGAAGGTGTTAACATCTCCCTACATACAGCGCTTAGTATTCCCAAATTGTCCACTCATCTGATAATGACCAGGCTCAACATTGCTTAACTTCGGTGGCCAAGTGAAAATCAGTGTGTTAATGTGAGTATACCATATATGTATGTGTAGAGGATACACATCAAGTCAACATGCATGCCAAGTTGCAAGTTTTTGATTTTGACCCCCTTATCAGCTTTTTTTCCAGCTAAAATCCAAATTGAATTTGTTCCACATATCCAAATATAACCCATATGTTAAGTTTTGAGTCTTTGGACCAAAAATTGAAAGAGTAGTGTGGTCAGACAAACAGACAGACAAGGTCACTTTTAATTATATATATATATATATATATATATATATATATATATATATATATATATATATATATATTCCAGGTTAAAAATAATTAGTTAAAAAAACGATTGAATTTCAATGAGGTTATTAATAGTGCTCAATGAAAAAAAGCAGGATATCATTTTATTCAATTTAGGTAAACAAAATTATCATAAGTCGCTACAATAAATCTACTGTTTCAGTCTAAAAAGACATCTGGTGACAATAAACCTCTGGCCTTACTCGAGGTCAGTGATTTAATCTTTAATATTATTTAATCATATAGACTGAAACAGTAGATTTATTGTAGCGACCTATGGTAATTTTGTTTACTTACTTTGAATAAAATAATATATATCTTTTATAATATACATCTCACCTGTCTGTTTAAATGTATGTAAAACCTTCGACAGAGGCGATGGATTTTTACGAGATTGGTATCATTTTGAAGCTCGATGTCTCGAATGACAAATATAAAAAAACTGACCAAAAACATTAATTCCTTCAACCTCAACTGGCAGTTTTCTATAAGGAGGGGTCGAGTTTTTGCGAGCAATTTTTGCAAGTCATCGTATCGGTTGGATTGATTTTGCCTAATTTTAACATTCCGAAATTCCTGTTGCGTCATGAGTAGAGGTAAGAATGGGCAATTTTCTTTCAATTTCTTTTCCATCTTCGCATCATGGGTTCGAATCTGTCTGCCTGCATACTAACATTTTTTTTTTTTTTTTGCTCACCACATACCTACAAACACCTGGGCAATGCCGGGCACCCAGGCTAGTATATATATATAAAAACAACAAAAAGAAATGCCCATGTTTACTTTTCTCATTCAATGTAGATATAAAAATTACAAATTGTATAAACCAGGCAGATGGGATGAATGAGATTAACATGCTTCCTGGCATGGCTTTGATCAAATTCAGTCTAAAAACCGGACCGTGATTTTTAGGACAAATCAAGAGTGAGGGAGATAAATAAATATTTTTCATTTATTTTACTTAATTTGATATTAAAATAAGTATTAATAAAAAGACTGAACTCAAAAACATCAAATTTATCTTGGGGATTTTCAAAGTTCGACTTCTGGATCCAGAAATTTTGAAAACCTCCACATCGAAGGGCACTTCAGTTAGTTACAAATCTAAATAGTTCTACAGTAAATTGCTATAAACCTATTTTCATTCATTTATGCAAATCCTTTTTCTTAATGACTAAAGACACTAACCTTACTTATAATCAATTTTTCATCGTGTAGAGTAGTCTCTTTTGCCCTGCTAAATATATGCACGACTTATTGTCCGGATTATAATATAATAGTTGGAGGTACCCGGTGTTGCCTGGGTGTTTGGAGGTGTGTGTGGTTTTGGGTAAATAAAAACACCCTGGTGTTTGTGTCGGGTGGGAGGGGGAGTTAAAATAAGATTTAAAAATTTTGGTTGGTAAGTATGAAGAATCGAACCCGAACCCTTGAGGCAAAGTTGGTAATTAAAGTGTGAAAAAAAAAAAAAACAAAACGTGCGACGTTAACCAGTGGGCCACCACGAAACACATTTGAATTTATTTAAGAATTTAGAATTAGCAGGTGCCTGTTTTTAATTACTTAATGAGGTCAATTTTGACTGTGGGTAGCATTTTATTTACTGCGGAAACGCTTTTTTAATTTTTTTTCTTTTTGTTTCCCCAAGATGTTGGGAGGAAACCAGCTCCCCATAAAAAGGGGATTGTCCAAATTGAATAGCAATTGTCTGATATAAGGAAAAACTCCACATTGATCAAAGCTGATTGCTTTCAGACATTTCTGGCGATCGGAAAAATACCGTCAGAATTAGTGTCGCTTTTATTATACAAAAAAGCCTAATCCACATGCAGTGAACAAAAAATGTTGAATATTTATCTTTTCAAAGTCGAGCAAATTAAATAGACAGGCGACCTCCATTGTTAACTCATAGATATTATGATTTAGACGTGATATAAAAAGTTTTTAAAAGTTTTGAACCGATCGATCGCTTCTTGGAAAAAAGCCTTTTACAGACATAGACAAAAAGCGAACATACATACATACATACATACATTTTCGCTTTTATATTTATAGAAGAAATTTTTTAACAAAAATTGAAGTTAAAAAAAAAGAAAAAAAAAGAAGAGGAGTGAGGTGAGGGGAGCATAGTTTCATAAATAAGTATAAATTTTTAATTATTATTTTTTTTTTTTGGACTCAGCTTATGAAAAAAAAAAATAGTTCTTATTTAGAATTTGACTTAAAAAAAAAATATAGACATCTTTATCATGAAACAAAGATGTCATTCCAAAAACACACTGATCAAGTCATTTATTTTTAACTAAGAAAATCAGATTTTATTACAAAACGAGACACTATTTTTTGATTGGCCATGTTTTATAATATCGAACTATCAAGATCAAAATCAACCTTATAATAGATACAATTTACTCACAAAATTGCTTAAAACTGTTAAAAAAAAATGATTATATATATATATTAATTATTATATACCGACAGACACTAGTGTTTCATTCTTTGGGGAATCATCAGTGCAGGGTGTCACAATTAACACCAGTCGATAGATCCGACCCCAGCGACAGAAGTCATCTTTGGCTTCATTAGCAAGGAACCAATCTATTCGGCTACCGTTAACCGCAAGAAATGCTGTTGAATTTAAACATTTATTTTTTTAAAATGTTTTTTAACGGCTGTCAGAATGATTTAATCATTATATGATGACCTGCACATAAGAGCTAAGTTGGTCGACTTTATTTCAACTGTAACTGCTCAATGCTAAGAAATGAGTTTCTTAAAGGGGCTGACATAATTATTGACTATAATAATTATTAAATACCTACAGACACTATATATTATATTTGTGCAAAAATAATGTCGTTTTTGATGTTCAACTATATATATATATATATATATAAAGCTGAACGACTGTGTGTGTGTCTGGTCATGAATAGGCTCCTATATGGTTGACTATTATAGAAAACTGATCACATATAATGATTGAAGATGTATCGAGACACTGGAATGGGTATGTTTGATCTGGCATAATGATGATTCATTAAAATTGTGGGGTCTGCGTACACGCCTGGTCCATAAAGTATGGAAATAAAAATTTAAAAAAAAAACGTTTACAAGTGTTTTTGATATAGATGTACATAATAATACTTTGATAAGTATGTTTTAACTTAAATAGGGATGGTATAATAAAATTGTGGGGTCTGCGTTCGCACCTGGCCTCCATAGAATGGAAATAGGAACAAACTTTAATAAAAACTTTTCATATCTATCTGTGTAAGTATACTTTGATAATTATGTTTCAGTTTGAAGAAATATGGTACAATAAAATTATGGGGTGTTCGTTCATGCCTGACCTCCATAGAATGGAAATATGTCACAAAGTTTAACAAGGTTTTTTAATATAGATCCATAGAATATTGTGATAAGTGTTTCAGTGTGAACAGGTATGGTATAATAAATTATGGGGTTTATCTATTTTATTTTTACTTTCATCATATTTTGCTTTGGTTTTGATACCCCAAAATTCGAACCTATCTCTTTACAACCCTTCCTTTTCATAACCTATCATACTTTCATAAATCAGAGTTAATTTTCTGTAGACTTTTTGAACCCAGTCAACAACGGGTACTTTTGCTAGTATATATATATATATATTTTTTTTTTTTTCTTTTAATGAAGTTTACTTCAAAATAAGAACAAAAAAATAATATGAAATTAAAACTGCACTCAACTTTCTGTAAATCGATAACAGAAATCTAGGATACAAATTAAAAAAAAAATGGCACCAGCAGAAAACGTCTGGAATTATTAAGGATTTTTTTTTTTTTTTTTTTAATTTCAAGTATTCACAAGATTTTTTTTTTTTTTTTAATATTCAATTTTCACCCCAAACAAGGCACAGTGCCACTTTGATGTAGGGGGATAATATCAGGGACATAAGTTGCAGGGATATTATGAAGGGAGATTAGCAGCAAGATGTCTGTTCACATTACACTTGAACTTCTGCATGTCAGTACAGTTGGGAAAACAGAATCCTGGAAGGGAGTTCCAAAGTCTAGACGTTCTGAAAAAGAAACTATTGGAGTAGAAGGCTTTCGTACACCTAGGGATCTCTACTGTGAAGTGGTGGGATTTAGCTGCTTGTCGGGTTTGTCGGGGGTATTTATGTTGAGGAGTTACAAGTGCTTGTAGTTCATCAGAGCATTCACCATAAAAATACTTGTAGAACAGGCAGAGGGATGCAACATTTCGTTGATGGGACAGAGGCTGAAGTTTAGATGACATTTCAGGTTGACAACTCTCTTCTGAATCCTGTCCAGGAATGAGAGACTAGTAGCAGATGCACCAGTCCAAATGTGACAAAAATACTCCATACATGAGTGAATGGTGGCCTTTAGAGGTACAGAATACTTTCAGGTGTAAGTACCTTTTCAGCACGGCAGAGAGAGCCCACCATCTTCACAGCAGCCTTGGCAATGCTCTCAATGTATCTGTTCCAGCTCATGTTCCCTGTGAACGTTAGGCCAAGGAGTTTAAAAGAAGTATTTTCATGTAATGTGTTTTTTGGCCATTGCTATTGACGGTAGAGAAGGTTTCTTGTAATTATTGAAGGAAATCAGCTTTGTCTTAGCAGCATTGAATGTGACCATACATTTTTATCCCCCATTCCACTAGAGATTGGAGGTCTTCCTCTAGTGTTTCTGCCATTTCCTCAGATATGTGTTCATTTGTTTGGATTTTAATTTCTATTGAGATTTCTCACTCTGTCTTTACTTTATTTTCTTACTTTATGGAAAGTCGTTCCAAAGCCCCCTATTTATTTTACTCAAAAAGTGGAAGGGCTATGAAGATGGGAGTAGTATCACTAAAATGAGTGACCTTTTGAGCTTCAGAATTCTTTTTTCCTACATAGTCACCACCATTCTCAATTTACCAGGAATTCAATGACACATCTGCTTCTGACGCACATCCACAACAGGGGTTACTTTCTTAACGTCTCACACTGTCAATATTTGCAACAGAAAGGTGAAGCTTTCACACCATGAATGACTAAATCATAATGCAACTGATCCATTCAGGCAGAAAAAAAAATAGGAGGCATCACTTTTCGGAACTCCCTTTGTATTGATAGAGAATTAATAAAATCATGTCAAACTGGAAAATTATCAACATCTTCAAATGGCTTCGTCTAATCCTTAGGTTTCCTTGAAAATTAGATTTGAAACCACAATTGTTTTCATTGATGATAGACTAGTTTCTTATAGACGGGACATTTAGAGAGGAGATATCTCCTGCCACCTACAATAGGCAAAAGCATTACCCCCTATACCACTGATATTGAGACATGCTGCGAGAAACGATCCATTCCACCAATCATCTGAAGAAAAACAACTAAACGACAAGCAATAACTGCAGAAGTCCCCACTGACACTGGTGTAAAAATAAATCTTTCTTTAAGAGAAAATTATCTATACTATTAATAAAATTCTAAATGTTTATTTGTGTGTGTGTGTGTGTGTGTGTGTGTATATACACACAATAAAACTTTTGAACAGATGCACCGAATTGAAAGGTGTGAGTCCCTAGATTGTCCTTATCTAATATGGTTCGTAACAAACAACGCTGAGTCACACAAAAAAACCCGAAATCAGGGTTTTTGGGCCGTTTTGTGCAATTGTTGAAAAAGTTACCTGCCCATGTCAACAGAATTTAGCACTATCTGTATACAGTCGCGTTAACATCTTTCAGCATACAGACAGGACTTGTGGTGCAATGGATAATGCGTCTGACTACGGATCAGAAGATTCCAGGTTCGAATCCTGACAAGTTCGTAATAATTTTAACCATCATTTTATCTAACGTTTACTTATTATCCTCAGGGTATTTTTGTTTTTTCAGTGATTTTGTTTTGTGCATTTGGGAATTTCCCATACTCAGAGTTCACAGGGTAAGCGTTGATGGTAAGATGATGTTGAGTGTACTTGATGTTGAATGTACTCGATTTTGTGTTTGACAAAGCGTTGTGTGTGCCAACGTGGCACAGCTGCTAGTTATTAATAAGATTACTTCTTAAATTTTTTTTGATACAACCATAAGTATAATGAGGATCTCCATTATTTCCATCAAAATTGGAAATATTTTCAAATTTTCACCAGCTATTGGCAATTATAGCACCAATGCCTTGTGGATGCCTTGGGAAAGGCAAAGGCTAAGGGAGTAAACCTTGACAAAAAATCTGGTTTGGAGTCTCGATAGAAAGATAGTGAAGCACCGCAAAATCTTTCCTGCAGCTGTGCTGGCGCCGTCCATATTGGTTTGCTTTTCGGTCAGACTTTTTTTTCTTTTTTTTTTTTTACATAGGCATCACCACTTATCAAAGCCCAGGAGCCACTCGAGGACAAGGGTTAAAGAGTGTACAGTAGTCAAAGGGACACTATCATAGTAATCATTAATAGTTTAAATTTGATAAAGTGGATTACTTAAGGAGAACGGCTCATCAAGAACTTGTTTATGTTGGACTTGAAGGCAACCATATTGTAGTCAGCTGGAAAGCAGCCAAACAGAAGAATGTTCCACAGGCGTGCAGTTCCAAGAAAGAAACTTTGTTCATGAAATCTACATTTAGGTTTAGGCACAGATAAAGAGTGGGGGAAATCATTGATAGTGTTTTCAGCAAGATGAGTGTTTCTCATGAATGTTTATCGAGTGGGGGGGGGGTCATAGATTGGAGCTCAGACGCACACTTGCCATGAAAATAACGATAAAGCAGAGACAGGCTCGCAACGTCTCTTCTCTGAGAAAAAAGTTGCAGGGAAGAGAAGAGCATACCCCACTAGGCTATGCCAGGAAGAGAACTCTGGTAATAGGGCAAGCCTTGGTCTGCTTATCACCCACCCAGGCTTGCATTCGGAGAGCCAATTCCAGCTTTGAATTTTATAGTCGCAGCTGATGCTGCAGTGCACCAGACTAGATGCAGAATGTCATTGTCTTATTTGACAGAAGATTGCCAACATTTTATTTTCGTTTTTGTATCTCAAGCAACTGAGCCTGGTTCAAATACTGACCTGACCAAATTGAAACTGAAATAAGGTTCATTTATTTCATTTAATATGACAAGTTCATATTTCAGTGAAATAGATGTACAACATTGCGGTTTCTGTTAATACTATGGTCCACTTTTTACAAGGTACCATTATATGCCAGAATGTCATTGATTTCAGTTTTATTTTTTGTTTTTACTTATGAAACACAAGACTATATTATAATTAAGTTGCATTGAACATAAATTCTAGATTTTCAAAGTCAAATAGCCTTTAAATCAAATGTTGCTTCTGATTAGCCAATTTTAATTATTTATTGCTGTGACATGTTATTAGCAATATACCGGGAGGTGACAGTCGTCAAATAGTTAAAAATACAGACTGATAACCTGGGTGTTCCAAGTTCAAATCCAGTTCATTCCACAAAAATCACTTTTACTTAGGATTTAGCAACCTTCTCGTGGTCCCTCCCATAAGAATTCACTGTCTTTCTAGATAGAATTTTGACTACAAAAATATTGGGTACACCAATGCCAACAATAGCATCTTATGATGATGATATCAGCAATATACTGAGCTAAAAGTTACTTCTTAAAAATAATCAAAATCAGCAAGGAGAAGAATTCATATTTTAATTCAAGACTACAGTACAATTTATTTCTTTGTAAGTTTTTAAAAAATGTGCAAATAAATAAAAATTAAAAACTAAAACGACTCGTTGCATTCCCAGGCAACACCAGGTAGGTATAGCTAGTTATACATACAAAAATATGGTATATATTTTCAGGCTGGATTAGTAGAATTTGTACAGATAAATAATAGGGATTTCTAGTCACGCCAAGAAACCCCCTGTTAAGTTGCCAATTAAGAGAAACAAAAAAAAAAAAAAAGTTAAAAAAAATTACTTATATAACTACCCACTACTTATTAAAAAAAAATAAACAAAAAAATAAAAAAATAAAATAAAAGAATAAAAATAAAAAATAAATAAAAAATAAAATAGCTAGTCCACAGCAATAGGTGGTAGAATAGGTGATAAAAAGTTGTAGTACCTTGGCAAAGAGTTTTTAACAAAAATTTTATTATTCATTCTTCAAAGTCGTAAAATAAAAATAAAAAGACAAAAAAAAAAAAAAAATTAAATGGTATGAAAATTAAAATTATTACAAACATATTTAAAAATTTACAAGAAAATAATTGACTTCATATTAACTGTGTTTGGTTTGGACTACAGCATATTAACCACTTTTAGATTATGCCTCATTTATCACAACGGTTAGTGTCTTTATTAATGGGCCAGGTGACTGAGGTTCAATCCCCTATCAAGTCATGGCAAAAAAGATACTTAATGCCCCCTTGCCAAACACTCAGCAGAAGATGAAAATCAAAGATAAGTGGAGCAATCTAATGAAAGCAGTAGTACTCTCCCCTACATCTTGATGCAGTACTCAGTGATAGTTTATGCTGTCATTGATTATTTACTATTTTTATAATGCTGAAGCAAAATATCTATTGCAAAGAATTGAAGTTGCTATTTTATCCACCACATAGGGCTCAAATCTTTCCCAATAATCATAGTATGTCGTCGTATTGGGTGGGTTGTCCGGACCAAATTGACTCTTTCCCTCCACAAGTTTCCATCTTTCATGGAAGATAGAGACCTATATATATATATATATATATATATATATACACATTACTATTTAATCTGCTTAGTTACACATGTTTCGATTATCAAATCGTATCAATGATCCAAAACTACAGACTTTACAGAAATAATTATTTCTGTAAAGTCTGATGAAGTTATGGATTGTTGATACGATTTGGTAATTGAAACGTGTACCTAAGCAGATAAAACGGTAATAAAAAATATATATGTATTTGCTCTACAACAGTATTGAGCACTCTTTTACTATATATATATATATATATATATATATATATATATATACATGGCACAATCACATTGACCCACTGGTTCTCGCCAGATCACCGAAGTTAAGCAACGTTGAGCCTAGCCAGTACCAGACGGGTGACTATTTGGGAAGGCGAGGTGCTGTATGTACTGCGAGGTAAAATACCAGGTTGGGAAACTGGCACTGTCTATTCTTCTCTCGAGGGTAGATGGGCCTCTCTTAAGCCATGGTAGGCAACCTATCTAGTGATGGCGTCACAATAAAAAATACCCTTGATTGCTCTGGCGAAGCATCAAGTATTCAGCTACAGACAAGATTTGAATTACACTACAAACTCGTGTAGTGAGTTCAATCTCGGCTGTGACCGCATGTTACATTAAGTTCTCTTATTACTGAACAGATCCTGGACAACCGACAATACAGACGGAAAATGTTTGGGGTGTTTTCCAGTTTAAGTAACACTGCCTTCGGGACAAGATCAAAGTGTAGTATCTGTTCTTCAGATGCTGCACTTCAATTTCTTGTTCTCTTTCAGTGGAGGAGAAATTCTTCACGACTGAGACAATTTTTATTTTTGTTCCTTTTCTCCACGTTAAAAAACGACCCTGGTGTCTAACTCTGTCCCGTGGGGAGGCATTGTAAATAGGAACACTGCCTGGTGCATTCTAGTCTAAGTTCCATCTAACTTACTTTCAAGTTTTTTACTGAGAGTCCATGTTGGTGAAGCATAAAAGCATCGCCGTCTCCACTACGGCTCTATAAAAGTTTTTCTTGATCTGTTCTGAGAAGGCAGATTTCCATACAACAATCAGCTGAAAGTTCCCAATAATATTTTCATGCATAAATGAATACAGAGAATTTGGATAAATAAGGACCAATTCCATGATCAGTAATGGTTTCAAATTGACCACGGAATTCAAAAAGGTTCGAAATCGTAAAAAAAAATTTACTTGCAGAGGATGGATAAGATTTGCTTTTAAATTGAAAAGTTTGTTTTTCGATTAACAGTTATTATGTAACTTTATGCTACAACTTATACATTTTGTACACAATTACATCACAGATTAATTTCTTCTTTTTTTAACCATATACTCACCACTTATCAAGGCTCAGAGGTCACTCAAGGATAAGGGTTAATGGGTACAATGATGGTGGAAATTTGATGTTAATTTATTCTAGAGGATGGCTCATCAAGAAACTGTTCACATTGAACTTAAAAGCAACCATGTCATAGTCAATCGGGAAGCAGCTCCTTGGTATTGTGTTCCATAGACAAGCAGTTCTAAGAAAAAGAGTTCTACTCATGAAATTTTTGCTTAGACTTAGGCACAGTAAGGAAAATTGTTGATAATTTTTGTAGCTAGTCGAGTTTGCTGCGAATGACTTACAGGGAGTGGAACCATATAGGGAAGCTCAGTCGAGCACCTGCCATAAAAATAATGATAAAGCAAAGATAGGGTCGCAACATCTCTTCTAGGAGAAAGAGACAGCAAAGAGGAGAACAGAACATCGCCCACCAAATTTCAAAGTCGGTTTTGTACCCTGTGGAGGCAGGAAAAGGTATGCTATGCAGAAATAAATAGGTTGCAAAAAAGTTTCTATTTAACTCCCAAATGAAACATGACAGGTATTACCATTTGGGAGTTGTAACTCCATGCTCCCAAAATTGGGGACTCACTATCAGATGCATTTTATGGTCATAGCCAGTAGTATGAAATTGAAACGGAATCTACACATATACAGATAAACATCAAATACGAGAAACGTGCTTGTATTATTTCGACAATATTTCTGAGATGAGGAATTAATGGTTTTTATATTTATTTACACATTTCAAACTATTGCTCTTTCTCATCTGCCATTTTTTCAAGAAACTTTGTTTTACTTGCTCTCATTTTTCAGTCTTATTTGTCTCATTCTATAATTCAGATATTTCAATTATTTCAGTACCTTTACCTGGGATTGAACTCAAACTTTTCGGTAGAATTCAGTCTCAATATTGTTTAACGAATGTCTGTAGCCAGTTGGCCATGTTTCCAGGAGAAACATCTAGAATAAAGAAAGTCTCTAATTCACCAGTCTCTTAAAGAACTCCTCTTTTTACCACAACTAAAATGAATTTTCCATTCCTCTGTGTACTTAGTGTGAGGCAGAATTTCCATAAACAGTTTCTTTGGAAAAAACTATCCATGGAACACATTATCACCCGATTGCTTCCATGCAGATTATAACATGGCAATCTTCAAATCGAATATAAACAAATACTTGATTATAAACGGCCTCGATTTGTAATCAAACTTTGTCCATGCTATTGATCAGTTTCAATCCTCTCATGTTTTCCATTTAGCTGGCAATTCAGCTATATTTATCCTTGAGTGGCTTTTGACCTTGACAAATAGTAACTTGTTAAAACTGAGGAGTAGAACAATGAAAATATAAAAATGATAGCAACCAAAATAAGCAAAATAAGCAAAATAGTCTGAAATATGTTGTTATTTTCATTATTATCATTCTTTTTTTTTTTTTTTTTTTAAATAAATTCCAACATTTTAATCAAGTTGCCTGCTGCCTTTTTTTTTTTTTAATTCCAAGATAAAGAACAAAAAAAAAAATATTAAATACTAGATTTTTTAGCCAACTGGACTAAAATGGGTGCTTTATGCCAAACTGATGGTTGAATATGGTTAAATTTGCGTTTACTTTTGCATTAAATACTACTCTCAATTAATCCATAACTATACACCAAACAGATACCATAATACTTAGTTTGCTGCACCTAATCATAACAGAGGTCCATGCAAAATTTCAGTCAGATTGGCCCAATAGTTTCTGAAGTAGAATGGTACATTTTAAGTTAAGAAACCTGTCAGGAAGTGGGGGCAAGTAGAAAGAGAAAGAGGGCATAGGAAGCCACTGCAAAAGATGACTACATCTTCCCCTTAACCATGATACACTCATTAACCCTTATCCTCGAGTGGCCTCTAGGCCTTGATAAGTGGGGACTCCTTTGTAAAAAAAAAAAAAAAAAAAAAAAAAAAAAAAGGAAAAGGTGGGTTGTTGTTTTTGGTTTTGCAGAACAAAATTAAGTTTTGCAAAAGGAAGTCCAAAAACAAAAAAAAAGCATCAATGTTAGGTGCATTTCGTCTCCAGAAGCCAATATCTTCCGGTAGCACCACGAAGTAAAATGAACAGGCAGAGAGACTAAAAGGATATATAATATAGATTTATATAAGGTCTCAACAAAAACCTACATCAAATTAAATGATTACATTATTTGGATTGTTGTCTTTATTGTCGTGATTACATGCACAACATTATGTCCAACGTACACTGATTTTCTTTACGTACCGTTTGATGTACGTATTATTTGGATTCATCAGACTACTGTTCTTATTTCATTGAATGATTTTCACAATGTTTCGGTTAATGTAACCTCCGATCTTCTTCAGGTGTATCTTGTTGAACTCGGAAATGTTTCTGTCTTCTGTCAAACTCTGGTATTTGGACGGCATTTCGAGCGGAACCCCTTTTTTTTTTTTTTTTACTTCATGGGGGTAGCGGCTCTTGTTCAATCAGTCATGATTGGATAGAGGTTTCTAAATAATTTGCAATTGTATGTTTCACTCGCCTACAATGAAGACTGAACCATTTTTTCTTTTTTTTTTTTTATAGGCATCACTACTTATCAAGGCCCAGAGACCACTCTAGGATAAGAGTTAAAGAGTATACTGTAGTCAATTGGACAATATAGTAATCGTAAGTAATGGAAATTCGGTAAATTTGTTAACTTAAGTGGATCGGCTCATCAAGAACTTGTTTACGTTGGACTTGAAAACAACCATATTGTAGTCAGCTGGAAAGCAGCC